>NW_026623100.1:83554726-84238059 GCF_023065955.2 Ursus arctos
TTGTTTTTTTAATTTTTTGAGGAACTGACATGCTGTTGGTTACAGTGCTTGCAGCATTTTGCATTCTTAGCAATAGTGCATTTTCTCCAGATCCTTGCCAACACTTCTTTCC
The DNA here is from genome assembly GCF_023065955.2 of Ursus arctos. Classification (NCBI taxonomy): domain Eukaryota; kingdom Metazoa; phylum Chordata; class Mammalia; order Carnivora; family Ursidae; genus Ursus; species Ursus arctos. Next base: position 83,554,839 of record NW_026623100.1, read on the forward strand.
TCCCTCCCTCCCTCATTCCCTCCCTCCTTCTCCTTCCCCTTCCCCTTCCTTTTTCCTTCCCCTTCCCCTCTTTGGAGAGTAGCCATCCTAATGGGTGTGAGGTGGTGTCTCACTGCAGCTTCGACTTGCCTTGCCCAATGATGAGTGATGTTGAGCACCTTTTCACGACATTATTGTCCATCTGTATGTTTTCTTTGGAGAAATCTCTGAAGTCTTCTGCCTCTTTATTAGATTTTGTTGTTGTTTTTGTTGATTTGTAGGCATGTTTTTACAGATGCTAGACCAGCTCTGTTTTGAATACTAACATTCCAGACTGGTGCCCTGAGGCTCTATTTACTGTCATCCAACAGCTGTGTTGCCTTAATCCAGGGGTCTTAACTGCGGGTGATTTTGTGCCCAGGGGGATTTGGCAATGTCTAGAGACATGTCTGGTTGTCACAACTGGGTAGGAGTGCTATTTGAACATCCTGCAATGCACAGGAAAGCCCCACAACAAAGAACTGTCAGGCCCAGCATGGCAAAGTGCCAAGGTTGAGTAACTTGCTTAAAGCAAGCCACTTGCCCTCTTGAGGATTCTGTCTCCTCACTGTGCAATGGGAGGGTTGGACTGCATGACCTTGAAGGTACTTTACTATTTTAATCTCTCATATATTCACTTTCTTTCATCTGCCATTAATTTTAAAAAACTAGCATATCTTGAAAGGTCCTCCTAGGTCTGTGATGGGTGTTTATGCCACCTTGAATTCACTCAGCCCATGTGTGCCCCTCCATCTGTGGAGCTGATGGTCCACGCTGGCAAACAGCTGGCACGGGATGGACGTAGGGACAGTAAAAAGCACCCTGGCCACTTGCCCTTTGGCTCAGCCTTGAAGGGACCAGAGTTATGTGATGGGGACAGCAGCAGGCTTGGGGTCACGGGGGCCCAGATTTGAATCCTCAATGGCCAAGCACCTCTGGGACAAGTGTGCGTTTCACCTGTCATGTGTGTTTCAGCCAACACAACTCAGACTTGTGGGAGTCTTGAATAATCCCTAGGCCCTCTGAGTGCCAGGGTCCCATCTTGGAGGTAGAGACTATAGCAGTTCAGAGGGTGATGCAGGAAGTCCCTGAACAGTGCCGGCCACATAGTGGGCACTTGCTAATAGTTACGGACCGAAGGAGTGAAAGACTTTCCTCAGAGAGTCTCCTGCAGTTAAAAAAAAAATCCAGTTTTTCTGTGGAGTCTGGGAATCTGGTAATGATCACAATACACAGAAATTCTATTCTATTCCTCTTACTGTTCCGTACCTGCTGGTCCGCATATGGAGAGCAGCCCCCGAAGAATTGCAAATTCCTTTGCATAGCTTTCAGTCTGGAAATTCTCATCTGAATGGGAACTGTGAACATATTAAATTATTGTTTGCAGGCACTGAAGACATGGGTCCTGTGTGTCCCGTTTGGCATGTCTGTGGTGGCTTTCCAGCACAGATGTGTCCCCAGCACAGGGAGCTCAGTGTGGCTTGAATCGAATCGTAACCTGGCACCAACCCTCTGCCCCTCATTACTAGCAGCCCCATCAGGGGCTGTCAGTGCTCATAGAGATACGTGGTCAGGAAAAAGCTCCTTTTCATTTAGAGAAAATTCCTCGAAGACTTTTCTTAAATTGTTTCTTTCCCGAGTGGCTAGAATGTGGTTATTCATTTAAATATTTACCGTGGGGAAAATCCCCCACCAGCTGCAGGATCTCATGTGCCGAGGGAGCTGAGACTCGCACGGTCTCCTGTATAGTTTGGAATTACCTTTGAAAACCCTCTCAAAATAGGAAGCTGATGAAGCATCCATCTTTGACAGATTGGGAGAACAAAGCCAGGTCTTCTGGAAGGGAGCCACAGTGGATCGTTAGCAAGGATTGGACGGTTTTTCCTGTGCCAGGCCCCTTGCAATAGGTGCTCCTATATTCTCGCGTTGAATTTAAGCAACCCCTCGAGGTAGGAACTATCTTGCATTGGACACGCGGGGAAACTGGGGTGTCAAGGGATTAAGTCAGTCATGCATGGCCCACTACAGCTGGTCGGTGGGGAGGCCAGGTCTGCCTGATTGCGAGGCTTGTGCTCGTCACCACTCCCTGCTCCGTTGCTGTGAGTGACACCGTGCTGGTGGAAATGCTTGGCTTTCATTACTGATGTTCTTTTTCAGTGTAGGTAGTAGTAAACTCAGAGAGGCCTTTTTGGAGGAAATGGGAAGGAAATGTGTGCACATTTGAAACTTTCAGGTGTAGAAATTAGGGGTGGGATGAGCTTGTGAAAGCTTTCAAGTCCCACAGTGGCGGTGGCGGTGGTGCCCTAGTTAGATCAGCTCGCGTGTCCTGCATACTTTCCTTTCAGCTCCCACAGTGGGAGCACAGTGGAGAGAGGCCGGGAGGTGCCAATGATCCTAGCTTGTTGCGGGGATGGTGCCCACGGGCTGCGCCCCAGAGAACAGGTCAGGAGCCAGAGGTGTGGAGGGGCTTGCGCGGCCAGGTGCGGAGAAGTGCTGAGAGGTTGGGGGTGATGGTGTCGGTTTTGTACTTCTCCTTTTCCCTGATTCCTTCTATCTCCCTTTAAGCCAGAAAATAAATAAACAGAATCAACTCTTTAAAGACTTAATTACAAAAGCAATGCGTATCTTTACTGTCTGTTTAGAAAACAGAGGCAAGCTAGTGATGGGTATTAAGGAGGCCACGTATTGCATGCTGCACTGGGTGTTACGCGCAAACAATGAATCATGGAACACGACATCAAAAACTAAGGATGTACTGTATGGTGACTAACATAACATATTAAAAAATTATTAAAAAAGAAAAAAAGAAAACAGAGGCAAGCCAACAGAAGAAATAGAAGTAAACCAGTATACTGCCCCCAGCAGTCAGTAAGTGCTACCGGCATCCTGGTGGTGGGCTTCCAGGCACCACGTGTGCGTTTGCATGTCTGCACATCTCCCCCCAAACACATGCACATGCGTGCACATGCGTGTACACACACACACACACACACACACACACAGAGGCAAACACATTTAGAATACGCAGAAAGAGAAAAAAATAGATATTTCTCTTTTAAAGTGTTGTTTTCATTCGAGTATATATATAGATTTTATTTATTTGAGAAAGAGAGAGAGAGAGAGAAAGCACGCACAAGCAGGGGGAGCATCAGGCAGAGGGAGAAGCAGGCTCCCCGCTGAGCAGGGAGCCTGCAGTGGGGCTCAATTCCAGGACCCTGGGATCATGACCTGAGCCGAAGGCAGATGCTTAAGACTGAACCACCCAGGCGCCCCCATCATTCATATATTTTTAAAAAACCATTTCCTTGGTGTCATATAATGTGCTCTTTGTGATTTTATGTGCGTTGGGCACATGTTGGCTGCGGGGCAATGTGGACTGGCCAGGGCGCAGGCGGTCAGCTACCCCCACTTGACCTGAACGCACACCTCGAGCTTCTTACTCTCTGCCGGTCCTTCGTTACTGTCCTGGGTGTTTGCCGGGATGCTGGCTCGTGCAAGGCTGCAGGGCTCAGGACAGCAAAAGCACCATGTGGCAGGTCTCTGGGAGCTCATGCCGACCGGGCTGCGTGAGGCTGGGGCATTTCACCAGCAGGAGGTCTGTCTTGGGGTGAGGGGGTGAACAAGGGTGGGCGGGCCAGATGAGCAGCAGGCCCAGGGGCAGGGGAGTCAGGCGTGGCTGGGGGCACCCAAGTAGACAGGTCCCAGTGCAGGCTGGGGGAAGGCTCAGGCAAAAAGCCAGGGCAGACCTCGTCTTAGCTCAGGTGCTGTAACAGAAAGACCAGACTGGGTTTAAGCAACACGTATTCATTTCTCACTGTTGCAGAGGCCGAAAGTCCAAGATCCAGGTGCAGACTCCGTCTGTGGCGAGGGCCCTCTCCCCGGCTCGCAGACGGCCACCTTCTCCCTGTGTCCTTGCATGGCGAGAGGGAACGCTAGTGTCCCTCCTCTCATGGGGCGCTGGTCCCACCACAGGCCCCATCCTTGGGACCCCGTCTGTACTCAGTCACCTACCAAAGGTCACAGCTCCTAACGCCAGCACTGGGGGGGCGCGGTACACAGCCACACCGTCCACGACAAGCCCACACCAGGGGGCACCTTGACTTCTACACTGAGGACTTGTGGCCACTGGACACGTCGGGTTCCAGCATTAACGGTAGCCCCGTGGTCTTGAGCAGTGGAATGGCCTGTGCGACACCACGTCTGTCCATGAAGGGGACAGTGACTTGTGTGGAACTGCATATATTCATTGGCCAGAATGAGTGAGCGTGTAGTTAAATTTTATTATCAAAAAGCACCTAACAAACAACTGGTTTTGTGTAGAGAGGCCACAGCACAGCACAGCTCCTGGGGGACACCCACAGGTTTCCTGGACGTGGCTAGACCAGAATGCAGGGTAGCGGTCCAGGACTTGCCGCCGGCCACAGCTGTGGCTGCAGGACTAGAATCCGCATCTCCTGGACCCCTCATCTGGGGTCCTGCCTCCTCCCTCCAGGTGCATATGACAGTTTGTGGACCCTTGTTCAGAAAAGCACGCTGGCTGGTGCATGCCCTGTTCTTGCTTTACGGGGTTGGCCTGATGGTGTTTTTCCAGTGAGATACCTACAGTTTGCTGGAGGTACCCACAGGTTCTTTTCTTTTTAAGTTTTGGGGAATCCCTAATAGAAAGCCGGGTACCTGGAAGTGGGGTTGGCTGGTAGCATAGCAGAGATGAACTTGAACGGGACGTGGATGGTGGAGCGAGTTCCAGTCTTTGCTCACTTAGCTCACTGACTACTTGTGACCCCAGGGAAGTCACTTAACACAGTCTTGTTTCCTTATCTGTCCATTCGGGGCATTAATGCTTGTTCTGAGGGTAACACAAGAGTCAAACGATATCACAGATGGAAAGGACTTGCCCAGATGCTTCTCACCTCACAGATGGTCAATAAAGTTTGTTCTCTTCCTGAATGCTCTTTCCTTGTTCGCTGGTGTTGGACTGAGTGGCTGTCCCCCGCTCCAGCCCTCGGCTGCTGTCCTGGCCTCTCTGCTGGAGACAGATCACTCCAGGCCTGACTAAGCCAATCTTCTGCCCAGCCCAACCCTGTCTGTGAGATCCGTGGGGCCTTCTTGGACCTGCCATGGGGACCTTCTGGAGGGTGTTGGCTTACAGGGATTTGAGACCCCAAGTTTGCATGTTTTAGCCTTACATGAGTTTGGATGGATTCCTTGGTGGTCAGCTGTTCTAGGATGTAGGGCTGGAATCTGGAGATGGTGGCTCGGGTTTTGTAGCAGAATCTGTCATTCCTGTTCCTAAAGCACCTGCACGTGTTTGTGGGGCTGAGCCTTGGGTGAGACTCAACTGTGTTTGCTCCCAAAGCCGACTTCAGGGCCACATCTGGGCATAGATGGCTGTGTCGTGAGGCCGTGGGAAGGTGGCTGGATTCCACAGGCCGCATCCGATCTTCCCGAGGAATACCGAGGGGGAGGGACGAGCGGTGCTTGCTCCCGCGCCTTTCCCGTCTGATCGCACGGAGTTGGAGGTTCCTGCCTGACAGCGTGCAATCAGAGGGTCTTTGACATCAGAGAATTCTGTAGAGATCACGCCTTCCAGCCCCGTCATTCGGGAGAGGCAGAGACGGCGCCTCGGGGATCTTCAGGGATGTCCTTGAGATGCTTTGCTAGCTGGTGACAGCAGAGCCAGCATGAACCCGGGCCTCTAGGTGTTTGATCTGGCGCATTTCATATCCCCAGGGAGACTTTAAAGCCTGGCTCTCCAGGGGCCACGGAGACCAGCCTTTGACCGGTGCCCGCTCTGGGTTAGTAAGTTCACATGTACCTCACAAAAGCTGTGTTCGCGGGAGAGCAGAGGACTGAGACATTTCCTCAAAGGTGCATAATTGAGTCCGAGCCTGAGCCCAAAGTGCCTCTCCGTGGTCATGTCAGCCACCCCCTGACATGCAGCCCCTCCGCTCGCTCTCCCAGCAACCCCGCAGGCCAGCTGTCATCACCCCCGTTTCACGAGGGGCAGACAGGCACAGAACAGTTGACAGCCTGCCCGAGTTCACAGCACACAGACTCTGTGGCTGGGCCCGGAGGTCTGTTCCACTCCTTCGTCTGTCTCTGTGTCACTCCTTCCAGAGACATTTCTGAGACATCCTGCCTTCCTTGCCAAGGACTTGTGTTTATGAAAAGAGCTGATCACAGTGCACGGAGAACATAGAATCATCTTTTGTGCTCTGCAACACCACGGAGTTGACAGAAACGCTCCATAGGTTTCATCTGACCCTCCCAGGAGCCAGACCCCTTGTTGACCCTTGGCAGCCAGGTAAGGTCGCAGTTCTGCCGCTCCTCGGAGCCTGCGGTGTAGAGCACGTTGCGCCCCCAGGAAGTCCCGGGGCTCCCGTCGTGGCTGTCCTGGTGCCACTTCCATCAGGGGTCGCAGGCGGGTTGGCTGCCCTCTTGCTGTTGACAGGTGTCTGCAGGACGGGACGTGAGGGCCGAGCCCACATTAGCCCCTTCGCAAGGACTTTTGTCTCCCGACCACGGTCGCACGAGCACAGAAGTTCCCGAAAGAGCAATGTTGGCAAGCAGGTGGTCTTTATGTGGATTCAGTTGGAACTCTAACGTAAAGAAACAGAGATGCGATGCATTTTCTGGAAAGTCTGATTTCTGACCCAACAATTCCCCTTCAATACTTTATTACTTTTTAAAATTGCTTTAAATGTTCTCAAGAAAAATTATCCCTGCAGTGACAAATGGTTTGCTTGCCTTGGGATCCAATTGTCCTTATAGTTAACTAGTGTAGGAGTTTGGGTTAATATAAAAAAAAAGTCTGGGAAAAATAGTGTTTTTCTCTAACCCAGTTGTTCTTTGCTCTTCCGTATTGCGTTAGTAGGTGTCACCATCACGCGACACCATATCTTACTTTTTCACCAGCCCCTCGTGCTTCTGTGCCTCTTCCTCCTGGGATGGCTCTGTCGCCGGCCCCTTTGCCCACAGAGAGCAGACGTGGACCCAGGGAGAGCCGGGAGGTCGGACCCAGCAGCACAGAAAATCACCCGACATAAAGAGTGTCTCTCCGGAGGACTTCTTTAGGAAAAGATAAAAGCCACCTCAGAGTTGATTTTCACCGTTCTTTAGGTTGATTTAACCCAAATCTGGCTTGTCCTCCCCACAGGCTCTGGGGGCGGACCCTCGCCTCCATGTGCTCCTGCCCCCGCTTTGCCTCTCAGGAGGCCTTGCCGGCCTCTCCCCTCCCTGTTGTAGCTTTTCATTCATTATGTTCTTTCCTAAAAGGAGAAATGAAGAAAAGAATTTATTTTTCCCCAGACAGGCAGTAAGAAAGAATGCGAGAGATCAAAGCCATGGATCTAATTGATGCCTTTCAACCACTCATCTGTCTTTTTGGCCCATTTAAATATTTTAGCAAATAAATGTCAAGTCAATAAAGCTACCTGGTCTGAGGATACTTGTAATTTTTCATAGAAAATAATTAAATGATCTTGGTATTCTCTGTGATATCCTCCGCGAAGCATACCCACGCGTGTGCACACGCACCTGGAAAATGCCCTGGGTCGTCCCGTCTCTGGAAGGCGAGGAAGAGGAACAGTAGCTCTGGACCGGCTGGTCTGGAGGCAGGTGACTGATGGTGGCTGGCGCCCCCCTTACACGCATCTCCATCAAGGACAGCAGTGAGTTCGTGGAGGGAACTCGGTGCAGGCCGGCTGTCATGCTCATTCCCACTACAACTGGGCTGTAGGCTGAGAAGTCGTCTCCTGATACTTTCCGTGCCCCACAGCCAAGCTCAGCGTTGGGCAGTGGAGAGACTCAGACTTTTAAGACGTCATACTGCATTCATGGGTAGAACTTCCTTTGTTCCCCTCAGCTCTGCTGTGTGTCCTCAGCTGGCTCTATGTCGGTGTGGACCAGGAAGGGCTGTACCTGTCTGGCTCCTTCCTTGCCCTCCAGGGGCGGGCTGGCGCTGAGTGGGAGGAGAGAGGCGGACACCTGTCCTTCCCACTCCTTCGCAGCCAGTCTGGGCCCCTGAGGGCCCCTGCTCTCACTGGGCAGCCTGCAGCCTGGTAACTCGCCCCAGGCCTGGGGACACGGTCCCTAGCCCCCTGTGTTTCCTTGTCTTATTTTGTTTCCTTCAGCCCTATATTCCTGTAACCCACACTGTTGTAAGCAGTGCCTTTGATGGTCTCCTTTTCATCTCCACTTGGAGTGTGCCGGTCGTTTCTTGCTGGGATCCCAACCAATACAATCAAGACTGCTCCTGCTATTGTTGTTTGCTGTTTTTAGAAGATGCTTCTTTTTACTCCCTGAGAAGCTAGATTGAGGAAGTTAGTGAGGAAATAGCGTTCTCTACTGGGTGGCCAGATTCGCCAGATAATGCAGCCAGTTCCTTCTGTGTTTGAAAGCCCAGCGCCTGTGGTCCTGGAGGCTCTGCTCTGTGCTGAGGGCGTCAGGCAGGGCTGCTGCCTGTGGGGCCGATGGTCCGGAGCACAGCAGAAGCTGTACGTCGTGCTTCTGCGGACCGTCCTGCACTCCGCTGGATCCTTTGCACTCTTGTCCGCTGGCAGCCTGCCCTCCGCTCTAGATTGGGTGGGCGGAGTGGGGGGGCGGAGTGGGGTTTTATTCCTTTTTGCTCTCCCAGTAGCTACTGAAGAGGCTGGTTCTGAACTTGCATTCAGGAAGCATTTGTTGAATGCCGAGTCAAGAGATGCCAACACCAACTTTCACTTCTTTCAGAGCCTGGACAGACCCCACGTGAAACATCTACATGTTACTGCAGTCACGTGATGTCCATGGCTGGACCCACAGGTTCTGGTGGACTAGGTGTAGTCTGCGTGATTCAGAAATGACAGTGTGTCATTTCCTCTGAAGCCAGTTCCCAGCAGAAACCACAATACCTGGAGGTAGAGTAAAATACTAGTTACCGCCTTTAAACATGCCATAGAAACTGAACTGCTAACAGTGGAAGATTGTCAAAAACGGGAAGTCCTTCCAAGTGTGTCATATTTGTCAAGCCGTATGTTGAGGTCTGAGCACCATGCCTGTTCCGTTCTATTAAAAGGAAAGTGGCTGTGTAAATGCCCATACAGCTCTCCCGTTGTTCGTGATCACGGGCAATGCGGTTTATCTTTTCCACTTTAGATACCTCGGATCTGTATGGGATGATTCCTAAAATAATTCACCGTGTTCAGAATCAAACAGCCTGGCATTTTGTATCTTGCAAGCCCCATATCTCTAATTTGGGACTGCTGGGTGAACCACTCTGCTGAGATGATATTTTAACTTTTATAATATCTTTTACATTGGATGAAAAGATGAGCATTTTTGCATCTCTTGCTCATTAGTTAGTGGTATTGCATTCCCATTGGGAAAAAAAAGCGTGCATACATTCTCATTTAGAAAACACATGCCAACATTTTAAGAACTAGAAGTAGAGCAAACAACCGAGAAAAGTGGAGGCAAGTGGTAAGGGAGTTGAAGAGTGAAAAGCCACATGGCAACATCATCACCACCATCACCGTGATGACCAGGAGCACACCATCATGACATCACCATGACAACCAGGAGCATTGTCATTACCATCATCACCATCAGCACTATCACCATTACCACCATCACCACCATCATCACCACCATCACCATCATTATCATCATCACCGTCATCATCACCATCATCACCGTCATCATCACCATCATCACCGTCATCATCACCACCATCTCCACCATCACCATCATCACCATCATCACCATCATCACTGTCATCATCACCACCATCTCCACCATCACCATCATCACCACCATCATCACCACCATCACCATCATTATCATCATCACCACCATCATCACCATGATCACCGTCATCATCACCATCATCACCGTCATCATCACCACCATCTCCACCATCACCATCATCACCACCATCATCACCACCATCACCATCATTATCATCATCACCATCATCACCATCTCCACCATCACCATCATCGCCACAATCACCTTCATCACCGTCTCCGCCCTCACCACCATTATCATGATCTAAGTAATGATAATACTCAGCATTTGCTGACTGTCTACTGCACTGCAGCACTGTGGTCAGTATGTTTCGTGTCATATATCAGCTTTGTTATAACCTTTTGAGGTGGGTAGATTCTTATCCCCAATTTACAGGTGAGGAATGTGAAGTACAGGGAAGTTAAATTGGCCAAAGTGATTCAAACCCAGCAGCCGGACTCCAAAGCAGGTGTTCTTATCAGTTAAGCTGTATGCAAATACACAGTATGGGTGTGTGCACACATTGGTATTTCGTGTGTGGAATGCCGTGGAGGAAGGCAGGCTGGCCAGGTATGAGTAGCCTCTCTGCTACCACAAGTAAACCAAGTTTCGGACACTTAGGAGCGCCTGCTGTTTGTCTTCTCCCTGATTAGCTTTCCTCGTTTGGACTCTCCCTTTCCCTCCTGCCTGCCTCAGAGCTGTCTGGCCCCCCAGGCCCTTTTCCCACACAAGAAGTGCCTGCTGGCTTGTACCGGAATGGCGCACAGGGTCATCCTCGGTGCCAGTTCTATGAACCTGTTGCCTGGGTGTGGTTGTTCCCTCTGTGGCCTGTGAGCATTGCATGGACGGCCTCCATTTTCCTGAACTCCCTAGAGCTGTGCCCTTGGGCAGCCTTGTCCTGCTCTGACACAACCTTGGTCACCAGCTGACCCGCTTTGCCAGTGGGACAGAGCAGCCTGATGTCCACAGATGCGTGTCTGCCTCTTCCTTTGGACCTCCGTCACTGCCGCGAGAACATGCCTGGGTAGCTTGCTGGGGGGAGTGGAGTCCTCGTGCTGGGCTGTCAGAGGCGAGCCACATCCCGGCAGGGATCCCCGGAGCATGGGCAAGTGCAGCTGAGACCAGCAGAGCTGCCCTGTGGACACAGAGACTGTGAGCAGGAGTCTCAGTGGTTTTGTCGAGGCTGCTAGGTTTGGGCTGTTTGTTACGCAGCAGCGTCAGGGCGGTAGATAACTGATATAGCGTGTCTGGAACAAAGCCTTACGGCAAAGCAAAGGAGGCGTGTTGCGCAGCGGAATCATTTGTAGGGACTGAGTGCGTGTGTGGGGGCCCTGCTGAGCCTCCACCGAAGCCCTCTTCTCCCCGAGGTCGGGCTGCTCCTGGGCATGTTGCCCTTCCTTGCCTTGGGAAAGACCTTCCTCCTTCCCATCATGCTGCCCATCAACCTGACGTCCAGAGGGCTGTTAAATTTCCAGTAAGCACATGAACACCAAGTACGGGGGACTGTGAAGACGGTGTGGTCAGAGGAGTGATCCCTGTGGGAGGACGGGCTGTCCCCATCTCCCTTGCCCGGGGGCTGACGTCCACTGCAATAAGCCTGGCCTGGGACAGGTGACTGCCTGTGTGCAGAGGGGTCCTTACCCTCCATTCAGGTTGCAGAAATGCAGACCACGTGCCTTGGGGTTTGTTGTTTACACAGCCCTGGAGCATGGGGCAAGTGACCTGTCCTCCCAGCCACAGACGCCAGACCACCGTATGTCCCCATCACTCTGCCTCCGCTTGCCCTTCCATTTCCTTCACGGTGCTGGTCGTCAGCTGGGGGATAGTGTCCACGTCCCTGCTGACCGTCAACCTCCAGCAGACTGCTCCTGGGCCACAGAGACTTGGACTGTGTCACACCGGCCGTGCCATGCCGGGGCAGTGCCTGGGACACCAGAGGGCCCCCGGATATCGCATGATGAGCGCAGTCCTAGAGGCACCAGCCCTTCCCTCGTAGGGAAGCAGTAGAAATTGTGGGTCTTGTTTTTGAGAATGTCGGTGGCAAGACTCTTGGCCTACTGTTGGCTGACCAGTGATCCTGAGGCGAGGCTCCAGATCTCGGGGCCTCGTCTGGGAACCCGAGGAAAGAAACAGTACCTGTGGTTCCTGCCCTTTCAACACAAGAGACAACTTTTATTAGGATGACTTTTAACCCTTCTCCCTCTGCATCTCCCTCAGATTTCGTGTAGAAGAAATGCATTAACTAAATACTAACGCTCAACAGGAAATGGTTTGCTCCTCTCTTTTTCATCAGAGACATTTCTGCGACTAACGAGAGTTCATGATCGGCAGAGATGACCCATGTGCGACCCCCACCAGACAGCCTCCGGTTGGGAAGGGCAGCAGTGTCCGAGCCGGCCCTCCTCCCCTGCGCCCGGTCCAGGTTAGACCTGCTTCTGCCCACGCCTGACGGCCCAAGGCTGGTCTCGCCCCAGCGGTAAGGGAATTGTGTCACGAATACAAATTTATGGGCGCACCGGCTACAAAATTGGTGGGGTCCAGTGAAGCATGACACCCCGAGGCCCTGTGTTTAGAGCTTCCTGGGACGTCCGGGTCACCAGGGCGAGCCTTACCCCCGTGACTCTCCGGCTGCGCAGCTGTGAGTCCGGCCCTGGCTTCGTCTGTGCTTCCCAGCGCTCCAGGAGGCAGGCTCCTCCGAGCGGATGACCGAGGGTTACCTACTGAAGGTGTAGTTGATTCTCTTGAGAATCACGGGCACGTTTCGCCGTGTGTGTCGGTACTGGGCTTAGGGATTTTGTTGCAAATACATCGTTTACATAAATACCAGTGCTCTTTGCGTGTGGAGTCCCTCCCTCCCTCTCAAGGGCATATGTGCCCGGCGCTGTGTTAGCTGCTGGGAGGCTCAATCAGACACCTGTCCCATATCAACAGTACAAATGCAAAGTTGGAAATATAAGTACCTTATGGAAGGTACGAGGTTATAGGAATTGGGAGAAGAGGAATGTCCGTGCTCTTGGCTGGGGACGGAGAGGATGTCACGGTGAAGCGTCTGGAATCGGTCTGGCAAAGCTTCTCGGAATCTGCCCCCCTCACCCTCTCCAACATGGCTCTTCGTCTCCACTCTCTTGGTTGTGAATTCCCAGCACACGGGACTGTCAGCTACAGACCCCATTATACTGGGTGACAGAGAGGAAAAGGCCGACCAGTCCTCGCTCAAGTGACCTTCGTGGGAATACTTCAAGTTTAACTTGAAACACAGGGGCTGTTGGGAAACCCTCCTAGGAAAGCATATCAAAATCCTACCTGAGGATGTCCTCACTGTTTTACTTCCCAGAAACTGTCACCCTGTGGATATCTGGGCGTCTTAAAGGGCGTCGTTGGAATAAGCTGCTCATTTTCCTGGTGTTGGCGTCCTAGAGGACACAAATCTTTCCGGTAATCTCAGGTGTGGTTTATTCGCACCACTGGGCCCTGCACTTGTTGGAACACCATGCCAGCTGGCATTCCCCATGTCACCTAAGTGTCAGGAAACCCAGGATGTCTGAGGCGGATGGGCTCAGGGCACACCTGACACAGTCCTTGCACCTCCCATCCCCTGCACCCGCTCCAGGCTCTGCTCGCCTCTGCTGGGCTTCCTTCTTAATCGGGATCTGGTGCGTGGCAGCCAGATGGCCTCAGGCTGGCAAACATGGGATGGGAGGCAACTTTTCATTCCAGTCCCGGCCAGAGTCTGAGGGAGGCTCTTCTTGGCCTGATTTGGGTCGTGTGTGGGGGTGTGGAGTGGGGTGGGTCAAGGGAGACTACACTTGAACAAAATGAATGGGGCAGGATCATTTTAGACTAGAGGAGGGGGCATTCCCCGAAGGAAAGACTCTGGACAGACAACCACACTCCTTATTTCAAAAGGGGTCATCTTTGTAAAATTAGGAATTTAGAAAGAAGGAGTCTGAGGAGTGGGCCCCAAATTCTCAAATTTGGGGTGCCCGTGCGGCCTTAAGAATTTTGTAAGCAGAAAAGAAGGACACTTACTTGGTTTGGAGTAAAGGATTTTCACAGTCATGAGTCCTCAGGGTTCAGTGGCAGAAGTCAACCGATGGGCGGGTGTGCAGGGCGCCCTGCACTGGGGATGGGACGTGTGGCTGGCCAGAGCACAGGATGTGGTCCCTTCCCTGAAAGCCCCGTAAATAACAATCACACAGGTGAAGCCACCGGGAAGGGTGTGATGCAGGATGTGACTGTTTGCCGAATCAGTGTTCCCCTCCGGCACCGTGGGAGGTGCGGATGGGGAGGAGGGGAGCCCTTAGCCAGATGGCGGGGGCAGCGGGGCTGGGTGGGGCAGGCTGCCCGTGGCTGCTGCGTCCCCCCTGCCTGCTCGGTGGTTCTCTCTCAGTGTTGCTTCTCTGAGCACCACTGCCACGAGAGTACGTACCAGGGAAGGGGTGTGCCTGTCTGGTGAGGAGGGGAGGGACGAGGGTGTCCAGTGGCTCACCTTGGGGACACAGTTTGACACTTGTGCAGTAACATTTCCTCAAGCAGAGTTTTTGGCTGATAGCTTTGAGCGGTGAAATGTGGCTTGAGGGCCCGAACTGTGTCTTGTGAAGAAAGACAGCTTCTATTCTGAGATGAGACCTGAGCTGAAGTCAAGAGCCAGGCACTTAACTGACTGAGCCCCCCAGGCGCCCGGAGACAGCTTACATGGGAAGGCAGTGCTATTCCAGATGATCACGGATGGTTACTGCGGGGCCGTGACACGCTGGCAGGCTGGTAAAATGCTCGTGGGAGAGCTTTTGAAGAGACCAAACCAGGACCACGGCTTGCTAAGCTTCCTGGAGGGAGGGACGTGTGCGCGGGGCAGAGGTCCTGGCCGAGCTCGGGCGTCGGGCAGCCTGGCTTCTCGGTTCCTTCCTGACACACGTGTGTGATTTGGGCAAGTTCATAAGCCCGTCTGTGCTTCTGAGATAAGAGACACCACCAGATCCTTCTCCCTAAAACTCTGTTTTCATGAGTTAAGCCCCATCTGAGTAGCTGGGTTCCATCCACTTCGCAGCTAAGTATGTGCCTCATTGGGAAAATTCAAGGTGCTGCTGGCGGCTGGTGGAGAGCGAGCTTCTAAAACATGAATTCTCTGAGTAAAACATACCGATAGCACATGTGACCAGCACCCTTTTTCAGACTGTTCTTGAAACAAAAGGAGGGCAAACTCTTGTCATGCTCCTGGGCCAAAGGCCCCCCGCCACCGGGAGTAGCGCTCTCATGACGCAGCTGTGTGGCCTCAGCAGCCATCTGCCTGCCTGGGACTCCGTTTCCTCCTGTGCACACCGAGCGGGTTGGGCAGCAGGCTCTTGCAGGTGCTTTCCAGCCCACCTGCTCTGTGCCCACTCGACTTCCTTTGTCCGCCAGACGCAAACACGGACACGATCCAATCTTCATCGCTGGACTGGTGACCCTTCTTCCTTACCTGAAGGGAAGTGCAAAGTGCACATGTGTTATGGGAATACATTCATACTTAATTTTAGGTGAAAAAAGCCGGTAATAAATTGCATGGACTCTATGAGGCCGTCTTTGTTAAGATACACCTACTGGAACATCCTTGCAGGGCAGTGAGATCTGGGGTTGCTCACTTGACTTTTTTGTTGTTGGTCTGTACTTTCTACTTTTTTGTAATGATAAGGCCTTATATGGAGCATTAAATTTCATTTTGTTCATTTTGCAACTTTAATGTCTTGGAGTCTTGAGGGCATAACAAGGAGTCCTCACGCCAGGCTAGGAATCAGTACTGAAGGACCAGTTCCTGGTCACCCGAGGGCTGATTTTTATTTCCTTGGAAGATAAAATTTTTTCCAGCACCTTCATGAGTGGAATGCAGCCTCCCTGGCTGGCCTTTGCTGGGTTCCTCCCCCCTGCAGTCCCCCAGGGCCCCAGCTGGTTCCCCTGGCCCACTGCACCTGCAGAGCCCTGCCCCCCACCCGCTCCTCCTCACGTAGCCTGCATCTCCTCGCAAGTGGGCTCCCACATCTTCCTCCTAAGACTCCCCGACAGACGCCACCTCTTTCTGAATTCTGACCAGAGCAACGAAATAAAAGTCAGCAGATGAGCTACTGTGTGCCATATTCCATCAGACATTCTATTTGACATAAAAAGCACTCTTGCTTTGATATTCCCCTCCAGGCTGCCCTGTGAAGGAGGTGAAGTCAGGGACCACTCCTCGGCTGTCTGCGCTCTCCAGCACCGGCCTAGCCTGCACACAGTAGGTGCTCGGTAAATGTGAGTGTCCGTGCTTTGAAATACGGTTGCAACAACCCTGGGGGTACTGTCATTTTAGGGGATGTGTTGCCTACTTTTTAAACTTTATGTTATGAAAAATTTCAAATATGCTCAAAAGGAGAGAGAGCAGCCTAATAACCCACCTCTGTCACCTGCCTCCAGTTAGTACCGACCCTTCGTCCGCCTTACGTCATCTATGTGCCGCTCTCTTTTCTTTTGCAAGACTATTTCTGTGCTCATCCCGGATATACCATTTCACCTGTAAATACTTCACTATGTATCTTTAAATGAAAACACAGCTGCGGGATAATACCTACCCCGGCTGTCCCTGGTAACTCCATATTTATGAAGACCCGTAAGCTTGGAGAAGAGGAGGGCATGCAGGCAGGGACAGGCCACCGTGAGGCCGAGAGTCGGGTCAGCAGGTGGGTCATGCGGCCCCCGCTCCACTGCTGGGTCAGCGGGTGGCTCCGGCTAACCTGTGGGAAATCTGGGCCTCAGTTACCCGATTTTTAGTGTGAGAGGCTTGGTGTGCTTGCCTGAGGCAGAGGATGAGGCAGTGTTTGTGCTACTTCGGGGGGTGGGGCCAGTGTTCTTGGCAGCTGGAGGGCCCCCCCCAGGAGCCATGCAAGGAGGGAGGTCCCACCGAAGCTGGCTTTGTGGCTGCAGCCGCACCTGCTGAGAGTGGAGGCCGTGTCCTGAGCTGACCGGTGCCTGCGGAGTGAGGCAGGGTTTGAATGAGAGGCTCGGCCATCCTGCCGTGTGGGGGCCCCTGGACAAGAAGGCTGCACAGCCGTGTTTCCTGATCTATTCCTGTATCCGACAGCCCTGACTGAAGCATCGCTATGGCAACGGGAGAAAGGAAACTAAGGGGTTCAGGAATGCAGTGTGTAAGGCACACCTAAACAGCAGTAAGGGACGTCTTTACCGCGTTATGGAGCCTCTGTTGTTGAAGGGATGTGGACGCAGTCTTTTCCTTCCCCTTCAAGAGTGCTGTTGGCCTAGAACTAGATGAAGGAGCCCCGAGGGATGATCGGAGGAGCGGAGGCGAGGAGGGAAGCGCAAGCCGCAGAACCTGGGCTGGCGCTCCCCAGGGGCGGGCTCTGACGCCTGCTGCCCTGCTTGTCCACCCGGCCGGGTCCCGGGCCACCGTGCTCGTGCTGGACGCGCAGGCACCGTCAGAGGGGCCGTGGGCGCTGCCGGCTGAGAGCACCCACACGCCGCCTCCGCAGCCTGCCCGGCGCGCACCTGGCCCGAACCTTCCTGATGCTCTGGTGGGGGGGGCATGCTCGCGGGCGGGGACGCGCTGTACACCCCATGCACCAGGGGATGGGTGTGGGCCTGGGCTGTGCTGGGACCCCGCGGGGCTTGGGTGCGGGGAACCGGGCACACAGCACGTGCAGGTGTGCGCAGCGTGCCCGGCTTGGGCGCTCCCCACCCTGCCTGCAGTAATGGTGGTGATGATGACTGTGCTCACCTCTGCTACACCCTGAGTGTGTGGCGGGCGTCGTTCCGTGCGGCCTGTGTGTCTTACCACCATAGCCCACACTACCCAGCACCCTCGGGGTGGTGGTCCCCTCCGTGGGGACGCGGCCTCCCAGAAGCAGCCTGCAGATAGGGCTTGCTGTGCCTCCGCGCACACCCCCCACACCCCACACACATACGTACACCCCCCCACGTGCGTACACGTGTGCACCCCCCCACATGCATACATGCGTGCGCCCCCATGTGTATACGCGTGCGCACCCCCCACGTGCATACACATAGGTGCACACGTATATAAATACACTCCGCACACACACACACACACAAACCTACACATGCACACACCCACATGCACACATGTACGCAGGCGCACACACATGTACACGGGCACACATGCACACACGTACACACTCCACACGTACACAGATGCACGTGTGTACACACCACACACGTATACACATACCACACACACACCACAGACATACCCCTCAGACACGTAATACACACACAGACCACACTCAGACACACATACACACAGACATATCACAGAGCACACACTCATATATATACACACACGGCAGACCACATGCACACACCACACACGTAGCCCAGAGACCCCCCCACACACCATACCACACACAGACTGTAACATACATACACACTCATATTTAATTCACATGTTCATTTATTTGGCTAGTATTTATTGAACACCTGCTATGTGACACTGTTCTAAGCACGGAGGACAGAGCTGTGGGAAAGGCATGGAACACCCTTGCTCTGCGGAACTTACATTCTGGTTTGGATAACCTGGTCCTGCTCGGCAAATCTGGCTTTGCAGAGACTTCTGGTTTTCAGGGAAGAACTGGGGCATTTGCACAGGACAAGGCACCAGGCAGCTGCGGCGCTGTATTTCTCGGTCTTCTCCAGACCTTCTGAGGTGGCGTGGACGAGGGGCCTGCAGCTGCCTGTGTCACGTCCTCCCTGCTGACTGCATGGCCAGCTGGCTCTGTGGGGACGGGGGCTGTCACCCAGGGGGCTTCCCTGGACGTTCTCCGAGGATCTTCCCACCTCACAGTGCATGTCCCCTTACTCCCTCTGTATGCACGCACCATCGGGCCTCCGGGAAGCTTACACAAGACTCCCCCCAGGTGGCAGTGCTGCTAAGTAGACGACAGAAGCCCAGCTAACTCCAAATCCAGTGCTCGGTTATGAATCAGTGCCGAACGTCATGTCCAGGGTAATGGGCTGAGAACCACGTGCCTCCTTTCAGAGCCCTCTGACTCCACAGGTGGCTTCCATCAGCCTGATAGCCCCCAAGCCAGAGCACTTGACCTCCCTCCAAGGCGGGAGGAAGAAGGAGGGCAATGCTGTTCAGCACCTGCCGGCCTCCCTCCTGTCTGCCTACGGCGTGGCTCTTACCTCCAGGAACAGCAGCGCCTGCCGAGCATCTTTTCATCTGCTCACGGGCTGTTCGAGTCTCTTATTTGGAGATATGTTTATTCAAAACCTTTGCCTCTTTATTTGGTTTATTTGTGTTTTGTTGTTGAATTGTGGACACTCTTTATATACTCTGGAAACTAGATCCTTATCGGTTGTGTGATTTGCAAATACTTCCTCCCATCCCGCAGCATATCTTTCCGTGCTCTCAAGTGTCTTTCAAAGCACGTAAGTTCTTAATTTTGATCGGGTCTAATTTATCTATTTTCCCTTTTGTTGTTTATGCTTCTGGTGTCACAGCCAAGGACCGTCACCAAATCCAAAGTCATGGGGATTTACCCCTGTGCTTTCTTGTAAGAATTTTGCAGTTTTGGCTCTTAGGTTTTATACTTAGCTTTTTACCCAATAATTTAACGTGGCTCTTCACACTGACGTGGGGGACCCCTGTCCTTACTCGCCCTGTGCTGCTGTGTTGGCCTCTGCAAGATTTGAGTAAAGCGAACTTGGGAAAGTAGCCGTGACAGAGGCTGTCTGAGACACCTTTATGACAGCGTGGCTTCCCGTTCCCAAGGCACAGAGCGTCCCCTGGGGCTGTGTTCATCCCACACGGCCCTGCCTTTAGGGTCACGGACCACAGAAAGTCAGGGGAGGCTGCACCAGGCTGGGTCCTCGCGGGCCATGCACTGGGGTCACATGGCTCCTGTCTCTCTGCTTCTGGACTCTACTCCATTCCCTCCTGGTCTGCTCACTTTCCCTGCGAGGTGCAAACGTTCTTCTTCTGCCCGTGGTTTTCAGAGGAGCCCGTCTCCTGGCCAAACAGGCTCCAGAGCCCCTTCCTGAATAGTGCTTGATGACCCTGCCCTGGAAGATCTGACCTAAGAACGGGGCCCAGCTGCTTCTCCCAGGCCTCGGGTCACCTCCTCTCTGCTACCTTTCCAGAGCTCTTCCCAGGCAGAGCTGCCCTCTCTCTCAGTCTCTGTGTCTCTGCATCTCTCTCTCTCTCTCTGTTTCTGTCTCTGTCTCTCTGTGTCTCTGTCCTTTTCTCCCCCCTCTTTCTTTGGACCCTCCCAACGCCGTCTCCATGCCCCCTTCCCCTGCTGGGGACACCTGGCTGGACTGAGCGTGTCTCTGTTCCTGGACTGTAGGCTACTTGTGGGCAGGGACAGGGTCCTGCATCTTCAGAGCCTAGGAAGGGCCTGGCACACCCTCGGTGCTCAGTAAATGTTGGGTGATGAATCGAGGAGGCCCCAGTGGCGCCTTGGGAGCATACTTGTGTTTTTGTTCTAAACCGAGGGGACTCCGGAGGCAGGGCAGGTGTGGTGGAGCCTTGTGGGGTGGCTGGACCGCGGCAGGGGCCTGTTTCCCGAGAGCACGACTATGAGGGGTGCTCCGCAGATGAGGTTTCCAGAAGCATCAGCAGTCAGTCCTTCCCTTCCCGTGACTGGAGAAGTGGAAGAGTGTGGCTGTCTGTGCCCTGCTGCATGCTGGAGCCACCAAGTCTGTGTGGGCACGAGAGCATCTTTGTCTGTTCTGATGAAGCTGCTTGGGGCTTCTCTTGGATGCGCGGCATGTGTGGGCCCATCGTGCCCCGTTTCTAACCGTGCGCCCGGGGGTGGAGCTGGTGCCAGGGTCGGACAGTTCAGCCTGACCCCCTGGAGGGGAAGGGGTCCTGCCTTGGCTTCTGCTCTGCTGGGTTTTCTCTGCAGGACTGTGCCGGCAACGAGGTGGCCACAGTGGTCTGGCCACGGAGCACAGGGAGGTCCACACCAGCGACTCTGCTCACTCCCAGGGCTGTGGATACCTGGGGATTCAGGAAGTTCTCTTGGACCAGCCAATTTTCTGGGATTTTTAGTTGAAGAATGGAAAACCAAGTGAGGGCAGAAGTGTGACCCTCACAGGATCGGGACCAGGTGGGGCCCAGGGGGCAGCTGGCGCTCAGCAGTGGACTCCGTTCTCCTGTAAGGCCTTGGCGTCCTTCAGGAGAGCATCTCAGACTTCCTGCTGCTGATGGGTGTGTGAGCTGTGGAAGAACCCATAGAAGAAAGGAAACGAGAGCCTGGCATTTTACCCCAGGTGATGACGTGCTGGTGAGTAAATGAGTGAGCTGTCTCGCTAGAATCCGGCTTTAAACCAAATGCTCCCTTCCATCCACAGGCAGGGTGCTTCCTCCTGGCGCCTCCCTGCCCCCAGCAGCTGCTTCTCATCCCACCTGCTCTCCGGTGTCTGTGCAGAGGAGGGACGAGAAGACTTCCACCACCAGAGGGCCGGTCAGCTGGTTCCGCCTCCACGCGAAAACCAGAGTGCCACTTTGCAGCACCGCTGATCAGACGCTCGAACGTGAGACCGGAAACTGTGGGACCCCTGGACGAGAACCGGGGTGAGCTCCTTGACCTCAGTCTTGGGGATGATGTTTTGAACCTGACACCAAAAACAAAGGCAACAAAGGCAAAAATAAACAAGTGGGACCACGTCAAACCAGAAAGCTCCCAGTCAGCAAAGGAAACTGCCCACAACCGTGAAAGGCAACCTACAAGATGGGAGACAGTATTTGCAAACCATCTCTCGGTTTAGAGGTTACTACCCAAAACACACAAGAAACACATACAGCTCAAGAGCATAAAGAACAAAAACCAACCAACCAACAAATACAAATTCAAGATCGAGCGAAGGACCCGAGCAGACGTTTCTCCAAAGACACGCAGGCGGCCAACACGCTCGTGAGAAGATGCTCGGCGTCACTCGTCATCCGGGAAAAGCAAGTCAGAGCCACGATGAGACACCACCTGACACGGGTCAGGATGGCCAGTGTCATGGAGACAAGAGCTGACCGGTGCTGGCGAGGGTGCTCGTGGGACGGCAGGGGCTGCCAGTGTGATCTGGAAATCCCACTTCTGGGTATTTATCAAAGGAAATGGGGCCGTTGTCTCTAGGAGATACTGTGCTACTCAGCCTTCAAAAGGAAGGGATTCCTGGGGTGCCTGACTGGCTCAGTGGGTTAAGCATCAGACTCTTGATTTCAGCTCAGATCATGATCTCGGGGTCCTGGGATGGAGCCCTGTGTTGAGCTCCATGCTCAGTGGGGAGTCTGCTTCTCCCGTTCCCTCTGCCCCTCCCCTGCTCTCTTTCTCTCTCTCTCTCAAATAAATAAATCTTTAAAAAAAAGAAGGAATTCCTGTCATTTGCCACAACATGGGTGAAACTGGAGGGCATTCTTCTTCTTCTTTTTTTTTTTTTTAAAAGATTTTATTTATTTATTTGAGAGAGAGCGAGCTGAGCCAAAGGCAGACGCTTCACTGACTGAGCCATGCAGGCGCCCTGGAGAGCATTATTCTAAGTGAAATAAATCAGACACAAAAAGGGCAAGTAGTGCATGTTATCACTTATTCACGGAATCTAAAAAAACAGTTGAATTCATAGAAACAGAGAGTAGGAAAGTGGTTTCCAGGGGTTGGGTGTGTGTGTGGGAAATAGGAAGAGATTGGTAAGAGGGTATAAACATGCCATTGTAAGATGAATGAGGTCCGAGGGTCTAACGTGTACCACGGGGAGTATAGTTGCTGACACATAGGGGGCAGTGTGAGGGGATGGATGTGTGCCTTACCCTGAGGGCGAGACTCCTTTCACCCTGGGCACGCGCATCAGATCACCACACTGTTCGCTTCCAATATCGTAGTCCCCCTGCGCTCTCGTGAGTTCTGTTCCATGGTCTGGAGGTGAGCGTACGTTAAAAGCCAAAGTCAGCAAAGAGGACATTGTGTATTTTTTTCTAAATTGTTTTTTAAAGATTTTATTTATTTGAGAGAGAGAGAGAGAGAGAGACAGAGAGACAGAGATAGCAACAGAGGCATAGGTGGGGAGGAGAGGGAGAAGCAGATTCCTTGATGAGTGGAGAGTCTGACACGGGCTTGATCCTGGGACCCCAAGACCGTGACCTGAGCTGAAGGCAGATGCTTCACCGACTGAGCCACCCAGGCTCCCCTCTAATTGTTTATAACAAAAGACCTTTGTTATGGGGCTCCTGGGTGGCATAGCGGTTAAGCGTCTGCCTTCTGCTCAGGGCGTGATCCAGGTGTTATGGGATCGAGCCCCACATCAGGCTCCTCCACTATGAGCCTGCTTCTTCCTCTCCCACTCCCTCTGCTTGTGTTCCCTCTCTCGCTGGCTGTCTCTATCTCTGTCAAATAAATAAATAAAATCTAAAAAAAAAAAAAAAGACCTTTGTTATAACAAAAGACCTTTAGGCGGCGCTAAGAAACACCTTCTTGCCTCCTGCCGCCTCCTGCCCTCAAGGCTTTTCCTTGGTGCAGTGACCAAGTGCAAGGGGCGGGGGTGTGACGACGCAGAGACAGTGCAAGGACGTCTGTGTTCTCCTCGGTGAACGTTGGTGTGCCCCGCACAGTTACTCTCACAGGGACTCCAGCTCCCTGACCTTCTCAGCAGGGCGGGAGCGTGAAGCCCCGGTGCCCTGAGCTCCCTGGCTTGTCCTGACTGAACGTGTCCCCTACACCCATAGCACCGACTTGCACCGTCCCCAGGCCAGTTGGGAGGATGGTCGTCCAGGCGTGTTCTGGGTGCTTCATCTTCCCGTGGAGCCCTGCCTGAGAAAGGACGCAGTGGATATTTAAAAACTGGATTTAGGAAGGGGCGTCTGGCCAGGTGGAGCGTGCGGCTCTGGTTCCCAGGGTTGTGGGTTCGAGCCCACGTTGGGTGTAGAGATGACTTAAAAGATAGTTAAAATCTTTTTAAAAAATGCTAAAAAGATTGGATGTGGCGAGGGCTCAGTGTGGACACACTGCCAATGAGCCAGCCCGTGCCACAACGGGCCCATCTTCGTTCTCACCACTGGGGGTCTCAGACTCAAAATTTCTTAAAAAATGTCTTGGTGAAGTAAGAATAAAGCTAATTCCTTAGGTTTTTAAAAAATCCTCACATTGTTATGATTTCAGACCTATAATCTGCTCTTTCACAAATCTCTCAGTCGCATAAAGCCCCGTCCCTTCTCTGTAGAACCGAAGGCTCTTTGTTCGCGACTCAGAAGCGCTTAGCCGCTCTGCGAGAAGCTGCTGGAGGCGGACGGGGCAGCACACGGGCTCACGTGCTTTTGCAACATGAGAGCACGCACGGTCACGAAGGAAAATCCCCTCAGGAGGATGTCAAGGCATTAAAAAAAATCCCAGGTACCAACATGGGGGATTACCAGCGTGTTTTAGATTCAAGTTCATTTTCATAATGGGCTTCATTTTCCTTGGATTCTGCGGGGTTTTGGCCTCTGCCACGAGGAATAAGCTCTCATCCCGCTAAATTAGGATTGGCCCTTTGTAGTCCTTGTCTTTGGGGAAGAGTAAATTGTTTGAGAAGGTGCCGGAGTGACCTTGTGCTCTGTGTTAATCAGGAGCCATCCATGCAGCTCTTCTGAACGTCAGCCTTTCGTCTGGACTTGTCTTTCTCCCGGCCATGGGTTGTCACGGGGGGAGGACATGCTTTGGAGACAGAAACCCAGATTTGCATCAGGTTTCTGCCACGTACTTTACTTTGCCATGCCTCAGTTTCCCTTTCTGTACAACGTGGCTCAGTTTACCTGCCTCATTAGATCCTTATGTGTGTGAATGGGATGGTTGAGCCCGCCTTAGAGCGTGGCTGTGGGCCCCTCTCCCCCAGCCTCACAGCTCGGGGCAGGATGGCCTTGCCACCAGCCTGGGCAGGAGCAGGAGGGGCCGGGGACTCTGCCTGCTCCCGGCAGGACTTGCTTGCTGTCGACCTCACCACCACAGTGTCTCTGGCGGACTGCCGAGTGACCCTGTCACTTCCTCCCACCTGGTTCACTTTGTTCTGCAGGAAACACCCAGCACGGTCATGCTCACCTGGACTTGCGGCCCCGAGGGTCTCCGCACCTCCTGACCTCACCTCCTGTCCCCTGCCAGCAACAGGCAAAGAAGAGAGTTACTCTCCTGGCAAGAGGGATGGGTCTGACTCTCCCACGGTGAAGGCGCTGCCGTGGGGGGCTGAGGAAGAGTACGCGGACTTGGGGCGCCCATCCGGCGTTTCAGTGCCCAGGGTAGAAGCGCGTCTGCAGCTGCGTGGGAAGACCTGCGAAGGCAGGGGCATGCACCCCTTGGGCACCTGCTGGTGTGATGACACCGCCCCCACCCCCCGGTGTCAGAGGGGGCCCAGCACGCACGTGAGCAGCTAGGAGGACCTGCGTGGGGAGCCCAGCTTGCTGGGTG
Organism: Ursus arctos; assembly: GCF_023065955.2. Classification (NCBI taxonomy): domain Eukaryota; kingdom Metazoa; phylum Chordata; class Mammalia; order Carnivora; family Ursidae; genus Ursus; species Ursus arctos. The sequence goes on from NW_026623100.1 coordinate 83,580,032, forward strand.
GCGGCTATAGGGCGCACTTCTGCCCCTTGTCCTTGCGATACACAATTCTGTGACACTTGTCGGGGGTCCCGGTGGAACCCCGCCTGACCACCTGTCATAGCAACTCCAGTGCCACGCCCTTAAACGGCTCCTCCCCTGCCCCCTCCCCCCGCCGATCCCCGGCGCCCAGGACTGCTTCCCACGTGAGTGATCCTGCAGACTTGGCTCGGCGAGCCCAGTGACGTTCAAGTGATGCCCGAGATTGGTTTTTATCGGATCTGCGCTGTTTCTCAGATGGATTAGAAGTGTAGCGTGGAAGGAGGCAGAGAGGGAAATGTGAGGTGAGAGGAGGAAGAGGGACTTTGAAGCCCGGAGCATCACGCAGGGGCCGGGAGGCAGGGGAGCAGGTCATCCGGCTGCTCTTCGTGCGCAGTGGGACTGTAGCCGTTAGTGGTAGGCGAGGCCATGCGACCAGTGCCTCCCGCACCGTGACGGAGACACGAGACTTTATCCTCCGGGTTGGGGGTGACGATCCACACGCCAAATCCAGCCCAACACACATTCCTGTAAATCAAGTTTTATTGGCACACGGGGTGCTGGTCTCACCCTGCTGAGCAGAGCCGGGAGGCTGCAAAGGGAACCTCACTCCACACAATCAGAAGTTCCTCTCTGGCCCCTTACAGCATGAGTTTGCCATCGGCCCTTTGGGGGGAAGCAGAGCCAATGGGGGGCAGTAAGCAGGCGTGACAAGATTGGATAATTTCCTAGAGGTCACTTTGTCGGGTGGTGTCGGATGAGGAAGGGAGTGGCCTGGCCGAGGACGTTCAGAGCTGCATGCCGTGGCCGGAGGTGGTGGGTGGTCAGGATGGAACGAAGACAGTGCCCGTGGGGCTGGACAGGAGAGCGTGGCCCTGGGTCACATGGAGGAAGAAGGGCCGGCGAGGGGGACCGTGAGGGCAGCACGTGCACCGTGGGGCTGACTTCTCCCAGGGTCACCAGCTCACCAGCGGCTGTGGTCACAGGGGAACTTCAAGCTCAGGGCCCTTTCCTGGCTCAGCAGTGAACTGACTTGCCCCCGTGTGTTACCACATAGGACGTGTGGTGGGGAGGACTACGTGAGCATGGCCCCAGTTGCGGAGGGCCGGGAGTGCCACGTATGTTGTGATGTGGGTGGAGGAGGCGCTCCCGTCAGCAGGAGGAGGCCACATAACAGGCGGGAATGGCGCTGCATTTCTGCACCCGTCTGCAGAAGCCGCGGGAGCCTGGCTGGTGTTCCCGTGGAGCACGCTCCTGATAACGTCATCCTTTATTTCTTGCTTGGTCCTAGGGATGCCTCTTGTAAGTGAGGAGCTGGGAGGAAAGGCGCCTGTAAATCCCATTCAGGACCCTTGTCCGCTTTGTTCTGTCTCAGTCGTGCTTGCGAGCAACAGTGTAAACTTCTGTCTGCCTTTTTCTCAGCCCGTGAACGTGCGCTTCTGCGTGTCCGTCTTCCTCCTCCGCACTCGTGTGTGTTCCCAGCTCCTGTTACGCCTCCGTTACCTGGGGCTGTTCGTCATTTGATGACATTTTAGAAGCCGTCATCAAGGCGGCTTGTTGGCTGCCTTCTCTTTGACCAAACTCTAAGCCAAGTTTACCTTCTTACTCTGCGCGTAAAGCTTTATGAGGGCAGTTATAGCTGGAATTCCTAAATTTAAGACAAAGAAAAGTCCTTATAAATATTTTGGAATTCTTCGGTTAATTTGTAATATCACAGAAGTCACTCTGTATATCATACTAGATCATTTGAGTTTGAAAGTTTAAAAAAACTGCAATTAGAATATACCTCTTTATTTTTATGGCAGCATAATTGATGTGACTAAAGCTTCTGAGGCATTAACTATTTTTCTATTAGAAAAAGTACGCTCTGCATCAAAAACCGGGGATGTACTGTATGGTGACTAACACAATATAATAAAAAATCATTATTAAAAAAAAAAAAAAAGTACGCTCTGACCTTCTGGCTTGTGTGTGGTAACTGCGGGGCCCTAGTCCCGCAGGCCTTAGAGTGAGGCTCCGGGTGGATCACCCTTGGTCGTACGCCTGCTCTCCTCCTGGGGAAGCCTGTCTACTGTGGGCCCCTGTGTCTGCGCTCAGTCTTGCGTCCTGTCCCCTCTCTGCTGTCCCCCTCCTTGGGGGATACTGTTTGCTCCCAGGGCTGCGGGATCCAGACTGATGGTCCCCACGTGTCTGTCTGCCCTGACTCTCCCCTGAGCTGCCTGCTTCAAGGGCTCCCCACCTGGCGCCTAGAACACATCTGAAAACCCCACTCAGATGCTTCCCTGCTGCTTTCCACATCCTGGTTGGCGGCACCATGGGCCGCCAGATCACAGCACGGAAACGTGAGAACCACCCTGTCGTCCCCCTTTTCTCTCAGCTCCACTCGGTCTCTCTCGGTCCTCCTGGCCCGACGCGACCAGCCATCTGCTTACAAACCACCCTTGCTGTTGACCACTGTTCGCTGGAGTGCTGGGCCCTGTGATAGTCCTGCCCACTCTCCCTCTGTACTTATGGCTTGTGCTTCACGCAGGAACCATAATTATCTCCTTAAAATGTAAATTACTTCCCATCACTGCCCCTCGTAAAACCCTCTTAATAGTCTCTCTCACACTTGGAACAAAATCCCAAATCCTTACCCTGATCTGTAAGGCCTCACGTGGCCTGGTGTGGGTTTTTCCTTAAAATTCCCTGGATGGCCAGAGCTCATCCTTTGTGCACTAAAAATTCCCACTCTCCTTGTCATTATTATATTGCTTTAGTTCAGATGTTAGTTGCTATGTTAAGAGGATAAAGCACATGTTTACATATTTTAATCAATAAATTATGCTACTGGTATGGCCCTTACATATTTAAACGATTCTAATGGGTCTTCTTGAAATATCATTAAGGACGGTATGTCCTTGACATCCATCTCAGGAACAGGGACGTGCGGGAAATTCTCTGCATTGTAGCTCTTGTGTTCTTGGCCGGTTGGAGTGATCGGGGGAAGTGTCGCCCTCATCCTGTTTCTGTCCTCCCCGAGCGGGCACCCCACAGCCTTCTTTTCCTTCCTTCTGAAGTCCTTTGCTTTTCATGTAAGCTTCAGAGTAATCTTGTCTACACATACACGAGTTTTGGTGGGCATTGCATTAATCCATATGTTGGTCTGGGGGCGACCGACGTCTTCGCTGTGTCGTACCTGGCAATCCGTGATCGTGGTGCATCTCCCGTTACGTTTATCTTCTCTGATTGCTTTCTTCGGTATTTTGTGGTTGTCAGCACACAAGTCCTGTAGGGTTTTGTTAGATCTACACCTAAGCATTTCACCTTGAAAGTAATTGTACGTAGTACTGCGTTTTACTCTCTGTATCTCTTCATGGCTGGTGTGTAGAAATACAGTGGATTTCTGTTCATTGATCCCATCTCCTGGGAACTTCCCCAATTCACTTTTTAGTTCTAGAGCTTTTTGTAGATTTCTTGGGACTCTGTGCAGACAGTCATGCCATCCACAAGTAGAAACCATTTTATTCTTTCCTTTCTGGTTGGTATGCTTTCATTCCCTTTTCTCACCTCGTTGCATTGGCCTGATTTCCCAGCACTGTTTCGAGTCAGAGCGGTGAGAACAGACATCTTTACCTTGTTCCCAAAGTGACAAGTGAGGCGTTCAGCCCTTCACCAGTGAGTATGAAGTTAGCTTTGGCTGTTGGTAGATGTTGATAATTAAGTTGAGGAAGTTCCCTTCTATTCTTACTTTTCTGAGAGTTTTTATCATGAATGGGTGCAATCTTTTTCAAATGCTTTTTGTACATTGATTGATATGACCATGTGATTTTTATCCTTTAGCATGACAATATGGTGGATTACATTGGTTTTTTGTTTTCTTTTGTTTTTACTAACTGACAGACTTTTCGCATCTTTATTATTGAACTTTGAATTCACTCTTGTGTTTGGTGCACAGGTGTTCTTGTTTTTTACTTAATTTTTTTGAAGAGTTTTAAAATTTATTTTAGAGAAGGGGTGGGAGAAACTGATGGAGAGGGACAAGCAGAGTCCTCACTGAGTGTGGAGCCCAGTGCGGGTCTCAATCTTACAATCCCAAGATCATGACCTGAGCCGAAATCAAGAGTCAGACACTCAACTGACTGAGCCCCCCAGGCGCCTCTTTTACTAAGTTTTCAAATTCAAAAACTAGGGATGTACTGTATGGTGACTAACATAATATAATAAAAAATTATTATGAAAAAACAAAACAAAAAAACAAAATCAAATTCAATTCCAGTATAGTTACATATGGTGTTCTATTAGTTTTAGGTGTACAATAGACTGATTTGGTAATTCCGTACATGACTCAGTGCTCCTCATGGTAAGGGTGCTCTTAATCTCCATCACCTAGTTCATCTGTCCCCTCACCCACCTCTCCTCTGGTAATTGGCAGAAGATATGAACAGACATTTCTTCAAAGCAAGACATGCAGATGGCCAACACCGAGGGACTTTTGAATATTGAACCAGCCTTGCATTCTGGAAATAAATTGTAGTTGGTCTTGGTACATCATTATTTTCTTGTTGCGCTGAACTCTGTCCCTTTGCTGAGGCTTTCTATTTTTCTCTTTGTTTCTAGTGTAGCTGTGCTTGTGGATACATTTTTATCATGGTGGTTTTAAAATCCTCGTTAGATAATTCTAATGTGTTGGTCATATTGGTTTTGGTGTCTGCCCATTGTGTCTCTTCATTCAGGCTGAGATATTCTTGGTGTTCAGTATGACTGGAACCTGGACGACTAGGCTACCATGGTGTGGTACTGTATCTTGTTTAAGTCTCTGTTTCTGTGTGCTGTGATGGGAGGAGGGAAGTGCCGCCTCATTCCTGCCAAGTGGGGGGAAAAGTGCAGGTTGTCCACTTGGCCTCCACGACACTGAGGTGGGGGAGCCTTGTGGTGCTGCTGGGCAGAGGTGGGAGTGTGACTCCCCAGTGGGCCCCATTGATTCCTCTGGTCTTGCAATTTAAGGACTGCTCCCCACATGGCCTCCACTGACACCGTGATTGGGTGACGGTGAATGTCCTGACTGGGGTCACCACAACAACCCTAGGGGAGCCTTTGTCCTGTTCTGCCTGCATCCATCCCAGGACCCATAGCATTTTTTGCAAATGGCTTTGGGAGACCTGGGGGACCATGCCATACACACCTGCTGGGCACGTCCCTGGTGAAGTCAGACTATCAGCAAGTATCTTGGGTCTGTGCCCTGTGGAGAGCACAGCCTCCAGTAGTTGGACGCCAGGGTTCCAATCCCAGCTCTGACATTCTTGGTAGTGGGACCATGAGCACGTTGCTAACCCTCAATATTTCAGTGACTTGTTCCGTAGGTGGGGGCGGTAATAAGGTTATAGGGGAGTTACATGAGCTAATAACGCACAAACCGCTTAGAAGAGTACCTGGCGCATAGAATGCAGCACATGAGTGTTCATGGTTGCTGTTGCTATCAGTGCTACCCAGTTAGGTGACCTGGGACATCGCCGTCTGACCCTCCTCCCCTGGGGCTCTCTGTGGTCATCTGGCCACTCACGACCAGTGCAAAGCCTGCCAGTGCCTGCCGTGGTGGCCGGGACGTGTCCAGGCTGAGGACTAGGATCCTATGTGTGAACAAGGACTGCGGCAAGGAGTGCGGACGGTGGTTCTTATGACAGCTGACAGCTGTGCCCGCCAGAGTGGCTGAGCCCTCGCGGATGTCACTGTGCACTCCGGGGCCAAGCCCGCCCAAAGCGCTGCTTCTTTGCCCCAGGCAACCCCAACCACTCTGCCTGTTTGTGGGGGTGCGCTCCATCCCACGAGGCTGTTACTCTATTTCCCACATTCTTCCAGCAACTGTCCGAAGTCCTGAGTGTCTAACTCAGCTTCTCCCTCCAGAAGGAGCGGCTTCCATGGTTCACACAGAGTGGGGTTTCTTGGAAGTGGTCCCTCCAATCGTCTGTCCCCCACACTTTTCCTTTGTCCTTTGCTCCTGCCTCCAAGGATGAGGGTTCACCCCACCAGGGCTCTGGAAGTGTCTAGACCGCATGAATTCAGGGCAGTGTTAGATTCTGGGGCTCCTGGAGCAAATGACCACAAGCTGGGTGGCTTACCACGAGTGCACATGCTCACAGGTCTGGAGGCTGGAAGTCGGAGGCCAAAGTGCCAGCAGGGCTGGTTCCATCTGAGGCTTTGGGGGAACGTGAGGGAGAGTGTCCCAGCCTCTGCAGATTCTGGGGGTTTACTAGCGACCCTCGGTGTTCCTTCGCTTCTGGAAGCATCACGGTGTCCCTCCAGGCTCTGCCCTCGTCGGCACGCGGTGCTCCTCCTGTGTGTCTCTGCGTCCAAATGTCCTTCTTCTTGGAAGGATACCTTTGGACTGGATTAAGGGCCACCCTACTCCAGGACACGTGCAAAGACCTTATGGTCACACGCACGAGTGCCTGGGGTTACGACTTTGTCAGCTTCTCGGGGGACCCCGTTCAACCCACAACTAGGGGTAACAGTGGTGTCCGAGCGGGGACCTCTGTTGAGTCAGAAATGTCACTCCAGTAGCTGTGTGCAGAGAGGGCGGGTGGGAAGGGCCCTGGGCGTGGGAATACGAGTAGACACTATTAAAATGGTCCCAGAGGGAGACTCAGTTCTGAACCCATGAGCAGGGTTTGGGGCAGATCACATTGTCTCTTTGAAATTTTGTGTCCCAAATTCAGAGCCTTTTTGTAGCCCCCCCCCCAGAGGCACATGCCTGAGCTTTGCACACGGGCCTTCCCTGTGCTCTTCCCTGGTCCGCTGGAGGCCACGCTTATCACACTGTCCATGACGGAGGCTGAGCGGCTGTGCTTCTGGGCTGGCGGGAGCCGAGTTTGTTTATGTAAATTTTGTTTTATTTTAGTCTTTCCAATGACTGCCTTGGGGCTTTAGTTCTGAGCCAAGGGCAGGAAAGAAAAGCCTTTATTGCTGAGATGTAGGCATTTGGGATAATACGTGAAGCAAACATGAGCACACACGTAGCGAGCCCTTCCTGAGCCGCTCACCTTCCTCCGTGATTCTCGGAGAAACAGACACTGTTCCCACCTGGGGCAAGTCTGTCAAACGTCTTTTCTCTTTCATTTCCACAGCTTTATTTAGCTTTTGAAAAATTCCTTTAAATGTATTATGTCGTTCTAGTATATGTTTCCTTCCGTTATAATTATTCTGGAGTCCAGGCCGCAGCAAAGGGAAAACATGCAACGGCAATGATGGATTTGTAGGCAATTATTTTCTTACAAATTCTTCTCTTCTGAATGCACATGAGTCTTTCCAGATCTCATTATGTGAAGTCGATGGCCAGGAGAAGGCTATGGTCATCGGTAGAAGATTGTCAATCACAATTACAAGTGCGTTAAAGTTGAAAAGGGCACTGAAGGTGGTTGAGAAGACCCTGATGCGAGGGTTCGTTGGTTTAGAGTGTATACTGACCCGACTGTGTCAGAAAAGGCCAGGCCGTGGGGGTGAGGAGAGGAGCAGGACCCCCGTGGATAAAGGCCCTACCATCTGTCCACGTGGGCCACCGACGGCCCGGATGCCCGACCCCGTGACTCCCTGACCCGCTCTGCCACATTCTTCCCGAACCCTCCAGTCCCCTGAGCCCCTGCCTCCAGAAGGAGGGTGTGCCCTCCACCTCTGTCCCCTGCGCCCTCCCGTGTCCTTTGCTCTGCTGCAAAGAAGACTCTTCTTCATGCTCCTTGATCCTGTTCCCTTTCTCTGGTACCCAACGGTTCATGCATTTGGAAAAACCATAAACAATTAGCAGTTTTTGGTCAACATCACTCAGCATGCCAACACATGTCATTGCCAAGTTGTGCCCAGTCCTGAGAGTCCCTCTGGCTCCGAGTCGAGGGGATGGTGGAAGGGCCAGTGGGCAGGGGCAGGCCGAGGTCACAGCAGTCCAGGAGGTCAGAGGCATCTAGGAGTAAAACACACAAAGCTCTCTGAGCTCGGACGTGGCGTTCTGACGATTGTGTGCCGGTGGCCTTGCCACAGAGTCTCCTGGGTCAGGATCTCCTGCTCTGCCTGTCCATGTTCTCCTTCCTCCTTCACGCATCCCCTTGTGCTGTTTATCTTTCCTCACCTCCCCATCCTTTCCTGTGGCCCTAAAATTCCCCTCGTGTGCCCAGAGATAGCCTGGGAGGACCAGTGGCCCAGACCCACCAGCCTCTAAATCTCTTTATATTGTCAGCTTAGAGGGGGAAGTGAAGGTCTAGCACCGAACAGAAATGGGTGAATGGAAACTAAGAACAGTGGTGTGTATTTTCACTTGACCCCGAGAGCCCACCATGCACTGCAGAGTCGTTCTGTCTTGGGGGCTGTGCCTGGGCCTGGAGGGAAAGTGTCCATCCCCCCACACACTGTCTCAGCCTCCCCTGACACCGGGACCCAAAGAATCCTGGTGAGCCTTCCAGGATCTTCCCTTCGCACATGCTCAGAGTCATGGCTGTCACCGGGAGCATCAGGAGGGGTGGCATCCGGGCACAGTGCCCGCTGCTCCTGCCTGGCATCTAGCAGCTGGGCAGCCCTGGAGAGGTCCCTGAGTTAGGAACTCTGCCACTGCCCCCTGAGACCGGTCTTGTGCCTAGAGTGGGCCTCCCCGTGGGCAAAGTTACTTCCCTGCCACGTTGTCGGGCTCGGCCTGTGGCTTGCTTGGCTGGTGGAAGGCGAGTGGAACCCCCGTGTGGTCCGCCCGCGGGAGGATCAAGTTTCCTTCAGCGCTGAGACCTGCCAGCCCCCCACAGACCCTCCCCGGCCTGGGTCTCCTCATGGGAAGCTGGCGGCTGCCGCTGGCGTGTCCAGTGAGCGCTCAGTGAGCGTCCCCACGCCACGGAGACTGGGGTCGTTCAGCACTGCCACAAACACTGACTGACACCCCGTCTTTGTCCGTGCTGGATTTTGCCAGATTTTAGCCTATCGTATTGAGGCTGTAATTTGCTTTCCCAAATTAGTAATGGAGTTGAGGTTTGGTTTTGTTCTCATTTTTCTGACCCTTGTGTTTCTGCTTCTGTGACGGGCCTGTCCCTGCCGATTCCCGGTTAGTTGTTGACCTGCAGGAGTACTTCCTGCGTCCAGATGCTGCTTCTCGGTGGCCTGGATGTGTGCGCTACAGAGACCTGGCCCCCCGTTATGCATTGTCTCTTCATTCTCGTTAGGGTGTCTTCAGACAACAGACATTCTTAATTTTAAAAGTTAAGGAGGTCAGTTTTTCTCTCTGGTTTGTGCTTTCTTTACATCTGTTTGTAAGAAACCCTTTCTTATCCTAAAGCCATAATGAAATTCTATATTTTCTTCAACTGTGTATACAGTTTTGCTTCTCCCTTAAAGGTAGTTGATGGATCTGGAACTTACTTTTGCACAGGGTATCCAGTAGAGATCTAAATCTTTTTTTTTTTTTTTGGTAAATATGTGAACAGTCATCCTAGCTCTGTTTGTTGAATGGCCCATTGCTTCCCCGCTGACTCTTGATGATTTCTGCCATGTATCAAGCTCTCTGTGTGTGTCCCATGGGCCTGGGTTTCCCTCCCGGGGCAGGGGTCCGTGGGTCGGCCCTGGGCCTACACCCCGGTTTACTGGATGAGGTGTTCTGCCACTGGCAGGGGCCCCTCTCCCCTGGTTTCACTTACTTCTCTGTGTTCCAAGTTTCTTGGCAATTCTTGGCTCTTTAGTCCTTGTTATAAATTTTAGAATTGGCTCATCAAGTTCTATGAAGATTCCATAGGATTTGAATAGGAACTGCAGTGAACTTCTGCATTAATTTAGAATTAATGCCGTGTCTGTGATGCTGACCCTTCTTAAATATGCGCATCTCATCAGAGACAAACAAAGCTGGACACTAATTAAAGTGGACAAGACAGATTTTAATCAGTGACACACTAGTGCCTAAGGGAAGAGTCCAGCATGAGCTGAACTCGACTTCCAGGTGACCAGCAGTTTCTCCTGTTTGTTTATTTTTGTCGTATGTTAGATTTCTGTTCTTTTCCTTTTTTATTTTTAAAGATTTTATTTATTTATTTGACAGAGATAGAGACAGCCAGCGAGAGAGGGAACACAAGCAGGGGGAGTGGGAGAGGAAGAAGCAGGCTTCCAGCGGAGGAGCCTGATGCGGGGCTCGATCCCATAACGCCGTGATCACGCCCTGAGCCGAAGGCAGACGCTTAACGACTGCGCCACCCAGGCATCCCTATTCTTTTCTTTTTTAAAAAGTTTTTGTTTTACTCCCAGTTAGTCAACATACAGTGTTATATTAGTTTCAGGTGTACAATGCAGTGACTCAGCACTTCCGTATATCACCCGCTGCTCCCCACGGCGGGGGCCGCTCCCCCCCATCACCTGTTTCCCCCTCCCCCGTCCCCCTCCCCTCTGCTGATGTCACTGTGTTCTCTGTAGTGGAGAGTCTGTTTCTTGGTTTGTCTCTCTCCCTCTCTCTTTTACCCCTTTGCTCATTTGTTTTGTTTCTTAAATTCCACATATGAGTTAAATCACATGGTTATTTGTCTTTCTCTGACTGACTTATTTCACTCTAGCACTATCCATGTTGTTGCAGATGGCAAGAGTCCGTTCTTTTTTATGTCTGAGTAATATTCCATTGTGTGTATGTATACACACACACACACACACACACACCCCCATCTTCTTTATCCATTCATCAGTCCATGGACACTTGGACTGCTTCTTGACTGTTGCAGATAATGCTGCTCTAAACATTGAGGTTTGGTAACATCAATAGATGTTGGGGTGCATGTATCCCTTTGAATGAGTGTTTCTGTATCTTTGGGTAAATACGCAGTAGTAGGATTGCTGGATCATAGGGTAGCGCTCTTTTGAACTTTTTGAGGAAACTTCATACTGTTTTCCAGAGTGGCTACACCAGTTTGCATTCCCATTCACAGTGTAAGAGGGCTCCCCTTTCTCCACATCCACATCAACACCTGTTGTTTCTTGTGTTGTTGATTTTAGCCATTCTGACAGGTGTGAGATGGTAACTCATTGTAGTTTTCATTTGTGTTTCCCTGATGATGAGTGATTTTGGACATCTTTTCAAGTGGCTTTTGGCCCTTTGTATATCTTCTTGGGAGAAGTGTCTGTTCATATCTTCTGCCCATTTTTAAGTTGGATTATTTATTTTTGGGTGTTGAGTTTTATAAGTTCTTTATATATTTTGGATACTAACCCTTTCTTAGATATGTCATTTGCAAGTATCTTCTCCCATTCAGTAGGTTTTGTGGATTGTTTTAGTTTTGTTGATTTTTGTTTTAGATTTCACTTTTAGATTTAGTTTTAGTTTTGTTCATTGTTTCCTTTGCTGTGCAGAAGCTTTTTTATGTTGTCGTCCCACTGGTTTATTTTTGCTTTTGTTTTCCTTGACTCAGGAGTTGCTATGGCTGATGTCAAAGAGGTTACTGCCTGTGTTCTCCTCTAGGATTTTTACGGTCTCAGAATTCACATTTAGGTCTTCAATCCGTTTTGAATTTATTTTTGTGTATAGTGTTAGAAAACGATTCAGTTTCTTTCTTTTGCATGTAGCTGTCCAGTTTTCCCAGAGTCATTTGTTGAAGAGACTGTCCTTTTCCCATTGTGTATTCTTTCCTGCCTTGTGAAAGATTGTTTGACCATACATTTGTGGGTTTGTTTCTAGGTTTTCTGTTCTGTTGTATTGATCTCTGTGTCTATTTTTGTGCCAGTACAATACTGTTTTGATTACTACAGCTTTGTAATATAACCTGAAATCTGGAGTTGTGAGACCTCCAGCTCTGCTTTTCTTTTTCAAGATTACTTGGCTATTGGGGGCCTTTTGTGGTCCCATACATACTTCAGAATTATTTGTTCTAGTTCTATGAAAAATGCTGTTGGTATTTTGATAGGGATTGCACTGGATGTGTAGATTGTTCTGAGCACTACAGACATTTGAACAATATTGATTCTTCTAATCCATGAAAATGGAATGTCTTTTCATTTCTTTGTGTTGTCTTCAATTTCTTTCATCAGTGTTTTATAGTTTTCAGACTACAGGTCTTTCACCTCTTTGCTTAGGATTATTCCTGTATATCTTATTATTTTTGGTGCAATTGTAAATGTGATTTTTTAAAATTTCTATTTCTGCTGCTTCATTATTGATGTATAGAAATGCTAACAGATTTCTATACATCAATTTTGTGTCCTGTGACTTTACTGAACTTGTTTGTCAGTTCTAGCAGTTTTTTGGTGGAGACTTTTGGGTTTTCTATGTAGATTATATCATATCATCTGCAAATAGTGAAAGTTTGGCTTCTTCCTTACCAATTTGGATGCCTTTTATTTCTTTTTCTTGTCTGATTGCTGAGAGTAGGACTTCTGGTACTATGTTGAATAGAAGTGGTAAGAGTGGACATCCCTGTCTTGTTCCTGACCTTAGGGGGAAAGCTGTTAGTTTTTCTCCACTGAGGATGATGTTAGTTGTGGGTTTTTCATACATGCCCTCTATTATGTTATGTTGCCTCTAAATCCACTTTGTTGAGGGTTTTTTATTATGAATGAATGTTGTACTTTGTCAAATGCTTTTTCCGCAACTATTGAAATGATCCTAAGGATTTTATCCTTTGTCTTATTGATGTGATGTATCACGTTGATTGATTTGCAAATATATATATTTTTTTAGATTATTTATTTATTTATTTATTTATTTGACAGAGATAGAGACAGCGAGCGAGAGAGGGAACACAAGCAGGGAGAGTGGGAGAGGAAGAAGCAGGCCCATAGCATAGGAACCTGATGTGGGGATCGATCCCATAACGCTGGGATCACGCCCTGAGCCGAAGGCAGACGCTTAACTGCCGTGCCACCCAGGTGCCCCTGATTTGCAAATATTGAACCACCCTTACAACCCAGGAATAAATCCCACTTGATTTTAGTAAATGATTTTTTAATGTACTGTTGGATTTGGTTTGCTAGGATTTTATTGAGGATTTTTGCATCCATGTTCATCAGGGATATTGGCCTATAGTTCTGTTTTTCAGTGGTGTCTTTATCTGGTTTTGGTATCAAGGTAATGCTGACCTCACAGAATGAATTTGGAAGTTTTCCTTCCTCTTCTATTTTCTGGAATAGTTTGGGAAGAATAGATGTTAACGCTTCTCTAAATGTTTGGTAGAATTCCCCTGTGAAGCCATCTGGTCCTGGGCTTTTGTCTGTTGGGAGATTTTTGATTATTGATTCGATTTCTTTACTGGTTATTGGTCTGTTAAAAATTTTCTACTCTTCCTGTTTCAGTTTTGGTAGTCTATATGTTTCTAGGAATTTATCCATTTCTTTTCAGTTGTCAAATTTGTTGGCATACGGTTTTTCATAATATTCTCCTGTAATTGTTTGTGTTTCTCTGCTGTTGGTTGTTAGTTCTCCTCTCTCATTAGTGATTTTATTTATTTGGGATATTTCTCTTTTTTTCCTTGGTAAGTCTGGCTAGAAATTTTTCAATTTTATTGAGCTATTCAAAGAACCAGCTCCCCGTTTCTTTGATCTGTTCTATTGTTTTTGTTTGTTTCTATATGATTTATTTCTGCTCTAATTTTTATTGTTTCCTTCCTTCTGCTGATTTTAGGTTTTGCTTGTTCTTTTTCTATTTCTTTTAGGTGCAGGGTTAGGTTGTTTATTTGAGATTTTTCTTGCCTCATGAGTTAGGCCTGCATTGCTACAAACTTCCTTCTTAGAACCTCTTTTTTTTAAATAATAATTTTTTATTATGTTATGTTAGTCACCATACAGTACATCCTTAGTTTTTGATGTAGTGTTCCATGCTTCATTATTTGCGTAAAACACCCAGCTCTTAGAACCTCTTTTGCTGCATCTGAAAGGTTTTGGACCATCACGTTTTCATTTTCATTTGTTTCCATGTAATTTTTACTTTCTTTTTTGATTTCCTGTTTAACTCATTCATTGTTTAGTAGCATGCTCTTTAACCTCCATGTATTTGTGTTCTTTCCAGACTTTTTCTCATGGTTGATTTCTAGTTTCATAGCATTTTGGTCGGAAAAGATGCATGGTATGACTGTGATCTTCTTGAATTTGTTGAGACTTGCTTTGTGGCCTAAAATGTGATCTTTCTGGAGAATATCCCGTGTGCACTGAAAAGTATGTGTATTCTGCTGTTTCACAGTGGAATGTTCTGAAATATCTGTTAAGTCCATCTGGTCCAATATGTCATTCAAAGCCGTTATTTCCTCATTCATTCTCTGTTTGGATGATCTGTCCATTGATGTAAGTGGGATATTAAAGTCCCCTACTATTATTATATTATTGAATTAGTTCCTTTATGTTTGTTATTAAGTGTTTTATATATTTGGGTAATTCCATGATAGATACATAAATACTTAACAATCGTATTTTCTTGTTGGATTGTTCCCTTTATTATCATATAGTGTCCTTTGTCTCCTATTACAGTATTTGTTTTAAAGTCTATTTTGTCCAATTTAAGTATTGCCACTCCACTTTCTTTTGATATCCATTTGATATCCATCTATCCAATAGATGTTTTTCCATCCCTCACTTTCAATCTGTAGGTGTCTTTATGTCTAAAATGAGTCTCTTATAGGCAGCATATAGATGGGTCTTGTTTTTTTTGTCCATTTTGTTATCTAGGTCTTTTGGTTGAAGTGTTTAGTCCATTTACATTCAAAGTAATCATTGATAGATTATGCATTTATTGCCGTTTTAGTACTTGTTTTATGGTTGTTTCTGAATATTTTCTCTGATCTTTTCTTGTCTTTCTCTCTTTCATGGTTTGCTGGTTTCCTTTAGTGATGTATTTGGATTTCTTTCTCTTTATTCTTTGCATATTTTTAGTGGTTTTTGATTTGTGGCTACCATAGGTTTGTATATAACTTCTCCTGCGTATAACAGTCTATGTTAAGTTAATGCTCATTTAAGTTTGGACTCATTCTTTGCTCCTCTCGTCCCCTCACTTTAGGTATATGGCATCATATTTTACATCCTTTTATTTTGTGTGTTCCTTGACTGATGTTTTACAGAAATATTCGTTTTTACCACTTTTGTGTTTCCTATCTTTGTACTCTCACTTTTGGTCTCTCCTTTCTACTCAGAGAGTCTCCTTTAATAATTTCTTGCAGGGCTGGTTTGGTGGTCATAAACGCCTTTAGTTTTTGTTTGTCTGGATAACTCTTCATGTCTCCTTTTATTCTGAATGAGAGCCCTACTGGATAGAGTATTGTTGGCTGCAGATTTCTCCCATTCAGCACTTTGAATATATCATGCCACTCCCTTCTGGCTTGCAAAGTTTTTGTTGAAGAATCTCCTGCTGTCCTTATGGGTTTTCCCTTGTAAGTTACTGACTTCTTTTATCTTGCTGCTTTTGAGATTTTTTTCCCTATATCACTATATTTTGCAAATGTAATTACAATATGTCTTGGTGTGGGTCTGCTTTTGTTGGTTTTGATGGATGTTCTCTGTGCTGCCTGGATCTCGATATCTGTTTCCTTCCCCAGATCAGGGAAGTTTTTGGCTATTATTTCTTCAAATAAATTTTCTCCCCCTTTTCTCTCGCTTCTTCTTTTGGGACTCCTATACTAAAAATGGTATTACCTTTGATGGAGTCACTGAGTTCCCTAAGTTTGTTCTCATTGTGTGCAATTCTTTTTTCCTCTCTTTTGTTCAGCTTGGTTACTTTCCTTGGTTACTGTGTCTTCTCCCTTACTAATTTGTTCCCCTGCTTCTTCCAGCCTGCTATTCATTCCATCAAGCATGTTTCTCATTCCATTTATTGAGCCCTTCATCTCTGTTATTCCTCATCTCTATGTTAAGGGTCTCACTCATGTCTTCCACTCTTCTCAGGTCCAGTGAATATCCTTATGATCACTGCTTTAAAGTCTCTATCAGGCCTATCACTTATATCTGTTCTGCTCAGATCTCTGGCTATGGCCTTGTCCTTTTCTTTCATTTGGAATAAATTTCTCTGTCTTCTCATTTTGTCTGTCTCTCTGTGTCTATTCCTCTTTGTTAAGAAAGTCAGTTATGTCTTCTGCTCTTAAAAGGAGCAACTTTCTGAAGAAGAGGTCCTGGAGTGCCCTGCAGTATAGTGTCTCCCCTTCACCTTCTCCAGAACCTGGCACGTCAGGAGAGTAGCCTGTGTGTGCTGCTTATGTCCTGCTGTTGTGTCTGAGGCACTTTTCCTTTCAGTGTAGTTGTCTGCACTGACTCTCTGCCTGCTGTGGGCTGTGCTTGCTCTCCGTGCTGTTAGTGGGATCCAGGCAGGCAGCTCTGAGGGGGTTGTGCCTGCCAGGGAACTTGGGAGCTGGTGGCAGTGTAAGCAAAATTGGCGCTGGGCCATGAGTCCTATGCCGGCAGTGGCTGGTGGCATACAGCTGGGTGCGGTGCATGATGGCGGGTGGGGTGTATGGCTGGGCACAGCATGTGACCAGGCATTGTAAAGGGAGAATTTGCAGTGGGGGGATGGAGTGAGTGGAGGCTCAGTGGAGTCAGGGAAAAGAAAAATTATTAAAAGCAGGAAGGGGGGTCGTCCATGTGAAACCCATTTGGCTTGTTTACCAGTTCTTATTGAAGGTAGGCTTCTGCCTTACACAGAGATGGGGAGATGGCCATTGTCTTCAGCTGTCAGCTGCAACACAGTGGATCCTTCTGGCTGCCTTGAATTTTCTCAGGCATTTTAAGAGAGGCTGGGGTCATCTTAGGAACATGGACTTGAGCTGTTAGAAACAATGTTTCTGTTTGTTCAGGTCTTTATAGACCGAGGTTGGGGCCTCATCAAGAAGAGGGCTCAGCAGAACCCGATGA
Source organism: Ursus arctos (assembly GCF_023065955.2). Taxonomy (NCBI): domain Eukaryota; kingdom Metazoa; phylum Chordata; class Mammalia; order Carnivora; family Ursidae; genus Ursus; species Ursus arctos. The sequence goes on from NW_026623100.1 coordinate 83,596,841, forward strand.
GAGTTTGTTCAAGAGAGTTTTTGTCAACATACATATACTTACATTTTTATACTTCTCTTATGTTTTTCAATAAGGCTTTATAATTTGCTCTACAATGTCCTTGAAATTTTTATTAAATTACTACTTAGAGATATTATTTTTTTGTGATTTAGGTAGCATCTTTTTATTTTCTACTGTAAAAAATTGTAAATCTACAGGAAAGTTACTAGAATGACACAGTGAACACTCACATGCCCTTCACCTGGGCTCACCAGCTGTTAGCATCTTGTAAGATTTACTTTCTCTCTCTCATTCTACATATATATGTGTGTATATATATGTCTGTGTGTCTGTGTATATATATACTTACACACATGTATATGTATGTGCATATATGTATGTATATATATGTATATATATGTACATATATATATATATATATATACACATTTTTTTTTTTTTACCAACATCACGCCACTTCATTTCAGGTTGTATTAGCTAAGAACAAAAAACAAACACAAATGATTGTCACACTCATGAAGTTTAACACTGATATAATACTATTATCCAACATATAATCCACATTCAAATGTCACTGATTATCTAATCATAGTATTTGCTTAGTCCCCCTTTATCTGATTTAGAAGCCTATTAAGGGTCATACTTGGGATGCCTGGGTGGCCCAGTTGGTTAAGATTCTGCCTTCGGCTTAGGTCATGATCCCAGGGTCCTGGGATCGAGCCCTGCACTGGGCTCCTTGCTCAGCAGGGAGCCTGCTTCTCCCTCTCTCTGCCACTCCCCCTGCTTGTGCGCGCTCTGTCTCTCTGACAAATAAATAAATAAAATCTTTAAAAAGGGGGGGGGTCACACTTGGAACTGCACTGCCACAGGACCTTGGTCTTCCTTAACCTGGCTGTTCTTGAGGCTGTTGAATTTCTGGCTTTCTGTCAGATTCACTCGACAAGGGTCCTGCATGGGAGGAGGGTGGTGAGCCTCTTCGCTTTGCATCATACTGGGAGGCATGTGGTTTGTTCCATTACTGGGGTGTGAAGCTTGACCGCTTGGTCAAGTTGCATTTTCTAGATTTATCCATTATAAGTGATTTTGGGGGTGATTCTTTGAGGCACTGTGAGTATCTCGTTCCCACCAGAGTCTTCACCTAATGCTTGTGGTGGCCATTGCTGAATCTTGTTTGAATCCTTACTGTGCCAGAGACAAAGTAGTGATTTTCTGTTTCTATAATTTATTCCTTATTCATTGGTTAGCATTCTTCTATCTTGAAGACCTTCTTCCTCATTCTTTAATATAATCCACTTGATCATTATTCATTTCGCTGTTCAGGTCATCCCAAATTCAGCCAGTGGAACCCTCTTTAAGCCGGCATCTGGTCTCTGTAGGTGTCCCAATCAATGTTTGAGAAATAAGTAGTGTCTGGTAAAAACCGCATCTTTCTATTTGTTTGTTGCCTGCGCACCTGGTTTTGCTATACTAGTCTTGCTTTCAGCAACCTGGCTTAACTCTTCACTTCTAATACGGTGTCTGGAAATTCTTTTGATTTTATATATTGATAATCATAACCCTATGCACAATGATAGTTTAATTATTTCCAATTATCTTTTTATTTCTTTTGTTACTGAGCTGGCTAGAACCTTCTAGACAAGGCTAATACTATATAAGAAAACATTTACAAAAAGCATTATTTTCTCCTTCCGAATTTTGAAGTTTCAACATTAACTATGATGTTTGTTCTGGGTTATTAGTTGCTGTACTTTCCTCCATTAAAGAAGGTCTCGTTTTTTTAAATCCCTGAGTTTTGTTTTTTAATCCTTAATAGAGTTTGAATTGTATCAAACACTTTGTTTTGCACTTGTTAAGATGATTATATGTTTTTTCTCCTTTAATATGTTAATGAGGTAAATCACAATAATATCTTCTGCATGGGAATCATGCCTGCATTATTGGTATAACCCTTATTTAATATATTTACTATATTCTGCACTTAGTCTGACAATATTTTGTGCAGCCTTTTGGCATGTGTACGTGAGACTGCTTCTGTTCTTCCTGGGTCATATTTCTCTGCTTTACATTGTCTAGTTGTTTGAACTCATTTGTGTTTCAGTATTTTGTGCGTCTGCTCTTGAATGTATGGAAAAGCATGTTTATGTAAGCTGGGCCTGTTTTGTGTGCAGTGTGTCATGGGGAGGAGATGACATGACATTTCTTTGTGGATGCATCTCCACTCACGTGTCTAGGACTTTGTAAGGTGGGTGCCTGTAATGCCGAGAGACCCTCCAGTGGCAGGTCCAGACCTCACAGAGCCCAGGTGGGTGAAGGAAGCAGAGTCGTGGGAATCAGATCTTGCCCCTGGGGGTCACCTGTCCCCTGGGGGTCGCCTAGCCCCTTGGGGTACCTAGCCCCTCAGGGTGGTCTAGCTCAGGAGTTCACAGTCCGGACCTGGAAGGCCCTGTGTTTCAGGTGCTGTCACACTGCATGTCCCCTCGTGTCTGTCATTCAGCCGATCTCTGCTATCTGTTGTGAGCTCCTCAGACCCAGGGCTCGGTAGTGAAAGGGCAGGGGAGTTCTAAGGCCCCTACCTGGAGGAGAAGTGCTGTCGTGGAAGGGGATTGTTCATGTTCCGTGCTGTTTGTTTCCTTCCCAGGTATCAACAAAGACAGGCATGTGTCACACTGGCCCAAGACCTAAGATTTTCATCTTCATGCCTCCTAACAAGGGATTTCCTTAGTGTGTCCACAGAGATTGTGCCTTTTCACCTGCGCTGTAGGACTCAGCTTGCAGGTGCCAGTCTAGCCTGGACGCTCCCCAGATGCAGGAGTGGTCAGTGTGTGAATGAGTGTGTGCATGTGTGTGTGAGTGCAAATGTAAGTCTTTGCACGTGTGTGTGAACAAGGGTGTGTGCCTGTGAGTACATGCCTGTGTGTGTATGTACATGTGTCAATGTGAGCAAGTGTATTGAGCGAGTGTGCTGTGTGAGTGTGAGAGTATGTACATGTGTGCATGCAAGTGTGTATGTGCACTGTGATCAGTGTGTGTGATCAAGTAAATGCGTGTGTGAGAGTGTGAGTGTGCATGTCGGAAAATGTGCACATGTGGGAGTGTCCATGCAAGAGCATGTGAGTGTTGTGTGCTTGCATGTGTACATGTGTGTGAGTGTGCATGGGTGAATGTGTGTGAGAGCACGTGTGTGTTTGCATGTGTATGTGTGTGAGTGCATGGGTGAATGTGTGTCACAGCACGTGTGTGCATGTGTATGTGTGTGTGAATGTGCATGGGTGAATGTGTGAGAGCACGTGTGTGTTTGCATGTGTATGTGTGTGTGAGTGTGCATGGGTGAATGTCACAGCACGTGTGCGTTTGCATGTGTATGTGTGTGTGAATGTGCATGGGTGAATGTGTGTGAGAGCGTGTGTGTGTGCATGTGTACGTGTGTGCATGTGTGTGCACATGTGTGTGTGCATGTAGCATGGTGGGGAGTCAGAGACAGGCCGTGCCTCTCCCCTTCTTCTCTTGCCTGCCCTCTCCGTTCCCGCCGCACTAACCAGCTTGCTTGCTGTCCCAGGAACCCACCCCGGTCCCCTGATTCCTGCCTTTGCTGAGCTGTTCTTTGTGTCTGCAAAGTCTCTACTCTCTCCCCGCTGTTCTGCAAGCTGAAATCTTCCTCTGTCTTCAAGATGCAGATGAAATGCCTTGTTCTCCCTGATGTATCCCAGCTGGGGATAAACATTGCTTCCTCTTTTAAGACTTGGCACGTCTGCCTTGAATTATACATGTGTGCAGCGGAGGGCTCCTTTAGGATAAGGATTATGACTTATTTATCTTCACATTTCCCCCGTAACTCCCTCTACCCCAGTACCTCAGGCAGCGTCTGGCATGTCAAAGGTGCTCAATAATTATTTATGAAATTGGATATTAACTGCTCCTCCTTATTTGTGTGTTTAGGACATTGTTCATTCTGGGGTAAGTGACGCAATCTTGTGAGAAATGGGAGCTTTCTGCCTTCTACCCCGAGGCTGTAATAGTCCCGTCCCCTTTCATCGCCTGTCTTCCTGCTTCCCCACCTGGACCTGGCATCTCCTCCCGCTGCCCCCCTTTTGCTGCTTTCACGTGGGCTTCTGCACCACCCAGCCTCCTTCAGCTCGGGGGCTGCCCACAGGAGCACCCATGGACTGTGGCGGGGCTGCATGCAATACCTTGGAGCAGTTCTCACGGATCTGGGCGGGGGATTGGCTTCAGCTCCACTCCCCTGCTGCTCTCTCTTCTGGGAGAGTTCGTGGAGGGGCTTGAGAAGCAGCTCCTGAACCCAGTTCAGTGCCTTGAATTATCCTCAGCGGCACTGGAAGATTTCCAAACAAAGTTAATTGCTATTCGTGGTAGTCACATATTTAATGCCACGCCACACCTGAGTCTAAGACGACTGTTACAAAAACCCGAATGTCACAACTCCAGGAAGACCACCGGGGCCATGGCATTCTTCTTCTCTGAGAATGAACACGTGCCGACACGGCGTGACATCATGCTCTTGGAGTCTGGTGCTCTCGGGGCCTCGTGACACTGCAGGCACCTGCCGCGACCTTTCTGAGTCTTGGTCTTCTGGGCTTGGTGTGGCTGGTCTGAAATCCCAAGGTTTAGATGTGCGTGTTATGAGATGATGGTATTGTCATGTTAATATTTACTGTGTGAGGTTTCTGGAAATGCTGATTCTCTGGGCAGTTTATATGACACCCAAAGTTGCAGAAGGCACTTCCTGTTTCAGGAGAAAGAATCGATGTTCTCACCCGCTCACCTACCAGCCCTCTGGCACCAGGTGGCCCGGAGCTGGCTTGCCCCAAGGAAGCCAAAATCACAGCCGTATTGGTTCCCCTAAGCTCTTTGTGTTTTTTAATTCCCGGCCCGACGTCTCTGAGAGACCATTGCAGTTCCCATGCTATTGGCAAGGAAAGGGAAGTTCAGCTGGGTTACCCGACCCCCGTATGCACTGCAGGCTGGGGGTCACCCCGCGGGATCCCAGCCCTAACTGAACAAGAACATCTAGGCCCTCCACTGCTGCCCACCACTTTTAACTTGTTTGTGTGTTCGAGCCACCCCACACTTTGGGCCTCACGAGGCTTCGTGGACAGCTTCCACTGGGAAGTTCCCGCCTCTGCCGGGTGATATTCTCTCGGCTTTGGATGCTCTCAGTTCCCACCCACCTGCACGCCCCCAGAACTTCCTTCACACCTGGTGGGAGAAGGTCCTGCCCTCTGTGCCCAGCACACTCTCTCTGCTCATGTGGCCTCTCGTGCTTCAGGCCTGGCATTTTGGAATCATTGTCACGTGGGACCATGTGTCCACATCATCTCTGCTCTGCCCACGGTACTTGGAACACTGCTTGGGACATTATGAATTGGAAGCTTATTTGAACTATATTTGTTGAATACATGAAAGAGGGACATGTTGCCATAAGCGGGAGAGTGTGGTTTTCGTGTGTGCTTTCATGGTCCGTGATGTGTTGTCTGAACCCAGAAGGGTCCCATGGTGCTCTCTCAGTACTCGTCACTGTTAAAGAAACATGAGCCACCCATGAACACCGGGGCATGACGTTTCCTGTCTCCATGCCTTGGACCATGGAAATGGGCAGTTACTGATCTCTTGATGTCCAGAGATCGTCAGAGCATTAGTCCCAGGGTAGAGAGATCAGAGGAGACTCCCGGGCAGAGACCCCATTTTCTGAGAAGGAAACTGAAGCTGGAGATAGGATAAAAAGCTCAGACCTTCTGGCCCCTGAACGAGCACATTTCCTGCTAATAAACAGATAAATTTAGTTGCGGTCTAATGTAATGGATCATGTCGACGGGCTCTAGTGCCGAGTCACTGAGTGTTCTTCAGTTTGGGCGAAGAACTTGAAGAGGCATTGATTAGGAAGCCCTTCTGTACTTAGCACGTACGGAAGACCAAGAGCCAGGGAGCACTTCTTCAAGTATAATTCATACAATTTCGCTGCATAGATTATTATGGTTAACTTCCGAATCATGGAAATCTTGACTGTATTCTCCTAGAGAATAGGGTGTGTGCGTGTGTATTTGCCTGTGTCTGTGCGTGTGTGTCTGTGTGTGCCTGTGTGTGTTTATACATTGCCTTCATAAAAATGGAAATGATTATGAGCTCTCATTTATCTTCTCAATGCACAGTTTCGGGTTTCTGCATTACTTGTCTTCCGTTTATCACCATATCCACACCCTTGACCAGTCCTGTGATTCCGTGCTGTGCAGACATACTCGGAATCCCTTCTGATCCCGCTGTGCTCGGTTAAGATGCGCTGGTTATTATAAAGGTAATCACATAAATCAAGCTGACCTCTTTTTGCGTCCTACAGGAAAGGGATTTGTATGACGTGGAGAACTTGTCTGCAGTTTTGGATTCTTAGCAGAAAGATCTTGGGCGAATGAGGTCCAGGGGATTTTGTACTCTACAAGGTCCGGTGCACACAGTGGCCTGGTGACTGCCTTTGTCCTTTACCTCATCCATCACTACCCCTTGTAAGAATCCAGACTCTTCCAACTCTCAGAATACTCTCCAGTGAGGTAATGCCATCCTCCAAGGATCTGATTGATTTAGGGTTCTGTAATAGGTTGGTAGGGAAAGATTCAGAGATAACAGGTTATGGCATCTCTCCCCATAAGGATCTTACTGAAGACATTAAAGAAGGAAAATGTACACTTTTTGTCAAACTATAAAAGTAACACAGGGGAATTCAAATTGAAGATGATAGATGGAAGCTAACTCTTTTCTGTACCAATACCAAATGAAATAAATAAAAGTAAAAACCAAAAATTGCAAAAATGTTCACTGGCAACAATTAAATATTCAATCTCACTCATGAGTTTTTAAGTGAGCGGCCAAGTAAAGGAGCAGAACTCTGACACAGTGAGTCCTCCCACGTCTCCAAGCCCCACTGTACCCACCCTGGAGCAGTGCAAGGACAAAGGGTGACTCAGGACAATATTGGAATCTCACTGCATCCCCAGTTTGGAGGAAAGCCACCTGTGGGTGTGAGTAGCCAGCTCAGTCTGCTGGCCTGGTGGGCATGCTGGTACAGAGGTGCAGAGGAGTCAAAGGGATAATGGTGGATGCACTTCGCATAGTAGTTTACGTAACATGTTGCAGATGCTAATTAGCTTCCCAAGTGAGGGTGACACGAAGGCATCTCCAAGTACACAAAGGATCCTTGCTGAAAGAACTACTGAAGGATATACTTCAGCAAGAAGAAAACAAAGCTAGTTGGAGAGAACTGGCAGAGAGGAAAAATGGTGATTAAGGCAAGAGGTAAACCACGTTGGTATGGAAATGTAATAGGTTCTTTTTCATAACCTTAAAACATGTTGGATTGAAAGTCCTACACAACAATACCAGGGAATTTGGTAGAGGGAGTTTACAGGGAAACAGTGGGTTTATATAGGTGTCTCTTATTTGGAGCCGGTGTATGGAAATTGACCAACCTTGTATGTTGTTAGAGAAATGCAAAGGATAGATAAGTTAGAAAATATAAAGGTAATCACTAAAATAATAGAATGGGACAGAGGAGTTCCAAGCAAGTAGAGGAAAAGTAGGGATTGAAAAGCAACAATTCACTTAACAGAAGACAGAGAAGGAGAAATCAAATAAAAAATTTAAAATTGCAAATGGGAAATACAGGTGGTAGGAACATATCAGTAATCACAGTAAGTGAAAATATAAAATTCACTTATGTTTTGTCTAAAAGGCAGAAACTTGGTATTGAAAACAATCTGCTATATGCAATTTATAAGACATGCTTAAAACATTTATTAAATATCATGTGATGGAAAAATGTATACCAGAAAAGTAACTAAAAATTAATATAGCTATTTTAGTATGGAATGAAATACAATTTTAGGGGAAATTATGGATAAAGTGGATCACAAAAGAAACAATCTATCAGTAACTTTACTGTAATTACAAACTCATATGCACATAACTTACGGTCTTACAAAATATATGACAAAACTCAACAGAATTACAAGTAGAAATTGAAAAATCCATAATGAGCAGGAGTTATTACCAGGTGTCTCTCAGACACTGATAGATGAGGTTTACAAAAAGTAAAGTCATAGATTATTTAAATAATACAATTACTCTTTGATTGTATGCACATACATATGCAAGCAATAAATACAGCATGTATGTTTTTACTGATAAGTAGAAGATTTTAAATAAGCTATTTATGATGGGGCCACAAAGGAATTCTCAATAAATCCAAGGAATTTATATAATAAAGATCATCTTTTCTGATAATAGTGAAATGAAATTATAGCAGAAAAAGCACTTGTGCCCCCAGAACTATACATTTGCAAACTTATATTTGTTAAAAATTCATAGTATTCATGATATCCCGTTTACATACAATTATTATATTTTTTATTAAGTTTTTAAATTTTAATTCTAGCATAATTAATATACCGTGTTACATCAGTTTCAGGTGTACACGATGGTGAGCCCACACTTCTGTATGCTGCTCAGTGCTCATGGTGATAAGTGTGCTCTCCATCCCCGTCACCTGTCCTCCTGCCCTGCCCTCCCCGTCCCCTCCCCTCTGGTGACATCAGTGTGCTCTGTGTGGTAAGAGTCCGTTTCCTGGTTTGTCCCTCTCCCTCCTCCCTCTCTCTGTTTTTTCCTCCCCCTTTGCTCATTTGTTTCTTAAATTCCACATATGAGTATGATCCTATGGTGTTTGTCTTTCTCTTATTTTGCTTAATATTATACCTTCCAGACCCATCCATGTTGTTGCACCCATTTTCATAGAATTACACATGTGTGCATGCATGCATAAGGACACATGATGGACATCCATGAGGGATAATTATCAACAGCAGTAGATGGTCATTTCAGAGTGGTGAAAAAAAAATTTTTTACATTCTTTATTATTTTTTATCTAGTTCTTGTTTTTCCATTGGATATGGTTTATTTATAGAATTTTTATTGTGAAAATAATTCTAAATATTTATGTTTTAAAAATAGAGGTGAGGGGCACCTGGGTGGCGTAGTTGTTAAGTGGCTGCCTTTGGCTCAGGGTGTGATCCCAGTGTTCTGGGATCGAGCCCCACATCAGGCTCCTCCGCTGGGAGCCTGCTTCTTCCTCTCCCACTCCCCCTGCTTGTGTTCCCTCTCTCGCTGGCTGTCTCTATCTCTGTCAAATAAATAAATAAAATCTTTAAAAAAATAAAAATAAAGGTGAAATATTAAATATTTTGTATTGAACAATAAAATAGCTAAGGGAAACTCATAGCCTTAAACATACATATTGAAAAATGGTTAATTAATAAACTGTTAATTAAAGAAAGTAGAAAATGAACACTTGAGCAATTCCAAATAAAGTGTAAGGGAGACCCTGACTAACATAAAAGCACAATTAAAATAAAAAACAGGATCACTAGAGATGGCTTAAAAAAGTAGTTCTACCAAAAATTAAAATGAGAATATTAATTTAAATAAAAAGAGAAAATGCATATGGACCAATATTAGAAACACAGACCCATGTGGCATATAAGAGCAACATTCCACAGAAGAGTTCAGTGGAGGTGACCAAAGAAAGAGAATCCAGGTGCCCTCGCTCTCGGGGATCTTGGTGCTCCTTGCTCGTTGGGATCTTGGGGCTCCTCACTCGCTGGGATCTCGGTACGGCAGGCTAGCTGAGTGGCACCGTGCGTGCCTGTGAAGGTTGTCTTGCTGACCTTGACAGAGCTTGGGGACCATGGCTTTCATGTGCCTGCTTGTGTCAGCCAGCCCTGTTAGTTCACATCATGGCCCCCGTATACCTGTTGTGGTGATGTTTTGGAGGCTGCGGGTAGAACTACCACATACACGACCTGAGAAACAGTCCGCTGCTGTCATTGTTGCCCCAGTTTATTTGTTTAAGTTTGGGTACTTGATTAGAGCAAAACTCGGGATTAGTGCACAGCCCCGTTCTTCATCATCCCCATTTGTAAATCAAATAACTCAGCATTCCCTGCGGTCCAGATCTTCGCTTCATTGTCTTCTGAGCAGGGACTAGTGAGCACAGCTAACGTGTGAAGGAATCATGAAGCGAGAAGGAGAGGAAAAATCCAGATACTGAAGCAGACTTATCTTCAAATAAACTGGCAGGCAATCTAATCTATCCTCATGAATGCTAGTCCCAAGAGATAACTAGCACATGAATATTTTAAGCATTTCGGTCTGCTATTGATTTGTGGCCTGTCAGTATCCAACCGGTTAATTTAATTTGATGCAAAAACATAAGGAATTGGGAGCAAACCAACATCTTTGAGCAGAGAGGTAGGGCGAGTGAGTTCATGGTTTGAGAGAAAACCTTACCACCTACCAGCAGGAAGAAAGCGCGAGGGCAGCTCATGCCTTCCGTCCCAGTTCACAGGGAGGATGTGCTCCCTTGTAAGGGTTTGAGAGAGGGAAACTTCTTTTCTTTGCTCAAAGTGGCGGAATGACTTGTTTATACACACAAAGTCTGAATTAAGAAAAGGGCAGACCATACTCAAGCCAAATGTGAGTAACCGATTTCTTTTTTTTTTATTTTAAAGATTTTATTTATTTATTTGACAGAGAGAGAGAGAGACAGCCAGCGAGAGAGGGAACACAAGCAGGGAGAGTGGGAGAGGAAGAAGCAGGCTCCTAGCGGAGGAGCCTGATGTTGGGCTCGATCCTAGAACGCCGGGATCACGCCCTGAGCCGAAGGCAGACGCTTAAAGATTGAGCCACCCAGGCGCCCCGAGTAACCGATTTCTAACATATTGTTTTACAAATTTAATTAGCTTTTTATTTTATTTTATTTATTTTTGTTTTTATTTTATTTTATTTTATTTTTTTTATTTTTATTTTTATTTTTTTTAAAAGATTTTATTTTATTTATTTGACAGAGACAGCCAGTGAGAGAGGGAACACAGCAGGGGGAGTGGGAGAGGAAGAAGCAGGCTCCCAGCGGAGGAGCCTGATGTGGGGCTCGATCCCAGGACGCTGGGATCACGCCCTGAGCCAAAGGCAGACGCTTAACGACTGCACCACCCAGGCGCCCCTAATTAGCTTTTTAAAGTGGGCTTTCATCCTAGTGTCCCCGGTGCCCAAGCTCTATGCCTGCACACAGGGTGGGCATCCTGGGTTCTGTGGAGTTTGAGCTCCAGAGGAAAGGTGTGAATTCAGTCAGCAAGCAGGTGAATTCAGTGTCTTTGATTCCTCTCTGATTTATTCTACTTATTCTTAAGTTACTTTCTCGTTTCTAAAAATTTGACATCAGTAGCAACAAACATTCTATCTGACCAGAAGTCGTACCATTCCGAAACATTCCTATTGTTTTCTTTTTTCAGACAAGGAATGGCTTTTATGACATCAATCCCCAGAGCCAGGTAGAGGTTTAGCAAAGAATCCTGTGTCCTTGTGAAGGGAAGTATCTGCCCTGAAAAAAATGACATCACACTCCCATTTACAGAAACAAATATGTTTGCACAAATAGCAACTTCCGTGTGCATTGAAGCATTGCTTATAAATGTGAAAGCTTGACCCGCCGAGCTGTGACTCGAGAGAGGTAACTGGTAAATAATATATTTTTTCCCCATGGAGGTGAGGAAAGTCTAACCCTGGGAGAGTAAGCTACCAACTAGGAAGACATTTTCTAAACCAAATGATGAGCAGCTTAGGAAGACAGAATTCTCAGAGGGCTCCAGGATCCCCGCCCCCTGGCGTGTGCACCTGCATAAACCCCTCCCTTTAAGTTGGGAGGTGCCTGCCTGTGAATCCAGTCACTTCCTGGATTAGGGTATGTCTCGGAGACACAGGTGATAGGATGGTGACCCCTGTGCTGTCCTTACACTGTGTAAGACTCCCTCTTCAGAGAAATGCTCCTGCTGGCCTTGAGGCCCCAGCTGTGTGGGAACCGCCTATGCAGGGGGCCATGAGCCCGGACCTGAGAGCCCCTCTGGGAGCTGAGAGTGGTCCCTGGTTAACAGCCCAGGGAATGGGACCTCATCATACAGCCACAAGGAAATGAAATCTTCAACAACTAGAGGGAGTCTGGTAGTGGAACATTCCCTCACTGAGCCTTCAGATGAGGACACAGCCATTGGACACCTTGATTTCAGCCTTGTGAGACCCTGAACAGAGGGCTGGGCTAAAATGGGCGGGAATCCTAACCGCGGAACTGGGAGATGACAACAGATGTCCGCATAAGCTGCTACACTGTGGTATTTGTTACAGGACAATAGAAAGCTGATACACTAGCCAATTGCCCCAAAATAAGGAAACGTCTCCTGGACTTGTAAATTTTGTGTTTAATGTATTATACTAACCTTATTCTATTAAGGCTCACCGTTGTAGAAATCTTATGTACTTCCCTTGTATTCCCTGTACTCAGTGGGAACAACCTGGTACCTAGTTATCTTACCGTATGCCATCGCACACTTACAGGAACCCAGAGAAGGAGATGTCTTGTCCCTGTGTCACACAGGAGAAAGTTAGGCTTGGTGGACAAGAGGTCACAGTGCCGGAGACCTCAGATTCCTGGTCTCTCAACCCACTCACCGTCTCCTGCAGCCCCATCCCCTCCTCGGGTCAGGGGGCTTCGTTCTCTGCTCTCGTGGTTTTCCTGCGTTGCCACAGCATCGTGGGTCCTTTGAGGGTGGCACTGACCACGGCTTTAGGTTTCTCCCTTTGGAGTGGTCTGGTCACTCTGTCCTGGCGCTCCCGTGAGGCCAGGTGCTCTGTGAGACCCTACAGAGTCTGCGAGAGCAGAACGAGGGCCAGGGAGGTTCCGGCGGCCCGCACCCTCCCGTAGCCTCAGAGTGTGAGCAGATTTTCCTGGCAAGGAAGCACCTCAGGTTTCCATCAGACGGGAGAGGGATGAGGATTATCACCCACTGAGGGGGAAATGGTCACCATTTTGGCATTTGTCACCATTAAATTGTTGGCATGATTTTGTGCCTTCTGTCATTCGTAGTGGTTTTTAGAAGAGGAGGTGGCCTGGAGGTCAGGGCTGGAGGCCGGCCGGCCTTTGTTACCAGCTCTCCTGCCTCCTCTGGTGTCTCCAGGTCACTGGCTGCTCTTACAGAGGATGCTGGCAGGGTCTGGCGGTCTCACTTCAGACCTGACTCACTCGGTGCTTCCCGCTGCAGAGTCTGTGTCTCCTGGGGGTCTTTGTCCTTGGTGATACCTGGGGGGGGGGTAGCGATGCTGGGGACCCGGTGCCCCCTCCCCAGGGCCCTCACCGTCAGCTGGGGGACCTTGAGGCACGTGCCAGCACCCAGTGCCAGGATGTCCCTCAGGATGAAGCCAGCTGCTCCCTGAGAAGCAGCTGCCAGTGCGCCCCTCGTGGATGCCTTCCCTTCCCACTTACCCCACGGATGCCCTTCCCCAGGGAAGCTGAGCCCTCTCCCACTCCTGAGACAGGTTGCACGCCAGCCACTTTGAATGCCAGCTCTTCTCATCTGAACATAGGGGTGGTGCAGCGTAGCTGTGAGGACCAGTGATCTCCGTGGTAGCACTTTTGGGGGGCTGGGCATGTACCTGCATCCGGTGAACACCCACCTCCTGTGTTTAAGGGCTGTCTCCAGATTGCTGCTGGGATCCAGATCGCTCTTACGCATGGAGTGCTTCGGCTCTCTCCTGTGGTTTTAAGGAGGAAATAGAAAACCACTTTCCCCCCGCACGGTTTTCTTTCTCGTGGGCTTCTCCGCTCATCCTCATTGCCGAGGCTCTGAAGGATTGTTAACAGTTGAAATACTCAGGGAGGGTTGTACAAGACACATTGTACGGGCAAATTCTAATGCTGTTGGCGTCTTTGTAATATGTGGTCGTTGTTAATTGCTGTTGCTAATACTTGCTGGAGAACAGCTACTGTTCCCTTGGAGGGTTTTGCAGATGCTGGTCAGGACACCCTGCGTTCCCTGCAGCCCGAGACTCTGTCCAGCCAGCCTCCCCTGTGCTCAGCCTGTGGGCTGGGGCCTCTCGAGTGGCCTTTCTGCTTGATTTTCCTTATTTGAGATCGCATTAGAAAGAGGGGACGGATTGGGGGGTCCTTGCTGATATCTAAAAGAGTTTCATTTTCTCCTCTTTATAGGAATGAAAAATAACTTAAAATAGCATTCCCGGGTCCCTGTGATTCCAGCGCTGGCTGGTGGGGTGGGCGCAGTGGGGGCAGGGCCCGAGCACCTTGCCGTCCCCAGCAACTCAGCCTCTGCATGGTAGTGCCCGGAATCCTGATGAGCAGCAGGGCCCACAGTCATTGCGGTGAGCACTTTGCCCACCACCATTTCTACAATGAAAGCAAAATCTGTTGGAAAAAGGGAAGAGATCATGTTGCAAATATCGGGAGTTCGTGTGTGAATAGGAAATTCCACTCCCTGTTATACCGTTTTAGGAGAAATGATTGACACAGCTCGTGTCTGCCTGAGAAGTAGGTGGATTTTGAGTCTGGAGCGTGGCCAGGCTCTGGGATGCTAAGAATGGGTAAGTCAAGGCTTGTGGAGCGTTTGGGACGGATGTTGCTGTTTTCATTCTAAGAACGGAATGGGCATGTTGAGGCTTCGCTGCCTGGGGTCCTGCCTGTGACCTGTGCAGGTGGGACAGAGGATGGGGAGCAGGCTTCAGTCTGGGGCTCTACATATCTTACACAGGCTGTGCAGGCCTTTCCCCAACTGAGTTGCTTTCCTGTCAGTATGGACAGAATTAGGAAGAGAAGCAGATGAAGGCAGACAGTGGCTGGTAGGCTGCCTGGAGGAGATGGAGCCTTACCTCTGACACTTTCCTGAGCGACTTGGGACCAGTCCACCAGCCTTCCTAGGTCAGCTTCCTCTTGTGCAGCAGGAGAGAGGACACCCACCTTTCCAGTGGTTTTGAGGAATCGGTGAAATAACGTGTACAAAAATGGTACTCGCTCATTAAGGAATGCCTCTTGTCCATTCTCTTCCCCGGGCCCAGGTTTGATGTCTTCAACCCCTTGGGCGATTTTGACAAGTATGGTTCATGGAGACAGATGGACAAAGAAACAAAGCCCAACGCCCTGGTCCAAAATGAAGCCAAGTGATGGCTGACTTTGAGGCTTCGGTGGTCAATGAGGTCCAAGCCCCACCGGGATGGCCTTGAGGTATATGTGGCAGACGTCCCAGCTGGGGCTTCATGGGGCTTTTTGGCCAAAGGAGAAAGAGGAAAGGGTTCTGTGTGCTGCCTGGGTTGGCAGAGGCTGGGAGGAGGGTCAGGGTCTGCCTCTGACGTTGGTCCTCGGGCACTGGTGTTGATGTTTTTCAATGAGGTGGGGGTCACGGGGTCACCAGGAACAGCGTGTGGGGTACAGGTGTGATGGGGGACAGAGCGGGACGCCTGTGGTTGTGCTCTGCTGAGATCCAGGCAATGTGGTACCACTCGGGGCCCTTAGGGTTCGGGGGTGGAGTCCTGGGGGTTGTGGGGAACTGGGTCCTGGGTGAGCCCCTGTGAACTTCTCAGGCGGGTGGAGCCTGGACGGTCTTGTGCTGGAGCTTTACTCTTAAAACATATCTACTAGATGAGAAACTTAAAGTAACGTGCTCATGGCAACAAGTAAAAACCAGGCAGGTGCATGAAGGAAATGTAACAATGTAACCACCCTCGCATCCTCCAAAGATACATAATGACACCAGGCCTTTTTGCAACCTCACAGAAGGACAGTTCACATGGAAACACAGTAATCCACACAAAAACACAGTCCACGTACAAAACACATATACGTGTGCGTATATTTTTTCTTCGAAAGATGAGATATTATTAACATATTAACATAAAAGAGCCTTTTCTCTTTGTAATTGGAGTAGCGTCGCGTCCAGTATGTACGTAGGACATGCACATAACTAAGGGTTTTGTGTTAGCTGCCATATCAGCTTGCTGGAACAGCCCTCACGAAGCATCACACACAGAGCTGCAGAAGCATGTTGTCCTCCCGCCTGGAGGCCGGCCACCCCAGATCAGGGCCCGTGCTGTGTCTGAGGGCCCTGGGAAGCGTCCGCGCCAGGCCGTTCTCCCAGCTCCCGGTGGCTCCTTGGCTTCGTCCCTCCAACGTGTACGTGGTGTTCTCCCCGCGCATGTCTGTCTTTGCGCCTGCATTTCCCCTTTTTGTAAGGACACCAGTCATATTGCATGTATGACTTCATCTTAACTGGGGTCCCTGTTTCCAAACAAGGTCCCATTTCGAGGTCCTGGAGGTTAGGACTTCGACAGCTGCATTTGGGGGGACACCATTCAAGCCATGATAGCTGCTGGGTGCTCTTTGACTGTGGCGAGTGCTGCAGGCCGCCCACCCAGTGACCACCCGTTTCATTCAGTCTGGGATCCTGGTCCTCCCCAGCCCTGGGCGCGAGTGTCGATGACTTGCAGACAGAGGATCATGCGATTTCCGGTCCCCTTGCTGGCTCCCGGCTCAGGGATGGGCTGTGGTGCCGTCGTGGCCACTGAAACGTGCGGGAAAGGTGCCTGCATTTCTAGCAACGTTGCTACTGCTCTTCCCGTGGGACAAAGAACCGGGGTGCCAGGGCTGGCCCTTGGGCGTTGTTCGGGAGGCTCAGGTGCCAGCCGCTGCAGCCTCTCATTGCCAGTGGCACAGAGGCCTGGGGAGGGAGACGGTTGTGCTGGGGCCGCAGCGATGGCGAGCTCCGGCGCCCTGCATGCTTCCGCGGAGCCTCTCACCCCACAGCACCTTGCCACTTGTTCTGTTTGGGTTTGAACAGAAATGTACTAATAGAGTATGGATAAGATGTGACTTAATTCAGCAGTCAGCATGGTAGGGTTTTGTTTCTACGTTGTTCTCATAAGCAGCTTCACATCTCGTGCGCATGTGAACACGTCTGTATACAGGCAGCTGCTCACGCTGGGGCTGGGGGCATAGACCCTAGGGGCCGGGCGGCCAGCTCACGGGGCGTGTGCGAGTCCGAGGAGGACGGGCGTCGCGGGGTTGCTCCGCAAGGCCATCCCCTGACCGGCACGCCGGCTCTCCTCCTGTGGCTGTGTCCTCACGGGCGCGGACGCTGCTGAGCTCCACAGAAGTGGGGCTCGGCTGACGGTGAACACACCTGCCTTCCTTCCTGGCGTCCCGAGGGGACGTGAACTGCAGCGTGAACTGACGTCCTGTGTCTCACGCATTTGGGGTTTGGGCCAGGGCGCTTTTTAACAAAATCAAAATTAAAATCTCAATTCAGGTTCTTTCCACTTTACTTCTTTGGCAAATGTGTGGGTGTTGGCCGCCGTGAAGAGAAATTTTAAGGGGATAGTTTCAGGGAATAGTTTCCTTAATGGTAAACACAACCCCGGACTCACTCTGCTGTGAACGACTTTACACGGTGGAAGCTTCCTTCTGGTTTCTGCTGTGACACGTCGTTCACGCCCACAGTGAGATTCCCCAGAACTGACACCCTTGAATCTGGACGCTTTTCCATGGAATACCTGCTCAGAGACATTGAAGCAACGATAGTGAAACAACTCACATTAATCAGTTGTGACTGCTTTAAATGAGGCCTAATTGCTCGTGTGGCTGGTGCTGATCTGGCTGCCAGCCCCGAACGAGACCAGGCGCGCGCCGCCCCTCCAGGAGTGCCACGCGCCGCGTCCTTGGTCACCGGGAGCCCGGTAGCCAGTCTTCTGTGCGGTCTGTGGTTGGCTTTTCACATTTTGGGAGAGAATAAATCAGAGTGTTCCTGGCAGGTGATGATATTCCCAAATTTCCTTCTCAATATGAAGAAAGAAAAGGCTCGTTAAGTCAAATCCACTGGGGACGGAGTTTCTTTTGTCATTCTTTTCTTCAGGAGTGCACCTCGTGCTCTGACAGAAAATTGCTCATTAATCCCCGTGGAATGACGCAGTCACTCAAGTGGACTCGAGCTATAAAAAATTTCTAAAGACCCTGGCTGCCATTAATTGCTTGCTTTGGCTTTTATTGGGCTGTGTCTCCCCACAGAGGACACCAAGTCCCCGCTGTTAGCGCCAGGCTGTGTTTGCTGTTTTATCACATCGGGAACACTGCATTGTTCCCAAGCACGCCGGAGCGGGGTGGGAGCACCGGGGCACGCAGCGGCCGACACCCGGGACTGGGCTGCTCCTCGCTTCGTAGCTGCGGGACGGTGTCGGTGTGGCAACGCTGGGGAAACACAGCGGCAGTTCGGGGCCCGGGATGCACATTCCACCGTGTTAACCCCCAGATACTGGAGAGGCAGGTGGAGGCGGAGGGAGGGGGTGCAGGCGCAGGCGCGGGGAGACACGTGGAATTCGCCTGGGAGCCAGAAGAGAGAGACGCCAGCTAGAGCGGGCCGTGGCGCAGGGCGCCTTCCCCGCTGGCCGTGGCTTGCACGTGGTCTCAGGAGCGGGGGCGGTTCAGAGAGGAAGTATGAGGTACCCTGTTTCTGGGGACACACGCCCAGTGCCATGAAACGGGGCCAGTCTCAACAATCAAAAGGGCACCATTTTCTTAGCACTCGCTTTTTGGAAAAGCGAAACGATTCCTAGCGCACTGCTCTGGCTCTGGTGGGACGGTGTTTCAAGGCAGGGAAGTCGGGAATCTGGAGACAGAGGTGAAGGTCTGGCTCTCACATAACCCTGGACATGTTACTCCCCATTCCAGACCCAATCTCCTTTTCCGTGAGAAAGGAAAGTGACCTCGGGGGATCGCTGTGACTAGTAACCAGCATAGTCTACGGGATGGTGTTTTCTAAGTAAACAAAGTGCGTCGGCAGGTGTAATGCACACCTTGGGCCCCAGTGCGGCGCTGACACCAAACGGCGTAGGTAGGAGGGGCATCCCAGCGCTCTTGGCTTCTCTCTTTTCACATTGAACATTTGTGAAAATAATGCATGCACAGCTGGAAACGTCAAACAGCACTCGCAGTGCGGGTCCCTGCAGTCCCCCGGCTCTGCTCCTGGAAGAACTTCTTCCAACCCGCTTCCCCGAACGGTGTGCTGGTGCCGCCCGTCAGTTCTCCATGTAGCTTTTGACCTTTTGTGCTCGAGGACTTAGCTCTGTTTACCACCCTCCCCAGCTCCCTTCCTTCCAATGGTATCGTCACTAATTTTAGTGAAATCAGTAATCAGTGTTTGTATCATGAAACTGTATAAATATTGTTCTTTCTAGAACCAAGATGTGCACGATGATTACATCCTGATTTTTTTCTCTTGATACAGCACTTTGGTACTTGTAATTTTTCCAATGAAGGTCCTTGTTTTTTCCAGATGATTTATCATATAATTTATTGTATTAGTGAACTGTATAAATACGGTTCTCTATAGAACCTAGTAGTGCACCACAGGTATGTTTTCTCTTCGAGGTTCTTGTTCTTCCTTGGTTTACTGATTGTAGCACGTCCTCCTTGTTTAGTTTTCTGAACAAATGCCCCTTCCTCCTTCCCAGACAAGCCTGTGATTCCTACGGCCTCCCCTCTCTCCACCGACTACTCTCTTGGAGACCTCTGTCTTTGGGGACATTTTCTGTCATCCTAAGACTTCCCTTCTCCGCACTCCCAGCCCCCATCTGTTTCCTGGGGCTCTTTCTGGATTTACTCCTTTCTTGTACTGGATCCGACTTCCCGGCAGCTTCCAGAGAAATGGTACATCAGAGTCACCCACGTTGTGAGCTTGGGTCGGTGGAGAAGTCCTTCCGAATTTTTAATTAAGCGTCTGCTCTGAAAGAGCATGATCTCATTTTGAATTTTTAGTCCAGATTTGTTGTTGAAAAAGATCCCATCTTATTCTGATTCTCATTCTTCTGGGTATGATGATGGTGTTCCCTCTACCTCCTATATTTTCTCTGGAATTCTTTAAAACTGTGTTCTTTGCTTCTGATGTTCTAATATTAATTTTTAGTTAATTAAATTAATTAATTTCGTCATAGACTCTTTCCAAGCCTTGTGCTGGGCATTCAGCTGGCCCGTTCTATCTCATGATTTATGTTTTTTATTTTTATTTATTTTTATTTATTTTTTTTAAAGATTTTTTATTTATTTATTTAACACAGATAGAGACAGCCAGTGAGAGAGGGAACACAAGCAGGGGGAGTGGGAGAGGAAGAAGCAGGCTCATAGCAGAGGAGCCTGATGTGGGGCTCGATCCCAGAATGCTGAGAGCACGCCCTGAGCCGAAGGCAGACGCTTAACCGCTGTGCCACCCAGGCGCCCCTGATTTATGTTTTTTAAATATGAGGACTTTCCTTGAATTAATTTTTCCATGATAACTTCCACTTGATTTCTCTCCCTCCGTTTTTGGAGGTCTTTTGGTCGGTCAGATATTAGACCTCTTGCATTAATTGCTTACGTCCCTAATACACTCTCGCGGAATTCCATCGCTTTTTGTCTTTTTGCCCTACTTCCTGAGAGATTTCTTCAATTTACCTTTAACCATTTATTAAATTTTAGTATTTTGCTATCAGCTTTTTTATAGTAATATTTTTTTTATTATATTATGTTAGTCACCATACAGTACATCCCTAGTTTTTGATGTAAAGTTCGATGATTCATTACCTGCGTATAACACCCAGTGCTCCATGCAATACGTGCCCTCCTTAATACCCATCACCAGCCTATCCCATCCCCCCACCCCCTCCCCTCTGAAGCCCTCAGTTTGTTTCTGAGAGTCCATAGTCTCTCATGCTTCATTCCCCCTTCTGTTTACCCCCCTTTTCCTCTTCCCTTTCTTCTCCTCCCGATCTTGCTACTTCTTATGTTCCATAAATGAGTGAAACCATATGATAATTGTCTTTC
Organism: Ursus arctos; assembly: GCF_023065955.2. NCBI lineage: Eukaryota > Metazoa > Chordata > Mammalia > Carnivora > Ursidae > Ursus > Ursus arctos. The sequence continues at coordinate 83,617,575 of NW_026623100.1, forward strand.
TCTGCTTGACTTATTTCGCTTAGCATTATCTCCTCCAGTCCCGTCCATGTTGCAGCAAATGTTGAGAAATCGTTCTTTTTGATGGCTGAGTAATATTCTGTTGTATATATGGACCACATCTTCTTAATCCAGTCATCTGTTGAAGGGCATCTCGGCTCCTTCCACGATTTAGCTATTGTGGCCAATGCTGCTATGAACATCGGGGTGCGTATGGCCCTTCTCTTCACTACATCTGTATCTTTGGGGTAAATACCCAGTAGTGCAATTGCTGGATCATAGGGTAGCTCTATTTTTAACTTTTTAAGGGATCTCCACACTGTTTTCCAAAGTGGCTGTACCAAATCACATTCCCACCAGTGTAGGAGGGATCCCCTTTCTACACATCCTCTCCAACATTTGTTTCCTGCTTTGTCAATTTTTGCCATTCTAACTGGCGTGAGGTCTCAATGTGGTTTTAATTTGAATTTCCCTGATGGCTAATGATTTTGAACATTTTTTCATGTGTCTGTTAGCCATTTGTATGTCTTCATTGGAAAAGTGTTCATATCTTCTGCTCATTTTTTGATTTGATTGTTTCCCGTGTATTGAGTTTGAGAAGTTCTTTGTAGATCTTGGCTACCAGTCTTTTATCTGTAGTGTCCTTTGCAAATATCTTCTCCCATTCCGTGGGCTGCCTCTTAGTTTTTTTGACTGTTTCCTTGGCTGTGCAGAAGCTTTTTATCTTGACGAAGTCCCACATGTTCATTTTTTCTTTTGTTTCTCTTGCCTTTGGAGATCTGTCATGAAAAAGGTTGCTGTGGCCGATGTCGTAGAGGTTGCTGCCTATGTTCTCCTCTAGGATTTTGAAGGATTCTTGTCTCACATCGAGGTCTTTCATCCATTTGGAGTTTATCTTTGTGTATGGTGTGAGAGAGTGGTCAAGTTTCATTCTTTTGCATGTAGCTGTCCAATTTTCCCAGCACCATTTTTTAACTCCTAAGATTTTTTCCTGTCCTCAAGTGTCCTTAACCTTGTTTTAGGTATGAAATGTTGAGTTCTAACACTGAAGACATTAACTGAGGTGCTTTGAGGTTTTCTCCACATTATGTCTCTGTCCTTACACTTTTCATTTTTTTCTGTCTTTTCTATTAGAGATTTTCCTGGAGTCTGGTATGCCATGTCTTCATCTATCCAGATAGGCTCTCTATCCATTGTCTGTGTGTCTGTCATGTCTGTATCTGTCCATCTGTCCATGTGCTCATCTACCTATTAACATAGTGGGAGCTCTACGTGTGATGGGGGTCAACACGTCACGGAAGACTGGGTGTTTGTGGCTGGTAATTCCATGAGCAGACGGCTCCATATCAGTAGGTGGAGATTTCCTTTTCTCCTGAACCTGTTAATCTTTTCCCAGGGGAAACGTGTGGTCACCTATCTGGGGGTAAGGTGAGGGAGGCCCAGGTGTCTAGCTCTTCCGTCTGAGACTGTCAGTCCTGAAGCATCAGCCCCACACACTGCACCCCCCCCCCACATGCTACACCCACTTTATGCTGCGGCTTCCCTTTCAGATTCTGCAGGAAACGAGAATCTAGGCTCCTAGTCAATGATCGATATCACATTTCTCCCCTGGGTGGGTAAGGTCGTGGGGTTTGGATTTCCAAACAAGTATCACGTAGCTTTGGTGTGAGAGTATCCCCTTTGTGTTGAGCCTCTCTAAGTATCTGTTGGGAGAGCAAGTCTCTTCTTACTGGCATCCTTCTCTGCAGGGCATTCCCCTATGCTAAACCACTCTTCTTCTTGTTTCCTGCCTGTCACACGTCACTTGAAATTGCTTGTCTGCTAGTAATCCCCTTTCCCATTTGCCTCTAGGGATTTATACCTCTCTATTTCTTTAACTTCTTGGAGGTGAGGTCATAGGAGGGAGAAGATATAAATTTATGTTCTCAGCCCTTTAAATTTAACAGAAGTCCAAAGACTTCCTTTAGCAGAGAGGTTGTTGAATGTTGGGTTTCAGTTGAAAGAGCCTCAGGAAATCGAGGACAGAACACCTTCAGATATGAGTTTTGGAGACTTAAACTTTTATCTTTGACAGAAAAGTGAATCCCATCCTTAATCGGATACAAACGCATTAGCATTGGCCCACAGATTCGAGCAAGGAGAAACCAACTCACCCCCCAAAAGAAAAAGGATCAAGGCCAAGAACTGGAATGGTTTCTCAGATGGGTTGAGTTAACCTGCACAATGGACACCATACTTCTCTATCATTCCGATTCTTGCTGCCGTCAGGAATGGTGATTCTTCTCACGGTGTTGGGAAGACGAGCATAAACAGAGCTGGGGAAATCACGTTGGCAATTAGACTAAAAAGCTGGATTTCTAGAGGAATGAATCAAAGGGAGTCAAACTGCAGAGTTCACATTGGCAGCAGCTGATGGGGCTGCTGGTGAGAAGTGGAGGTGAGGTGTCTACACTGGCTGATAAACAGAGACCTCCCTCGGGATTTTTGTACATTCTTGCACATAGTGATGGTGAAGGGGTCCCTCTCTCGTTTTATCACAGAAAGGTCTGAGGAATGGACGTTTCTAGAGTCACAAGGGAAAAATGTGAGGCGTGGGGAGGGGAAGGGTACGTTGGGCTGTGATGTTGGGGAGAGAGCTTGCAGCTGGCATTAGGGTCATCTAAGTGGACCTCGAACCGATTTGCCTTCAAAGAGACGGTGATGGGCTGGGGCAGTGGCAGAGCGCTCCAGGTCACCCCTCAGGAACGTCAGACTGTTGAGTCCCATTATGTGAGTTCTTGTTCGACCGTTTTGTCGCAGAGCGGGGATGTCTAGATGAGCTGGAAGTCACATTAAGATCACACTGGATGGGTGTACGTTCCGATCTCCCTGACAGCCTGGATACCCCCTCTAATGTCAGCGTGTGCTCACTGTCCCAGTCATGAGCAGAGGAAGGCTTTCGCACGTCTGCAGGGCCCCTGGAACACATCACTGCCCTTGAGGCCGGAGAGCCGCCCTTCACCTTTAGTCTGGGAGGAAGAGGCACATTTTGGAGGCGAGAGAGCAGGCTGGCCCCGCGCAGTGTTTGGTGTGGCCAGGCACAGGTATCCCGCCTCGGACCGCAGGGCTCGGCCAGGTGCTGGGGGTGTGAAGGTGTGGGAAATGGTCTCGGGCGCTTACGCCTGAATCGGTAAGTGGTTCTAGAATCTGTGAAACACGGTGAACACCACTAGGTGGGTGTGCTGCTGAGTCATCCTTGACCAGGGACCAGTGTTCCCAGCACGCTCCGGGCACACGATTACCAGGCTTGCGTGAGTTTGGGAATGCCACACAGGACCTCTCCCTCCCCGTGAGTCCCAGTGTTCCGAAGGATGAAATTCTACAGCAAGTTCGATATTTTAATTCAGCACTTTGACACTGATCTGAATATTAGCCTCTCTTTAGAGAAACACTGGTTGACATGTGGAGGAAGGATGACGCTAAGCAGTGTCGGGGGGACGGGGTTCAGGAGACAACTGGGTCTCCATCTCCTGTGCACCATTCGTACCGGGCTGGCCACACATGAGCTCAGCAGGCCGACTGAGAGGTTGGAACGTGGGCGCTGCTCTGTCTCCCTCGCTCCCGCCTCCCCTCCTCTGTGTTTAATCAGTAAGTGAAAATACGGATGGATCTGGCAGGGGCATGTCTCTCATCTTAGATAAATTCCATCTTAAGAGAAAGAAAAGAAAGAGGGAATCTAGGGCAAGCAATGATGTTTTGTTTGTTTTTTAGAAAAGGAAATCGAGGCATGTTCATATACCCGCGAAATGCATGGGCCACCCCTGCTCACCTGGGGGGCCTCCCGCTGCCGCCAGCCGCGCTGGGTCTCTGCTCTCCAGGTGGTGTGCTCCCGAGGCCCAGGTGCCCCCGCAGGTGTGGTTCTCTGTGTTTAGAATGTTCTTTCCCCGCCCCCTTCCCCACCCCTATGCCCATCCTGAGCATACCTTACTCATCTTCAGGTCCGTGCGTGCTGTCGCCCCACCACCTCCTCACCCGCTCCGGGCTGCACCTCGTGGCCTCCCGTGAAGCCAGCGGCCCCAGGGTGGGGGCACCGTGACCTTGTCCAGAGCTGCATCCGGGCGGCTGGGCGCACGTGCACTGACCGTGCATCACGCTGCCATGGCCCGTATCCCAGGCCACACAGGACCGTCCCCTGGGAACCCACGTTGTTTTGATTGTAACTGTTCCTGTGTCTTAATGATCACTTTTGATTTTGAGGGATGACTCTTATTTGTAGCAAAACATGTTGGGTCATCTTGCCCTTTTAGTGACTTTGTAAACTTTAAATAGGCTTTAGTTTTTTCCTTCTATGGTATAAAGCATTTGTTTTTTTTCATTAACTGGTTCTCATTTGTTTTGAAAATTTCCCTTTCAAGTGCTTTGCTATGAGAGGTTGAAAAATTAGAAGTCTGGAGTTCAGTCCTCATTTCTAATATGGAAATGTTAGCTATGATATTTAAACTTTGCACCTGTGTCTCTCTTTGGAAGTCCTTTCCCTGTCTTCTCATGGCACAGCTAACAGGGAATGCCACACTGTCCAACAGTGGGCATGGGATTTTTACAGAGAGGACAGGAGATTCGTTTTGTAACTTGGCAATTAATGCATTATGGTTACTGTGTTTCAAGTATGCACATTAATGAAAATTAGAATGCATTTTGATTGGATTGCAAAGAATATGACTGTCTAGAAGCAGGGTTTAATATACCGGTGAGCCTGCCAGGGACCACATCTGAGGGAATGCTGGGTGCTTCTCAGGGTACCCCAGGTTCCGTGCTTGCCTGTCTGGGGGTTATGAGTCACTGTTGGTAGTATTCGGTGACAGAACCAGAAAAGCTCGTGTGTGTGTGTGCGCGTGTGTGTGTGCGTGCGTGTGTGCATGTATGTGTGCATGTGTGCGTGCGTGTGTGCACGTGCATGCATGTGTGTGTGTGCGCGCATGTATGTGTGTGCGTGTGTGCATGTATGTGTGCGTGTATGTGTGCGCGCGTGTGCGTGTGTGCATGTATGTGTGCATGTGTATGTGCGCGCGTGTGTGCGTGTGTGCATGTATGTGTGCGTGTGTATGTGCGCGCGCGTGTGCGTGTGTGCATGTATGTGTGCGTGTGTGCGTGTGTATGTGTGTGCATGTGCATGCATGCGTGCGTGTGTGTGCATGTATGTGTGCGTGTGTATGTGTGCGTGCGTGTGTGTGCATGTATGTGTGCGTGTGTGCGTGTGTATGTGTGTGCGCATGTGTGTATGTGTGCGCGTGTGTGCATGCATGTGCGTGTGCGTGTGTGCGCGTGTGTGCATGTATGTGTGTGCATGTATGTGTGCATGTGTGTGCACGTGCATGCATGTGTGTGCGTGCGTTTGTGTGCATGTATGTGTGTGCGAGTGCGTGTGCATGTATGTGTGCGTGTGTGTGCATGTATGTGTGTGCGTGTGTGTGTTGTGAAGGCGTCTGACAGCCTGTATTTACCCATTGGATGTATACGCACATCTTCCTAAGCATTCATTTAGCTGACAGTCTGGGAAATGTCAGCGTTCTAATTAACTCCAGCCAGAGAAGGTTGTGCTGTAGTTTGAAATCCTTTTGATTGATGCAGCTGCAATTAGAGCCGGGCTCGGGCTCCGCACGCCGGAGCGGAAGAGGGTCGAGTCGAGGAGGAGGCGGCGGTGCCGCGGGAGGGTCTGCAGAGTGGCTCCTCTCCCAGCGCGGGAGGGCCCTGCCCCGGCCGTCATCACCCGGCAGCGTACCAAGCTCAGGGCCTGAGTGTTTCAGCCCAGCCTTGCCCACTTCCCCAGCTCGGAGAGTGCATCCCTTTGTTAGAAGAAGGAGTCCACGTCATCCTCTGATTATGTGCATATTGCTTTATGAAGGGGTTTTGAGGATTTGAAGGTTATTATGTGAACTCCCAATTGATCTGCTCTCATACCGATGAAATGTATTGACAGGAGCATCCTGACTTATATTTACCTTAAAAATAAACTGGTAAACGCTGTGTCTAAAGTCCCGTGATTAAAATGACAGGAATAAGGATATAATCCAGATCTTTAGATACTTTCTATAGATGCTGATAACACCCAAGTAAAAAGTCTTCCCTCGAGCATTGAATCCAGCAATTCAGCATCTGTTGGTTACCCAGGACCTGACACCACCTCGGACCTGCAGGGGTCGCGGAGGCGTGCGAGTCAGGAAGCCACGCTGGGCACGGGGCGTCAGGGCTGCGTGGAGACTAGGTAAGAGATGTGCTAGTGAGGAAGTGGGGATCCCGGTGGGAGGAGCCACTGAGCAGGTCTCTGATGTGTGAGAATACTTTCAACGAGGGAGGAATGGAGACGGGGGCTTCCGGGCTGAGAGAGCCGGGGGGCCTGCTTGGGGGGCAGCAGCGTGGCCACCTTGCGGAAGGCACAATGGGGCCATCACATGGGGTCGTCATCCGGGGCCTGGCGCGCTGTGGCATCGGAACTGTGTTTTAGGGTTCACTGGTGGTGCTCGGGGACCCTGCCTGTGCTCGGTGTGGGGAGCCCAGGGACTCGTCTGTGTTGGGGCAGACAGTATTGTCCCCGTGGCAGAGCAGGAGAGACTGGAGGCAGGAGAGCCAGTCAGGACACCACAGCAGTTGTCCTCACAAGGGGTAGGAGGGTCTAGAAGAGGTCGTTGGTCCTGTGCTCCTCCAGGTCGGGGGGAGAGGAGCTGGCTGGTCCGGCGGAGATGGGAGCAGGAGGTGATTCTCAGATCGGCCCTGCCTTCAGGCTCCTCAGCTCGATTAAAGACGAAGATGCTTGGAGCTCTGGGCCTCACAAAGCAGAGTTCCAGGTGATGCCAAGACAAGGACACCTCGAGGAGGAAGATGGTGGGGACGAGTTCTGGCCGTGGGAGTAGGTGGAGGGTGTGGCATCTTCCGAGGCGCAGGGAGCTTCTCCTGGCGCTCGTCTCAGGGTCTGGACTGGGTCCGGGCTGTCCTCCACGGTAACTTGCTGAAATGCATAGTGGAGAGTCACTTGTTTCTGAAGTGGTGTGAGGGGGCCACGGGATATCTGGTCCAGCATGGGTCTGGGTGTGTCTGGCTGAGATCAGCATTTGAGTCTGTGGTCCGAGTAAAACAGACGGCCCTCCTCAATGGGGGTGGGCCTCGTCCAATCTGTCGAGGGCCCGAAGAGAACAAGAGGGAGGAGGGGACGATTTGTGCTCTCTGCTGACATTGGCTTCTCCTGCTTCTGGGCTCGGCTCGGCCCCGAACCTCACTGTTGACCCTCGGGGGGCTCCGGCTTGCTGATCCCGGTGGTAGCCTCCCCAGCCTCTGTAATCACGGGAGCCTCTTCCATACGGAGCATCTCTGCGTCGATGGGCCTCCTGTGGCTGGGTCTCTCTGGAGAACCCAGACCGAAACAGAAGTGTTAATTTCCTATTTAAAAATGTTAATGACTTTACTGTTTCTATATAAATAATAATACACATTATAAAAACAATCAAGTCACATAGATGAGAACAGAAATGAGAGCCAAAAAACATTGCTTAATATCCTAAAATATTATTCTAAGGCTAAGAAAAATATTATGAAACATTCAATAAGAGATTGGAATTATTGTATTTTTAACTCCATGTTCTAATTTTAGATGTTAGCAACTTCTGGCAACGAGCGATGAGAGTCAGCACTCCTACGGTTCTTGCCAAATGCCCTCCTTTTCCCTCCAGTTTTTGTGTTTGTGATGTTATTGTTGTCACATTGTTGGGGTTTCTAGCGTTCGCAGAAGTTTTACAGTTGCTCAACGTCACATTAACAGGTGTGACAAGGTCAGCAACATAAACGATAGTCTTTCACGAGCTTTTCAAGGGTTGTGCAGAAGTAGCCCGTCTCCGTCTTCGGGGCGGATGGGTTTTTGTTTGTAGTTGGCTTTTAATTTGAATGGCATTTGCTGCTTGTGATGGCGTTCCAGGGGCAAGGTGTACCCGTGAACTCATCAACTCATTGGACATGTGATTGGTGAATACAGGTCTCTGCTGGGTGGTAATAATCATACACGTGCATGCTCTCCTCTGCCACCCTCTCCTGAGTGTCCCGTGTAGCCCCTTAGGTCACTCCATGAGATCACGAACTTTTCCATCCCACACTGGCCGTCCCCTGGAGGGCAGGCTGCCCGTGGTAAGCACATCCACATACATTTTGGGCCTTTATAGCTATTTGGGGAGAAATAACATAAGCAAACAATGACTTTTTTTTTATTTTAATGTTTTTTTATTATATTATGTTAGTCACCATACAGTACATCCCCGGTTTCCGATGTAAAGCTCGATGATTCATTAGTTGCGTATAACACCCAGTGCACCATGCAATACGTGCCCTCCTTACTACCCATCACCAGTCTATCCCATTCCCCCACCCCCTCCCCTCTGAGGCCCTCAGTTTGTTTCTCATAGTCCATAGTCTCTCATGCTTCATTCCCCCTTCTGATTACCCCCCCTTTCTTTATCCCTTTCTTCCCCTACCGATCATCCTAGTTCTTATGTTCCATAGATGAGAGAAACCATATGATAGTTGTCTTTCTCTGCTTGACTTATTTCACGTAGCATTATATCCTCCAGTGCCGTCCATGTTGCAGCAAATGTTGAGAACTCGTTCTTTCTGATAGCTGAGTAATATTCCATTGTATATATGGACCACATCTTCTTAATCCAGTCATCTGTTGAAGGGATCTCGGCTCCTTCCATGATTTAGCTATTGTGGACATTGCTGCTATGAACATTGGGGTGCATATGGCCCTTCTCTTCACTACGTCTGTATCTTTGGGGTAAATACCCAGTAGTGCAATGGCTGGATCATAGGGTAGCTCAATTTTTAACTTTTTAAGGAACATACACACTGTTTTCCAGAGAGGCTATACCAACTTGCATTTGGCCATAGTTGACTAGTATTGAAGCTGCTGTTTTTTCTAGGCATCATCGAAGGTCACAAATGGAATTGTATCTGTTATTTTTAACAAAAATACTAAAATGTATGATTCAACCCTTGTTAAGGACATAAGATGACTTAAGCAGATTTTTTTTTTTAAAGATTTTATTTATTTATTCGACAGAGATAGAGACAGCCAGCGAGAGAGGGAACACAAGCAGGGGGAGTGGGAGAGGAAGAAGCAGGCTCATAGCGGAGGAGCCTGATGTGGGGCTCGATCCCGTAACGCCGGGATCACGCCCTGAGCTGAAGGCAGACGCTTAACCGCTGTGCCACCCAGGCGCCCCAATGACTTAAGCAGATTATTTCCGAGTCCTGTTGTGACCTCATATGGGTTAGGAACGTGTCGGCTGCGAGCAGTGCCCCAGTAGCAGGGGCAGAGAAACGAGGTGTTTTTCTGATGCAGCAGGAAGTTGATGGTGGGTACTGTGTGGCTGGCAAAGCTGTTGTTCCTGTGTCCCTGGATCTAGGGTTTTCCCAGCTTTAGTTCTCACACGCTCCGCCTCATGGTCTCAATTTGGCAGCTGCGGTTCCAGACCTCAGTAACATTGTAGCTTTTTATTTTGATTCAGGGACTCAGACAAGCAACCTGAGGCTCAGAGACAAATAAACATTGCCCAAGTCACAGGGCTAGAAAGTCAGAGAGCTCATCGTTGGTGCCTTGTCGTGTTTCAAACCCCATTCTCTCTGCTCAACCTCCCCGACCCTGAGGAGCAGGTGTGGGCACTGGGGAGGAGCAGGTGTGCTCCAGCTCGTCAGGGGGCCCTAGAGGATGCGGAGGAGGGGACTGGTGTTCATCCACACGGGCAGACGTGTCCCCTTCAAGCTCGTGCTGGGCTCTTGGGGTGTGGAGTAGCGTATGAATGAACAGTGAGACGAGAGTCTTCTAATTTTGAGATTTGCTTAGAGAGGTTGAGCGGTCATGGGGTGGTATGTGGGATCAGAGGAGGTGACCTTCTGGGCCATGCACTCGGGACTCTGGGCTCACTGAGTGCAGGACCACAAATCTAGGGAGGGTATTGTGTTTCTCAGGGGAGGGTAAGAGCTGTATGTCCTGATGCTCACCAGTGCTCCGAGCCAGGCTGGGCCTGCCGGGGAGGTGGTCGAGGTCACAGCAAACGTCTCCTCCCTGGGCAGCCCAGCTTGCACGAAGCAGCAGCCCCACCCGGGTGTCCATGTCTGTGTCGCAAGGGGCGTGAGTCAGGGTTCTCCAGAGAGACAGAGCCAGTAGGACGTACGTACCTACATACACCCTTTATGTCTAATACATACATTTGTCTATAAAGAACTGGCTCCCGAGACTAGAGAGGCTGGTAGGTTCCACAGTGTACCATCTGTAGGCTGGAGACTCGGCACCGATGGTGTGAGTCCTAATCCAGGGTCGGAGAAGACTAACAGCTGAGCTGAAGCAGTCAGAGAGGGAAAGAAGCCGCCCTCTTCTTTCGTTTTGTTCTAGTCAGGCCGTCAACATGCTAGATGGGACGCAGCCGTATTCGTGCGGGCAGGCCTTCCTTACTCTGTCCACAGTCACTCACCTCCTCCAGAAACTCCTCACAGGCACACCCCGAGCTGTTGCCAGACCGCGGATCCGGGCATCCCGTGGGTCAGCCAAATACTAACCATCACACACGGCGTATCACCAGTGCGTTATTTTCAGCCCCAACAAGCCAATCGTCATTCACATTACAGCACATTTGTATGCAATTTTCCCATTCTTTTAACAAATGGATGCCAATAACGTTTAAAACTCCTTTAAAGTCACTCTAGCTTTGAAAGTTTCCCCCACGTGCATTCCCAGGACAATAATCTGCTACCATGTATAATGTCTCCGTGAGTGGTGGAAAGCAAGACGAGAAGGAAATGTAGGGCCAGTCAGCGTTCGGGGCTGTGAAAAGCCGACAGTGACCCGCAGGTCTGTGGCTTATGGGGTTTTCTGGAGAAGACCCCGGCAACCCCAGCCTACGCTTGGCTCCAGCGGACTGTCGCCACAAGGAAAGTGCGGTGCCAGGTGTTTGAACTGTTCGAGACACAGAGGCGTTTTCGTTTTGTAGAATAACCTACTTTTTAAAAAATGTTGGGTCCATTAAAAAAATACCGTGTGGCTGAAAGAAATCGTGTCTCTGTGTTGGTTGCAGCTTGAGGGCTCCGATTAGAGACTTCTGGAACCCGGTCACTAGAACACTGTTCTTCACTTAGTTTCAGAATTATTTTTGTGCCTTGGGCAAGTAACTCCACCTCCTGGACTCTCACTTCTGTCAAATGTTAGATGAAGCCGCTTCCTGCATCGGATCAAGGATCTCCAACATCCCGCCCCGTTCCCGGGCATCCAAAATGCAGCATGTCCTGAACTGATGCCCCGTTTCTTCCCAACTCCCCGTCTCCGTGTTTCCTCCCTGGAGAAGGGTTCTGCTGTCCACGTGGCTGCTCTGGCCCCCTGAGCTCCAAGCCTTCCTTAATCGGAATATTATCTTCCTTTGTTTCCAAAATACAACCACAAACATTATTAATTCCAGTTGCTTTGTATCTCCCGAGTCCATTTCTCTCTACACCCACTGAGGTGACGTCAGCGGAAGGCTCCGCCACGGGTTCTTGGTATCACCTTCCAGCCCATCCGTCCTGCCCCTGCCAGAGCCAGCATTCCGACTGAGGTGCCTGACCCAACCACGTCACAGTTCTGGCCACAGAATTCTTCTCAAGGCAAAGTTGTTTCTTAACGGCTGACACAACTGCTCGCCAGCCCAGGTCACGCAGCATTCATGACGTGCAGCCTGTACGATGGGCAGTTGGATACAGGGAGGGGACGGTTATTTGCTCAATCTCATATTTTATGTGCAGAAAAATATCACCCACCTCTGGACAATTGATTTAATTATTGGCTCAAGACTTGGATGGCATTTAGGGTCAGATCAGAGAATATTTTGGATTTCTTATTCAGAACAATTTTTAAATATGCATTTGGGTCTAGCTTGTGTTAGCTGAGCATTCAACTCTTCGAAGATAAGTTTTGTCACTATGCACGGCTAAGGTAAAAAGTAAAGCAATATATGTTCATGGTTGATCGTATGTGTGACCTCATAAAAATCTAGGTGTATCCTTTGTACAAAATCTGATTCCCTAATAAACATATACAAATCAGACATTGTTTTAATTTGGAAATGCATAACTCATTACTGGAATATTTTTTGTAATGAAATTCCTTGTTACGTGAACAATACATCCTTAATCTCTGTATTTGGGGATAATTCACATATCGAATTTCCTGAAAGAGGCGTGAAACGTGTATATTCCGCAAAGCCCAGATACGCTTGCGCTGTGGAAGAATTTGCAGTGGCTGCCCCACCTTGGAAAGTCTGTCTTCTTCCTCGAAGCCAAATTGTATGTGAAATGGAGAGACAAGCGTGTTATTGCTAATTCCAGTCCTCACTCGTTGGCGAGCACACTCGCTCACAGTGGCCACCCTTAGTGCTGTGAAACGCCGCGGAGAATGTGCGGTGAAGCCCTTAGAATTAACCACTCATACTAATTATAGGTTCCACTGGGGAATCGTTTAACTCTGACCTGGGAAGGGAAGGCATAAATTCACACACACGAACGGGAGAAGGACAGAGAGCCGCGGGCGCCGCGAGTCCTTTATTTATTTATTCTCCTCAGAGCTTTTTGGCTCTGCAAACACAATCTTGTCAGGATTATTTTCAGGTTATTTGTCTAGAGTCCAAAGGAAGGTGACTTTGTTTATTTAGTGGATTTACATGCCATTTCTACAAAATAATCTCTCTTTAAAAATGGATAAAATAGATTGTATTAAACCAAAAAGGAAATATTAGTTTTGGTCCTTTTGTAACTCAGGTAGGTTAAGGCAAGCATTATTGGAAGAGGACCGGACCCTGTTTTGAAAAACGTCCGTGTCATCAGAATGAGCACAGAGCAAAATGTGGAGGAATGCCGTCTCATCCTCTGCTTTCGCCCCAGAGGGAGGGCAGAGCCTTCGGCGTTCTGTGGCGCAGGAGCCCTCCATCACCGGGCAGCTCGTGTCGTAAAGGGAGCAGCGTCTGGAGTCAGAAGATTTGCATCCTGGCCCCAGGTCTGCTGGTTCTCTGTCAGCTGAACCTGGGCAGTGAGGTCCCCTTTCGGCATCCTGATTTCTGGGCTGTGGACTGGGGGCGATGACACACAGGGTGCTGGTGGGGGTCAGAGGAGATCATGGGGTGGGGGGGACATGAAGTGGCTTTGAAGACTGAGAGTTCTGAACGATTGTAAGGGATTACCGTTGCTGTAACTACTGTTGTATTTGTGAAGACAGACCCATGTGACAACATCCTCACATATCCCCCTTTATGAGCCAGACATGCATTTTCCAGTAATGAGCATCTCACGGCTTGTGACGAGTCTTGCAGAATCTGGTGGTGTAGACAGTGTTTATACGGAAATCAGAACTGAAGAATAGCACAGAGATGGTTCTCTATCAGAAGTCATTGTTTGGTGTTTTTCCTTCTTTAGATTACATCTTTATAATACAACGTGTCTGCTTGGGGTCACGGGCTAACGTCATTTTAAAGATAGCAGGCAACTAGAGCTGTATATTCATTGTTCATTATGTTACAGCCAGGGACCTGGAGACCCAGAGAGGCTAGGTGACTCATCCAAGGATACACAGCAAGTAGGGGAGGTAATCAGCTCTTTGAATGTCTGTTAGACCAAGTTTCTTGATTTCAGGAAATAAAAATCAACTCCGAGGGGACATCATCAGATTGCATGGCTGCACCGATGGGCCTGGAATGTTAATACTGCATGGAACAAATCCCAAATATCCCATCTCTCCAGTACAAAGTGCCAGGAAGGGATATCCAATCTGTGAACTAGGTCACTGCTGGAAACCTGGCTGCCAGGGGCAGGGCAGGTGGGAGATGTATATTAATGCCCAATTCTATTTTTATACAGTTATTATACAGTTCTATAATTGTGCATATTTATACAATTTCATTAATGTATATTAGTTGGGCATTCATATATTAAATATAGGAATATACCCAAAGGGAAGGAAGACTGGGTGTTGGAAAGCAAAAACCCAAAGAGGAGTAGCAAATGTCTGTTGAAGTTCACGTTCTCAGGTCACGTCTCGCGCTTCACGCAACCACACGCACGCCGTCCTCACCCGTCGTGACGTCAGCTCTGTGTGCGTGCTCTGGTGACATCTCTTCTGCTAATTCAGATTCCATGCCCCATGATATCTTCAACCCAGGACAAAATTGTGAAGTGAACCGCAACTAGTGCATCTCACACAAAAGGAGAAAGGAAGTGTGTGCACGAGGTGGTAACCTCATGGTTCGTGCTGAATGTCTACCTCAAGGCCTTTGAATACCTTATTCTTCAGGGGTCTACTTACCTCAAGATGCGTCTGACACTTCACTTTCTTGTTTGAGAGGGGACCATCATCAAGCTTCTGCTTGGACCGAGCATCGAGCAAATGATGAGAGCTGCCGCACTCTGAGCACGTCGGCGGAACCCGGCGCCTCTGCTGGCCGACCCGGAAGGATGGGCTCGGCCAGCCATGAACCCGTGTGCCTGCCCTTCCTTTAGCACCCTCTGTATGCAAGTCCACAAATGCTGCCAAGCTTTGCTGACATGAACGGACACATTCTCACAGTTACATTTTAATTTTAGAACTTCTACTCGTGGGGTCGTGCTGGGTTCCCAGCGATATGACAGGAATGCACGTTGTCACAGGTCTGAAGGCACAGGTAGGTGTGTGCATGTGGTATGTGTGGGTGGTTTGTGGGGAGATATCTGATGGCCTAAAAGTCCTATGCCCAGTTCGGGGATTAAGGGAGATACTCAGTACCCCTGGATTTGCTAGTCTGCAGTGTTACGCTTGCAGTCACAGTAGAGTCAGAATGTTACTTACATCCGAGGCAGCACACAAAAACCCGAAAGAGCCAGACCGTGCAGCTCAGAGGCTCACATTTTCTGCCTCAGCAGCCATTTTCCCTGGTAAAAACAAAGTGATAGGTTGTCCCCGAAACCAGCTTTCCCAGTGGAACTTGGTAAAAGACTGAACTAATCTGCAAGGAAGTAGAAACAGAATTTGAAGAATTGTCCCTTCTCAGTCCCTTGAGACAGAGCTGATCTGTGGACACGCTCGATCGTCTTCTGCTTGTCCTGAGCCCCTCGCGGCCGCCAGGAACATGGTCCCTTCACGACCGTCGCTGGCACACAGTAGGGCTCAGTGAGCTCCATGCCAAATGCCTGTTGAGAAAATGTGCTAATGAGGTTTGGCACTCTGAAGCATTTTCTAAGTCAAAGCCACAGTCTACAAAATTAATAGAATTTCTCCAAAAAAAAAAAAAAAAGGCAGGTGTGTACTTTGGACAGGCATCAGTTACAAGTGACAGTGCTGTCTCAGGCATTGGTTCAACTTCAAGTTAAACGGCAAGAGGAGATCGTGGACTAGAGGTCTTACTCTGTTGCATATGAAGGTGTGCTAGCCCCTTGTCACCTCTTCTGGTCTGGAACTACACGGGGAAGTGAAATTCTTGAGCAAAACAGTGAAGCAAATTATTCAAAAATGAGGGCCTTGCATAGGACTCTCTGAAGTGGCACTGGCAGCCGTGTGATGTACCCTGTAATTACCAGGAGGGATGGCGTCTTTTCAGGATGGCCCTCTCTGATAGCTTATAGCAATCAGAGCAGGACGGCTTGAGCCAGATGGCTGGCCTTCGCGATTTCAAGTAGATACAATCAGTGACTGGAGTGGCAGTGTCGTCTTGCAGAAAGGAGCGCGAGACCAGCCACTCGTCCTACAGGGTTCCATTCCTGCCACACGTTAACACATAGGAAACTCATCTTCTTTCCCGCTGGGGGGGCTGGGAGGCTTTGCTAACTGCTGTGTCATTCCTTTGTCCCGCGTAAACCAACCACTTACCGCCTGCCACCGGCAGGAAAACAGCCAATGCACAGAGGGCAGAGGGCTGCCTAATCATCATTTTGTTCTGTCTAGTTACATTTGTACATTTTTCAGATTTCGGCTTTTGGATGATTTTCCTCTCCACTGAATAAAACGGTAATGGCCGTCACTGGAGGCTGATGAATGAACACACATTTCTGCTCTTTCCTTCATTGTCAAGCCATCGGAAATTTGCATGGGCGGAAATGGCGTTCTACAAAGGACTCGGCAGTCCCAGCCAAGGCAAGTCTTCATTCGCAGGACTTGCCTGGCTCTGGGAGACCCTGGTAATCAGCCTCAGGAGCCCGGGATCTCTGACCAGCCGTGCTGATGGTTGGCAGTGCTTTCCTGGGACGGTGTTACTCCATTTCTGAATCTCCTTGGCCATTGTGCGTCTAGCTTTCCGCAAGCCGCGATCAGCAGGAGTGCCCTGAGAGGCTGGGTGGGAGGAAAGGGTCATATGTTCCCGGCAACACCTCTCCAGACATGCTAACTGTAGACTTCAGGAGATCGGATGGTTCATAAGTGGCTTTGGCAGGTTTTCATATTTATTTTCCTCCATGAAATTTCAAGTGAAGATATTAAAGGTTGATGTCACAGATGTTAATCACTGGGGATTTTTAAATTTTACTTATTAGAGAGGGCTTTTTTTAACTTTTAAAACAATTTATACAACTTTTAAAAAAACATTTTATCATGAAAAGTTCAAACATGCACAAAAGTCAAGAAATTAAATAGTAAATAACTAGCCCACATACCCAAACCAAGACTTACCGGTCACCTGCATTGTGGTGATCATGTTTCATTTTTCGAGTGGAAGGTGGACATTTTTGAAGAAGGTATTTATTTTTCCCCAGTGGTAATTAGGTTCTCTTTTCCAAAATATTTACATGTTAAAGTTTAAAAAAAAAATACAACATGCATAGAGTAAATTGCACAAATTTTGGATATATGGTCCAGTGAATGTTTTTACGAAGTGGTCACACCCAGGCTGCTTAGCCCAGGTCAGGGTATAAAACATTCCCAGCAGCTTACAAGCCCTCCCAATGCTCCTTGTGGTCATTCCTTCTCCCCCCACTAAAGGTATTTGTTGTTCTGATTTCTGTCATCATAGTTTGCCTGCTTTTAAATTATATGAATGACATTTTGCAGTATAGATTCTTTTTTTTTAAAGATTTTATTTATTTTTATTTATTTGAAGAGATAGAGACAGCCAGCGAGAGAGGCAACAGAAGCAGGGGGAGTGGGAGAGGAAGAAGCAGGGTCCCAGCGGAGGAGCCTGATGCAGGGCTCGATCCCAGAACGCCGGGATCACACCCTGAGCCGAAGGCAGACGCCTAACGACTGCGCCACCCAGGCGCCCCTGCAGTATAGATTCTTACATGTCTGTCTTTCACTCAAAATCATTGTCTGGGATTCATCCATACCTCCTATGTAGCCGTGGCTTGCTCTTGTAACTGCTACAAGGTATTCCACTATTTGAATGCACTGCAGTTTCTTTATTCTACTGTTGATGAACTTTTCAGTTGTTGGATATTAAAGATTATGCTGCTGTTAAGGTCAGGCACGTATCTGCTGGTGCACCCGTGTACGTGTGTGTGTTGGAGCCCTGTCTGGAGAGGAACTGGCGTCTTGTAGGGTATGCGTGCATTCTGCTTTAGTAGATACTGCCAAGGAGTTTTACAAAGTGGTTGTACTGATTTATGCTTTCCACCAGCAGTGTGACCACCAAGCCTTCCGTCTGGAAGGATTTGCTTACTCTGGACATGGTGTATCAGTAGAGTCATACAGTACGTGGACCTTGTACTGCATGAAGTTTTCAGGGTTCATCCATTTTGTAGCATATGTCAGTACTTCATCTTTTTCATATCCGAATAATAGTCCGATGTATGTATACGTGTGTGCGTTTGTCTGTCTGTCTGTGTCATAATTTGTTTATCCATTCATCGATTGCTGGACATTTGAGTTGTTTCCACTTTTTGGTTATTGTGCTGTGCTGCTATGAACATTTGTGTAAAAGTTTTTATATGGACATGTTTTCATTTCTCTTGGATATATACTTAGGGATGGACTGACAAGTCATAGGGTAACTTCATACTTAACTTTTTGAGGAACTGCCCAGCTGACTTCCACAGTGCCTGCACGGTTATACGTTCCCACCAGCAATGTATGAGGATTGTGATATCTACACATACTTGCTAACCATTGTTATTTTATGTCATTGGGCTTTTTAATTTTTTTTAAATTAGAGCCTTCCTAGTGGATGTGACGGGGTATGTCATTGTGGTTCCAATTTGTACTTTGTGACTAAGGATATCGGGCATTTTTTCATGTGTTTATTGGCCATTTGCATATCTGCATTGGAGAAATGCCTATTCAAATCCTTTGCCTATTTTTTATCGAAGTTGTTCGTTTTTATTTTGTTGTGTGTTAATGAGCCCTTTATATATTCTGAGCACAGAACCTTGTCAGACACCTGTCTCACATTCTATGGGTTGTTGCTTTATGTTCTGACAGTGCCATTTGATGAACAAAGTTTTTAATTTTGTTGAGGTCCAACCATTAGTGTTTTTTCTGTTGTTTGTGGTGTATTCAAGGAACTGCTGCTTAATCTGAGGTCACAAAGATTTACACCTATGTGATGTCTGAATTTTCATTTCTCGTGTTGGTAGCGTATGCCTGCTCTTTTCTGCACTATCAGCCTCACTAGGAATTTATCAATCTTATATGCCTTTTTAAAGAATTAAGTTTTGGATGTTTCTCTATTACAATTTTGTATATTTTTTAATCTTTTGTTTCTACTTTCTTTTGGTATTCTTTTTAAAAAATAGCTTTCTTGGAATGGATAGCTGGCTCCTTGGTTTTCAATAATATTTCTTTTCTAATATATAAATTAATACCTTTAAATTTTCCTCTACTCGCTATATCAGTTGTACATCCAAAGATTTGCTATTGTATTTTCATTACCACTTAGTTAAAAATGTATTCTTGCTTCCTTTTTAATTTTTTCTCTCATTTATTTAGAAATATATTGTTTAATTTGTTAAAATCTGAAAAATATTTAGTTATCCTATTAATTTCTTGCTTGATCCTACTGTGGTTAGAGGATATATTAAATCACTTAAAATGAATTTAGAATTGCTTTTTGGCTCATGATATAAACAAATTTTTAAGTGTTCCATTTGAATTTGAAAAGTTAGGTCAATTTTGTTAATTGTGTTTTTTGCATTGTCCATATTGTTACTGATTTTTTGTTTGTTCATTTTTACTTTTATTAAGAGAATGGCTTCAATATTTCTATGTCTTTTCTTTTTAGCCAATCTTTAGCTCTTGCTTTATATGTTTCAAAATTGTGTTATTAGGTGCATACAAATTTTGGATCTAATCTTCCTATTAAGTATGCTCTTTTTAAATCTTGAAATCTCTATTTCTAAAAATACTCATGACCTTAGAGACTACTTTATCTTATATAATTTGCACTATGTCAGATGTTGTTTGGTTAGTGTTTTCAATGTATACCTTTTTGGTTAGTGTTTTCAACGTATATCTTTTTTCACTTCTTTTACTCCAAATGTTCTATATTCTTATATTTAAAACGTGTCTTAAAAGCAACATATACTTGGATTTTAAAATACAAACTATAAAAGCTTCATTTTTAAATTTATATTATTTATACTTTCATGTAATATAATAACTTGTAATCTTGTATTTAAATCTAGCATCATACTAATTTTTTCATTTGTACACCTGTTGGTATGTTTTTCTCCTTTCTGTCTTAGTTTTTAACTAATTTTGTATATTTTTAGCTTTCCAGTTGCCCTTTATTAATTCATTAGTTAACATGTTTTTATTAATCTTTTAGTGATTACAGTAGAGATTATAATGTGCACCTTTGATTAATTCACATTTAAGTTAAAATGTTACTTTTACTATTTAATGAATTATCAAGGACATTGCTGTAGTTTGACTCCTGCTTTTTGTGCAGTTGTTCTCATATGTTTCAATTCTTCAAATAATTTAAATCGTGCAAGAATTTTTTAAAAGATTTATTTATTTATTTATTTATTTATTCGAGAGAGAGAGGGAGGAGGGGCAGAGGGAGAGAATCCCCAAGCAGACTCTCTGTTGAGTGTGGAGCCCAACGTGGGGCTTGATCTCATGACCCTGAGATTATGACCTGAACTGAAACCAAGAATCAGAAGCTCAACCAACTGAGCCACCCAGGTGCCCCAATCCTACAAGAATTTTTAATTTTTGTGTTAATGATATCTCATATTTAATTAGAGTTAAACATATATTTACCCTTTCTAGTGTTTTCAACTCTCCCTGCATTTCTGTGCTTTTTTACTGGGATCATTTTCCTTCTTTTTTTTTTTTAATGTTTTTTTATTTTATTATGTTAGTCACCATATAGTACATCCCTGGTTTCCGATGTAAAGCTCGATGCTTCATTAGTTGCGTATAACACCCAGTGCACCATGCAACACTTGCCCTCCTCACTACCCATCACCAGTCCATCCCATTCCCCCACCCCCCTCCCCTCTGAAGCCCTCAGTTTGTTTCTCAGAGTCCATAGTCTCTCATGCTTCATTCCCCCTTCTGATTACCCCCCCTTTCTTTATCCCTTTCTTCCCCTACCAATCTTCCTAGTTCTTATGTTCCATAGATAAGAGAAATCATATGATAGTTGTCTTTCTCTGATTGACTTATTTCACTTAGCATTATCTCCTCCAGTGCCGTCCATGTTGCAGCAAATGTTGAGAAATCGTTCTTTCTGATAGCTGAGTAATATTCCATTGTATGTATGGACCACATCTTCTTAATCCAGTCATCTGTTGAAGGGCATCTCGGTTCCTTCCACGATTTAGCTATTGTGGACAATGCTGCTATGAACATTGGGGTGCATATGGCCCTTCTCTTCACTACGTCTGTATCTTTGGGGTAAATACCCAGTAGTGCAATGGCTGGATCATAGGGTAGCTCAATTTTTAACTTTTTAAGGGACCTCCACACTGTTTTCCAGAGTGGCTGTACCAACTTGCATTCCCACCAACAATGTAGGAGGGATCCCCTTTCTCCACATCCTCTCCAACAATTGTTGTTTCTTGCCTTGTCAATTTTTGCCATTCTGACTGGCGTAAGGTGGTATCTTGGTGTGGTTTTGATTTGAATTTCCCTGATGGCTAATGATTTTGAACATTTTTTCATGTGTCTGTTAGCCATTTGTATGTCTTCATTGGAAAAGTGTCTGTTCATATCTTCTGCCCATTTTATGATTTATTTGTTTCTCGCGTATTGAGTTTGAGAAGTTCTTTGTAGATCTTAGATACCAGTCTTTTATCTGTAGCATCATTTGCAAATATCTTCTCCCATTCCGTGGGTTGCCTCTTAGTTTTTTTGACTGTTTCCTTGGCTGTGCAGAAGCTTTTTATCTTGATGAAGTCCTACAAGTTTGTTTTATCTTTTGTTTCTCTTGCCTTTGGAGATGTGTCATGAAAAAGGTTGCTTTGGCCGATGTCGTAGAGGTTGCTGCCTATGTTCTCCTCTAGGATTTTGATGGATTCCTGTCTCACATCAAGGTCTTTCGTCCATTTGGAGTTTATCTTTGTGTATGGTGTGAGAGAATGGTCAAGTTTCATTCTTTTGCATGTAGTTGTCCAATTTTCCCAGCACCATTTATTGAAGAGACTGTCTTTTTTCCACCAGATGTTTTTTCCTGCTTTATCAAAGATTAGTTGCCCAAAGAGCCGAGGGTCCATTTCTGGGTTCTCTATTCTGTTCCATTGGTCTATGTGTCTGTTTTTGTGCCAGTACCATGCTGTCTTTGTGATCACAGCTTTGTAGTACAGCTCGAAATCTGGCATTGTGATGCCCCCAGCTTTGTTTTTCCTTTTCAACAGTTCCTTGGAGATTCGGAGCCTTTTCTGGTTCCATACAAATTTAAGGACTATTTGTTCCAGTTCCTTGAAAAATGTCATCGATATAAAAATTCCTTTACTTTTATTAGTATTTTTCTACTCATGATGAATTTTATTTATTTATTTATTTATTTATTTATTTATTTTTTAAAGATTTTTTAAAAAATTTATTCGACAGAGATAGAGACAGCCAGCGAGAGAGGGAACACAAGCAGGGGGAGTGGGAGAGGAAGAAGCAGGCTCATAGCGGAGGAGCCTGATGTGGGGCTCGATCCCATAACGCCGGGATCACGCCCTGAGCCAAAGGCAGACGCTTAACCGCTGTGCCACCCAGGTGCCCCCTCATGATGAATTTTAAATTCTTGTTTGTCTGAAAAAATACATTCATTTATTTGATATTTAAGACTACTTGTGCTATGTATTTAATTCTAGTTTGGAAATTATTTTCTTTGAGCATTTTAGAACTCATTTTATTGTCTTCTGTCCTCTCTTGTTTGTGTTGTAGAGAGGTCTGTCAGTCTTGTTGATGCTCCTTTGAAGGGCAGGTTTCTTTTTTTCCATTGACCCACCCTCCCTCCTTCCCTCCCTCCCTCCCTCCCTCCCTTCCTTTTTTTTTTTTCTTTAGCAGTTTACTCTGAACGGCAGTTTATTCTGTGAATAGTTGTGGTAGGTGGACTTCTAGAATGATTCCCCAGGGACTCTCACCTTTGTAAAACCCCCTCCTTGCCTCTCTAAGCTCTGGTTGCCTTCACTGATCTCTGGTCCTTCCAACACTTTCAAAAAAATCATTATCCAGCTTTTGAAGTTGTTTTCCATGGGGTGATTCTTCTAATACCAGCTATGAGATCCCAGCTAGTAGCAAGACCACATGGTCAGTCAAAACAATACGAGTAGGCATTCTCTAAGTGAATTTCCATTGATCAAGGATGCCTTGCCAAACACTCTTCAAGTACTGCTTGAGAACTAATGAAGGAGATCAGTTTGACCTGGAAGAAACGTGCTCATGGTTAATGTGAAGCATGTTCATGACTTATGGTTGAAACATGTTCGAAATTCAGTAAGTTTCTGAATGGACTGGAAGACGAAATACCTTGAAACAATTTTAAAAATGCAGATGAAAGCCAGCCCCAGGGAAAGAGTGAAGAAAGTGCCGCTTCAGTCAGTGCTGGAACCCTACGCCACCTGACCCTGAGTAATAAATGTCACACACAGCCCACTTGCATTTTCTGCACCTTTGAGTTTCCATGTACTCTTTGGAACTACCAGCTATGCCTTGCTTAGTCCTCTCCCTTGTGCACAGGGATCCAATCCGTGTTGGCAAGAATTCCGTAGAGGAGGCATAGTTAAAACACCGGGGCTTTGTGGGGCCCCTGAAAAGAGATTAGAATCCCAGTTTATCCACCCACGTTCTGTATTGGACAATTCACTCAAATTCTCAGTCTTGGTTTCCCAATTTGGGAGATGAAGGTTGTTAGGACATGGTGTCACTGTTGGCAGCCTGGCACATGGTAACCAATCGGCGGGGTGTGCCCTTTGCTCACTGTTCCTTTCAGCCTTACCTTTCATGTTCAGGGGACTCCTACATGCGCGCACTGCTCCGTCACTTACGTCTTTCGTCTGTCAGGCTTCGGTAGCTTCTCTCTCGGTCAGTGTGGCGTGTGAGTGTTGGGGGGAAAGTGGTCTGGGAAGGGATGGCGGTGGGATTTGTGCTGTGGGAACCTATGCCACAGACATTCTGATGAGTCCAGCATGTTCTTTTCTGAATGCAGCCCAGGCAACATTCATTACCCCCACTGGCCAAGAGGGTCAGCCTTGCTCTGGAGGAGAAGGCGGGGATGGTGATTTCCAGCACAGCAGAAGTGGTGGCAGAAGGGTCATCTGTCTGCGGAGACCCTGCAGCAGTGTAGTGATGGGACCCTTGCAAGGGGTGATTTCAGCGGCGTACGGGGCAGGTCTACAGGGCCCCCATTTTGATGGGGTGATTAGGATGTGCAAATGCAGGGCGGACATTCTGAGGCTCGGCTAAGCCAGATACACACCAGTGAGTCATTTTGTGCAAATGTCTGTGGAGCCAGGGAGGGGCTGGATGAGCAATATGTGGGGGACCCCGGGACTGGAAGAGAAGCAGGCTGTTAGGAAATGAGAGAGGTTTCACTGGGATGACTCGTCCCTCGCAGGAGGGAAGGGGGTTTGGAGGGAGTAAGAACTTAATGAACCCAAAGACAGCATAGCAGTGAAACATGCAAACCTTCAGATTTTAGCAAGGTGTAAGTGCTTCCTGTCGCGGAACGGGGAGGGGTGGTTTTTGTTTTGTCTTGATGAGAGACTGTGGTACTGGGTGTTACAGAAAAACAGTGGGATCCCCCTAGCTTATCATGCTGCCACGTGACTGGCATCTGACTTGATCATATATGTACCATCAGAGTAGTTATATGTGAGGAGACCCGCCCTGTTTGGGGCCCATGGAGTGATGGCTACGGAGGAACCTGGGGGCCTGGGACAACGTCAAGCTGGAGAGAACTGATTTCCCCCTCAAATGACCCTCTTCATTTTGGGGAAGTACACAGGATGAGGGGGTGGAGAGGGCGCAGGAGATGTTACGCGCCTGGACTCCGGGGGAGCTGCTGGAGCCCCGGGGAGCTTTCCCTGAACACTCAGCGCGGGCGGACAATCACGGGGATTGCACGTTGGCGGAGGCCACAAAGGAGGCCTCAAAGGCAAACGCAGCGGCGGACGGCGGGACCGTCTCGGGTGTGGGGAGATGGAAACGGTAGTAGCACCCACTGTCGCGGGCGGAGTGACGTGTCACCGGGAGGCTAGCCTGCGCCACCTGCCTTTGTTCTTGGGAGGAGCTGTTTCCTTGCTTGTCCCCCCTCCCCCCAGTCATTAACCTCCCTTCTCTCTGTGTCTATAGCTGCAGAATCAGGGAACCTGAAAGGATCCTCCCTCCCCAGATGAAGGTCCTCTTCTGATCAGCAGGGATTCAGGGAGGGAGGTGCAGGGATTTGCCGAGGGCCCCGCAGCTCCCAGCCGCTTCCGCCCCACCCGCCGGTCTCCTGGGTGCTGAGCGCTGCCCTTCTCAGTCCCGCCACAAATCGGCCACGTCACGAACGCCTCTGGACGGTGACCAAGTTTCGTAGTCAGACATCAGCACTGATCAGCAGGCGTCTCTGGTGAAGAGCAGACGGATCGATGCAGCTCGTCTCTTCCACTGGAAAGACAAGGCAGCCCCGTGTGGGGGCTGTTGCATTAACCTGGGAGCCAGGCAGACAGGTTCGAATGTGCCTGCTTTATTGTCCAGCTGTTGGCTTCAGACAGCTTAACCCCTTGGGACTTCCATTTCTTCCTCTGTAGTTGGGAAATAATACGTCCCCGGTAGGGCTGGGATGCAGACTGAGCCCTGTGTGAAGAGGCCACCATACATATTTTCACTCACGCACGTGTATTCAGGAGTGACTGGGGCCTGACTTCGCAGGTGTTCAGGGAGTGTTTGCTGAACTGAACTGAACTGGGAAAGCATTCCAAGTCCACCTGTGCCTCACGATGCAGGAGTCGTGCTCTCTTTGGAGGTGGAGAGCCACAGAACCAGAGCGAAGCTTACCCGTGAGCTCTCACAGGTGTGCGTGGCCCTAGGGGAGACGGAGCAGAAGTGGTCTGGGATGCAGCTGCAAGCCGCCGTCAGCACGTGTGATGGTCTCGGGGAGCACGGCACTCCTCACAGTGGCTTTAGCAGGCGGGTGGGAGAGAGACCTTATTTTACATCTTCCGAGGTTCTCGTTGCCAGAACAGTCGACGTAACCGGCGTTCCGCGTCAGGCAGCGCCGCCGTCATCCCTGAAGGCCCCGTCAGACCCTGCCCCTCGGGGTCGGCCGGACCACATGGCTCTCTGCGAGCTGCGACTCCACGGCTGGCACAGCAGTCCCAAGGGAGTCTGTGAGGTCCAGGAATCCGGCGTTGCCCAGGTTATGGCCCTGCTGTGCTTTAGGGTGTAAAGCTGTGTTTGTGGGTCCAATAAAGGACGAAAATGATTTTGGTCTGGATTTCGTGATGCTTTTCTTTCTGGACAGGAGACTGCTTCAGAAATCACATGTGTGGTGTGTGTCTCGAACACCCCAGAACCCGCTCAGCGGAGAATGCAGAGACCAGATAGCGATCCTTCCGTCGGGCGAGATTTCCTGTTGAACAGGTGCTCGTGCTGACGCTCTCAGGGAATTTGAGCGTGTTGTCCATGTTACAGACGAGGAAACTGAGGCAGGCACAGGACTGGGGGTTCCATCCCAGCAGAGTATCGCTTTTTGTCAGAATCAAGAACAGTTTTCTTTCACGCCGCTCCCTAGTCAGTTTCCCTTGCTCTTGTGGGGCCCATGGCGGTACAGGTCTTTGGGGTTAAGCAGCAGCAATTCCTTGTGGTTTTTTCATCAGTTACACAGGACTTTCTTCAAGGTACAATATGAATGCCACACGGGGCCACACGTGTCCTTATAACCGGGCAGCATACCTCTTCTTGCCCATTTTCTGTTCATGGGTAACCCAGGGCCCAGGACTTCAATCAGCTTCATTAGAATAGATCTTCTGCCCAAAAGAAAGAGAAGAAGCAGCTTTAAAAGTCAGAGGCCAATTGGGAATTGCTGTTTTCGTTTACCCAGTGATGATAAATAAAGGTGTATTCTCCTGATTTAGGCTTCAAGAGAGAATAGCTGGTGAGAGCTTCTCAAACACACAGCCTGGTCTCAGAAGAACTTTTATCTCAAAATAAATGGTTTGATTAATTACTAATTAATATCTAATCTCTTGAATGCACTCATTTCTTTTTCTACCGCCAAAGCCATGATCTTAGTCTGGGGCTCCCGCCCTCTGTCGCCAGCATTGCCCTGTCCTTCCTCTCATCTCTCTGACCCAGACTCTCCCGTGAAGCTGGAGCGAGCTTAAGCACTTATTTACCAGTTCCCATCTGTCTTACTGTCTGATGGCTCCAGTGGTGGCACAGGGACGTCACGCCCAGGCTGACTGCTCCCTCATGGTTGGGTGCAGCCTCCTCTCCAGCATGCCCTGTCCCACTCTACAGCCCAAGCCCCTGCTCCCCTGGTGCCTGGTCTGTGCACACCCCACATGCTCTGCGAGGCACTTCGGGTCTCACCCACTGCTCCACGTGGGCTCCATTCAGGTCCTGGAGAAGGGCTTGCCCCCTCCTGGATGCCTCCTTGGCCACCGGCCCCTGCTGTGCGGACCTGGGTGTCTCTCCTGCTTGCTTCTGCAGCCTCCTGTTCTTATCTTTAACTCATCACACTGTATTGTAAGTACCCAGTGGACGCTATATGGGCAGAAATCACATCTTTTCTTAACTCTGGCACCCACCATGCTATCTGGTGCATGGTAGGTTGTCAGTAAGTGTGAAATGAGTGAATGCTATTTTAAGGAACTTCTCGTCTTCCTCCATCAAACATTTATGGGGCAATTACTGTGTACCAGATGCCAACCACCAGGTTACCTGACGGTACAGGCAACGGGTTATAGCAACAGAGGGATACGCTTCGGGGGCTCCCAGCTGTAGTTAGGGAAGCCTCCCCATTTCTTGGGGTCTCCGTCTCAGTTGCCTTTCAGGTGTGGGGACTGGGGTGTCCAGACCTGGCCAAAAAGTCGATTTGCAGACACTTAGTCTTTTATAAGGACCTTGGGATTATCTGGCCTGTATTTCTAATTATTTTTGCAGTGGTATCATTCATGGGACTTTGTAAAAAGGCTAAAATACTAAGTTAGTTGGGTTGAAATTTGGTAAGAGTCTTGGACTCTCATATAATGTTCCCCTCTGATCCCTAGTTGCCCTGATGGATGGTTTGAAAAATGACAAAGCAAACCTGACATCTGATATTACAGGTGAGGAAACTCAATCTCTAAGAGGGGAAATGATTTCCTTTGTATCACACTGCAAATTAGAGGCAAGGCAAGCACCAGTACTTGAATATTTTACTTTTAAGCCCTAATCTGTTTTTTTGGTCCTGAATTCCATACTGATTCCTGTATGTTTATCCCTCTTACTATTTGTCTTATTATGTGTCTATGTCTTTATGATTTATTTACTTATCATCTACCTTCTATTATTACCCATCATCACCACCATCACTGTCATCATCACCATCATCACCATCATCACATCCCCACTGCCACCTCCGTCATCATCACCATCATCACCATCACCACCATCATCGCAACACCACTGCCACCTCCGTCATCATCACCATCATCACCATCATCACATCCCCACTGCCACCTCCGTCATCATCACCATCATCACCACCACCATCACCATCATCACATCCCCACTGCCACCTCCGTCATCATCACCCATCATCACCACCACCATCACCACCATCATCACATCCCCACTGCCACCTCCGTCATCATCACCATCATCACCACCACCATCACCACCATCATCACATCCCCACTGCCACCTCCATCATCATCACCATCACCACCATCACCATCATCACCATCATCACATCCCCACTGCCACCTCCGTCATCATCACCATCATCACCACCACCATCACCACCATCATCACATCACCACTGCCACCTCCATCGTCATCACCATTACCACCTCCATCGTCATCACCATCACCACCATCGCCATCATCACCATCATCACATCACCACTGCCACCTCCGTCATCATCACGTCATCATCACCATCATCACATCACCACTGCCACCTCCATCGTCATCACCATCACCACCTCCATCGTCATCACCATCACCACCATCACCATCATCACCATCATCACATCACCACTGCCACCTCCGTCATCATCACGTCATCATCACCATCATCACCATCATCACATCACTACTGCCACCTCCATCATCATCATGTCATCATCACCATCCTAATGTGATCGTCATCATCTATTTTCTTAGCTTCATGTTCTGTGCCACGAAGATAAGTAATCTACATGGAGCCTTCCTATATTCATTCACAGGCCATGATTTTCTATTTATCTTGATCTGGTCTTTACAGAACTGACTCATCAGCTCATCTAGGACCCAAGCTGCCTGTATGCAGGGCCAGATATCCATACCTGCTCAGGAAGTAAATTTTACTTTCTGCTACCTCCTTTTCTCATTTGATCCTAGCCTCTTGGTGCATCTGAGTCCAGATGGCTTTGTTGCCAGTCCCTGATATGCACATACTCCCTGGAACATGGCTTCTGCAATTAGCCTACTCCTTGTTCTTGGGCATGGTATCATATCTGACTTCAGACTTCCTTTGCATCAACCCACAGTGCCTAGGAGCAAAGCCTAATATCAGCCCTCCATCGATGGCAGCTCTGCCCTACATGCATTAAGACCCAAGGACTGGGTGCTTTCCCATGCGGAGCAGTCATTGTTGGCTTCTCCTTCAGCAAGACTCTGATGCTTGGCCATGGCTGCTACGGGAGGCTAAGCTCCCATTTACCTACTATGGGGATTCTTCGTGCCAAGCAACAGAATTTGACTCTAGCTAACTGAGGCAGAAGAAAAATGTATTGGAGGAATATTTGCTAGCTCATAGAATTGATGGACGGCAAAAAAAAGGAGGCTCAGCGAATGGATAGGAACCAGGAATGCTGAACATCTGGAAGCTCAGTCTGGTTAGATGCGCCTGACATGGGAAGCCCTTCCAGCTCCCCTGCCATCGGCATGTCTGAAACCTGCTGGAACGCATTCTCATCCATTCTCTGTGACCCACACTCTCAGACAGGACACGCTAGGTCACATGCTATACTGCTGGGGTCTGAGGAATGTCGCATCTGGCATTTCTCCTCTATGAATACAGTGGTCCTCTCTCCTACCAGATTTCAAAAGGCCAATGCCAATTGTCTATCTCTGTATTGCTTCCAGTGTGTTCTGTGTGCCAACGCCCAGAGTTCTTTCTGAGACACGGTTCTCAACCCTGACTCCACACTCCTAGCTCTCGGTTTAGTGATGACTATAGTGAGCTCATCAGGCTTCCACTAGTGGGCCATTTCCTTATCAGGCCTTGGCCACAGGGCTGAGTCTTACTGGCCTTTGTCACTTAACCCATTCCTCTCACCCACTTAGGGTCTAGAAGAAGCTGAGTTTCCTAATTCCGAGAAATCTCATGTCTCTGGACCCTTGTAGCTGCTTTGATTTTCATTCTCCACCCAGCCATTGATTTTTCCTAATAATGTTTCAAGCGCAGCCATATCAGCCCACGCCCTCTCCTAATTTACGTTATACCTACATGTTCAGTGGGAACCTGGCCTACCTTCCATGTTGCCAAGTGCGTAAGAGTAACCATGTGTTTTCCAGGGTCTGACATCAGTCTCCCTGTCACCAACCATTCGACCACTAAGCCAGTGACATATTTTAAAGCGTTGTTATGACAGCACCCCATGTCAAGCCACCGATGTGTATATTCATTAAGGCAATGTGATCTGACCGAACAGGGAAGCCCTGAAATTCAATATTGGACACTCTAGAAGTGACTTATGGTTTGCCTACAGGATGGTGAGTGCTGTGTTTGTGGTGTGGGAGGTGGAGAAGGGGCAGGGCTCTGCATGACACCGTCCTTCTGGTCACTCCAGAGCCTGGACAGCAGAGGCCCCACCGGCGACACCACGTGGCTCCCACAGCCCCCAGGCAACCGCACACATCTGCAGAGGAGGGGCGCGGTGTGAGGGTTCCATGGGCAGTTTTTCTGGACTCAGCCGAAAAGATGTCCCTTCTGCCCTCTTCACTTGACCAGAACTTGATGCCATGGCTCCAGCTGGACGCCGGGAGAGTGCAGCCAGGGGCAGGGCTGCTGTGGTTGATTTCCAGGTCTTTCTTAGTTTCCATCCCTCTACTGAAATTCCTCATCTGTTCATGCACCGTCCGCTTTTTCCTCGAGGGCCTTCAACACAGCGATCGTGGGTATTTTAAAGCCCGTATAATGGATCCAGCACCCGGGCCTGTCGGAGTCTGGTTCCCTTGCATGTTCTGTCTCCTGATGGCGGGTTTGCCTGCTTCCATGGGCTGTGTGGGGGTTCAGTCCATCTAGTCAATAGGGGCACCCAGCTTGGCTTCTGCTGATCCGGTCACCGTCCATGTAACTCTGGTTTCCAGTGGTCCCTTTGTGGAGGGTGGAGCTGATTTCCTGGGGGTTTCCAGTCTATGCCACAGTCAGCTTCAGCCCCCCTTTGTGCTTGCCCCTCAGAGCGCCTTTCTCCACCCCCTCATCGTCCACAGCAGAAGGTGCCACTCCTTGGGACTCCATGCACTCAGCTCAGAGCTGGGTGGGGGTGGGTGGTGTGCTCCCATCCGGGCTGGCCCGGTCCCTGAGAGGCGCTGGGTCCCTGAACCTCGAGGATGAGGGGATACTCTCCTGTCCCGGGCTGGCCTGGTCCTCATCTTGGAGGGGGGTGCTGGTTCAGTCACCTGTCCCCTGACTGTAGCAGTGTTGCTGGCAGTGAGGGCCCAGCATATCTTCCTGCTCCTCTCCTGGGGGGTGGGTGTTCTGTACCCCGAGACCAGCCCTCTGCCCTTCCCAGCAGCCTGGCCTTGTTCTGCGGGCACAGCATGGCTGGCCCACTGTGGCGGCTGCTCGTGCCCCAGGCCACCCGGTGAGGATGGGAAGACGAGCCCCTGAGTGTGTCTGAGCACCCCGGTTCCGGCTCGCAGGGCTGCGTGCTGCCGCGCTGGCCTGGCCCTGTCCCGTAGTGGTGTGTTCAGACTGGCCTTCCAGTCTCTGCGGTGAGAGCAGAGCTGCCCTGTCTCCTTGAAGGGTGTGGGTTCCTTGTTCCCACTCTGATTTCAGCTCTCCGTTGGGTTCAGTGAAGGTATTTTGTGGATTCTGTATCTGTTTTTTGTCCTAAATGGTAGGAATGACACTCTCATCAGCTTCTGCGTTTTCGGTGGAAGCCAGAGTCAGCTGTCATGTTTTTAATTACTACTAATTTAATTGCTTTTTGTTCTCTAATGACTTTGGTCTCGGAGCCTCCTCTCTTGCAGGATGGATGCAGCGTCTCCCGTCCCGCTGTGGACGTTAACGGTGGGGTCACTTCTGTTCCCCTCCTTCCTACACACACAGTCTGTTTCCTGCAAATTGCTTTGTTCCTGCTTGATTATTCTGGTCGCTGGCTTCCTTGTTAGAGCGTTTCGCAGATGTCTGCTATTCCTGCCCGCTGCTCATGATCGAGGGTGGCAGGCCCACGTTGTCTGGGGCTCTGGAAGCGCGGGCAGAGGCGGTCAAGTGTGGGCTTCCCTGCAGAGTGCCTGGAGGACTTCAACAGGGACCCCAACGTCAGCCTCCCGGTTCTGTCCAATTTGTTGACTCATTCCCCAGACAGGGCTCTTCCAGTCTCCTGCACCGAGACCAGGTCTGGCTGTGCCGGCAGCAGAGCATTCCTGTTCCAGGGAATTCTGTTTAAATTACAGAGACTTGACTGAATGCCTTCACGGAACAATGCCTTCTTCTCTCTTTCTTTACTACTTCTTTCCCAAAGTTGGGAAATTGGTACCTATTTAACATGCCTAAGCGGACTTGAACGTTTAATGAAGCTCCACCGTATGGCCGTGTTCAGACTTTCCCATCGACTTCCGGGAGCCCACATGTTAGACTCCCACTCTCAGGGCAGAGGCCTTTCATTCGTTCGTCCTTCTAGCCCTGCAACTGAGCACAGGCCAGGCCTACAATTGTTCCAGGCTGGTTAAGGAAAGACAGTTTCGAAGAGGCCGGTTAGCCCTAGCCACAGCCCAGGTCTCCCGCACGGTGAGCGAGTGGCAGGACCTCCCCTTGCTTCTGTGTGTGTCACCGTGCTCGTGCCTCTCGGGAGTTCAGCCTTCCCTGCAGAGACAGAGCTCCCATGCACAGGGGACACGGGCAGTCCACTACGCTCAGGTCATGTGACAGCAAACAGAAGACAGGCGTGGGGCACCAAGGAGATGTAGGCTGGGCCTGGGCCCATCGTCTGCATCCTGTGCTCTGCGTGTGAGCAGGACTTGCTTCTTGCCAAGCTCTTTGACATCTGCCGTCGTGTGAGTCCTTCTCTGTCTTGTGAGCCAGGGTCAATGCATTTCATGACACCCGCGGGACTGTTGGGCGCTTTCAGGCTCGAGAGACTCTGGGGAGTACGTGTGAAGAGGACGTCCAAGGGCACAGGGGACACGATGTCCTGGCGGCCTTGGCACCCAGTTGTTGGTGAGGACTGACCTAACGGAGTGCTTCCCGTAACATTCGGGGACGTACAGAGACTGTCCCAGGCCAACGTAGACTTAACGAGGAGAATCCTCGGGGCCCTGATTGTACCCGTGGACCAAGGACATATGGGCACGTGGATAGCCAGCCTGGGAATTCCTGCCCCGAGGTCCCTGCGAGCTGTTTGCCCTGGTCCCGGGGGCGTGGTTTGCCTTCTGCAGCCTCCACCATGCTGCGCATTTCCCGCTCTGGAGGGGGCAGGCAAACTCTCCCCTCCTCTGCACTGACGTGGACTCTGGATTAGTGATGTGCAGTGACTGAGCTCATGGCGACACGTGGAAGCCGGAATTGGCTGGGCGTCGGAAGCCGTGGGGGATTGTCGTGTGGCTTTTTGGGCTTTGAGGTGCAGCACTGCCCCCCCTCCCCGGCAGGGAGTCAGGAGAGCAGGGTGACCTGGACAGGCACCCCTGCCGTGGGCTCCTGGAGCCTCGTGACCGCCTGCCCCGGCCGGCACTGGGGTTCAGGGCCAGGGTCCCCCTGCGCCGGCACCACCTGCTCCCGCCCAGCGCCATGCACGTTGTCCCCAGGCACGCACGGCAGGCCTTTTCGGTTGCCCTTGATTAGACTTGCTCGAGCCTCTGAAGACAAATCTGGATAGGAGCCTCTCAGTATTCTGGCGGGGCTGTCTGCGGTAATGTGTGGGAGGATATAGGTGCCACTCGTGTGCAGGGAGCTTGAAAAATGACCAGACAGAGCCAAGCTCGCGGTGTTTGTCGTCAGAGGAGTCGACAGGATAATAAATCAGCCTGTCTCATGTCAGGGTCAGTTCGTTTGATGTGGAAAGCGTTGGGGCCAATCTAATTAGGCCGGGCACACCCCATTTGTCCGGGAGCCGCTGCGCCCTCGCGCTCCTGATTGCTCTGAGGCACCGCTCTCGCCCCTGACGACCTCGGGGGGCCTCGGGCCCAGGTAGGGGTGAGGCAGACAGTCTGCCACGGGAGCCTCCTGCTGGTCTTGGCTGCAAGAAAGCCGAGTGTTTGGCAGTTGAGGGAGGCTGGCAGGTCCCTGCTACTTAGCTTAGGGTGGGGAAGACCGGGTTTTAAATGATTCATTTCCTCTGGGAGAACCGAGGAACTGGGCTGGCTCCAGAGTCTGCGAGGCTCCGTGCAAATGAGACTGCGGCTCCCTTGTTCAAAAAGCCAGACAAAGTGCGTCCGAGTTAGTAAAATATAAACCTTTTCCTTTTCCTCTGTGATCGGTCTCTTAATTTGTCATGTTGCTTTTATTTAATGCGTAATACAGTTTTAAATGAAGAAAAATTGTAATTTTGAATTATTAGCATGAATTTTACCTTTTGTCTCTATACGGTGCAATACCAGCTTTAAATGCAAATACAGGGGAATGTAACTCACACGCAGAGTCATGCATCACGTGCATCTCTGTGGCTCATCTCTGATGGGAGCCTCCAGCCCCGCAGAGCAGATCAGTGCAGCCGGCTCAGGAAGGCTGGAAGAGGAAGAGGTTCCCCAGGAGCAGAGCCAACGGAGGGGTGCTGTCCAGGCACAGGGATATCTGAACCAAAGGCATACCCCAACATCTGCACCCTGGGTGGGGGCAGGCGCTCGGGATGCCAAGCTAAGCATTTCCTCTTCCACGGCCTGCCTCCCCAACTCTCTGCAGACAGGTGGCCCTCAGAATCTTTAAACCTCAGTGTAGGGTAGTACTCAGGACCTGGATTAGGGGTGACAAGACAGGGCTGCCCATGACACTTGTCAGGCCCCGTCAGCAAGGGTAGGGGACACCCAAGAGGCATGCCCAGAGATGCTCCTGCCCCTGTGGGGAGGCCTGTCGTGCCCCGCTGGACAGGGGTGACGGTGATCACCCGAGTTGGGGGGCGGGGGAGCTGGTGGCCAAGACCTTGTCCCAGGGAGACGGGTAGACTGTGTACGGAGGCTCCACAGGCGAGCTGTAGCTGCACACCTCCTTGTCCCACAGATGTCACTCACAAAGCGCAAGTTCCTAGACGATGGCAGGAATTTAAGATGGCAGCTGCTCCATGCCCTTCTGAGTGGGCGGTGGGGGTGGCGTAGGTCGCTGCCACGGGGACGGCTCTGCTCCGGGCGCTTGACCTCCATCATGGCGACAGGTCAAACAGCACATTCTCACGGTGCTGGAATCTTAGCTGAGGTGGCGTGAAATACTGGAGGTGCTCAACAACCCAAAGAAAGCCAACATTTCACAAACCGGGAGCAGGCGTGCGTAGGTGGGTTTTTTTTCTGTTTTTTTTTCTGTTGGCCTTGTTTTGTGCATTTTCTCCAAGAGAATAAGGCAAGGAAGTATTTCCAACATTTAGAGATTTTTCAAGAACACAGCCCGCAGAGGGGGGAAGAGCTCCGTGTGAGAGGTGGGTCCGCAGGTGAGCGGGGCGGGAGCAGGGGAAGGACTCGCAGACACGGGTGCTGGCTCGGCCACGTTCCTGTGCCTCCCTGCCTGATGGGTGCTGGGCACACTGGCAGCATCTCCCCGCCCCTCCTCTTTCCAGGAATCAAGGACAACTGGTGATTTAAGACAGCAGCCAAAACGAGGGCCCCCAGCTCAGGACAAGTGGCTGATGCTTGGGGCACCTCGGGGCTGGGGGTGCCTGTCGCAGGCCGGGGAGTGGCTGTAACAAATGCTCGGGCCGGGGGTTTACAGACAGCAGACACTTACTGTCTCCGAGGCTGGAGGTCCAGCTCGGGGTGCCTGTGTGGTCGGGGTCTGTCGAGGCCGTCCTCCTGCTGTGACCCCACATGGTGGCAGGGGTGAGGGGGCTCCGTGCGTCCCTTGTGCGAGGGCACCGCTCTCTTTCTCAGGGGCCCCCCAGGACCTGGTCACCTCCCAGAGGCCCTGCGTCTTGAAGCTGTCATGTTGGGGCTTCTGGTGGGTTCTGGAGGACATAGCGTTCAGACGGTCCCTGCCTGGTCCTAGAGGTGGAGGGGCTCCGCGGGCCATGCCTTCCCACGTTAGAGAGCGTTGGCGCAGAGCCTGGGCCTGAAGGTGGGCGAGCGGCCTCCCGAAGCCACCTTTTTGTCCTTCCTTCCTGTGCTACCAAGGCCGGCGTGCCACCGTACTCTTCTCGGCTGCCTGGAACCGGTTCTAGACGATATGACCGAGGGACAAGTCCTGTGACTGAGGGGTCTGCTTCTCCTGATGAAAAGGTCGGCTCGGGGCAGAGGGCCGACGGCAGACTGCGAGGGCAGAGCCCACCCTGGAGGGCCGGGCAGGAGTGTGGGAGCCGGGGTCCCGCTCGTCCTGGGCAGCCTTCCTCCTTCAGCTGTAGTTTGTCCTGTCTCTGCTGCACAGCGAGGGTCCCGGTGAGGGCCAGGAGGGAGCTGCGCTGGGGAAGCTCCAGCTCCGTCCCGCCCTGAACACAGCAGACGGGGCCCTGCAAGGAGCAGTGCAAGGCTCATACCAAATCACTCAGGATGTCATGTAGCCAGCTTCTCCCTCGTGCCAGATGGGGGCCCTGGGATCTCCATGCATTCCCAAATAGATCGGGGGTGGGGGGGGTTGAAGGAAGGGGCCTCGCAGGAGGAAAGAGGAGAGAGACGCACAGGTGGAGGTGGCGAAGGGTCTGATGGGGACCAGGGAACGAGACGCAGCACGTCTAGAAGGAACAGAAGTCAGAGGCCATGTCCTGAGTCAGTGAGATGGTCCTGGGTTCCCAGAATCTGGAGCTCCAAGGACCGGCCATCCAAGTGGATGCTTGTCTGCTGGAAGTCTTTGGCTGCAGAGTCCAGGCAAAAAGGAAGAAGCCCAGGGTAGACCTTGTGTACCTGCTGACCGTGTGATCTCAGCATGGAACAGGCAGCCGGGCATGAGGGTTGCAGGGAGCTGGCAGGAGCAGCTGATCAGCAGTTCCCCGCCAGCATCTGCTGGATGCCTCCCGCAAGGCTGCAGAAGCATCATGTGGCCGGGAGCTCGTGGCTCAGAATGCAATCAATAGTGCAAAGTAGTGCTCCGGCCGGCCTCACTCGTTAGCCATGAAGAGGGGAAAACGGGCCTGCTGCAGGCCAGGCCGGCATCTGAGATGCTCTGCCCCGGCCAGGGAGGCCAGCCTCGGAACCCAGTGCTCTGCTGTGGCTGCGAGTCCCTCCTTCAGGCCAGAGCTGGAGTCACGGCTGGGCCCGAGGGCTGGAGAGAGCAAGCTCAGGCATTTCTCCCTGGTTTTATTGGTCCCAGCCCAGTTGAAAGGGGCCGGAGGGTCAGGAAAGGGAGGTCCTCCTTACCCCTTAGAGGAAGTAGGCAGGTGTTTGGCCAGAGGTGCAGTCCCAGCTCAGAGAGCCTGGTGGGGAGATGGGGCTCATGAGGTGGCCATGGAGGGATCCCACAAAGGTGGACAGGGCTGAGTGTGGCTGGGCACCGGGGAGCTGGGAGGCTCGGGGCTATATGTGGGCCGCGTCCTGTCCGTTTCTAGAATTTTAATTTCTTCCAGTTCGATTGGTGGTTTAGTTTCAAGCTCTATAATATAAAGTTTTTGTGTGTTTTTAGTTGATGATTTACTTTCTTTAACGTACTTGTTTCCAAGGGCAAAAGTTGAAAGACGAACTTCAACATGGAAGGAGATGTTTAAACTGATAATATTTAATATATTTGTCATTATAGCAATAAAGTTGTAAACTATAATTTAAACCTTATTTTGTGGAAGAGGGGACCGACAGAGCCAAGCAGCTCAGGGCCAGAGTTGGTGACCAGCCCCGTCACCCGCGTGGTCATCGATGTGGCCGGCTGGGCTGCAGGGGACAGCTGCATCCCTCAGAGCGGGATGTGGGTCCGGCTGTGATGCCTGCTCTGCTGACATCGCACGTGTTCCCTTTGCACTCGGACAACACTGACTTTTTGGAGATGTGCACACACATGTACACAGACACACACATCCTTCCGTATGTGAATATGAGAACGTATTAGGTTTGATTAGGTTTCTTCCAGTACCAGTGCACACAGAGTCCTCCGTCACTGGGTTTGGGGGATGACTTGGGATGGTGGGGGCAGCTGGTTCCTGAGAACACGGGGCAGGGTGCTGGCATGGACTTGTCTGCAGCAAATGGAGGATTGTCCCTGTGGGATCGTCCGTGGCTTTGCCAAGACAAAAGTAAGAAAGATGTTGTGCCTTTCTTCCTCGGTACTCTCCAGAGCACGAACCATGTTCCTGCATTGGCACACCCGCTAATCCCACTGATTTTCTGTGTTTGTGGTAAATTTGGGGCGTTCTTGGACAAATAAGATGCGGTTTGTGGCTTCAGAATGTAGAGTCCAGTGGCCCCATGCTAGAGTCCTTACGTGCAAAGCAGCTCTGCGAGGTGGGAGTTTTTGCTCGCATGTGGTGGGTGGACAGCCAAAGCTCGGAGCAGTTAGGGCACATGTCCCAGGAGCCAGGACCGGATTCTCGGTGCCACTGCTCACTGACGTCCCATCACCGTCACTTTCTTTCAGATTATAACGTGTCACTTGTCTTAGTTTTTGTCTCCCTGGAGTGCCCAGCAGGGAAGGTGTCACCTGAGTTCTTGCCCTCACCTGCCTCGTAGTTAGGGGAGGATAGCGCTCTGCTCATTCTGAACCTCCCAGCAGCACAGGGAACAGCCTCGTTGCTGACTTAAAGGTCTCCGTAGAAGCTCACAACGACATCTTGTTACATCAGGATTTCTCTTCCCAGATCGCCATCCATCCTCCTCCTGCTTCCTGCCTTGTTCAACCCATGGAAATGCAATCTCAGGAACAAGTGAGCAAGACTTCCCAGAAGGCCTGTGCAACAAGTGGTGCATCACTCACTTGTTGGGGTTCACGGGCGGGGCAGTGGCAGGACGGCAACCGCCAGGAGCGCCGAGTTTCCCGGGTGCTGGGGTGAGAAGGGTATGCGTCCCTGTCACTCGTGGGAGACAGGCATGTGTGATGGTGGAAGCCCTCTGTGTATTCCACGGAAGCCCAGAGAGACACTGTCCTCCAGAACACAGCATGACTTCAATTAAAGTAAAAGTCATCAAAGTTGTATTTAGGACTTCATTGGTACAACCATGAGTATATTAATATTATATATCAAAACATTTTCTTCAGCCTAAATGTTCACTTCTTATTTTCTGATTTTAAAAGTACTGGTGGGGCACCTGGGTGACTCAGTCAGTTTAGCATCTTGATTTAGGCCCAGGTCATGATCTTAGGGTTGTGGGATCGAGCCCCATGTCGGGCTCATGTGCTGGATGTGGAGCCTTTTTAAAAATTTTCTCTCTCCCTCTTCCTCTGCCCTCCCCAAGAGTATTGTGGCCCCAGTTCTTGCATCTAGTGTGTGTAGTGATGAAGCATTCCTGGCCGGGTCCCCGGGGAAACATGCAGGCTGAGGACACACAAACAAGTGACTTTAAGTAACGTGTCCATTCCCCATAATAAAAATGATAACGTCAATGTCAAAGAAAGAGTTTTGACATACTAAGGAATCAATCACTTTGTCAGCCAATAGGACTGATGGTTTCTTTGCCAAGATATTTTCCCCAAGTTTAGAACAGAAATGTTTGGAGGTGAGTTATATGGTGCCATCTGGGTATTTAATGACACTAAATGACTTCTCTCCTTCCCTGACCCAAAAAATGTATCACAGTGGGAGAAACAGACTGCCCTCATTATATATTGGGTTCCAAAAAATTGGGTCATTCTAGTGAGATAAAAGTGTTAGGCTGAGGCCCACCTGGTGTTTTCAGTAGTCAGTTTCTTTGGGTGAAGCCCAGAGTGAACCAAATTCACTTTATGCAGTGTTAGTGTGGCTCGTGTGGTAGTTTATCAAGCAGAGATTTGGAACCGAGGGTCCTAAACTTCAGTCCACTAATTACTACCTAGTGACCTTAAGCAAATCCCTCACCCTTGCGCCTCAGTGTCTTAGGAAAAGTTTATGTAAAGTTTATGCTGGTCCTGGCTTAGTGCTGCGGGGCTGTGAGGCCCGCCTGAGATAACATACAAGCAATCACTTTGCGAACAGTAGAGTATATTTGGATCTTATTATTAGAGGATAATTTGGTGCTGATTTAACAGGTAATTTTTCTAGGCCTTTGGCTCTACCAGGCTAGTTCACAGCATCATAGGAATGGAAAGCACAGATGTCCATGTCCCCCCAAATTCTTATGTTGAAACATAACCTCCAACGTGAGGGTTAAGAGGTGAGGCTTTGGGAGGTGGTTGGGTCATGAGGGCAGAGCCCCCGTGAATGGGATTAGTGCCCTTACAGAAGAGACATGAGGGTCCCGCTTTTTCTGCCATGTGAAGACACAATGAGAGGTCATTGGTCTGAAGCCCAGAAGAGGGCTCTCACCAAAACCCGACCCTCTGGGCCCCCTCATCTCAGACTTCCAGCCTCTAGAACTATGAGAAGTAAGTGTCTGTTGTTTATAAGCTACCCAATCTGTGGGGCTTTGTTATAACAGCCCAAACTAAGACGAAGACCACTGGAATAGATCTAATACAATTCAATGGCAAGCAAGCTAAGAAGTTAATTGGAAGAGAAAGAATGTTCTTTCCTGACAGGCACCTCATGGTGCCTCCCTCAGTTCAGCTGGGGAGAATTAGTGGGAAATCTGCATGCTGCCCTATATCCTTCTTACACTGAGAAGAACCATAATCCCACAGGTGAGAGAGTGGAGCTCTCAACTTTGGTTGATGTAGTCTGGTGCTTCTGCTAGACAAGCTTCCCTTGTTCCTCTTGGGGACTCTTGTCTTCCCTTCAACATATGGGAAGACCCAAGGAAATGTGCCATCTGGCACAGTGTTAAAGCTTACCTGATGGGGAGTGTGTTAGACCTTAATGCCTGTGGGTATAGAGAAGGTGGAAGGAGAGAAAAACTCTTTGAAGGATTGTATATAATGGTCTAAGAAAGCATGTTAGTGATGGAAGGGTTGTTCTTGGAACTTGCAGAACTTGAGTTGCTTGAAAACTCCAGGCCATGCTAGCCATCCTGTCTTACCTAAGGGGTGATGGGAAGTCTCAGAAGGAGTCTCGCTTATGAAGGTCTCAGCCCAGGAGCATAAACCCAATAGAAGACTGAGACCTAATCTTGGGATTCCAGAATGTTCTCCCATCCCTAACATCTTACCACCACATCAGTGGGACTCCTCTATAAAAACAGAAGAATGTGTCTCAAAGAACTCCAAGTCTCAGCCCTATTTAAGAAGGAATCTCTAAGGAAACCTAGTGACAACAGGGGAGACAGGAACAGGGACACTGGGGAAACATTTAGCCTCTGAACCCACAGCTTCAGTGCATGGGCAGATCAACAAAACCCTCACACTGAAGCCCTACCTACCTCAGTTCAACTCACCTGATGCATCATGTCCACTTTCAAGAAAAATTGCAAGGCATGCGAAGAGTCACAATTCGAAGAGGCAAGCCAACCATCAGGACCAAACTCAGATGTGGTGGAGATTTTGGAATTATAAGGCCAGAAATTTTAAATAACTATGATTAACATGCTAAGGGCGCTAATGGATCAAGTAGACAGCATGCAAGAACAGATAGGTAACGTGAACAGAGAGGTGGGTACTCTCAGAAAGAATCAGAAGGAAATACTAGAAATAAAAAACACTGTAACAAATAAAGAATGCCTTGGATGGGCTCATTGGTGCACTGGACACACTTGAGGAAAGAATCAGTGAGGCTGAAGATATGTCAATAAAAAGTTTTCAAACGCAAAGAGAAAAAGAATATGGAAGAACTACGGGACAATTACAAAAAGTAGGAAATACGTGTAATGGGGATAGAAGGAGAAGAAAGAGAGGAAGGAATAGAAGAAATATTTGAAGCAATGATGGCTGAGAATTAAAAAAATAATAATAATGGCAGACATCAAACCACTGATCCAGTGGTTTACACACTTATCAGAATGGCCAAAATCCAGAACCCTGACAATACTAGATGCTAGTGAGGACACGGAGCAACTGGGTTTCTCATTCATTGCTGGTGGGATTGCAAAATGGCACAGCTCCTTTGGAACACAGTTTTGTGGTTTCCTGGAAAGCTGCACACACTCTTACCATATGATCCAGGAGTCACACTCCTTAGCATTTACCCAAAAGAGTTGAAAGCTTATGTCTACACAAAAACCTACATGTGGATGTTTATAGCAGCTTTATTCATAATTGCCAAAAATTAGAAGCAAAAGTTGAAGGAAGAAATGTCCTTCAATAGGCGAATGGACAAACTGTGATACATCCATTCAAGGAAATATTATTCAACAGTAAAAAGAAGTGAGCTGTCAAGCCACAAAAATACATAGATCACCATTAAACCCATATTGCTCAGTGAAAGAAGCCAATCTGAATAGGTCACATACTGTGTGATTCCAGCTATAGGACATTCTGGAATAGACAAAACTATGGAGACGGTAGAGAGATCGGTGGTAACAAGATCAAGCGTTCAGAGCTGGGGAAGGATGAGTGGGTGGGGCACAGGGCATCTGCGGGGACAGCAAAGCTGCTCTGTATGACACTGTGATGGTGGATTCATGACATCATGCATTTTGCAAACTCCATGGAATGTACGATGCAAAGAATGAGCCCTAATACAAACTATGGACTGTACTTAGTATAATGTTTCGATATTGGTCATCGATCCTAACAGATGTCCACATCAACGGGAGGACTGTGGGATGGGGTCAGAGGATCTACGGGAATTCACTGTAACTTCAGCTCAGTTTTTCTGTAAGTCTAAAGCTGCTCAAAATAAATAGAGCTTATTGGTTTATAAAATCCTCTAGTCTTACAACCTCAGGATAAAACTGAATATTTAGGTGCATTTTCTTCCAGCATTTTTCTGGGTGAGTATTTTTGTAGTTCGGTTGTGTTGGTATTGAATATACTGATGCACAACATAAGGTTTTTGCTTAATAATAAATCTTTAAATAAATCTGCCACATTTCCCATGTCG
The DNA here is from genome assembly GCF_023065955.2 of Ursus arctos. NCBI lineage: Eukaryota > Metazoa > Chordata > Mammalia > Carnivora > Ursidae > Ursus > Ursus arctos. The sequence goes on from NW_026623100.1 coordinate 83,660,502, forward strand.
CTCAATAGCCCATTAAGACAGGGCTATGAATGGCTGCCTAATATACCGTTGTATGAATGAGGTTTTGCAGATCAAGGTATAGGATGCTTTCTATTACTCAACATTCTTTTATCGAAGTCTTTTTGTTAATTCCCAGTCATTCCCATTGAATAGATTCTGAAACATGAAATTACTGCATAAAAAGAGAGAAACGCTTGTGGGGCTTTTTGCTGCTGTTTTGCTTCAGTTTATACCAATTCATACTCCCGTCAAAATTGTCAGTGTCCGAAAGGGTGGAACCAGTTCCCTGTGCTTGTTGGAAAAGACTCCCCTAAAGTCCTTCTCTGCCCGATACTCAGGAGTTGGGCAGTGACAGTTTGTTGATAACTCTGCTCAGTGCAGAGACGAGGAAATGAGCAGAGGGCTCCTGTCCCTGAGTCACCGGGCATGCTGGCCGCAGCACCGGGAAGATGGGGTGTGTGGCGGGCACAGCGGGGCAGGCAGCCCAGGACGTAGGCGGGGGGGCTCCAGCCTGTGTGGGAGGAAGGGCTCGTGCTGGTGCTGTGTTTTGACCAGAGGAATGGCACGCCCAGCGGCGTGGGTGTCAGCCTGGTACTGGACGTTGGTCCCATGTGGTAAGAGTGGCCCCGGGGAGGGGGGTAAAGGGCAAGACAGTGATGGCCGAGGTGGGGCTGGGGACACACGACGGTGCAGCATTGTGTAGCATGCAAGGTAGCTGGAGGATTGCAGGCAGTTAATCAACTGTTCTTGATAGACATATCATAGGGCTAAAATTGTGATTTTTAAAAAAACTTTTTGTTTGGAAAATTCTAAACATACACGAAAGAGTAGTGAATTGAACTCCCAAGTACAAAACCCGCAACCAGCTTCAAAATGATCAGCACGACTAATCTCACGGCATTTACCCCGTTTCCTACCTCACTCTCCCCACAGATCATTTTCTTTAATAATAATTTTTTATTATGTTAGTCACCATACAGTACATCCCTGGTTTCTGGTGTAATCTTCCATGATTCACTACTTGCGTATGACACCCAGTGCACCATGCAATACGTGCCCTCCTTACTACCCATCACCAGCCTATCCCATTCCCCCACCCCCCGTCCCCTCTGAGGCCCTCAGTTTGTTTCTCAGAGTCCATAGTCTCTCCCCACAGATCATTTTGCGGCAACTCCCAGATATCCTGTCATTTCATCCTGTTTTAATGAGACTGTCAGGTAAGGAAACTTTTAAACAAGAAAAAACAAAACCATAATGCCATGATCATGCCTGAACTGATCAACAATAATTTCTTTGTGGTACCATCTGTCCATTTCTGGAGATTGTGTGTGTGTGTGGGTGTGTGTGCGTGTGTGTGCGTGTGTGTACGTGTGTGTGTGCATGTGCGTGTGTGTGCGCGCGTGTGAGTGTGCATGTGTGTACATGTGTGTGCGTGTGTGTATTTAACAGATGGTTTGTTTGGAGCAGGTTCCAAAGGAGGCTCCGATACCTGCCTTGGTTCTTCCCCTCCACATGGACCGAATGCTCTTCCACTGCCAGTGTCTCCCTCGTCTCCCTCCTCAGGTCTGTGGACACAGCTCCCAGCCTTCTCTCCCGGGCCCAGCTGCCCAGCACCGTGTGCTGTCCCCAAGCCTCTGGCTCTGTCCCCCCGGAGGGGGCTGCTGCCCTCAGATGCCCACCTGCAACACCTTCCCGTCAGGGTGAGCCCCGGATGTCAGAGGTCCCTGTGCCTCTCCCGGCCCCCTGCTCACTGCGCCTGCCGTGGTAGTGATGCATGACTTAGCATCACCCCATCCATCACATGCTGGGGTTCATGGGGACCACTTGTTACGCAGCTTCGTTGACAGTACTCGGAGGGCTTCCTGTTTGGCTATGCAAGTTGCTCTATTTTTATGAAGATTCACGGGAGGTTCAAAAACTGCCCAATACCCAATGCCTCGGCTCTGGCTTCAGGGGGAAGCGTGAGGCGGGGGTCCGGCGGGATGGGGCGGGCCTGGGCTGGCAGCCGCGGGGCCGTCACACAGATGAGAAGGGGCCCAGGGTCCAGTTAGGGCTGGAAGGAGCAAACCCTAAATCACTAGGATGTAGGATCACCAGACTTGGCGGCTTCCTCAGCAACTCAGTCTTCGTTCGGCGCCCTCCGTGGTCACCACCTCGTGTGCGTCGGGCGCGGGAGGGAAACAGCCGGTAACACAGGTACTGTGTCGCGTGTTTGCTGCGTGCTTTCACGTTCAATAATCAGGGTTGTTAATAGTAAGTAATATGCTAGAGATAAATCTTAATATTTTTGAGAAACAGAATTAAAAATGTTCCCAGCTTCCTTCTCTGCAATCGTTCATTTCCTCGGCTTCCCTGACACATGTTTACGCTTTCCTCTTCAAACGCGGCCCTGCCATTGTTCACGGAGGATGACCTCTCCTCCAGTGGCTCCATTTTGCTTAAGTCCTTTAAAATGATTAATTGATGATGACCTTTGAATTAAAATACCGTATTTCTTGATTCTAAGATGGATTTTTTTCACCTGTGAGCATTTCTGAATCTGAATGCAGCTCGTAATTGATGGTTGCTTTTAACACGGCCCTTTTCCCCCTGAAAAGCTGTTAATAAATAGATGGCACATCTTATAATGGATGGCATCTTAGAATCAAGGAAATATGGTAATTCTCTTTCGGCGGCTTGTGGAATGCAGCGGCCCGCATCCTGACCAGCGTAATACGTTCCAGCTCACAGATTTTGGCTAAGGAAGGTTGCAAGAAATCTCACTGGAACTCGATACAGTTTCCTCATTCTATCCCCTGGTTTTGGATTGTTTTTCTGGTTTCTATGAGAAAATCATCTTCCGCTCCCGGTCGAGTCACGGGATTGAATGTGTAGCAGGTCCCCAGCCACGGTTTCTGTCCGGGGCGGGCTGGCCCTCCCAGTCCCCATTCTGTCGCATCTCCCGGTCCACATCTCCCATCTCACCTGACCGGTCTGGGGGTGCTGCATCGGGACGTTTGGGATCACAAATGTACCGTCAGAGGGTCTGTGGGGAAGATGTCTAGCGAGCTGACAGCTTAAAAGCAAACACTTAAAAATATGACAACATTCACCCTGAAAGGGACACTTTACTTACAGATAAAGAGAAGGTGATTGATTAAGCTTGTTATTTATGAAAGAAAAAAAAGGACAATGCTTTTTAAAAGGGGGAAAGTAGAGTTTTTAGATTTTTTTCTCCTAAAATGGATGGTTCTTTTTTCCTTAATGGGAAAAAATTAATGGCATGCGTGTATTAATTGCCATGTAAGCAGTTTTGAGGAACCGCTGCGGGTTTCGAGTTTGAAGACATTAGCGCTAATGTAGGCCCCCGGATGCGGCAGCTGACAGCCCAGTTTTGACAGGGACGAGACAGAACGGGCAGATGCTGCCTGACTGTGTGCTGCTCGCATTCTGGGTCAGGGGACACTCTGGCCACGTTGCCGGCCTCCAAGTCAGGGACTGAGGGGTTTGAGAATTGATTGCTCAGGGATCCCATCTGGAAATAGATGCCAAGGGGAAAAAGAGGGCATTGCTTCCTCCTGCTTTGCTTTGTTCCCCCCTGGATAAATGCGGCCAGCTTGTATGCATTTACTGTCTTCTCGGAGCACTTGAAATCAGGATTTATTGTGCTTTAAGGAAGAACATAATGAAGTGTTGAACCTAATGTCAACAGTGGGAAACACTAAGTCCAGGAATGTTAGGACAGTGTCGGCTTCCCTGGAGCATTTCGATCTGATATTGGATCTGTGAGCGCTCCAGGGCACCATGTGCCCGAGGGTCTGCAGGGACCTCTGCATGCCCAGCAGTGGGTACCACGCCCAGGGGGACGCCCTGGACCCTGTGAATGCCCATCCATCCGCCGCACTCTCGTTCGCTCGCCAGACCGCTTCTCCTCGGAGCCGTGGCCTGTGTCTCTGCACACGCCCCCACCACTGACACAGCGGTTGGGTCAGTGGCCCTGACAGCCGTGCCTGAGTGATGCTTCAGCTCAGAAATCTTCCGTGCCTCCCTCTTGTTCCTCAGAGCCTTGGGCCTTACAGACCTCCCCAGCAGGGCCCTCATGGAAAGGGGAGACCTCGTCTACCAGGATTCCCCACGGCCAGCTCAGCTCTGGGTCCCCACCCCCCACCCAGTGCCTGGTAGTAGCTTGTTGTTTATTGCAAGAAAAGTGCTGTGAAAGTCTGCGATGTGCACATCCTCTCCATTGAGGAGCACTCTTGGCTTCTCCATGCGGGGCCTCCACTGGCCAGTTACCATTATCAACTCTCCTTAAAATCCTACTGAGTATGTTTCTCTCATTTGCATGTCCTGGCTTATTGATTCTGGCATGACACATAGTAAGAGCTTAATAAGTGAGCGTAGTTCTAACTAACAGAATCTACTTGTTGTTCCCAAATAAGGCTCTTTCTTTTCTCACCTCCCTGGTTTTGCTCATGGTGCTTCCTTTCCCCTACTTCCCCCCGACTGTCTGAGCAGCTTGCTGTCCTCCTTCCAGATGTTTTAATATGCTTCTTTATAATATAGCCAATGGGTGACAGAGGGGAACATCTCTGCTTTCGTGGGTACCTATTCTAAGACCGAGCCTCTAGGGGCTAGGGTCCTAGTATCCACACCAGAGTGTAAGCTGTGGGGCAGCTGGGGTGTCATCTCCAAACCAGGCCTCACAGCATGTGCATTGTGACTTGTTCTCAGGCGCATGCAAACTGCTGGATGTAACCATAGGCATCGTCCAGCCTGTCACTGTGATTTACAAGGGAGCACATTGGGGTCATGCTGGGGGGTTGGGGGGAAGCGCTTTCTCCCAAGTCCCACAGCCCAGGTCTCTGGATGCCCCGTGCTGTGTTTGCTCTTAGAAGGGAGAGGAGTGTGTGTGTGGTGGTTTCTGACATCGCCAGTTAGAGATGATATCCTTAAGAAAGGTTATTAGTACTATCGTTATTACTGTGACCACAGAGTAAGAAATTACTTAGCGGTCTAGACGGAACACTCAGGTTCCAGAGTATCAAGGAACAGTTCTACTGTACAATTATCTACCAGTGTAATCTTGACAGATTAACCCTCATCCTAATAGTATACTGATAATAAAGTATTTTGAAGTGTGCCTTCTCTTTATGAAAGACAGGAAGCATTGCCTTTTATTTATAAATCATGGAGGGCGTTAGGATGAAGAAATCCACGAGTGTGTCTGTAAATGTCAATGAGCATATTCTGAAAGATAAAGGATGCGCGTGTGAAAATTACGCTCTGCTGATCGTCAGCATGGACGTGGCCATGTGCACCAGGTCTCAAGCCGCGGGTCAGGGCCTGGCACAGGGCGCCCCGGTCGTCTCCTGGACAGGTGTGCTTGCTGGGACCACAGCTGGGAGGTGGAGGACGACAGGGAGCAATGGAAGGTGGGAAGAAGAGAAATGTAGTTCTTACAGACCAGACTTAGAGCAGAACACCAGAGTCTCTGCAGGAAAGGCCTGGGGGCAGGACACGCCTCCGTGCAAACTGGGGACTGTGTCCAGCGTGGGTGCGACAGGCTGATCACAAGTCCTCAGGGGCCCAGGTCTGGACACCCGCAAACTCTCACGTTTAGTTCAATGCCAGAAGGTAGGGCCTACCAAATGGACTGCGCATTTACAAAAGGGATGAACAAATGTTGCTGTTCATTTTGTTTTCTCCTACCAATTTCTCCCTTAAGATAAACAAAAAAAAGCCATTGAGGTAAAAACGATCAGCGTGCCCATCTACAGGGACAAAGGGACAAACCTGAAGTTATACTTGTTTAAAATGTGTGCAAAGAAGGCTCAAGCCGGGGTGCTGGGGGGGCAGTTCCTCCCGAGGTGTTCCCCACTCCGAGGCCGTGTCACTGGTCCCCTGCCACTCTGGCTGGGCTGGCGCCGCGTGTCCCGTTCCCCCCGTTGCACACATGCTCCTGACAGGGCACAGGCTGGACGTTGTGCAGGTGGGACACCTAGGCCCAATTAGGTCAATACCTTCTCCTCTACTCCTCTCCATCAGTTAGGGTCTCACGTACGTCTCTTCTGAATCTGCTGTATTCCCTGGTCCAGGTGCCTCGGTGAGGACCTTGAAACAATCCTATACCCTCCAGGAGACATTTCCTGCCCCCAAGAAGCTGTAGTTGAAGAGGGAAGATAAAATCAGGCCTATCCAAGCTACTAAAGTTGTTGCACCTATGACTTATTGTTAAATTGGTGTGCCGACTGTGAGTATGTAGGTCCTCTCATGACACCTCATCGTCATTGCTTGCTTCCTCACCCGTCCCCCTACCTGCCACACCGTAAGCTCCGTGAAGGCAGGAACTGGGACTGTTGAAATCGTCCCAGGGTCAGACCCCTAGTGGGGCTCAGTTCGCGTCTCTTGGGTGAGCAGTTCGCTCAGGGCAGGACAGAGGAGCTGGTCTCGAGGCTGGGAAGTGTGGACGGGCGCACGGTGTGTGTGCGATGCTGGGGCAGGGCGGGCGGCAGGTGTGTGCAGAGCCGCAGTGATCCTGACAGGCCGTGAACCAGCGCAGGGCAGCAGCCGCCGGGCAGTGGGACTCCCTGCACAGGCTGGCCGTGGACGGGCGCGAGGGGTGCGCTGAGCCCGGGGACCCGCAGTTATAAATGCCTGTAGAGCTCAGCACAGAAGAAATGTTTCTTCCGTTCACTGATGGGTGAAAATTAACCTGAAGGTAACTAGGACGGCACTCGTCTCCTCGCGGGAGAGCACTCTGCCCGCCACCGCTGTCCGTGGGTTGGGGCTGTGCTGTGGGATAGGAAAGGTGCCGGCCAGCTGGCATGCTGCTTCCAACCCCATCCCCGCGGGTCCCTGTGGTACAGCCTGCGGCCATCTCTCACTCCTGCTGTAGTCCCCGCATCTCTGCGCCCCATGCACACCTCTCGGAACCGGCAGTGGCCCCCACAGGCCCGGGCTTCCAGTGCAGGGGTCCGGGGCTCTCCTGGTGGTGCTCTGCACAGCCGGGAACCCACACGCCTCCCCACCCTGCCTGGGCGCCTGCCCTGCTGCGGCCCTGCTCCACCCACCCGCTGCCCCTCTGGCCTTCCTGCCCCCCCACCCTGAGGAAGGACCCTCCCCTGTGTCCCCGCAGCAGTAGGGGCACGTCACTCCTGCAATATGGCATTGCAGGCCTCATCTCTCCTCGTGCGTGTTTCGCTCATGACCCAGCTCCATGTGGAAATCCTGCGGGGCGGGGGGGGGGGAGGGGGAATCAATGATCAAACACAGGGATTGGCTTTCTGTTTATCTCTCTGTAAGTTGAACAATTTATATACTTTTTATCATTTCAGTAACTTCCTAGCACAAAACACAGAGCCCATGGCAGCCGAACCCTTCACGGTACCTGTGTACTTTTGTTCATGGAGGGCTACACGGAAGAGAAATTGCTGGCCGTGTAAATAGATGTTAGAAGATAATTAGCTGATGGCTCTTCTGTTTAAGAATAGCAGGGGGGCGCCTGGGTGGCGTAGTCCTTAAGCGTCTGCCTTCGGCTCAGGGCGTGATCCCGGCGTTGTGGGATCGAGCCCCACATCAGGCTCCTCCGCTATGAGCCTGCTTCTTCCTCTCCCACTCCCCCTGCTTGTGTTCCCTCTCTCGCTGGCTGTCTCTGTCTCTGTCAAATAAATAAATAAAATCTAAAAAAAAAAAAAAAAGAATAGCAGGATCTGGCTTGGATGACGTCACCCAGGGGAGTCCTTACCTGGCGCGCGGCACACGATACCAGGTGAAAGCCGTCGTTTACAATATCGTGTCAGTGTTTGAGTTTGCGCATGGTGGCTACCGTGTCTCTCTCTCGACCCGCCGCGGAGAAGGACACCGATGTGATTGAGGGACGCGCGGGTTATAGCTGGGGCCCAGGAGCCCGCGTGCTGCTGGAGATGCGAGGGACAGAGCTTCCCGCAGGGGGCGCCCCGTCAGCCCTTCTGGGAGCCGGGAACGCGGTGCCCCTGCAGTGCAGGTGAAAGGAGCATGGAGGGGCTGAGTGCTGAGTGGGGACGGCCTCATCCGTCCCGCGGCTGCCACAGCCAGTACAACATTCTGCTCCATGGTTTTGGAACCTAAGCCATTTTTAAGGCTTCTGAATTCTTGGGTCATCCAGTAACGGGGCGAGGAAACCTACTTGGATCGCCTTTACGGCCACACATTCGTTTCTTCAAGTGCGGTGGAGGCGCGTTCCCTCCGAGCCCGGGGAGGAGGGGCTGCTCTGCTCCACAGATGCTCCTCGTCTGCCATTGTCTCCAGAGGGCACCTCCTAGTGAACTCGGAAGAGGGAGAAGGGCCTTCCTGAGGAGCTCCCAGAACCTGGAGACCCCTGTGGGCCTGGAACTTCGGTTTGAGGAAAAGGAGTTTGTCGTTCCCATCCTCCACCTCAGTGACGCATGTGCCCCGAGGGGGCTGTTCCTGCCCAGCCATGTCCTCTGGCCACTGTGTGCCCGCAACAAGACTGCACAGCCAGGCCCAGACCCGTGTGAGCAGCAGGCCGAAGTTCACTGCTTCCCAGGAAGCCCAGGAAGCCAAGGTGATGGCAGATCTGTCCCGTGGCTGCCCCACAGGCCGCGGGGGCTGCGGGAAGTGAGGTGAGGGGGCTGCCCCTTCCCCCGGCCAGGCCAGCAGAGCTGGGGCGGTGCAGACCACCCTGGAGAGAGCATCCTGGGAGGACGGTGTGGGGGGCCTCTGCTGTGGGGACCCCTTGAGTTATAGGACCCTGGAGTGGCTCTCGGTGCCAAGGACAGCTGGGGACCTGCCCAGCACCTGCAGAAGCCACAGCTGACCTCTCACGATCGCTCCTAAATGGGGATAGTAAGGGTTTAGCGAGGATATGTGGATAGAGACAGGCCCAGTCCAGGCTCTCACTTGACATTGTCCTCTAAGGGTTGCGGGTGGAATGGTGGAGGGTGCAGATGGGGGAGCAGTCGTCGTCCTGAGCGGCTGGCTGAGTGCAGCTACTCCAGGCCCCTGACCGACCCCTGTGCACCCGCGGACGAACCGTTCTGCTTCATTAGAACCAGTGATCTGTTGTGCATCAGGGCAAGCACGAGGCGCACGGGCCTGGACACTCTGGCGGCCTGCAGCTCCTTCGAGGGACGTCCTTGGCGCCGTCGTCACAAACTCCTTTCTGGAGTCCGTGTGCTAGAGCCCGCCGGCCGCAAGCAGTCGTGGACGTGGACGGCACGCAAACCGCGTGGTTTGGGTCTCAACTCAGGCAGTTCTGGCTGTGGGATCTTGGATGATGTACATAACCGTGAGCTACTCGGTTCCCCATCCTTACAGTCGGGATCTAGGTAGCCCGTTAGGCTGTTCTCAGGATGAGAAATAAGTGACATGCCTGGCACACAGCAGGTGCTCCGTGAATGATAACTCGGAGTATCACGTACTTGGAATTCACCGCTCTTCCCTCCGTTCACCAGCGTTCATGCGGTTCAGGAGGCTGTGGGTGCGCAGGGGCCGCGGGGGGCACGGCACTGGCCGAGACAGCATCTCTGGCCTCAAAGTGCTCTCTCACATCGAGTTTCAGAGTTCACGGATGAGCATCTTCAGGACCCCAAATGTCCAGTGTTTGTGCTGTTTTGAGTACACACATGATGGTGGGGTCTTTTATGCACGGGGAGTTTTCTCCTTCCAGTTGAGTTTTGAGCAAACTGCAATGAAAGCTTAGCAGAGAAGTGATTTTGCCTGATTCCCCTGACTTCTGTGTGGAGAGTGCCCCATGTGAGCACCTCCTTGCTGGACGCGCTGCACTGGGAGCTCCCACCTTGTCCCTTCTCCACTTGGGGACCGAGTGCTGACGATCTGCACTTCCTCTGGGGGCCAGCACACCCACGGTCAAGGTGGCCCCCGTGTCCCTGCTTCGGTTTCCTCTGCCCACTCCATGGCGTCACCCTGGCCCTGGGACGATGTGTTTCATCCCCGGGAGACTTCTGATGGCTCTTTATTCCACGATGGATCTTCCTCTGAGGATGAAACTCCTGAAAGTGGTCTCCATCATTTCACGCTCCTGCCGGAAACTTCTGTGAATAAAGCTTGACTGCCATTTTTTATTTTTTATTCTAAGATTTTGTTTATTTGTTAGAGAGAGAGAGAGTGAGCAGCAGGCAGAGGGAGAAGCAGACTCCTTGCTGAGCAAGGAACCCAACTTAGGGCTTAATCCCAGGATCCTGGGATCGTGACCCGAGCCAAAGGCAGACGCGTCACCAACTGAGCCCCCCAGGTGTCCCTAGACTGCCATGTTTAATAAGCTGACCTCAATGCTCTTTCCAGATGGGCCTCCCAGTGCACTCCTGCTCTTCCTTGGGCTCAGAAAAATGGAACATGTCTACGTCTGGTCCATCTGTGCCTTTGTTCTGGGCTCACTGTGCCGCCATGCCTTCTGGTGCTTCTCTGGGCTCTTGTCAGGAGTGATGCCTTTCAGAGCCTCCCTGTTCTGTAGGACGATGTCCAGAAGGCTGTGACTGTAAGGGGGGCTCTGACCCTCCTCCACGCTCCAGAGCCCTGTGTCGTCAGTGGTCGACATTAGCTTTGCACCAGCGTCTCCCGTCCTGGTCGTGAGCATCCAGAGAGCAGGGACCTTCTTGCAGTCACTTCCTTCTTTCCAGCCCTCCTCCCCCTGTTTGGAACACTCCTGAGACGTGCTCGAGAGAAATGTGTGAACTGTAGTGAAAGAGATCAAGTCGACTGTAGGATCTGTTTTAGCAGCTCCTGGTTTGGCGCCCCGCCGGGGCACGATCACCTGCCCCCGGTTTTGGAAAGAGCTCTGCCCGGAGCCCCCAGGGAGCCTGTTCCTCCGACGCGGGTGGAACGTGCAGGCTGTGGCTCCCCCAACATGATACTGTTACCAAGTGGCTGTCACAGCTGTCACTCTGTGGGAGCCGAGGGGCAATTTAAGACGAAAGCCACGCAAGCATCGGCCCCGCAAATCCACATCCAGGGGAGGATGGGCACCCTTCTGTGGTGCTTCAGCCCTTTCCCATGCGGGTTCAACGGGCTCTGCAGGCGGCGTCCTTGAGCAGACGAGCCCTCACTGGGAAACCCGTGACACGCTGATATGTTCACGTCACTCCCCAGCAGGCTCATCCATGGGAAGGCGAGGTGGGGGCAGGATAGGTAGCGGGAGGAAGGACAAAAATCTGCTCTGCAAGCCCTTACCTGCTGTCATTCCCAGTCTCTCACAGACCTCAGATGGGAGGGAGGCAGGCATGCCAGGACGCCGGGTCCAACCGAGGCTTTGGTTATAGTGGGCTCGAGGTCAGCGAAGGCACGGAATAAAAACCAACAACAACAGGGAAAAGTGGTAGGCGCAAGCGGGCACGTGGTTGACAGGAAGAATGAGGCCGGTGGGTGAAGCCCTTGGAGATGTTGTCCAGCAGAAGGTGAAACACGATGATGGGATGTCCCCTGGAGTCTTCCCACCTCCTTCGTCCCGATGACCAGCAGACTCAAGCAGGTGTTGGCACCTGTCCTCGCCGTGGGGCACGCCTCCCATGTCCCCACCCACACGGCCACCGTAGAAGGAGGGCAGCCACAGAGGGGAGAGGAAATAAGGGGCACAGCTGAGTGTGGCCCTGGCTCTGAAGCAGAAGGAGGCTTGCTCAGTCGCACAGGAGGAGGGATGTGGGAGCCTGGGACGCTCTGCCTGCCGTGCAGCCATGGGAAGCAGCAGGGCTGGGAACCGCGTGCCCTCGCCAGGGAAGGGGAAGCCCAGAGAGGGCGAGCGGCTTCCAGAATGTCTCCTGGCTCGTTGGTGCCCAGCTGGCCGAGTTCCCTGCAGAGGAAGTCAGTTGAATAGGAACTTGGCTTTGGGGAAGGGATTTCGTGTCTCTGGGCCTCATTTTCCTGAAATGTTGAGTTTTGGAGCACTCAATAAATGGAGCCTCGTCAGGCCTCCTCAGGGACTTTCGCTAAGTGTGGGCCGGTGTGTGCTCTCATCTACGAGTGGGTCTTTGTCCTGCATCAGGAATAGTCCTTTGGCCCGGCCGGGCCAGCGAATTCCCAGAGGCTCTGAAGTCTCTACAGATGCGTTGAGGGTCCAGTAGGAATTCAGTTCGGCAACGGGTGGCCCCCCATGAGCTGACTCTGGTCTTTCGGAGCCGGAGGTGATGCACCAGGACCTTTCGGTGGGAGGGCCGGGAGGGTCGGGAAGCCCTGGATTACGTTGGCAAGACCCCGAGAGAGTCCCGCTTGGCTTTCTCGGGTCCCCGCAGGGAGGCTCCCAAGGCACGGGCCCCACGGACTGGGCTTCGCCGGGCAGGTGTCAGGTCGTGGTTTTGGACTCGGGTGCACACCAGCGACTGAATGAGGGTGTGTTCCCGGTGACCTGACTTCGGGCAAACCCACACGCCCAAATCAACAGCCACACAACAGGCACTTCAGGGGACTCACTGGAGCAAAGTTCCTTCCACCGAGCTTCGCGGCGGACGGCAGAAGGACCAGGGGAGGCTTCAGGGGGCGGCAGGTGACGTGGAGGGGCGGGCAGGGTTTTCAGGGCTAGGCGTGGGGAGTAGGAGCACATTCTAGACAGAGGGGATGGAGGGGGCAGCCCCAGGGCACCTTTGCTGGTGAGACCCCAGCCGCGTTCCAGGTGACGTGGCAGCCCAGGCGGGGCGTGTGTGTCTCCCACCGTACCTTTGACAGTGACACGCGTGTAATCCATTTCCTGAAACGAATGTGTGGCACGGAGTGAAGTTCAGCCGTGTTATCCTGTGTCTTGCTCTGTGTTTCTCTCATTTGAAATGAGGTTTCACACTTGTCGGGAAGTGGAGTGTTGAAGTCATGGCGCCCCCGATGGGATGTCCGGCACGAATCGGTGACACAGTAAACTTTACATTGGTAGGATCTGTAATTTTATGTTACATCAGACACTGTCTCACACCAACGTTCAACACGGTGAAAGTGGTAGCAGGCTCTGAACGTGTCGGCAAAACTCACAGGATGAAAACCTGAAATTAGAGACTTTCCATTTATTATATGATGTGTGTTAACTAGATAAAAGACATCATTATAAAATTTAAGGTAACGCCTTAATTCAGGAGCAAGATGATATTAAATCCACTTTCTCGAGCATCTGTTGTGTTCAGGAACCTTGCTAGCTGCTTTATTTCTTTCCAGCTGCTCCTCTCAACAGCCCGGAGGGGTCATGTCGTGCTTTCTTCCTTCAGGAGAAGTCGAGGCTCAGAGGGGTTGAATAATCTGCCCTACAGAGCTGGCGCCAGGATTCCAGCCCCAGGTCTTTCTGACTGAGGTCTGCTGCTCTGCCCGCTGGCCCTGGTCTGCTCCAGTCCTGGAGCACAGGTGTGCCCGGGGGCATGGAGCTCGAGGACCATGACCCGCTCTCCACGGGATGACAGCGTGTCTTCCAGGACCCCCTGTCCCACGCACGCTGATGAGCTCCTCCTGCCGGGGTGGCACCTTCTTCGCAAACCTTCACGGATGGCCTTCGCACTCTGGTTCATTATCAAGCAACAAGGGCACCGGCGTGTCCCAGGATGGCCTGCGGTGGAGACTCAGAAGGCGCGACGGGGCCAGGACCCTGCCCCGCTCGGACGTGTCCTGTGTACGCTCATTCTGGCCTGAGGATCATTTGCTGTGTCTGCAGTTGAGAGTGGCTGAGTGTTGAAGACCCCAAGGGGATGTGGAGGAGGGGTCTCGTCTGGAGGCAGAAGCGTAAATAGCTGAGTTCAGCTCAGAGTCTGTCCGTCTGACAGCATCTGCTCTCTTCTAATCCTTTGCCTCCAGACAGCCCTCCCCACGCTTCCCGCAGTTTCGTCCTCATGGCTGCTGGAGGTACGTTCCTCTTCTGGAGACGTGATGTGCTTCCTCCTGCTGCCCCCCCCCGCCTCCGGGGACGGTGGGATGCAGGTGCGCGGCTTCCCCCTCAGGACCTGTTGCTTCTGATGCCCTGACCTCCACCTGACCTTCAGCCACACGGACCAGCGGTCCTTTCCTCAGGCTTGCTCCTGCTGTACGGACTGCTGAGTCCCTGACTGTCCCTCATTTTTCAAGTCATAGCTGCGGACTCACCTCCACCTGGAAGCCCTCCTTGACTTCAGGCCTGACGGAGGTGTTTCTAGCGTTGACACTTCAGGACTGTGTCCTGCGTACTTCTCTGTCTCCCCTGGGAGTTCTTGAGAGCCTTGAAAGCAGGAATGCTCCAAAACTTACATTTTACCTCCAGTGCTAGCAGATTCTTGACAAGTAGTACTCAGTGTACACCGTTGAATAAAGCAAGCCCTCTCTCTGCGACTTTAGATGAGAGAAGGATTTTGGTTGGGAAGATGTATTCATTGTAAGAGAATCTGTTGCAGGCATATGCTGATTTCTCAGCAAGTATTTAATGAGCACCTTTTATGTGCTTATCATAAACAGCCTGTGATGTTGAGCAGAATTTGCTTTATGGAAGGGAGACTTTGCTGTTTTAAAACTACGGGATCTGTGGTTTCTAGAACAGGGTCTTGCATATGTGAGCACAATGACCACGTATGGAATGAGTGAGTGAAGTACTCCAGAGCTCCCAGTTACGCTTCACACCTGTGATCTTACATGAAAATCCACACGAAACTGCAAAGAAAGGTGCATTGGTAACTATCCCAGTTTTATTTATTTTTAAATATTTTTAATTTTTATTATTTTAAAAGCATTTATTTTTTTATTTATTCATGTGAAAGAGAGAGCGAGCATAAGCAGGGGGAGCAGCAGGCAGAGGGAGAGGGAGAAGCAGGTTCCCCACGGAGGATGGAGCCCGACATGGGGCTCGATCCCAGGACCCTGGGATCATGACCTGAGCTGAAGGCAGGCACCTCACCCAGGCATCCCTATCCCAATTTCAGATGAGAAAGTGAGGCCTGGAGATGCTGAGAGACTTGCTCTGGGTTATCCGAGAGGAGTCACCACCGAGCCAGCGGCAGAAGCTCGTTGCAACGGCTAGCCGGGAGTCTGAGCTCACACGTATCGTTCGTTACTCACTCAGCGAACTCTGGGCGCTTGCAGTGAGCAGGCAGGTGTCTGATGGCTGAGTCACTGCAGAGGTGAGTCAGAGACGGTCAGCGGTGGCCAGCCCGGATATATGTGTCTTGCTCAGCAGGGTCTGTGTGCCACGTGCTGACTGAAGGCAGCCAGCGCGTGTCCAGCCCAGCGCGTGCCCAGCCCAGCTGGGGCAGCTGTCCACATGAGTCAGGTGCGGCGTCACCGTGCAGGGCGGGCAGCCTGGGGTGGGGCTCAGCTGGGGCTGTGGTGGGAATGTGGCCTCTGATAACTGAGCACCTTGTACCTGCAGGCCTGTAGGAGGGTTTGGGGTTTAGAGAGAAAGACACAGACCCTCCTTGAGAGGAGTCCCTGCCAGTGGGGAAGGCAGACACACGTGCACGGATGGGCACAGGGTCACAGGAGTCACAGAACGAAGGCATCAACCAAAATGGGGTGAGCAGGGACAAATTCGGAGAGGAGAGGCTGGCGCATCGGGATGCGGAAGGTGGTGTTTTGAGGTTGCGGGATGGGGAGCTATATTCGAGGCAAAGGGAGGAGCGTGGCTGAAGCAACATGCCCTTGGAGTATGGGCTACAGCTTGGAACGGACGAAGCATGGGCACAGAGGGCTGGGAGCAATGAGGCAGGGGGCTGGTAAGGAGTTCCTGATGGCCCGTCTGCACAGGGGAAGGCCGTACTTCCAGGCAGGTTCGGAGGACCGCGCAACGCGCCTGCGGGAGGCGCAGAGCTGAAGCAGGGCTGAGCTCGGTGGAAGCAGCAGGGCCTGCTCCTTGCAGACCAGAGGCATCTTCTGCCCTCGCCTGGGATGCAGGGCTCTGAGTCTTCTCCTCAAGCGTCTCTGCCTCCACATTGTCCTCAGGCAGATCTGAGTCTTCCCTGGGGTTGGGGGTAGCTTTCACTCCCTGTGACCTTTGGCACCTTGTCTTCTGGGCCAGGCTGGACTGCTGGTTGTCTCTCTGGAGAGATGATGTGAGGTAGCGCCCACCCTACCCCGTGTCCCGTGTCCCCACCACCAGGAAGAACGCAGCCCACACAAGTGCACCTCCCAGGCCTGCCTGTTCTCTCCCGGCTGTTGCCACCCCTGAGTCCTGACACCTGCCTCTCTCTCTCCTTTTGATCTTGGTGACCTGTTTGGACAGCTCCCTGGTTTTCTGGTTCTGTGTATTTGTTGAATGAATATGGAATGAAGGGATGCCTTTGATCTTCCCCTCAACTGACAGCTCTTGGCGAGACCCTTCTGTAATCTTCATCTTCTGGGAGCCTCGCTGGCCGCCGGAGGAGGGGGCTTGTGGCTTCTCACAAGGAGAACTGCTTGTGTTTCATGAGTTGAGTCGCATTCTTTCCTGGGAGGCACACACGGAACTCGGCCATGGCTCTAGAGTGAATGAGGACGTCCGCACAGAGTTTGGAACATCCTCGTCCTTGGTGTTAATACCTGGCAGCTTGTGCCTCTTCTGATAAGGACCGTCTCCGTGGCTTTCAGGAGCCGACCTTGGTCCCCATGGAGACGTGCATCCTGCTGGAGCTGCCCACAAAGGCTGTTGCATGGGTTTCACTTCCCTTTTCCCTTTCAAGGACCCTCTATTCATAACCACTTTTGAAACCCAGCAAGTGGGAAATGTCACGCAAGGGAGCAGACACAGTCCCGCGGTCGCTGGGGACGCCTCGGCAGTGTCCCGGAGGCCGGAAACACAGCTGTCACTTGATAGCCATTTTAACTGCTGCCCCCACCCCAGAGAATAAATTACCCTTTTCAACCAAGTCAGATTTAAGCACAAATTTGAAGTCATGGCTTCGATAGTCTGCTCCTCTGGGGTGGTAATGTGGAAACAGCAGCTCCCCTGTAGAGTGTGACAGTCCTCAAACATGCATGCTTTTGGGGACGGCAAAGGAGCTTGTCTCCAGACTTCTCCAGAGCTCCTGCTTCAGAACCCACATTGGGTGCAGAGATGGGGTGAGGGCAGTCCCCGCGTTGTGTCCTGTATCACTGATGGCTGAGGGGACCAGAAATGGCTTTCTTGTCACTAAAGCCTGTGCTACCGAATTGTCCTCTCCTACTTTGTGGTTACACAGGGTGCAATACACCACGTCTTCGGCGGGGCCTCCTGAGCACTGGGGAGGGTCTGGCGGTGCAGACTCTGGCTCTGGTTCTATTCCAGCACCCCCGGTGAGCCAGCTCAGGTGGCTTGTCCTCTCTGAGATCCCTTTTCTTACCAATAAAAGTGTCTCTTTGTGTTTCCAAAAGGGCAAGTGCGAGCCGGACATGCAGAAGCATGTCGTACCTGCGGGACCGATGTGCTGATTGTCAGCAGTTTCATCCACGGTGTTCTGTCTAATAACACTTACCTGTACGACTGCAATTTACTAATATTCATGGCAGAAAATTAGAAAAAAGGAGAAGCCCCAGAATAAAAGAAAAATCCTTGGGTTCTACTCAGTAGAAATAGGTGTTTGAGGACGTGAAGGCACATCTCGTGGGCGTATGTGTATGTACGTGCTTTTGTTTGTCGCTGAACTGGGGTCATCCACACCACGTGTTCTTAACCTGCCGTTCCCTCGTGCCCGTGCGGCACTCCCAGTTGTCCCTGCTCAGTGCGAAGGGCGTCGTGCATCTTCTGGTGGGTCTTTTCTGCAGTGAGATGGTGTGCCTTCCCCTTGACGTACCACACGCTCCCAGGGGTCTTACGATGTTCCCAATATTTTTCTATTATAAACAATGCTGTGATGAAAATTCCTGGAGATAAATCCTTCTATGTTTTTGTGATGACTTATTTTGTTAGAGTAAGTTCTTGAAAGTGCAATTGCTGGGCCAAAGAGGGAACTTGTATTTTAAAGGCTTTTGATACTTACAAATTTCTTTTCTGAAAAGTTTTGCTCATTTTTATTTCTGCTATTATGATATGATGCTGGCCATTTCCTTACACTCTCCCCAACTTAATCATTATTAAAATAATTTTGACCCATTTTAGAATGAAAATACAGTATCGTTTTGAATTGCATGTCTTAATTTCAGCTTTGAATAATAATACAGGCACGTAAGGCTGTAAATTTCTTCTGACTACAGATTTTGTTGCATTCCATAGATTTTTATTTGTGGTTTTCATAGTTAATTTCTAAGTAGTCTGCAGTGGTGGTTTTCCTATGTTTCTTTAACTTAAAGATTATTTAGTTTAGGTGTTTTGTTTGTTTTGTTTTATTTTTTTGCAAATTCACCTTTATCTTTTTGGTTTATTAAGAAGTTCTTTTAGTTTTGTTCCACTGAGCGAGATTGTAGGTAGAGATTATAGCCCATACCTTCAGTACGGGTTGCACTTTTATAGAATTATGATCCTCTTGGTTACTTTTAATGTGATTATCTTGTATTCCTTATTACTTGTTATTCTTAGTGGGGCTTCTCTTGCATTGATGTTTATATTTCCTTGACCTACCTTTGTTGATCTCTTAACTTTGAGCTCTGCTCCCATTATCCTGGTTTAGATGGATCTCTTCTGCACTTATTTCTTGTTATTTTCTCACTTTAAAGGACTTTTTCATACTTGTGCTTTCTGTTTTTCATGTTTTAGTGATTGCTTTAGGTTTTCTTTTTGCATTTTGATAGATACAGTGCCTCTGTATCATCTCGGAAAGGTCACTGTTTTTTCCAAGTTCAGCACCAAGAATGTCTTCCTGCCCATTCCTTAGTATGAGACACTTGGTAAGCTTTCCAACAAACCCTTGCCAGTGAGCTGTCATCTCAGGTCCTGACTATTGACAGTGTTCTTGGTCAGTATGTTAGTAATTAATTGTTATACTATTTCCATCACCTTTTAAGAAGGAGGCCAATCTTCCTGCTCGTTCCATTGTTTAACCTCCCTTCTTTTATACTTTGTTCATTGCAGTTCTAAATTCTACTAGGAGTTGATCGTTTTAAAAAATATATTTTTTTTTCAACAGAGGTATATAATCCTATAATTTCTTTGCTTTTTCTGGCAAGATCTTTTTGTCACTTGAATTCGAATATAAACTTTTGTAGGTCATATTCTTTGAAAATTTAAAATTATTCAGGTATATGCTATTTAAGGGTGACCTGATTTTTTTCATTTATAGGTAATCTTCTGTTGGTAATGTGGCATAGTTTTTAAAAATACATAAGAATTAGAATATAAGAATATATGTATGAAATCAACATATCTAAGATTTGTAATACTTTTCCCATGATATTTAATTATCTTTCTTGCTTAAGACTTGAGTCTGTCTTTTGCCCTGGTCTCTATGTTCAGGCTTTGAGTTTGTATGTTCTGTTTGCTTCGGGATTTCCTAAGTTAGAGCTCTCAGACCTGCTTTCTCTTAGGTTTCGGGTCTCCCTATCTCGGTCCCTTTCCTGGTTCTAATTCATTGGTTTAGTTTTCTGAAAATTTCAGTCTGCCCCCCTGCCTCCCCTGCAGTCTTTAATCAGGACGTCTTATGTATTCTTTCCTATTCTGGATCACGGCTCCACGTCTGTGCAACATGTTCTTTGAATTTTACTGAGGCCACAAATCGGAGGCATTCAAGTGTCCCCACAGCAGAGCCGTGTCATTGAATGGCTCCTGGGTTCCCCTGGCTGGAGCCTGGGAGAGGTGGGCCCTTTCTGTGAGCCAGCAGAGATCAACCTTAGCCTGGTACACATGAGGGACTCGGGGCATTCTGGAGGCAACGGAGGGCACTGGAGTTTTAAGAACAGGTGTTTGAAGGACATTTTCCTAGTATTTGCCTCCACCCAGAGCCACCGTGTGACTCAAGCAAAAGGGTCAGAGGGCACTGGAGGGGGCCACCAGTGTGGAGGCAGATCCCTGGGGCTTCTGGGTTAGTCCTGAGACTTCCAGCTACAGGACTTTTTGCAAATCCCTTCTCTCTGGTTCTTGTTTCGTGCATGTGTGAAATGGGGTAAAAGACACAGTGCGTGTGAGTGCCTGGCTCAGCTAACGTTTTAACTCCACGTGCATGCGTTGATCATTGATGTTTGTGAGCAAAGATCAAGAGATGGATGGGGCTCGACTGGAGTCGTGCTTGGGGGTTGAGAGTAGGTACTTTGTAGAAATTATGGTTGAACACGTACCATCTCTTCCAGTAAGAACATGTTCTGATGTCTTTAAAAACCGGTGAGTCGATGAGCTGCTTCTGCTGAGGCTGTGTTTGCTGTGGAGTCCTTCTTAATTTCTTCCGACACCAGTGTGCCAGTTCTTCTACCATGGTGGTGAGCCGAGAGCCTACACCTGGGCCAGCGCCTGCACTGGCCTCGGGGTTTCGGTCACAGCCACAGGCGGATGCCGCACCTGTTTTAGGCTGCATGGGCTCTGAACTGTTGCAAATGCTCTGATTAAATCACGTCTTTCTTACCACAATCAGGAAACAGGAAGCGATCTGACACAGAACACTGCACCAATTATGATCAGATTGGGGAAATCCTCTTTGATAAGCATGTTCCGCCAAGCTGTGCGTCTGTGATGGCAATCAGCAGCAGAGGGGACCGTTTTGTTCACCAGGCTGGTGCCCTGCTCCGAGCCTCGGCCCTCGTCTGTTTTCAGGGGCTCCAGAGGCTTCTGTGTGAGTTCCAGACCCCTGGCTCCTCCGCACAACACGTAAATCACGGCTTCAGAAGGGAGATGGTCGTTTGCCTGCAGACAGGCAACATGCACATAATTTTGAAAACTGACTTCTACCACTTAGACTGTGCTTTATTTTTGCTTTTTAAAAGAAATCCTGGTCAGATGCTTTGCGGGTGAAGACTAAGCACCCTGAGCGGGGTGTGGACAGATGCCCAAGTAAAGAAGGAGGAATCCGGCTCTAAATTGTAGGGAGGGGACTTTATGACTGGGCAGCAGAAACCTGGGTTTGAATCCTGGCCTCACCATGATCTCCGGGTCCCAGGCTTGCTGTGAGGGTCGACGAGGCACTGGGTTTCTCTGGTGGAGTACGTGATGCTGTTCCCAGTCCCCTCCTTGCAAGGTTCCTTGCCACTAAACACACCTCAGCATGGTGACATTTCTCTTTTCTCTTTCCCACAGGGGACTGTTGGCAACGAAACCCATACTTTTGTCTTAGATTCTATGCCGTGAAACACACGGTTTGGGTATCTGTTATCCATAGAGACTAGGTTATTGACATGAAAGAAAGGCGCACTTGCAGCTTCTGCACTGGATTCCAGAGGCTAGCGATGCCTCTCGGGCACACGGCTCCCACGTTTCACGCCACTGTCACTAGAGGTGCGTAGCACACGCACGGCGGCGTCTCTGGACTCGCTCGTTGTTGCGTACTGTGAATGCGCTTCAGGCAGTTTCTACTTTACCTGAATTATAATTTGCGGAAATTATTCCTGTAATCACTGGTTTAAACCATGAGATAAACATAAATATTCCTAGGAAGCACCTTTCAGAATGCGTCCCTTTCGCTTCTTCTACACGTGCCTTTTCCTGAAGACCCCTGGCATCCCTTTGCTCATCAGGAGAGGAGGACAAGGGAGGGTTTCCTAGAATCTGGGGTTGGGCGTGTTGGAAAGGGGGTGGATCTTTTGGCAACTCTGTAAACAAAAATAGAAAGTGAAATCGGTTGATTTTCTTCCCCCATTCTGATCCTCCAAACACTATCCATCAGTTCACCTGACATGTTGAGTCTTTGCATGAAGAACAGAAGGGAGTTGATGGGCCCCAGTGGTCCACCTGGCTCATGGGTTTCAGGTTTCAGGCATGTCTGTCTTTTTTTTTTAAGATTTATTTATTAATTTGAGAGAGAGAGAGTGAGGGGAGGGGCTGAGGGAGAGAGAGTATCTCAAGCAGACTCCACACTGGAAGTGGAGCCTGACGCGGGGCTCAATCTCATGACCCTGAGATTGTGACCTGAGCCAAAACCAAGAGTTGGGTGCTTAACCGACTGCACCACCCAGGCACCCCGGGTACCACCGTCTCGAAGGTATAGGTGTTTAGGGATGGAATCTTTCCGCCACTCACTCCCATGCTACTTCCACATGCTAACATCACTATAGCACAGGCTTGTGGAATTGGGAGACCGTGGGTGGAAGAAAGGGCACAGGAACTCCAGGAGGCCCAGTGGGGACTGCAGGAGTCCATCTAGCCATGGAGAGGCCAAGATGGTGGCCATAGCAAAGGATGATTATGTTCTCTTCCCTTTGACAATATCTAAAAAGATGTGGATGATTTGTGGCTAGATGGGCACCAGCCCTGTGTTGCCTGTGACTTTTCAGAGGATGGTGTGGGAGGGGTTTGGGACCCAAGCAACCAGGAAGGCAGGTCAGTTTGGTGGCTGGCGTTAGGGGATTGGCTAAGACAGGCACGAAGATTCCTGTCTGCTTCTGTGACCTGGTGTTCGGAGTCCAGACACAGAGCAACCTTGAAATCATAGCCACGGTTGGCAGGCAGAGCAAGGGGAGTGACAGGCAGAGGCCACAGGAGCTCTCAGTGTGCTTTGGGTGGACACGTCCACTGGAACAGGGGCCAAGGCTCTGTGGGGCAGACCAGGACTGGAAGTGGGCCCGTTTCTGCACCTGTAGAAGGCAGGTGCTGGGAAGTACTTGTGGGATGGTTGTGAGGCTGGAGATGACATAAACCAGCCAAAGCGTCCCACACGACGGCTGGAGAGAGTGGTGTAAATACTACAAGGGGTTTCATGCAATGTTTTCTAGTAACAAAAATGTTTTTAATGTAATTTATGGTTCCACGGAAGCTGTCTATTGTAGATATTCTCAGTATGGCTGGGGAATTGGGAACTAGTTCCCCCAGAAAGCGTGTCCTTGTAACTGATTACCCGGCTGAATTACCAACAGTTTGTACCAACGGAGGAGCTTTCCAGCAGTGCTCTCGAGTACTTCCTGAGCGCTGAGGGTGGGACTGTGTCCCCCAGGAAGGTCTGGCCTCCAGGGTCAAAGACTGTGACCTTACTTGGAAACAGGGTTGTTGTGGATGTAATTAGTTCGGCTGAGACCATTCCGGAATAAGGCGGGTCCTAATCCAATATGATTGATGTCCTTATAAAAAGAGGGATGTTTGAACACAGGGGAGCAGAGGGACGGCTGTCTGAAGACATGTGGCCACAGAGGCAGACACAGAACGACACACCCCCGCGCCAGGGAACCAGCCCCAAGATTGCCCGCTTTCACCAGAAGCTAGGAGGTGAGCGAGGAGCCACTGCGGAGACCTGCCCCTGCCGGCTTCTTGATTTCAGATTTCTGGCCTCCGGACCTGTGCGTGGTCTCCGGTCTCATTGTGCTCGCCTGTACTGAGCTTTTCCTTGTAAACTATCAGCAGTTGTGGTCGAGTGCCCGTTCTGACGTCTTCCTTTTATGGTGCAGCTGGTTTCACGGAAAGACAGGGTTGCTTCCCTCGAAGTCGGCTCGGCCAGCATGAAGTGATGCCGTTGGTTCTGATCAGTGCTTCCTCGAGGCTGCAGAAGGGCAAGGGTGGTGGAGGTCTTCCTGAAGCAAGGAGTCAGGTGTCTAGACACTTCTCAGGCACACACACATACACGCTAGCGTTCGAATCAAAACCCCATTTTGTCATTTCTGAGGTTCCTGAACAAAGCATTACGAATCTCTCAAATAAATTTTCAGCTGCAGCCGTGCTTCTAATGACACAGCCACCAGTGAGTGGGCCCTGCAGGTTCTGCGGCCTCTCAGCACTACCCGGTTCTCTGTGGTCTCCCCTGTGCGGCAAGGGCCAGGAGCCCGCAGCGACACACCCCACATCCGACCGGCTCGCTGGGCTCTGGCTGCATTGTGCCCAGGGGAGGCACTGACAGGGAAGCTGCTGGCAGTGTAGGGGTGCAGGCCGCGTGCGCCCAGCCACCCCAGCGGCGGTGGCAGTGGGCGACCCTGCAGTTACAGGGCACGCAGCCCCATCCAGGGCCGTAGGGCTTCCTGACTTCTCGGTGCTCCTGCCCTTAGTCCTTCAGTTCCTCCACAACGTTTGGAAACAAGTCCCTGTGTCAAACCCTTCTCTGGGTGAGACACCAGAGTGGCTTCTGAAAGCTTCTGAACTAAGACAAGCTACTTAATTAAATTCTATTCCCAAGTATCATCATATAATTTAGAGAATCCTACAGGCTTTGTGGCAAAATAGCACCATAAATTTCTGGCTCTGTGTCTCAAGGAGAATGACTATGTCTGAGCATGAGTTTTCTCTTCTGTAAAATGAGGTTACAGATGTATAAAGTGTGTGTGTGTGTGTGTGTGTGTGTGTGTGTGTGTGTCGGGTTACAGATACCATTAAAGAAGATCATATAAATAAAGGTGCCACCACCATGCTCACACAGAGACAGCTCACGTTCACGCTCGACAAGTGGCGAATCACTTCCCAATGTGCTCTTTCCTTCCCCTGAATCGTACGCCTCTTTCATCCTGTGCAGTTCCCAGCAGGTGTTGGACGTCAGTCCTGGGAACTTTGGGCCACACCATCATTACTCCTTAATTAAGGCATTTTCTTTGGTTTGGCTTCAGGGGGAAAATCGATGTTTCTGGGTGAGTCATTTTCTTAGTGACTATTCAGAATATCATCTAGACTGGGTCTTGGTCCACTGACCACCCAGGAGTCCATGTGAATCATACCCTTCATCCTTCATGGGGAATGTGAGGACAAACAGGAAGAGGACATGTATGAATTTGGACTCACTTAGGGCAGTGCTGGGCACATGGCAGACACTCAGTGTTTTTGAATCAGCGTTTACTGAGTTAATGGACAGATGTATACAGAAGCAGGATGGACAAAATAGTTGTGAAGAGAAAGGAAGATGGAAAGCAAATAGGGATGTCAATGGCTGTCTTAATAGTGCTTTGATGTGCATAGCACTCTACAGTTTATAAAGTGATTTCCCCATTCTCCTATTTCATCATGGTGACAACACTCCTGAGGTAGGTGGGAAAAGAAACCTCAATGTCCTGATGTTTATTTTTTGATCAAGAAAGTGAAGCCCAAACTGGCTGCATACTTTTCGTGTGGACCCACAGCCAGTGATGATGGTGTTAGCATTCTGAGAAGCGACCGTGTGTCAAGACCCTTCAGTGGCTTCTAGCACCATTTTCTTTGATCATCAAATCTATCTACAGGCCTGTTATACTAGTGTTCCCCTCACAGAGGAGGAAACTGAGCTCGGGAGTGTGAGGAGCTTTCTCAGGGAGCACAGCACACGTGGAGTCACTCAGGCAGCCCGAGAACAAAGTCTGGGGTCGTGACTTCAGTTGATACCATCAGCTGAAGAGCCATGTCGCTACGGCAGGGCAGGGATGCTAAAGCAAGCTTCGCCATCCATGAGTCTTTGTGGGAAAGAGCTCAGTTCCATGATCCAAGCAAGTTCAGGAATTTTCAGTTGCGTCATGTCTTACAGGGACTAAAGCTTTTCCACTCAGGTAAAATCTGTAAGAATAATTTCAACCAGCAATAACCCACCAGGAAATAAAGCAGAAAGTGAAATTCTATTCACAATAATAGCCACAGCAGCCAATGATCAAACACCATCAAATATCCAAGAACTTTATGAAAGTATTTTTTAAAAACCTATCAAAAGACATGACATAAGATATGAAAAAAAGCCAAGATATATACCATGTTCATGGAGGAGGCAGCTTGGCATTGTGAAGAAGTCTGTTTTCCCCTAATAAATCTGCTAGTGCAATGCTCTTCCAATAAAAATGCTAGTGTGGCTATTTTAAAAATCAAAGTATTTCTAAATTTATGGAACAAGAAATGTCCAGAATAAACAAGACACTTTTGGGCAGAAAAAGGGCGGAGGATTAATCTCTCAGATACTAAGACACACTAGAAAGAAGTGGTAAGGACAACTGTGTATCCAGTGGAGGAGCTGACCTATTGACAGGAAACAGGTTTCAGAAACGTGTTGCCATGTGTGTGAGGCCTGGGTGTGGCTGCTGTGGCTCCGTGCCTCAGCGGGTGCTTTCAGGTAATGCGCTCAGTCTGTGGAGAGAAGGGTAGTGGGGCTGCAGCCTCAGACCACACAGCGGTCCCCCTGGAAGGACCAAAGACCCCTATGGGGCAGATAAGACCTTGGAGGCCACTGAAGAAGGTGTGGTGTGTCTTTATAATCTTGGGTGGGAAGGATGCGTGAGCCGTCCCTCAGGAGCACGAGCCGAAGTGAAGTGGGGTGGATTCGGCGACCACAGCTTGCCTTCCTGTGCCCGAGTGGATGCTGTGTGACAAGCAGATGTGCCTGAGTCAGTGGGAGGCATCTCCAACCTCAAACCGACAGGGGATCACCATCCAGAATTTACAGTGTACGTCTTCAAACGAAGAAAGAGAACAAGAGGAAACTCAGAAACAATGCGCAAAGAAACTGAGTGGGCAGTTCAGAAGAGCAGAGACTGGGATGCCCAAACGGTTGTGAAGAGACACCAAACACACGTGTCATCTGAGAATGCCAACTGGAGCGACATGGGTCTCTCGTTTTATACCCATCGGGCTTCCAAAAGTCCAGTAGTCTAAATCCAATTGCTGCTAAAGGATGGGTGGAGATAGAAACCCACGTGCCCAGGTGAAGGGCTGGGATAGGCCTGGCGGTACCCAGAGGAGGGTTTGTATACCTGAAGGCCGGGAATCCCACACACGGCAGGGGACAGGGTGCGTGGTACGGAGGGGTGCTGGCCCCCAATGGTGCGTGGCTCAGCGGACTGGCAGGTAAGGGCGGTGGAGGCATGCCATGCGACACCAGCATCCGCAGGGGCCCCAGCAGCCCGCGGCCCCGCGGTCAATATGTGAAGCACGGTTCCCTGAACCGCATAAGAAACAGCAAGCCGTGTTGCCCAAGGCTAGAAGGTCCATTAAAACCATGAGTAGGCAAACCATTCTATATATTCTTCATGCACACAGGCATATTTAAAGACAGAAATCAGATACAGGAAGGGGGAAGGGGCAGAGGTGGGGAGAGGATCAGGCGGTGGTCTTGGGGAATGAGCTGGGAAAATGTAAAAACAACCAAAGGCTGGTGTTTCTGCATAGATCGTAAGGACTGCCGCACGCAGGACTAGAATTCCTGTCACGTTCTCGGGGGAGTGAGAGGCACACAGCAAGAAGTGTGCCATTCCCGAGTATCGGTTTGTGACCAAGGGAGGCTGGCCCTGTTCCCCACGGCTGGCAGGCCCACGACATCAGCGTGGAACACGTGCCGGGTATGAATCAGGTAGGTAGACAAAATCTCATCATTTTCCCACTAAACACAAACATCACATCATGGGACCTACTGGTGGAGAGAAGTGTGGGTCCTGGTGGCTGCTTGGAGGAGGAGGCATAGTTCCACCCTGGGCAGGACCGCACCTGGCCATGAGTGAGGGAACGTGGGCCAGGGGCTGCCTCGTGGGAGAGCGTGCGAAGCAGGCGGCCACAGGGTTGGGGGCGGCGGGAGCGGGAAGTAGTGTGACCCCGTGTGTTGTAGGAAGGTGGCAGCGGTGTGGGCAGCACGGGGGGCACACAGGGGTCTGGGACTGACCGCTGGGTGGGGACTGATGGAGGTGGGGAGACCTGCCTTTTGTTTGATGTCCTTTCTTGCCACAATTGGAAGTTCCTTTTTCATAATCAAATGCTGAATGTCGGGAGTGAGACTTCAGATGTGCTTACATGAGAGAAATGCGTGTACTTGTCACAGCTGAGACGCACCGAGAAATCTTACCTATTTCAGGGTTTTTTCCAAAACAATTTAAGATCAGTGCTTTCTAACGAAATCCTCCGATGAGCCGCCCTGGGGGGGGGGGGGCAGGGTGAGCCCTGCGTGGTCCTGGCAGTGGGGGCACACCCTGCACACGGGGCAACCCACTGGGCAGGTCCCCCCGTGGGGCGTCCGGTTCCACGGAGTGCGGAGGGCAGAGTGCCGTGACGCTGGGGCCACCTGGCTGCGACCTGGCGCTCCCCCCACCCTGTCAGGTTCTACCAGGTTGCGGCTGTGGGGCCACACGAAGGCCGTCCGCTTTCACTGGGAGTGATCAACAGCCGTGTTCAGTAAGGACCTTGTCGAAAGAACTGACTCACCTGTGCAGAAATACAGTTCCCTCCCAATAGTGAAAATCGGTTATATAACGTTTTGTTTGCAACCAGAGCTATTTCCTCGACGTGGCGCCCTCATAGACACCACTCTTGCAGAAAGTGTTGTCAGTTCTACAACCTTTACCGACCGTGGAGCAGTTAAAATGGGCAGAATGGTTGCATTTCCGCATGGTAGGTAACACCACCTAATGGCATGCAGCACAATGGGCCCGTGTTGGGATGGGAGGGGTGGGCGCCTGCGGCTGGCCCGCAGCATCTCCTGCAGCAGGTAACTCCCAGCCCCTGCCCGGGACGACTAGCGTGAGCAGGAGCAAAGGGCATGAAATATGCATTTCTGGGACAGGCACCGTGTGCAGAACGCCGGGACAGAGCAATCCTGGCAGCCTCTGACCTGGTAGCTCCCCTACACCTAGATCTTTTGCTTGAAAGGGAGAATGAGTGATTTTAACCCAAAACATGTTGTCACTTTGTGTTAGAAGAAGGAGAGATGGAATCGTGGTTGGCAGGTGAGTCAAAGATGAAAGAACAATTTCACGTCCTCCTTGAAACCAGCCTTGCTGGCTGATGGAGCAACAGTGAGGACATACGCTCTCAGGGCCACGGTGGCTGGAAGCACCGGCCGAGGCGGCCGTGGAGCGAGGGAGGACTGCTCCCGCCCCACCGGGCCCCAGGACGGGTCGCCCCTCGCCGCTGGCAGGTGCCCTCCCTGGAATTGATGGGGGCTCGCACGGGGCCTCTGCTGAGTTGAGAAGAATTGGAGTAGGCCAGGCAGGGAGGCGCGGGCGGAGGCTCTGGTGCTGCGGTCCAGGGGGCATCCGGTGGATTGGCAAGGACGGGGCAGAGCGGTGCTTCTGGAAAGGCCCAGACGTCTGTTCCAGGGGAGTCACTAGGGCAGGGATCTGGTCATCCAGGCTCAGAGTGGGGAAGCCAGAGGCCTGGGAGGACACTGGGGTGGCTTGTGGGTCCCTTATATCTGCTCCGGGGCTGTGGGGGCCACGGGAGCTTGGCCCCCGTGGCAGCCACGGGGCCCTGAGATAAAGGATTAGTGCTGGCTCTGCATGAAGGGCCCGGGTGGTCCCGGGGGTGTTGCTCTAGGGGCCACCTCCCAGGTCATGCACTGAGGGAGGAGAGAATTCTCACCCGGTCCTAACCCCGCAGCTCCTCCTGTGGGTGAGATATGGTGGGAGCAGGGCTTCTGGCGGAGAGGCTGCTTCTGAGCGGGTGCTGGGCACAGGGCGCGGTCCCCCAGGGTGGGGCTTCAGGAAGAGAGAGCAGCCCAGGGCTGGGTCAGAGCCACGAAGTTCGTCTCGGTGCTGCCCCCATTAGCTGAGCAACCCCGCGCGAGTCCCCTGCGTCACAGACTAGCTTCTCTGTTAATGGAGGGCTGCCATGAAGCGCGAGTGAAAGGAGATTTGCGTGTGGAGGATGCACTTCGTGCAATATGCAGCAGGAGGGGGGGTTCCAGGGGCCCTCCTTGCCCTGGGCCCTCCTGCCAAGCGCAGCTCAGCCCTGCTGCCCTCACAGAGCATTCTGAATCCCATTAGCTCCACGGGAGCGGGATGAGCCCAAGATGCACGACCTTGAGAAGCGGTCCGCCTCCGGGCAAGGCCGCACCTAAATCATGCAGGGAGAACGTGGTGTTGGCTGGCTGCTTTGAAGTCGTCATGCACAGCGAGCGCCGGCATCCCCTGCCAGTCGCTGGCTGCCTTAACCCTTGCAGGGGGAAGGCCCACGGTCTCGGGAGGCTCGGCATGCTGGCACTGCTCTGCAGCGACCCTCTTACCCCAGGAGCCCTGCAGCTTGGGGCTTGGCGCCTGGTCTGCTTGCTTTAATGTGCCCAACGCCCGCAGAGCTGTACAAAGCCGCCGTTCGCTTCTACGCTGCCGGCTAGTGACATGATCTGTTGTGGGGACACTGGGCTGGCTTCCTGATGCTGGGGATGCCTGGCGTCACGGCCTAGTGTTCTCCTAGGGCGGCCCCGTGGCCCGGCTGCGGCCTCGTGCACATTCGACACGTCCCCCTGTCCACAATGGCAGCCAGAACTGCCTCGTCGATCCTGAAAGCCTGGAAAGGGCCATTTTAGTGTGTGTCCTGTGCAAAGATATTCCAGCGATCCTTCAAATGAGTTAACGTGGAAGGGGTCAGACTTCCCAGAGTAAATCGTGTTTTTAATGTGCTGTCTGAGTGATTTCATTAGGTTGCAGTGTTAAAGAGAGGTGTGTACCGTGCATAACTTATACAAATGCATGCAAATGTGAGCCTGCGCGTCTGCGGAGGCCCCGAATGAAATCCCTCCGAGATCCCGGAACCCCACCACCACCACGGGGACGCTGATTATCACAAAGAGAAGCAGGCGCAGCAGGGACATGATTATTACGAAGGAGGCAGGAGCAGGGCGGCGGCAGCCAGCACGCTCTCCCAGTTCAGGAGCGGGGGCTCCGGTGGGGCTGGGGGAGCAGAGGCTTCAATCGCTGGCCCCGAGCTGCTTTGCAGCTGTCCTGGTGTCTGGAATACTAATCAGATCTCAACTTTTGAACTCCTCTTGGTAGGAAAAGAAAAAAATACACAAAAAGAAGCCAATTCCATACCCAGTGGAGGGATGCCTTTCATTTCTTTCTGGGGAGGGAGAGCGGGAGGGCCGGGGTGGGGCAGCTGGGGCAGCAGGGATGCCGTGGGGGCCACACCTCTCCCGTCTGCCCGGTGACTGCCCTTCGCAGACATGACGATGCCCCAGCCTGTCCCCTCTCTGAGGAAAGCCACAACTTTTTAGCTGGTTTTTTAAAGGTCTTTAGTGACCCCAGGCTCAGCAGGGTGTCTACTCAGGACTCGGGTTTTGGGGGAAGCTCCTCGAAGGACGTGAGACCCCTTCCCTAAACTGCCCCTCCTCGGGGTCACGTGGACGCACTGTCGGCAGGAAGCTCAGCCGAGGCCCCTGTGCCGACGGGAGGAGAGGCACACCCTGGTCTCCTGGGTCCTGCCCCTGCCTGGCCCAGGAGACCACCCGGCCTGCTGCCAGCAACGACCCCCCCAACACTCACTCAATTGTCCATCCCTCGGCCCCCACCCTGCTCCTTGTCTGGGGGTCCCCACCTTCCCCTGCTGGATTCGGACTGAGCGCCATCTCTCTCCCCCCACTGTGCAGTACCCCCTGCGGAGGTCCTGCCCCATCACCATGTCCCCACTCAAGTCTGCCTTATCCGAGCATCTGGATAGGGTTTCCCTTCACACCGTAGGACAGAGATTGTTTCTTATTCTCGGTTACGTTCCACGTGGCTGGCGCCGTGGGGTCCATAATTATGATGTGCCTACTGTGTGCTCAGCCCTTCATTATGCTCCTTTGGTTCCGTCCTTCGCTCCCCTCTGCAGTGTGTGGTCTCCCCTTACTGCTGGGGGACTTGGGGGTCTCACAGCGGGATGGCGCCCCTCGTAGCTGGGGCTGGAACCCAGATCTCTTCCTTCACCTGGCAAACATTCGTTGAGCACCTACCACGTGCCAGGCACTGTGCCGGCTGCTGAGTGAACAGCAGTGAGCCTACCAGGTGCCGGACGAAGGCTGCCTCGGTAGCAGACGCTCACATGTTAGTCGCTTAAGGACATAGACCAGGGGTTGAAGCAATCTGCTTTGAAACTTAACCGCAGTGCTGTTCACCAAGTCCCAT
Organism: Ursus arctos; assembly: GCF_023065955.2. Lineage (NCBI taxonomy): Eukaryota > Metazoa > Chordata > Mammalia > Carnivora > Ursidae > Ursus > Ursus arctos. Next base: position 83,692,173 of record NW_026623100.1, read on the forward strand.
CACCGAGGGAGAAGCCGGGGTGTGGGGAGGCAGGGAGGAGAAGGCCCTGAGGGGCTTTGTCGTCTTAGGGTGGGAGGATTACCACCGTGAGGCAGACACGGGTCCTGTCCTCCCACAAAGATCCACGCCTCACGGTCAGCCCAGGAGCCTGTGGCCCAACAGAGGGGCTCGCCTGGCCCTTCCCGCCCTGCCTGAGCCCCTGGATGCTTCCACCTGCTGCAGGCAGGGGAGGGCACAGACTTGCAGCTGGGGACACAGGCCTCTCGGGAGGGTGGGGGTTGAGATGGGCTGAGAGATGTGACCTCGTCTGCCTCCCAGAGGTGCGCAGAGGAAGCTGGCCTCGGAGGCCGAGGCCCCAGTGAGGGACGGATAATGGCAGATGACTCAGCCGGGGAATTGCATCAAACAAGTGATTCAGGCACAGACTGCAGACCCCACGTTCCAGGCAGCCTGCTGGTGGCAGGGGGAGGGGCTGAGGCGCTGCAGCTCTCCGCGGGCAGGCGGCAGCCACCCCCCAGCACGGGGAGCCCTCACGTGGCTGGGGGTGATTCGGGGACCCCTGGAGGCCCAAGGGGAAGGACAGCTGTGCCAGGCACAGTGAGGGCCGGTCTGGCCTCTGAGGGCTGCTCTCGTGAAAGCGTCACGAGGAAATGTCACTGCACACGTGCTCTCCAGCTGCTAGAACGCTGTGTGTAGATGGGTTCTGAGCAGGAACACTTGTCGGGCATGGCTGGGAGCCCGGGGTCTTTGGAGGGGGCAGCGGTGGGGGCAGTGTGTGTTGGCCTGGTGGGCAGAGTGGGATCTGGGGGTGCAGGACTGATCTCGGAGGCATGAGAAGAGGGGGTGCAGCCAGAGCAGGCAGGGGAAGGCAGCGGGAGGACGTGCCGGAGGAAGGGCCGCAGGGTAGACGGGCGCCGCTTGGGGCCAGCTGGAGGCATCCTGGAGGTGCTGCACCAAGGGCCCGGGCTGCGTAGGCGGTTGCTGCGTAGGGACACGAGGAGGAGGGGCTTTGTGTCCCCTCGCCCCACGTCCCATGGGCACTGTGAAGGGGACTGGGCAGGGACTAGGCTCTGCTCCTTGGATGAACTGGAGGCCGAGAGCCGCTCCCACAGTCACCCGGAGCCAGAGGCTCGCCTTCCCCTGCACCCCTTAAGTCCCCCAGCCCCAGCGTGAGTCCTCCGGTTCCCTGTTCAGTGTCATTCCTTACTGCGTGGTGCGCCATCAGCAGAGGGTCACTCTGTTCGGAGGAGGCTGGTGACGGTGTGAGCGTCTGTGGAGTGTTGGGGTTGGAGCCGCGGGGGCAGGGGGAGGCGGTTCTACTGTAGGAACCGAGAGCGCGAGACCCCGTCGGACCCGTTCTTCCACATCCTGGGGGCCGGTGCAGCGTGGTCCATGCAGTGCTGAAGCCGTGGGCATGTGTATCACCCAGGGAGCCCCTAGCCAGGACCAGCGGGTCTGCGTGCGCAGGACGGACTCTGTAGCCCCAGGCTGGTGATGGGAGACTTTGGGGCCCTGGGTCCTCGTGGACCGGAAAGTCTCCGCTCTGTCTCCTTCCAGTCAGTGGGTGTGGAAGCGAGACATTCTGATGTGACGTTAGCACCGTCCTTGGTGCACGGCGGGTCCTCGGAGGACTGGTCACCCCGTCCCCTCTTCCATGTGTTCAGAAGTCAGTGAAGCCAGTTTGCTTAAAACCAAAGATGACTCAGTCCGCGTGGCAACGTGGGGCCAGCAGATCGGAAGGCCCACGGTCACGGGAGCCAGTTCACTAAGTTCCCTAAGCAGATCTGCTCACGCATGTGTCCTACCGGTCCCAGTTAGCACACTGCCGCACTCGGCGTCTCTGCCGTGGGGAGAAGAAGGGGCAGCAGCGTGCAGCCCGAGGGAGCCTGGGCCTGGAGGAGGGGTCCTGGCGGAGCCGTGGGTGCCTGGCCAGCACGGGGGTCTGGTGCATTGCCTACCCCCTTCCAACCTCAGTTTTCCTGAGGGTTAACGAGGCCCAGACAGCTGCTGTAGAAGCCCTCAGCCCCATACACTTACATTGGTGACCTGGAAGCCACTGTCAGTGTCCTTGCTGGGGGCACAGTCTTCTGTCATTGGTGATTTGAGGACAAAGGCCTCTGTCCAGTGGCTGTGCCCCCTCTCCGCCGACCCCGGGCCTTCAGGGCATCTATGTGCAAATTGGGAAGGAGAAAGGGGCATCAGAAGACCCCCCCACCCCAGAGCTCAGCCTGGAAATTCACACATCATCTCTGCTCACCTTCCCTGAGCAGGAAGTAGCCAGACGGCCATCCCGGGCCCGGGGGAAAGGGGTACGAACATGTCATCCATCCCTGACGGGTGGCTCCGCATCCGGGGCCAGAGCACATGCTGTTGGAGGCCAGCCACCGTCTCTGCCACAGGTCAGAGCTGACTGGGCTGTCGGGAGACACCAACGCCAGAACACATTAGCCATGGGGACAGCACAGCGGGCTCGGGGTAAATGCCACCATCGTTCCTGGGCAAACTGCATCCCATCGCGTCCTAACGCAGACCTTGAGGTCCAGTCCCATAGCCGCCCGTACCCTCTGCTGTCTCCTGGGTGACGTTGGTGCAAAGGGTTACTGTAAGGGTTCACATGTGAATAACGACATACGGAGGGGACCTGCTCAGTCGATGGTCCCACTCTTACGGGTAAAGGGGTGGCACCGGGGGCGGCTGTGCCGAGCTTCCTCTGTCCCCTCTGGGGGTCAGGGGCTCATGGGGTCTCTACTGGAACCTCTACACCAGGTGGAGTCTGGAGCAGATTCCTAAGTCTGTGTGCGTGGGGGTCCCTCGTGTCTGCCCGTTTTCAAGTCTTGGACGTGGGGAGCTGGCAGGGACTTGCGTCAGGAGGGAGGGCTGCACCTGTCCCCCCTACAGCATGCCGAGTACGACAGCTCCTTCTGCACTCAGGCTGCAGCTGGAACCTGGGTGGAGGACAGCAGACGCGGCTGGCGCTCTGGAGGTGCTCGGGGTGCAGATGTGGTGAATTCGCCAGCGTCGAGTGGAGCTCAGCGTGACACAGGCAGACCCTCCTCCCTGGACGCAAGCTGGTCCCCGTGGGGGTGCCTTTCTCCTTCCACCACTTCCACGTACCGCCAAGTCCTTCCTGATCCATACGGAGGCGCCGATGAGAATGCTAATAGGGGACAGTGTGGGAAGCACGCGCGTCCCATCGATCTTTGTGCTCCTCAGGAAGGCCAGCGGAGGTGCAGACGTATCTGTTATTGACCCGTAGACGTGCCCCGACCCGTCAGCATTTGAGTTTGTGAGCTGGAAAAGGTCTTACCATTTGCACTTTTGTAAACCAGGAGACTACGAAATGTGTTAGCGGGTGACCCATGACCAGGCACGAGCCCCTGGTGGCCCGTGGAGGAGCGGGGGGCTGAAACCCGAGGCCAGGCCGGGTTCCTGTGGCTCTGCCGCTCGTGGCGTGGCTTTGCCCACGGTCTTGATGTTGGGGAGACCCCCTCCCCGGGCTGCTCTTCCAACCCCATGTCCTGGACCTGAACCCAGATGCCCACAGTGTCCAGGGCTGCGTGGGGTCCTCTCAAAGGCAGGCTCACTGAGAGCGGGGCTCCAGGCTGTAGAGTATCAGCTGGTGGTTCTGAGAAACACACGGGTGTGCAACCGCTACCACTGCCAGGATAGAGCACACGCCCATCCCCAGAATTCCACGCGGGCCTTCCCGGTCCGTCCCCCCCACCCCCTCGGCAGCTGCAGATCCTTTCTCTCCCTGCGGTTGTGCCTTTTCCAGAATGTTCTGTCAGTGGGTCACATAGTCTGTGTTCTTTCCATCTGATTCTGACGTGGCGTGTGGAGCATATCAGTGGTGCTCCCTGTTGCAGGAGAGTGGATTCCGTGGTGTGAGTGTGCACCGTGTGGACTTCCATTTCTGGGTGTTGGGGTTGTGCCCCGGTTTTGGTGGGACAGGGACTTCATCCTCTGAACCGGACACCAGCTGATGCTCACGTCCCGTCCCTTCCTTCACACCCTGGCCATCTGGCACCGGCCTGCTGGGGCTGCCGTGGCGGTTAGGAGGCAGTGCGTGCAAAGCCTGGAACACGGATGCAGTGGCCGTGCACTAGCTCCCCTGGAGAGGTGGTGTGGCATCGCAGAGGATGCCGGCCGTGTGCTGGCTGGGCCCACACTGCCCCTTCCTGTGTGGGCTTGCACAAGCCACTTAACGTCTCTGTGCCCAGCTTCCTCATCGGCAAAATGCAGGACAGAGACGGATGGCGTGGAGCCTGGGGGCTGGTAGGAGGGGCCAGGGAGGGCGGACTCTGGGAAGCTGCTGCCTCACGGAGGCTAATCCCGGCCCCTTACAGCTGGGCTGACTGCGGGGTGCTGCAGACGTCTCCAGACACCGGTGGCGATGGCGTCCCGTCAACAGGACCTTGGCGCCACCAGCCCTGAGGGTGGACACTGCTCAGTGCCAGGGGCCCAGGAGCACAGGGTGGGCACCGCTCAGCACCGGGGGCCCAGGAGCACAGGGAGGGCACCGCTCAGCGCCGGGGGCCCAGGAGCACAGGGTGGGCACCGCTCAGCGCCGGGGGCCCAGGAGCACAGGGTGGGCACCGCTCAGCGCCGGGGGCCCAGGAGCACAGGGTGGGCACCGCTCAGCGCCGGGGGCCCAGGAGCACAGGGTGGGCACCGCTCAGCACCGGGGGCCCAGGAGCACAGGGTGGGCACCGCTCAGCGCCGGGGGCCCAGGAGCACAGGGTGGGCACCGCTCAGCGCCGGGGGCCCAGGAGCACAGGGTGGGCACCGCTCAGCGCCGGGGGCCCAGGAGCACAGGGTGGGCACCGCTCAGCGCCGGGGGCCCAGAGCACAGGGCAGCCCAGCATCCTTAGGCAGAAGCCCAGGGGCTGGCACAGAACAGGGTTTTGGGTCCCTCGCAGCAGACCGGCCCCACGGTATTCCACTCCCCACGATGTATCTGTGCCGAGGGAGACTTGCTGGTGGGACGCGACCCCCTTGCCTCCTGCAGGGGAGTTACTGCCCCAGCTTGACTCCTGCCAGCGGCACGCCCCCCTCCCATCTCCACTGGGGGCAGGAAACACCCATCTGCCTTTGATTCTGTCTGGAAAATGCTTCCTGCCGCCAGTCTGAGGACATCTTCACAACGGGGCCTGAGGCTCTTCCCCCAGTGTCCTCGGAGGACACGGTCAGGGTGCACAGTAAGACTTGTATCAGGGGACGTGGCTTCCCAGGATTCGGGGGGAGGCTGGTCTCCATGGCTGTCTCTCGGCCTGTTGACTTGTTGACTGTATTTTGCCGTCTGACTTTCTGAACACGTGTGGACAGAGCCACCCCATGGGCTCCAGCCCCAGAGGACTTTCTAAGGTGGACAGTGTTGGCTGGAGGCACACCGCCAAGCGTGGCTGCCCCTTGGGCTGACTTGGGGGTGACTGGCACCGCTGGCCTCCCTCGGAAACAGGGACCATGTGTGTGGACCAGAGATGGGGGTTCTCATGGGGACACTCATGCTGATGGAGGTCAGCCTTTGCTGCTGGAAGCGTGACCAGGGGGTGAGCCACCCGTGGAGCCAAGTTAAGCAGGACTCTTGATTCTTTGGGGCCGTGCAAGGGGGTGGGTGTTTTACTCTCGGAGTACCACACAGGCAGTGGTCTGAGCAACGAGAGCCAGAAAGGAAATGGATCTGGGGAGAAATGAAGTCTTTTCTTTTTTTTTTTTTTTTTTTTTAAAGATTTTATTTATTTATTCGACAGAGATAGAGAAAGCCAGCGAGAGAGGGAACACAAGCAGGGGGAGTGGGAGAGGAAGAAGCAGGCTCCTAGCGGAGGAGCCTGACGTGGGGCTCGATCCCATAACGCCGGGATCACGCCCTGAGCCGAAGGCAGACGCTTAACCGCTGTGCCACCCAGGCGCCCCCATTTTTTTTTTTTTAATGTTCATTTTTCGATGCCCGTGAAGTATGTCGGTGGAGAGGTGGAGGCCTGGGGTGCGCCTGGGGTGCACGCCTCCAGGCCTTAGCACGGCAGTGGTGGCTGGCAGCTGGCTGCTGGCTGCAATGTGTCCGTGTGGCGGTGAGGATGAAAATCACAGCATGGTGTGGTCACGGAGTGAACGGTAGAGGCCGGGAGGAAGGCCGAGAGAGGCGCGTGGGGACCTGGTTGAGGATGCAGCCCATGGAAGATGAAACGGGAGCTCCTGGTGACACAGGACCAGACCGTGTCCACGGAGCCATGTCTCCCATCGGTGGTCAGGCCCGGGCGGGTCAGCTGGGCACCTGGGGCCGGATGTTTGAACCAGGAGAGGAGGACTGAAGGCAGCACGCAGTGCTGGGGTCTGTGCAGGATGCTCCCGCCACTGCCCCTGGGCAGACCTGCAGCCGGCCCCTGGCCCCCGAGATGGCCTCCGGCTGGACCTTTGGCCTGTGTCCTCATCAGTGGGGAGGGGGTCCAGGAGATTCCATGAGCAGGGTTCTCTGTCGGCAGTGGGGGCTCCCCGAGGAACACACACTCCCCCTTCCTCGGCCGGCAGATATTTGGGCGTTGGCTGCACTCCTGACAGGTTAAAACTTTATTCTGCAGGCGGGGAAGCCTTACCTTACAGACTTAGGAACAAATCGGGTGAGGAACAAGACTGCAAGACGCTCAGGCCCAGAAGAAGCACGCTCTGTGCTGTGGTTTCCGTTTCCAAGGTTCGACTTTTCGATTACCTCAATCGTACTCCCTCATTGCAACACATAAATATCGACTATTACAGAAAAATGTAAAAAGATATGTAAAGAATAATCATCCTTACCGGTCTGCAGAGAGAGAAACACTACTACTGTTTCCTGTTGTTTACTCGAGGTTTTTTCGTATGGAAAGCTTTTTTTACGTCAAATGGTGCGTAGAATTTCGTATGCTATTTTTACGGATCACATTCCATCATAAGCATTTCCCCCAAGAAATTAAAGATTTGGAAAAAAGCGACATTTTTAGTGGTGGTATAATACTACATGAAATTATATCCAAACAATAATTGTGAGAATCCCCTGGTGTTGGACATCCATCTTTGCCTCCAGAGAAAGAATCAGTACTTGCAATTTGGTGGCATGAACGACGGCTGGTCCTCCCTGCCTCCAGGAACGCGACTTCCTCCTCCTCCACCCCCTTCTTGAGAATCTTCCGCCGGAGGAATTCACACTCCCAGGAGAGAGGTGTTCCAACAGGTTGAGGGCCTGGTGTTTTTTTTTTTTTTTTTTTAATGATTTTTTATTATATTATGTTAGTCACCATACAGTACATCCCTGGTTTTTGATGTAAAGTTCCATGATTCATCAGTTGTGTATAACACCCAGTGCACCATGCAATACGTGCCCTCCTTAATACCCATCACCGGTCTATCCCAATCCCCCACCCCCCTCCCCTCCAAAGCCCTCAGTTTGTTTCTCATAGTCCATAGTCTCTCATGCTTCATTCCCCCTTCTGATTACCCCCCTTTCTTTATCCCTCTCTTCCCCTACTGATCATCCTCGTTCTTATGTTCCATAGATGAGAGAAATCATATGATAGTTGTCTTTCTCTGCTTGACTTATTTCACTTAGCATTATCTCCTCCAGTGCCGTCCATGTTGCAGCAAATGTTGAGAACTCGTTCTTTCTGATAGCTGAGTAATATTCCATTGTATATATGGACCACAACTTCTTAATCCAGTCATCTGTTGAAGGGCATCTCGGCTCCTTCCACGATTTAGCTATTGTGGACATTGCTGCTATGAACATTGGGGTGCATATGGCCCTTCTCTTCACTACGTCTGTATCTTTGGAGTAAACACCCAGTAGTGCAATGGCTGGGTCATAGGGTAGCTCAATTTTTAACTTTTTAAGGGACCTCCACACTGTTTTCCAGAGTGGCTGTACCAACTTGCATTCCCACCAACAATGTAGGAGGGATCCCCTTTCTCCACATCCTCTCCAGCAATTGTTGTCTCTTGCCTTGTCCATTTTTGCCATTCTAACTGGCGTAAGGTGGTATCTCAGTGTGGTTTTGATTTGAATTGAGGGCCTGGTGTTTTGAGGTTACATGGACCGGGTTTCCTATTCTCCGCCGTCGCCGCGGGGCTCCTCATGACGCAAGCGGGCAGGCAGGGGGCAGTCAGGAGCGCGGGTCTGGACGAAATGGTAGAGATAAAGCGGCTCTCCGTCTGCGACAAAGCCCACGTGCCCCAGTAAAGTGGCTGCACCAGACAGCTTTGTGTTCAAACCTCAGTCTGCACCCCATGTTCTCACCTTTGATCAAAGGACAGGAATGTTTTGAAGTCTCTTGATGAGGACAAAGACATTGTTTTTCAGAAGGTTGTAAAAAACATAGATCTTCCAGAAGTTTCTAAAAGAGCATTGGGTAAAATTTGTTTCCATGTACTTGCCGACAGCAGTGGTCATCGCAGGGAGTCAGGGAAGCATGGGCAGGGGGACCATTCCCCACGGGCAACGGGGGGCACAGTCCTGGGGGTGGGAGGGGCTTCCAGCAAAACTCACCTGCCTGGAGAGATGGGCACCAGGGGCCTAGAACAAAGAAGACCCTTGTTGAACCTGGGGGCTTCCAGAAGTGTGGAGATGGACATGAGCTTCTTAGGGTCAGTGGGAGTTTGATGGGGGCAGAAGAAACCACAGAGGAAGACGCCAGAAGGCAAGATGTGGATTTTTCTGAAGATGTCTCTGGTTTCAAGGGGAAAGCTGGCTCTCCTTCGGGTCAGGCTAGAGTCTGGGAATCCAGGGAACCCGAGAGAGATGAAGCCACTGGACTGCACTGTGCGCAGTCACGGAGCAGGAGCACGCGGGGACCGTGAGCGCGCCAGAAAGCCGCGGAGCTCGCCGGCGTCTCCTCACGGCCGGACGGTCTGCAGGGCTACGGTCTGCTCTGTCCACTGCCCGTCCACGAGGGGTTCGTCTGCTTTGTAGGTGACAAAGCTGCAGGCCAGAGGCTTCGAGGTCAGACAGAAGCAGGGCTGAAACCCTTCTCGTCTGCCTCGTCCTTCTGGCACTGAGTCACCGTCTCCTGCCCGTGCTCGGGGTGTAAGGTGGACCATATGTGTCGGGCCTCCCAGAATTTCTGCCCATTGCCTCCAGAACAATGACGATTACACAGGAATTGCTTTCCACTTACTAAAGATGAAGGCATTGAGAGCTTTATTGATGTTTGCGTGGTGGAAATTGAATGTGCCAATAGGTAATTACAGCAATATCAGCAATAGCATGAATTATAAGTCTAAAATAATGGAAATCGGCTTTTTCATGCACAAGTGGGAAGTGCTGAGGACCCTCATCGCGGAGTCTGCGTGCAGAGGGAAGCGCATGGACTTCCGAGGCCCCGTGGCCTTTGGAACTGCTGTGCCGGCTGCGCCCCCAGGGACACGGTAGCGTGTTAGCAGAAAGCTGGGAATCGAGAGTCTGAGCCCATGTCCACCACCACCGTATTCTCGGTCGTCATCCTTGTGGCCTGTGCTAATCGCCTTGGCTCCTGGTTAAAATGGTCATCAACCTGTTAGGAATATCTGACAAAATGTTCTTGTAGAGTCCGTCCTGTGGCTGGAGTGCTGGGTGGAGTCATCAGCCCTGCGGTTCATCGGGTCCAAAGTCCCGGGTCTGGGGCTGGCGTCCTAGGAGGGGATGGGAGATGTGAGTGCCAGTCAGTCGGTCAGCATGAGGACGTGGGAGTGTGGTGCTGAGCCCACCCCGTGGTTATGGGAGCGAGCTAGCGGGTAGGGGAGGAAGGGGGTCCGTGAGGAGGAAAGGAGCCCCCACTGAGCATCCTCTCTGAGACACGCACAGCCTTTATGGTTTCGGCCACTGCTGTTTCGTTTAATTCATCCGAACTCCAAAGGGTGTGGACGTGGCATGTGCCAGGTCAGTAGGGCAGGGCCTGAAGGGATGGCTCGCTGGGAGCTGCAGGCTTTCGGCTCCAGGCTCCGGTGAGGGAGCCATCAACCCGGGCTCTTCCCACGCCTCCCCCATCTGCTGGCGGGCCCAGGACTCCATGCCCCATGGCGCCCAGGCCTCCATGCCCCCCAGTCCTCAGAGGGGCACAGGGGCTGCAGGGGCTCATCCATCCCAGATCCTCCTTGACCCCCTCGGTTCTCATTTACCTTCTCTTTCTGCAAAACTTGCCCTTTGCAGATACCCACCCCTTCATCTATTTTAAATGTTTCTTAAGATTCTTTATCTTCTAAAGTGTTCTTTTGCCTTTGTCTACACTGTGGTTTCACTTTACCTTTATTAGGACATCCCAGTATGTGTGAGCTGCCGGGAATACAAAGTGAGGACACCCAGCCCGTGGCCTTTGGGGCCATTCCGTGGGGGACAGACCCACACTGCACAGGGGGGTCGAGGGAACAGAGGCAGTGGTGGAGCTGAGGCCCCAGGCGGCACAGAACACCCTCACGCAGAGAAGTCAGGGTCCTGAATTCACATCCATTCCCCATTCTCTGTGTCACTAGAGCATACGTGTGCATGTGTGTGTGTGCAGGAGATAGCGGAGTCTCGCACGCAGACCACCCAGCAGGCCACGGGAGCTACCGAGACGTGGTTGAGAGCGTGGCTCGTCCCGTCATCATGTACGCGCTGTGACTTGGAGCAGAGTGCCCTCCCGGCCCTGACGGTGCCCAATAGCACGTGGGTGGAAGCAGCAGTTGCCGGATCCAAGCCATGCGCCTTCAGGGTCCCATGGTTCTGCGTCCTCTTCTGTCCCTGCACACAGGCTTGGCTGTTAGGACAAAGTGCCAGCACGGGGTGGGGGCAGGGATTTTCTCAGGGTTCTGGAGCCCAGAGCCCGGTGTCGGCAGGGCCGCGCTCACTCACTCTGGGGACAGCCCTCCTCTGCCTCTCCCAACCTCTGGTGGCCCCAGGCCATCCCGGGCTGGTGGCTGCAACACTGGCATCTCGGCCTGTGTCCTCACGCGGCCATCTTCCCTGCGTGTCTGTGTCTTCATGTGGCATTCTCCTTCCCGTGGGGGCCCAGTCGTGGTGGACCAGGGCCACCCAGGGACCTCACCTGAACGTGAGCGGCTGCAAGGACCCTGTTTCGCAATAAGGGGACATTCACAGGTGCCAGGGTTAGGACTTCAACATAGCCTCTGGGGAGGGGGCACAGTTCAGCTCCCAACAGCCAGTCTCCTGGTTCAAGGAGGAAGGGAGACACTGCATGGAGCCACCCAGCTGGCCACAGACCCGCCACCTGAGTGGGCTGCCGGCCAAGCCCGCGGGAGCTGCGGTCGTCGTGGGGCAGCTTGTCACGCAGCATTGCTGTGGCCGAGGAGAGCTGATACACACGTTGCAGGGGTGTCTCGCTCAGATCAGTGCTGCCCTGTTACCCCGTGTCTCATCAGCCCCATCAAGATAGATCTTCCCCGGTCCCCGTCCTACGGCTCTTGCTCTGGCGTCCCACACTCTGCCCGTCTTCCATCTTCTGCAGACCCACACCGTCCCCCTCACTGAAGCCCTGCAAGTGCTCCACGCCATGGGCACGGGCCCACCGGAGCCCCCAGCACTGCCTGCCTCTCCCACCTGGCAACTTCCCAGCCCGGGCTCCTGGACTGTCCCTGACTCATCCTCGTTCTCACGTGGCTATGAGTTTCCAGCGTTGTCCATGGTCAGCGTGGCCACAGAGGGGCAGTGGGCAGCATTGGGAAGGACCAGCCACGCGGTGGGCAGCAGACAGGCCCCAACCAGGACGTGGGACCTGTGTGCGAAGCCCGTGGTTGTCAGGGCCCAGGCTGAGGGCCGCCCATCCTCCCAGCTTTGCTCTGTCCCTCGTCTTGCTCTTTTTTCTGCCACCTCCTGGGCCGTCCACCCTCGTTCCTCCTGCCCTGGATGACCATCTCCACCTCCACTGTCTGGATCCCCCACGCCGTCCTGTCGGGGCGCCTCCCGGGATCTCCGTGATGAGGCTGGGGTGCAGGACGGGAGGAAACTCGGCTCTTGCTGCCTGGAAGGCAGGTCTAGGAGAAGCAGAGCTTCTAGGGGAGTCCCTGAAGGAAGGGAACAGAGCAGTGACATACACAGGTCGGTCTGTATTCAAAAATAATTGTTGGTAATTTGGCGGGTCAGTAAAAGCTGAGAACACTCAGGAGGCAGTTTCCTATTGATCTGAGAACCTGATGTGTCCCCAGGAGAGACGGCCATCACAGAAGGGTCTGGGGTCTGGGGAGCCCTTCAGTGACCGGATGCCCCCCACCTCGTGCCCACAGCAGGCCTGTTAGGGTCAGTATATGTTCAAAATGAAAAAAAAAAGTGCCATTAAGAACGGTGTCCCAAGCCTTCACAATGGGTTAACTTTACTCCTAGTACAACTGGGGCCTGTTCGTGGGGTGCGATTTTAGGGGAGAAGCCTGCCCCTTTAGACCATGCTTCCACCGTGGGTAATGATGGCAATTTAGCCTCACAGAAATAAAGTCTTGTGACTAGTAAAGGCTTGGCTCTTTAAAATGCAGGTCCCCTGCGGACATCCCAGAGTGCTGTTAGCAGACATTTAGGCTGCCCGGTGACAGGCCCTGGGGGCAGGCAGGGGTGGGGGAGGGGAGTGGGGACGCGGGTCCCCACCCGTATCGACACAGACTTCATAATTCTGTGCAGAAAGGCCCCGTCTCCAAATCCCGCTCAGAACAGCAGAGTGATGCCTGGCTGTGTGTGTTGCAGAAATCCTGAAATAATGAACTCCTTTAGCCGGGAGCCCCGAGCCCCTGCCAGCTGCCGCGCTGTGCTGACCTGGGTGTCGCGTGAAGCAGGCCCGCCACAGGTAGAGAAGCGAGGCCAACACCAGGACGGTGTGACACGCCACCGAGGCCACTGGGCCCTCTTCCCACTCTGGGGGAGGAGGAGGGGTCCTGCAAGATGTCCATGGGGAGGAGGCAGGCCTGTGTTTGACTCCGAGGAATGAACAGAGTTGATTAGAAAGGGGGTAGGGGCTCAGCCCGGCATCAGGCACAGCCCGGGAAAATATGCAGAGCCCTGAGTGTAGAGGTACCTTCGGAAAATCTGCAGGACTCTGTTCTGTGGCAGGAGCAAGCTTTGTAAGGCCGACGTGTCACCCAGCACTGGGGAAGGGTCATGCCCCAGACTCCCAGGTGAGCACCTGTGACTTGTCTGTAAGTACCTGTTCTGAGAGGGAGCCGCCCACTGGCTCTTTCCCCTTCTACACCATGACACAGACTTCCTGCAGAGCTGGGGACCCCAGTAGGGGTGTGGGGGTGTTACAGGAGAGTGCAGGGGTGCTGGGAGAGCTGGGGGACCCCAGTGGGGGTGTAGGGGTGTTACAGGAGAGCGCAGGGGTGCTGGGCGAGCCGGGGGACCCCAGTGGGAGTGTGGGGGTGTTACAGGAGAGCGCAGGGGTGCTGGGCGAGCCGGGGGACCCCAGTGGGGGTGTGGGGGTGTTACAGGAGCCTGATTCTATCTTGAGTGGCCTGGACTGCTGTGCAGTGGGCCTTGGCAGGGACGAGGCTGCGGGCTCATGGTCAAGTCAGGTGATCTGCCCACCTGTGAGAGGAGAGACAGGCCGAGGGACTCTTGCCCTGCAGCTCTGATAGGCACGACCCCTGGCGCCATGTTTATTTGGAATGCTCTTCCACTGGATGACGAGATGTTTGGCACTGGGATGAGCAGTTGAGCCAACAATTGTTGACAAAGGAGCACGCTGTCTGTCTGTCCTCAGGAAGCTGGGGAGGCGTGGGAGGATGTGCGGACAGCAGGGCTGGTGGGGGCCCTCTGTAGGCCGGGGGTCCCTCCACTGCTGCCTCTAAGGTTGGCCCGGGGGCTTCCAGCGGCTGGGAGGAGGGGCCCTACAGGCAAGCATTGGCACAAGGTTTAACTCAGTGATGAGCTGGGTTCTTCAGCCTCCCCGGGGACTAGGGAGCGCTCTTCACTCTGCCGCGGGCAGGGGCGAGGGAAGGGCTGCTGGTGGGTGGGTGCAGACACTGCGTGCTCCGGCCAGAGCCCCGGGATGCTCTGGGTGCGTGGGCCATGCGTGGGTGTACAGGGACGGCGTGGGTGCTGCAGGGCCTGCTGCCCTGGGACGGTCCTCCCGTAGGTCTGTCGTTCCAGAACCATGACTAAGAGCACACTGCCCTTCTGTTCACTCTCAAACATGCCAGTTGTGGACATAAATTGAATCAACTACTTTAGGGCCAGTGGAGAGAAGTCAGGCTGGGAAGGTTCCAGGGGCATGAGACCGAAGGGCCCGGGGGTTTCTCCTGGTTGCTGGCTGGGGGGCGGGGCAGAGTTGAAAGCTGGGAACTAAATTTAAAAGGCAAGGAGAGAAAGGAGAGGGAGAGACAGAGACAGAGACAGAGAGTGAAGGTGGATGCATCATTATGCATTTGCTCAAACCCCTGGAGGGGACACTGCCAGGAGTGAGCCCTAAGGTGACCCGTGGGCCCTGTCCCCTCTGCTGGGGGACGCCGAGGGCCGGGAGCAGGTGCATGGGTGCAGGCAGGGCTGTGTGGGGAATCTTGGTACCTTCCCGAATCTCAGTTTTTCTTGAATGTAAAACTTCTCTAAAAATAAAAGCAAAAGCAAGCAAATAAAAAAAAAAGTACCAGTAAAAAAGCAACCGAGCAAGCGACCCTTTAGGAAAGAACCTTGTGGAGGGAATGGGGAGGAGGGCTTTGAGGGCCCTGCAGAGCCCGGAAGGGCGGTACCTGGGAACAAGCGCAGGCTCCGTGACGTGTCCTGGGGAGGGGTCTGGAACCGAGCAGTCGGGGCAGGTCGGATGTGCTGACTGGCAGCAGCTGGTCTGGAAGACCTAGGGCTGGCCTGCCCTGAGCACGTCCAGCTTGGTGTTCTTCGGGGGCAACTCGGGGGGGGGGGGGGTCTGGGGCCCCGAACCTGGCCAGGCCTCTGAGTGCCCCACCTGTGGCTGGGCCCTGGGTGGTGTCCGCGGGGCCCTTCCTGGTTCCCCAACTCCTCCAGGTACCCCTGTTATTCCCCTCCTGGGAGGCCCCCTCCTCCCTCCCATGCTGGCTCTCCCTCTCCCACCCTCCCTGGCTGCACCCCTGCTCTGGCCAGAGGCAGCCCTGGTGCTCTGGGTCCATGTGCAGCGGCTTCCGTCTGAGCTAACTGACTGTTTTGTCAGCCTTCCTTCTGCTTTCCCTGCCTCCTCGGCTCCCACGGGCGCTGGGCCCCGGGCGCAGGAGGGAGGAGGCAGACGGATTGGGCAGCTGTTGGCAGTAGGGGAGGTGGGCACCGGAGGGCTGTTGGCGCTGCCGAAGCAAAACGAGAAAGCTGAGATCCAGCCTCCTCTAGCCAAAGTGCACCTTGTGTGGGGGAGTGAGTGTGTGTGCATGTGTGTGTGCACGTGCGTGTGCCCACCTGACCCTGGTGAGCAGTGGGTGTGTCTATGCATGTGGACGGGGGAGTGCGCATGTGGCTCACCCGTGCTCCTGTGACCCTAGTGTAGCGTGGGAGGCCTGTCTGAACTTGCCTGTCTACACAGCAAGGCTCCTGTGCTCAGAAGCAGAGGTGTCTCTGGGTCCACGCCTGGGCGAGTTCCCAAGGATGACGGGCTGATCAGCTTTCCTTTCCACAGGTTCTGTTGTCCACACACCCTGGGGCTTCCCCCACAGAGAGCTGGGGGACCCTGGGACCATCCTGGGGGTCGGGGCCTCCTCTGGGGGCCACTCAGCTGTATGTGGGGACCTGTGCTCCGAGCCTGGCCTGGTGGAAGGGCTCTGGGCTTACCCTCGGGAGGGGCACCTGACTTTCTGGGGGTGTCAGAAGCTTCCAGGGGTTTTCCCAGCTGAACAGGAGTCGGTGGGGGGGGGGGCTCAGGGGAGACCGTGTCCAGCAAGAACACTATCTGGAAGCCTGCCGTTCTCCGGGCCATCAAGTGTCAGTGGCAGATGGAATTCCCAAACAGGCACAGGGGTGTTCGGGGCGCGGTCTCGCCGGCGTAATGAAGGTTCAGAGCGATGGCTGAGCAGTTTTCAGCATGTTTGCAGAGGTGCGCGGAGGGCGCTGAGTGCATCCAGGGATGCCCCCCGTTGTGCTCAGAGCGGCCCTCCAATCCGCCGTGGGATCTGCTGCGGAACAGGTCAGTGTGGGAGGCCGTGTGCAGAAGCTGCAAATCTCGGGGTTAGTGTAGTGGAAGGGAAGGCGTCGGGTCCTTGCTGTGTCTGTTCCAGCTCCATCTGTGCGTCCGTGGTGGGGCTGTGTTCCCTTCGCTGAATTATTACTGTCTACACGTGGCCCAGGTACTGCGCTGTTCCTTGGGTTTACATGGAACGGGGAGGGAGCCCAGTGCGTACGCGCCCCCCAGTCTCTGCCCGGGCCCCAGAGGGAAACGTGTCACAGAGACTTCTCCGGCGGAGCAGCGCATCCTCGCCAGGGGAGCTCCGACCTCCAGGGCTGGCTGGGACGAGAGAGCACTGGGACCCAAGCCACACGCAGGACGTGGGAGCCTGGTTACTTGGCCGCTTGGAGCCTCCGTGTCTTCACCTGCAGAAGGAGCACGACGGCACCAAGCTCGTGCTGCTGCTGGGAGGGTCGGCTGCCACATGGCGTGCCAAGTGCCTGGTGTGTGGTAAGCGTGGCCGGACCTCAGACAGGTGTCCTCGCCCTGCCCAGAGCCTAGGAGGGCCTGCCTGGAGCCCAGGAGAGAAAAGCCTGGGGCAGGTATGCAAGTCCTCCTGAGGTGACCGCGGGGACTTCATTTATGGCAGATGAGGGCATCATGTCCTGCTCAGGACGGCGGTGTACCAACGGAGAGGAGCACAGCAGTAACAACGCAGACACCCAGGGACCCTCAGCCTGTGGCCACACCCGGCCCTCGGCCCTATCGCGATAACGCGGCCCAGCCTTGCGTCCCCGGGTCACTCGAGCTAACACGCGTGTCACTGAAATCTGCGGGAAGGGACTGGCGGGGAGCAGAGGAGAGGAGGTGCGGGAGGAGGAGGCTCAGATCTGCTCCCGTCGTCCTGCCCCATGTCTGGATCCCAGAATCTCTGAGCTTTCCCGGCTCATGCCCCGGCTTTCTCGGGAAGATGTGTTCGGAAGCGAAACGCCTGGTCTTGTAAACATCTTTCTGGGAGACAAGCTTGGATGTTTGAAATTAGGAAGTGAAATTTACTACATGAGCTTAGGACATTAAAGATGCTTCTTTTGGAGAAGGCTTTGCTGTTAAGATCTTAGTCTAGCTCACGTTTTGGTTTTTGTTTCTGTTGGCGGCTCTGTGTCATCCTGGGGAATCGCCTTTGACATTCCGTCTGTGTCTCTCCTTGGGCTTCTTTCTCTTCCCTCCTGGGTTCTGCCGGAGGGTGCTGGGCTGCGCCGTGGGGATGAGCTGGTGTGTGCACGGTGTGGTCAGGGTCACGTGGCTGTGGACGGACGAGAAGGTAGGAAACGGTCCTCGACTTAGCCCCACGGTGTTATCTGCCTGGGTTTTACATAAGACGTGTGAGGCTTGACTCCTTCTCCCCCTCAGAGGCCTTCTCCGCGGTGGGGCAGGCAGAAGCATGCTCCCCAAATGTCCTCACGTCTGCCGGAGTCCGTGGTGCAGCCTGGTGCTTCGGCGCAGTGAGGGACAGGGCAGAGACCCCGGGGAATCTCGCTGTGCTTGGAGGCAGCGTGTTGGAAGTCAGAGTGAGGTGCAGCTGTGACCACACGGCGGGACTCGCTTCCCGGGCCTGGGCAGGTGGAGGGGCGCGTGCGGGCCGGGCGCTGGCCGCTGTGTGTGTGGTGAGCACTGTGTGCAGGCGGCACCCTGGAGGCCTCTGTTCCATCTCTAGCTGGTCACCTTCGCTAGCTTCCGGTCAGCTCTAGAATCGGCTTTGATCTGGGAGACAAGGTAGAGAGTATGCGTCTGCGCCTCACTGTACCCTCCAGGGAGCTGAGCCCAAGCTAGCTGGTCACACACACCTGCCGGTCAGCCCCTCCCCCTGCCGCCCAGGAGAGTCAGCCCCTCCCCCTGCACCCCCAGGAGAGTCAGCCCCTCCCCCTGCACCCCCAGAAGAGTCAGCCCCTCCTGGCGCAGCGCAGGGCACAGGTGAGAAGCATCCCAATTCTGCTCCTGTCCTCACTCCGCTGCTGGGTGAGCGCAGGCACATACTCTCCAGGCCTGTTTTATTACATTTAAAATGATGGAAAGGTCACTTCTCCTTTCTACCCTGGATGGTTTTTGCTGAGAATCAAGTGAGCTGATAACAACAGACCTGATTGTCTTGGTTATAAAGGCATCTTACGGGGAGGACGGAGGCTGGCTCCCACTTCTCACCCAGTGGGGAGCTGGGCCTGGCACACCCCTTACTCTGGGCCCAGAATTCCTGATCCTGTGCAAGCTCGCCCCCCTCCATTTCTCACACACGTGAGCGCACATACAAACACGTGCCCATGTCGCACACATGCACACACACATGCATTTGCACATGCATACCCACACACATATCCACACACCCACGAATGCACACTTGCATACACATTTACACACAGCACACACACCCACAAAGCACATGCATTTTTTTTTTAAGATTTTATTTATTTATTTGACAGAGAGAGAGACAGCCAGCGAGAGAGGGAACACAAGCAGGGGGAGTGGGAGAGGGAGAAGCAGGCTTCCAGCGGAGGAGCATGATGTGGGGCTCGATCCCATCACGCCGGGATCACGCCGTGAGCCGAAGGCAGACGCTTAACCGCTGTGCCACCCAGGTGCCCCCAAAGCAGATGCATTTGCACATCCACACGTGTGCACACCCACAGACACACACATTTGCACACCAAAAAACTACACACTGCATGTGCATTTGCATATCCATAAAGTACAGACTCGCACACATACTTGCACACACACCCACAAAGCACACACTTGCACATGCATTTGCACACATCATATCCATAAAGCACACACATGTGCATGTACTTGCACACAAACCCATAAGCATGCACATGCATTTGCACATGCCTGCACACCCACAGAGCACACACTTGCACATACACATGGGACACTCAGCAATGTTCAGAGTAGATACAGGTTTCCCTTGCACGAGCAAAGCCCTAAAATCATGGTGAGCACAGGGACAGCCTTGTCACCATCCTGCTTTCTGATGTGGGGCAAACCCTTTTGCCCCTCTAGGACCTGGTGTCCAAACTGTCCATACGGAAAGGGGATGGGATGGGATGTGCATCAGATACAGTTCAGGAGCAAACAGGAAGCGACATGAGCTGGTACCTGAGGGGAGTGTCGGGCTGTGTTCCAGGACTGCCAGCTAAGGGCGGAGCTCTGGGTGGCTCTGGGCCTGGGGCTCTCTCACCCAAGCCTGAAGGTACTGTGTGGAGTGGTTAGAAACCCAGGAGAGCTGGCAGACCCCTGTCCTAACACTTGCCAGGACCAATGTCCTTCGGTCTAAGGACGGGCCTGGGATGGCCCACAGGGAGGGAGATGCTGAAGGGCCTGGTGACCTTCCGCTGTCCTCCGTGGCCCTCCTGACTTATTTCATGGTCTGGACCCAGGTCAGGCCAGAGGGTGCAGGTGGACCAGGGGGCAGAGCAGAGGGGTGCAGAACTGAGATACCCAGCCCATCCCTGTGTGTGTGGATGGCAGGCCCCACTGTGAACAGGACAAATCCGTGCCGGGATCAGTGGTGGTGCTGAGCGCCTTTGCTGCGGCTCATGGGGACAGAGAAGGTCACACTGCCATTCCCCCGCTGTGGGGCTCCCATGCACAGACTGGCCCCCGGGCCTTGGGCCTGGCTCTGCCACCAACCCACCGTGGGCCCTGCCGGCCAGGTGACTCCACCCACAGGGCCTCTGCTCCAGGGACCTGCTTCCCTCGAGGTTGCCAGTCTCCCTCATAGGACATGGAAGAGAAGCCTGGAGCAGCCCAGGATGGTGCAAGGCGGCCCGGGGCTGGCGTGAGGCTGGCACTGCTGCCGGCTGCCCATGACCCCTGGCCGTCACCATCTCTGGTAGTAGCCCCCGGCCTGTGGTGCCCACCCTGTCAGTCACCTGTGGGAACCCAGCAGACAGCTCCTCTGGCGTGACAGAGGCTCTCTGGCTTTATCTTGGCTCGGCACGCCTGTCTGGGCTGCCTCCCGTCCCAGCAGCTCTGCGCTGAAGCCGCCAACTTGGACGGCATCCCGGGGCCGAGTGCCCCTAGAAGAGGCTTCCCAGCAGCCTCCGTGGGCAGGCTTCTGAGACCCAGGCAGACGGGACCCCGCAAGCCCTTTGGGAGTGGCAGTGGGAGAGCTGGATGCAGGGGCAGGACTGCAACAGCGAGAAGCAGGGCTGGGCAGGCTGACCTCCCACCCTGGGAGGGGGCAGGGACCACTGGGCAGAAGACCCGCCTGCATTTGCAGTCCTGGTGCTCTGGTCCTGCAGTGAGGAGACAGGGCATCAAACTCTGACTACGTGCCCTGTCATCTTCCCTAACAGGTGTGGGCGGTGATGCCAGAGCCAGCCATGGGCCCAGGTGTGCGGAGGCTTT
Organism: Ursus arctos; assembly: GCF_023065955.2. NCBI lineage: Eukaryota > Metazoa > Chordata > Mammalia > Carnivora > Ursidae > Ursus > Ursus arctos. The sequence continues at coordinate 83,712,608 of NW_026623100.1, forward strand.
CCAGAATCCGTTTAGGATGGACTCCAGATCCTGGCTCATACTGTGCAAGCATGGAGAAGTGACAGCACAGAGCCCTGACCCTAGGTTCGCTGGGAGCATGCCATGCCAAGCCAACACAGTCCCCTTCTGGAGAAGGTTCTGGGTGTTGAAGTCAAGGGATGAGCTCAAGAGCTGGTTCCTCTAAAGGAGGAGTAGATATCCCCGGTGGCAGCCAAGGACTGGGAGGGTCCTGGGCTGGCTTCTCCCACTCCTGCGGATTCTTTCCGTGGAATCTTGCTGTCACCACTAGAGAGGACAGGGGCAATGAATTTTAAAAAGGCGTTGTTTTTCTTTGAAACTGACTCAAAATAAGGGAAATGGATCAAAGCTTTGAAAAGATGTAGGTGTCTTCATCCTTAGCTCCACTGAGGTTGCCTCCTTTCCTCATCCCAGGGGGTGTGTTCTCTCAGCGAGCACGCACTGAGGTCATGTGGAATGCAAATTAGCCCGCGGCAGTCACCGACGGTGTGTGTGTCTGTGTGTGTGTACACATATGCATGTGGGTCGTGTATGTGTGTGCACGGGTACCCGTGTGGTGTGTACGTGTGTGCACCTGTGTGTATTTGCACTCATGTACGTGCAAACGTATGGGCACATGTATACCTGTGTATGTGTGTGCACAGCCACACACGTGTGTGCCTGGGTACACATGTATATTTGTGTTCACCTGTGTGTACATGTGTGTGCACGCATGTGAGAGGCACAGAGGAGCAGGAAGAGGGAGAATGTAATCGTGCAGGCACGTCTGCCCTGCACTGAGGACACGGCGCAGGTCTGTAGAGGGAGCCGACAGCGGCATGGATGGACAGACAGGGTGTGCTGTCGCGCTGACCCGCTCCATCCCTTCGTGCCTCTCGCAGGTGCCGGTGGCTGCTGCCCTGTGGCTCTTAGCTGGGCAGGTCTGTACGCACCCTCTGCACATATTCGGGGTCTGCTCAGCTTCCCAGGGAAGCCTGGCTGCGCTGTGCTGTGGCTGCTTTGAGGGAGTTCTGCTCGGAAGAGGGGCCCGTTCCAATCTGGCTGACCCCTGAGCTGGCCTCTGCCAGGCTGTGGCTCTATTCTGTCCTCACACCCTGTGCAGCCCGTGCGGGTGCAAGGATCGAGGAGACCACCTGCCGATGTGCGTCTCCGCCGTCCTGGGACACTCCACCCGGGGTCCAGAGGTCCATCTGGTACCAGTCCCGCACCACACACCTGCTGCCTCTTCTCCATCATGCCCCACCCCTTCGCCCCTGACCTCTCTGCCCTCACCACGTCCTCTCTCACTGCTCCGTTGCTGGGGAAAGGGGCCACTACCGCACCCCTGGGCAGGACCGAGGCCGGGGCTCTGCGTGGGGAATGGAAGTTTGACCTCTGCTGAGAGCTTTCTGCCGGGAGGAGGCACTTCCGGGACCCCTGGCTCACGGTCTGTGGGCAGAGCCCCTGGAGGGGCCTTGACGCGTGTGTGGCAGCTGCGTGCATTTTGCTGAGTGTGTCCGTGAGCGCACAGACCCATCTGCCCGGCATTCGCGCCCCGGCGGTGGGCATCCCATCACCACATGTATGGCGGCTCTCCATGGAGGCTCCCTCCCCAGGTGCGGAACGCTTGGCCACCCTCCTGGGTTTCTAACGTTTCCAAACTGGGGTGTCCCGTTGCATTACACATGACGATGAGAGGCGGAGGAGCAGAGAGGGCCCACCGTCCCAGGACGGAGGCCACGCCTCCCAGAGCTGCTTGTCTCCTGGGCCAGGCCCGGGGGAGGGGATGGCCCTCCGGCCCCCTCCTCTGCCCGTGACCTCGGGCGTGACTAACCACAGGAGCCGCATGGCTGCTGGTCTACCTCGGCCCCTGCCCGTGTGACCCTGCCCGCTGTCCACGCTGCACCGCGAACCTCAGCACACTGGGGATCGTCATACTCGTGAGGACAGCAGCTGGTGCTGCAGACTGTTTTATGATTTAAGGAACATATTTGCATACTTTAAAGCCTTCTCGTAAGGGTTAGATGGGGTTAGATGGGGCTGCCGAGGAAGCTGATGCCCGGAGTGAGGCGGTGTCTGCTCTGCTTGCGGCCCTGCCGGCTGGACGTGGGGCCTGGGATTTCAGCCGAGCTCGGCCTGCAGCTCTCAGTGCTGTCCCAGTGCTGCTGCCCGCCCTCCGACTCCCGGGGGGCAGGAGGCGAGGGCCGACTCATCTTGTCCACGGACTCACCCCAAAAATCTAGATGGACTGGGCGGCCAGGTCCCAGCACGGAGGGGGAGGAGGGGTTGTGATGTCGGTGGGCTATGACCTCCTGATCCCCCCTCATGGCCTTCCTCCATGTCTGCGGCCCCGCGGACACGTAGCAGGTGGTGACGAATCTCTGCTGGAGGGTCCATCGCTGGGGACAGAGGTCATCTTCTGGGTGTGCTGCTAACAAGCCCCATTTCAGAATCATGATGGATTTGGGATCATAGGCCTCCCCCAGGGAGCTGTGAGTGTGGTTCCTGCCTTCTCTGTCCGCCCTGCGCTTTTGTTTGTGACCTGATTAGTGTCCTGGGGCTGCTGCATGCAAGCACCCCTGGCCAGCTTAGGGCGGCCGTCCCAGAGCCCGGAGGCCTCTGGTGGCCCCAGGCCGTCCTGGGCTGTCGGCTGCGTCACGGCATCTCAGCCTGTGTCCTCATGCGGCCGTCTTCCCTGCGTGTCTGTCTTCACGTGGCATTCTCCTTCCCGTGGGGGCCCAGTCGTGGTGGATCAGGGCCACCCAGTGACCTCACCTGAACGCAAGCGACTGCAAGGACCCTATTTCCCTACAAGGTCACATTCCCAGGTGCTGGGGGTTGGGACTTCAGTGTGACTTTTGGGGACACAATTGGACCCACAACACGGCTTGTGCTCCTAACACCTTTCCTACCGGAACATTCATTCCTAGGATGGGGATGCTGGCAGGAGAGGGCTCAGGGGCTTAGATATTCTAAAGAGGACTTGACGCCTTTGAGCTCAACAGGAGGCCAAAGGTGAAGGCCTGTGGCCGCGTTGGGGATGGTCTGGGCTGGGGCTGGTGCCGTCTGTGGATACCCACCGCACGCCTGCCTCTCTAAGTACACGTTGGTGGGGGCATCTGTGGACGTCCGCCCTGCTTCCTGGGAGCGGCCCCTCCTGCCACATTCTCATGCTCATTTTCAAATGGTTTTGCTCGAGCAAACTGGAAAAGCCTTCTGGGAGCCTGGGCCCCCCTAGATCTGCGTGAGGTGGTGGGATTGACGGGGGACGAATGCCATGTGTTTATCATGAAGTTTTACTCACTGCATCACTGTTAGTAAGAACTGTGTGTGTCCAGAGGCACGGACGGGCTGGAGGCCTGCCCTCCCACGGTGTCTCCTGCCAGAAGACACGAACCGGGATTTCACAACAGTCAGTATTGGTTACCAAGACCGGTAACTTTACCCGTATTGGTAGATACACACCGATAGCGACGTTCCCTCTTCCTCTTGGGGGTATCCCAGCCCAGGCCTCCCTAGGCGTCTGTTTGGGGTTGGAACCAGGAATCAGTGGGTTCGGGAAGCTTCTGGAATTCTCTGCCCCCTACACACATGTGCCATCAGTGAATACTCTTACCCTGGGAATGCGTTCTCCGTATCCTTAGCGCCAACCCATGCAAGTGTGCGCTCACGGGTGTTACCTCCTACACACACACACACACAGGATTTTTATACGACTCTGTATGTTTTGTTCTTGTTTGTGGAATGTCTGTGTTGACTCCCCACCTAGATCTCAACTAATTCTAAACGCCCCCAGCAGGCTACAGTGTTCTTGGGCCAAAACGAAGGAGGCTGAATATAGAAGCAAGTATGGGAACCAGGCCTGGAAGCCGGAAGGCTGTCTGCTCGGGCCTGGCTCGCACGCGGAGTGCCTGGGCTGTGCCGCCGCGCATGGGCACAGTGGATGCTGTCCCGCAGTGACAGGAAGGTACGTGGCAGAGGACAGGCCGTTATGACACGGTGCGGGCGCACCCGGTGGCCTCTGCTGTCGGCACCCCCACATCTGTCTTTGAGCAGCGCGCTCTGCCCTGGTGGTCAGGGCGCCCGCGGAGCAGCCACATGTAGGAATATCGCACAATGTCCTGGGTCCGCGGCGGGCGATTGTCACCCGATGCCCCCTGTGGTTGCGGGATTCAGCAGTTCTGCCAGGGTTTTGTTTTCTGTATCGGGGCTTAGACAAATCACCACAGGATTAGCAGGGAATGAGCACTCTCGCCTCCTGCATGAGGACCAGGGGCGTGTCACCGTCCAGTAGCCTGACAGGCGAGTCACCGTCCAGTAGCCTGAGAGGCGAGGCAGCCTCCGCTGACGCCCATCCTCAAGTACCGATTTCTTCTGGAAGAGGATTGGCAGAAAAAGAGAGTTCTGAAGTCCCGTTCTTTCTGGAATGTCCAGGTTCCTTCTCTGGGTTATTAATGGGCACACTGGTGCCAGCCACCGACCTGTAGAGGACTGCAGCTCCGGGGAGCCTGCCCAGCCAGTCAGGGTGCCCCCGGCTGTGGACCGTCCTCTCTCACGCAGTGGTAAGGACGAGAGGTCAGTGCTTCCCGCACTCGATCTGACTCTGCCTCTGGCTCTTGCAGAACGGAATGCACCAGAATGCCTTGAGAGATGCTCTGAGGTCGGCAAGCCAAACTATCCCTCCAGATTCCTGCCTCATTCCAGTTCTGAGAGGGCCCCTGCCCCTCCTGTTGGGCCCACGCTCCCCTCCTGCACCATCTGCCTGGTCCCCGGCTGGAGCCCTGTCAACCTTCCCAGCTACAGCTGGGAGCCTTGGAGAGCTGGAGTTTGGTTTAGCAGAAAAATGAATTTGAATTCTTCCCTCTGGGCCCCCCTCTTGCTTTCCCCCTCCTCCCCCCTCCAGGACCAATTTATCTGCCAGTCCAGCCTCCAAGTGGAGTTGAGGCCAAGTTGGCGACCTGCCCATGCTTGTCAGCTTCTTTGACCAGATGACAGGAGAGCAGCACTCAGCCAGGAAAGGGCTGCACGTCCCTGTGTGTGAGTGCTCACAGGCGCTGTGCCAGGGAAGCAGGCAGGGCAACCGGAAGGTTCTCCCAGGCTGCTGAGGATCTGTGGCGGGGGTGGGAGGCCCCTGTCCCTGGCGGAGACACAAAGCTGTGGTGTGTGTGTGTGTGTGTGTGATGTGAGTGCGCGTATATGAACACGCACCTGCGACCGTGCGTGCACACACAACTGCGTGGCTGCATCCTTGTGCACATGTGATAGCACACATGTTCACGCATGCACACGTGTGGGCACAGTGCGCACAAGCACGTTTGTGTGCACACGTGTTGATGTGCGATCATGTGTACACATGTGTAAGCACATACGTGTGTGTGTGCATTCCTGATGTGGCAGAGAAAGAGCACGAGGTGGCATTGAAGCCCTCTCCAGCTCTTTGGAGTCCCAGCAGGTGTCTCGTGCTGCCTGCACCTGCCTTGGCCTTGACATACGAAGTCTGCTCTGGGCTATTCCACCTGCCACACCCCCAGGGGTGCTGCACCCCAGGCTCACACTCCCCACAGCGTCTGAGTCTGTGTACAGCTGGAGCTGAACGGCCTGCCCGCCCGGAGTCCGTGGCCATCAGCAAGCTGCAATGCCTAGACTCACTCGTTCATTCAGCAGTGATTCTCTGGGTGTGTTGTGTTGTGTGTCCAGATCTCTGGGCTGTGACGGGGCCAGAGAGAAGGGGAAGAGGCACGGGTGCCCTGGTAAGAGGATGAGACAGCCAGGCTGGAAGGAGCCTGGGAGCCACCCAGGTGCCAAACCACTGGACATGTTGTCTTAAGTGATCTCTGTACAGTCAGACACCAGTGTCTTCTCTGTCCTTGTGCGAAATCCTCTTTTGTCTTCCAGTTAATCACTCCTTCCTAGGTAACCCCTCCCTTCTTGGCCTCCTTTCTTTCTCTGTTCCCAGTGTTCCTGCTTGGCCTCCTCACACCCTGGGCACCGTCCCTGGGGGGGTGGTTCTAGGCTTCACCCCTGGCTTAGCCACCCCCTCGCCAAGGCCCCGTATCTGTGTGTGCCCCTGACTTTGCTGCAGACCTCCAGAAATGCATCTCCAGCTGCCCCTGCGCCTCTCTGCTTGAAGGACTCACAGATGCCTCAAAACCAGGCAGCAACCACCCGTCAACCCGGGCTTGTCTTGGCTTCATCCCAGACCAGCCCCTGTCTGCATTCCATCCTGGGAAGCATCTGCTGAGCTAGGATCCAGGTCTCTCTTGCTTGCCTGCTGGCCCAGCCCCACACCCCACTCCTGCCAGTGTCCCTCCTTCTCCATCCTTGGGCTATCATCATCTTGAGTCTTGACCAAGTCTGAGCCCCCGAACTATCTTTGCCTCGAGTCTGTGCCCGACTCCACCTTGCCCCACCCCTTACCTCTAACACAGGCTTTAGTCTGCCCTACAAACTGCCTCCCCTGAGCTTCCTTCTTATTCTGCTACACCTGTGCTCCTTAGTCCCTGCCTTGTGATTGGAGGAAATGACCAGTCCCTCACTGGTCCCTGCCGTGTGATTGGAGGAAATGACCAGTCCCTCACTGGTCCCTGCCTTGTGATTGGAGGAAATGACCAGTCCTTCACTGGTCCCTGCCTTGTGATTGGAGGAAATGACCAGTCCCTCACTGGTCCCTGCCTTGTGATTGAAGGAAATGACCAGTCCCTTCCTGGTCCTTGTCATGTGATTGGAGGAAATGACCAGTCCCTCACTGGTCCCTGCCTTGTGATTGGAGGAAATGGGACTGGTCTCTCTCCAGTCCCTGCCTCATGACTGGAGGAAAGACTGCTGTGTCTTGTGTCCCACCACATGGCTCAAGGCTCCTGTGATGGGCTGAGCCACCCTACAGGCTCTTCCCCGTTCAGGTGGCTCTGACTTCTGGGACTGAGCTCTGTCTCCCTGTCACTTGCCTTTGAGGTGCCGTGTGTAACTCCTCTCCTACCTGACAGGGCCCCAGGTGTCTCCCCTGAGTTGCTCCCATGTGCACGAACTCCCCATCAAACCGGGGGACAGCAGGCTGGGGTTCTCGCCCTGCTCCCTGGAGGTGGGCAGGTCTTGCCTCTCTTGGAACTCGAGTTTTTTCTCATTAATGACAGCATGGTGCCTTACCTCTTTACCCCGAATTTGACCCGGGTTTGTGCATCTCACACCTTACGTACATAGGACTCCCCAGGCATCATGTATATCTGTCCAAATACAGATTTGGTTGGGAGCTGGGAGTGTGTGTTCCTAACAAGCACACTTAGGTGACAGGGAACTGGGCAGTCCAACCTGCCCCTCCGTTCTCTGTCCTTGACGGACATCTCTGGCAATGATGGGACCCTTCTGCCCTTGTCTGTGGTGTGTCATCTCTCCTTCCTCCCTCCTCCCTCCCTTCTGCCTCCTCCCTCTCTCCCTCTTTCCCTCCCACCCCCTCCTCCTTCCCCTTCCTCCTTTTTGTTTCCTACCTTTCCTCTCTCCCTCCCTTCCTCCCTCTTCCATCCTCCCTTCCCCCTCCTCCTTCCCTTCCTCCCTCCCTCTTCCCTCTCTCCTCTCCCTTCCTCCCTCTTTCCTCTCTCCCTCCTCTCCCTTCCCCCTCCTCCCTCTTCTCTCCTTCTCTCCTTTTGTCAATAGCATCCTTTTAGCCTCAGGCTCAGCCCTTGGATCCTGTCGGTGCTGATGTGTGGTGATGGGTACAAACAGTCCCATGTGGGAAGCAGACACATTCACAGAAAGCTGTGTGGGGGGAGGAGGCTCTCCAGGTCGTGGAGGTCATGCCTGTGTCCCTGAGCCAGGGACATTGTAGCTAAGGGCTAAAGGAAGGCTGTGGGTCACGTAGCCTAGAAAGAGAGAGAAGGGAGCCCTGCAGTGGGCATGTAGGGAAAGCACCGGGGCCCAGGCCCCACGGTGTGATGTAGGGGCTGGGGGGTGGGGGTGGACTGCAGCCGAGTGAGGCTGGGAACAGGGAACACTGTGTTATTTCAGGAGGAAGAAGAGGTAGAGGAGGGGAAAGAGGAGGAAGAGTCAGAGAAAGGGGGAGAAGGCGCTGTGGGGACTGACCAGCTTTTCTGGATGTCTACTCACTCTCCTCAGTGAGCCCCTGAGTACTGACCTTGGCGTGTGTATTTGGATATTGTCACCTGTCTTGGATTTTCTGACCGTTGACCTTCGCAGGCTTACTGAGGTCTCGCTTTCCAATTATTCCCTCTGGGCCGAATCCAGCCCCCAAGTCCCCCAGGCTCCCTCCTCAGAGCACTGCCAGGCTGCCTCTCCTCCCCATCCCTGGGCCTCTCCTCGCTCCTACTCTGCACCAGAGCCTGGCTGCCATGAGGGCTCCCTCCGCGTGTGCTGCGGGGGGCGGGGGGCGTGGTGCTGGGAGCCTGTCGGCACAGGTCAGCGCACCGTGACCCACCTCCTACTGCTAGGCTGGCATCACCGTCCGCAGCCCCAGTCCCCCAAAGCCAAGAACACCTCTCCCCTTCCATCTCAAGCAGAACCATCCAGTGTTCCTTGCAGCACGTCTAAAATGTCGCCAAGTTACGGGTCTGTAGGGTCCTCTGAAGCCGCGTGGGAGCTGGAGTGCAAGTAGGTGCAGGCTGGGCTCGCTCTGGCGCTCTTTGGGCTCTGCTCTCAGTGCTCCCTGTGCACGAACAGCCGGCTCTCGGCTCCTTCCTCTCCCCACTAAAGCTGATACTGTTCTAAGAGAAAATTTAGGTGCTCATCAGAAGTGTGTCTAAATTTAGCAGACAGTTTCAGAGCTTTAAGCTCAAGTTTTAAAAATGACCTCTAATTTTGGCACGCAGTAACGGATTCCATCAAAAGGTGGTGGTTGTAAGGAACAGGATTGATTTCCGCAGACCAGGGTGTCCACGCCCTTCGCCAGTGGACAGCAGTGCGGGCGAAGGCTCGGCCCTGCGAGGAGCTGCCTCCCCTGGGCTGCCTGTGGGAGGGAGCGCCCGTGTGGCTCCCTACCGCAGAGCAGAACTTGCCTCTCCCCGCGTCTGAGCTCCGAGGACGGCTTGACAGGCGTCCCACGCTGGGCCTGGCACACATCTGTCTCCTGTCCAGCCCTGCCAGCCCGCACACTGTGGAGACCAGCTGCCCAGAGCTCCTGCTCTCAGATGTGAGCGTGTGAATCTGCCATGTGCTCACGGATCTAAAAAAGAGGAGACCAGGCTGCTTTATGTCTGTTAGAAGGAGCCTGCATTTTAAGATTATGGGGATGTGTATTCAAAAAAATTCAGCACTCACAGGCCAAGGTTTTCTGGGGCGTACTGCTGACTTACGGTCTATCTTTTTATGGAAATGGGACAAGCATAGAGCAGTTCAACTGACAAGCTGTCGAAGAAAGCAAAGGTGCTGGGTCTGGAGAACAGAATCTGGGCATGGCTGCTTCTCATGGTTGCGGCCAACACGGAGCCCCACTTCTGAGTGTCCGCCCTGGAGATGTCCGTATACAATAGGCACTGTTGCAACTGCTGTACCCATTTTGTGCGGGAAATGAAGGAAGCGCTAAGGGACGTCGTCCTGCCCAGAGGCTGCCTTCCGCCGGGACCCAGGAAGGCACGGGCGCAGTGCGGTTTTGGTCCTGCAGGGCAAGCTGCTGGTGAGAACCTGCCAGCACTGCAAAATGCTTAGCTTGCTTTTGGAAGGAGGGCAGTTTCCTTTTACGGTGTGCTCTGAACCCGGGCCGGCGTCTCTGACTCCTGGCCTGCTTGTGCCTCTTTCAGGCCCTGTCCTGTCCACAGAAGGCAGGGGACAGAGACCTTGAGGTCAGTGCCCACGCTCCTGAGAACAGAGGAGCCGTTGGGAGGAGCCAGGACCTCGTCTCCGGATCAGGTCCTCCGGTCAGTCCTGAAGGCGCATGTCGGGCGTTGTGAAGGGCGTTATCGCATCCCCGTCGACAACATGCCCGTTTTGAAGTCCTCAACCCCAGCGCCTCCGAATGTGGACGTAAGGTCTTGAAAGAGATGACGAAGGTAAAATGAGGTCTTCGGGGTGGGCCCTAATCCAGTACTGACGCCCTAGAAGAGGCGCCCAGGACTTACACACGGCGGGACGGCCCCGTGAGGACGCCGGGAGAGGACGGCCGTCTACACACGGGGTGGGGGTGGGGGGGCTCGGGAGACCCCGGCCCTGCAGACACCTTGGTCTTGGACGTCCAGACCCCAGAACGAGAGAAAATAAATGTCTGTCGAGCGGCCCGTGTGTGGTGCTTTTGCTATGGCCGCCCTCGCGCAGGCGTCCGGCCCCCACCTCTGTCTGGGTCCTGACGACGGCAGTCCGAGAGGTAGGGGGACGGCTTCCTGATGCTCTTCCAGGAGTGGGGTCTGTGGCCTCTTGCCTGGCACCCCGGCAGCTGAGGCCACCTGACAGAAGGAGGTGATGCTCAAGCCGGGTGCCCCACCCACGGGCTGGGGTGCTCGTGGGGACACCCTGTCTGGGGACAGCTGCATGCGGGGGTGTCCGGGGCCACGGAGAAGAGCTGTGTGTGGACCCTTGGTCAGGCCCACCCAGTCGTCCTCCCGGCCATCCCTACCCGGGCGTGGGGACTTCCAGCTGTTGGCCGTTCCGGCGGCTCCCAGAGCCCCGAGTCTTCTCAGCAGAGTGGCTGGGGGGCCGGAGGCCGGTGCCCCCAGCTGGGCTCGGCCCGACTCCAGTCCTGCGTGCAGTGCCCTGAACAGGAGCACAAATGCTGGCCGTTTATAATGGGAGCCCGGCCCACCTGGAGAGGGTTCATTTAGCAGATTTTACTGAGAAAATGTTGGCCAGATGTTGCCCGGGTGCCCCGTCGGGAAGCTGAGTGTGTGCCCCACAGCACAGGCTGGATTGTTAGGTCCCCAAGAGCCCCTCACTCTGCGGTCTCTGGCCGGCGTGTTCCCTGCCTGTCCGGTGTGGCCATCTGGACAGTGATGGTCCTTTCCCTCTGGCCTCCTCATGCTTTCTCCCCAAACTTGGGCTGGGAGCAGAAGGCTACCAAGCCCTGCTTTCCACCTACCGAGCAGGATGTGACCAATCTGTGGGTACCGCCAACCTCCCAAAGGTCTCCTGGGGAACTGGGGCCCACAGTCGGGGCACAGCCGGTCCTGCCATGTTTTTTGTTAGCGTCACAGGCGAGAGTCATCCCCACACTGTAGGCCGAGCAGGGGGAGGAGGCGTTGGGGCGCCAACTGGGTCATCTCCCCCAGGAGTGAGCGAGGGTGGCGGGGAACACAAGGAGAGAGTCAGGGAGATAGAAACGCTACGCATGCCTGGTAAAGACTGAGTGTCCTTTGGAGTGCAGAGGGCGCCGTGCCCGGATCTCCCTGTGAGGAGGACAGCGGGGAGAGGGAGCCGAGGGGTGCAGGCTGCGTCGGGAGGGGTACTCAGGGAGGATGCGGCTGGACCAAGGTGGGCCGAGGAGGTAGACGTCTGCTGTGGATGTGCGGTCCCCGTGATTGGCTCTCAGGACGGTTCCTGGGTGTGAAGACAGCAGAATGGAGTGACCCCACACGCCCGGGAAGTGGAGACGCTTGAGGAGGGTGTGGGTGTGTTGAGGAATGTGGATGGCACTTGGGCGTGTTGTACGTGAGACGTCCTTGAGACACCTGGATGGGAGCATGAAGTGGGTTGGGGAATGTGTGCCTGGGGCCCAGAGGAATGTTCTCAACTGGAGAAGGGGACCCCCGTCTCAGGACCCCACAAGGCACACGGCAGGTGGTGAGACACATGGGCAGAGCTAGGCAGACACCCTGTGGTACTAGGCTCCTTAGTTCCGTGCACTGTGCCCCGGGGCGGGGGGCTGTAACAACACAGACTGGGGGCTGACCACACCAGAAATGCATTCTCTTACTGTCCGGAGGCCAGAAGTCCAAAATCCAGCTGTGGGCAGCACCACGCTCCCTCTGCAGGCCCCAGGGGAGGGCCCTTCCTGCTCGCCCAGCTTCTGGGGGCTCCAGCTGTCCTGGGCTTGTGGCCACGTCCTTCCTGTCTGTCTCCTCGTCACGTGCTGAGTCTCTTGGCTTCTCTTCTCTAAGGACACCAGCACTGGATTCAGAGCCACCCTGAGAATCCGAGACAGGCTTTCTAGGTCAAGATCCTTAATCATACCTGCAGAGACCCCTTCTCCTTACGCGGTCAGGAGTGCAGGCTCTGGGAGGAGGGCCTGCCATCTTTGGCAAGCACCGGACAGTCCATCCCATTGCATCAACGGAGGCCTAGAGGCCTGGAGGCCTGGAGGCAGGATTTTAGAACAAAAGCTTCACTTGGGGTAAGAGTGCAGTTTGGGGATTGCGTTCCTGGACTGATGGGATTGGACTGGGAATTCTAGCTGTCTGACCACAGGCCTGTTTCTTGCTTCTCGGAGCCTCAGTTCAGCTATCCATGAAGCAGGGATGACATGGTCCTTTATTCTCAGCCTGTCATCCGGGTATTATGAGCGCATACAATGGACAGATTTGACAGAGGGTCTGATGAACCCTGTGCCTGGACAGATCTCAGGCCCTTCCCCCCCCCCCCCAGGGGGCTCAGGTGCTCCCAGCCCCTTGCATCAGTCCTTACAGGTCACCTGACCCATGCAGCCCTGTCTCAGGCAGACCTTAGACTGGTAGAGACTCACACAGAGAAACGGGGGGCACCGTGGTGGCGAGCCCACCCAGGTGTCTGAGGGCCCGTCTGTCCACGGGCTCCGCTAGGGTAAGGAGAGGTGCGGGGCCTGAGAAGCCGAGGGGGAGGACGCCCAGCCCCTGTGCTGAGGCCCCTCTGCCTGGAGCTGGCAGGGAGCCTCCCGGGGGAGGGAGAGCCGCGAGCCGCGTGTGCGAGCCTGGCTTTCTGCTCTCCTCTTTCCATGGCAACCAGGGAGAGGGGCCAGGATGTGGCAGTCTCCCCAGAGCGTGGGCGCTGCTGTCTGCAGGCAGTGCGGCTAGAAGGAAAAACCCGAGGACGCAGCCCCGGTTCCAGCCCCGCGCTTGACACGTGCCCATCCCTGAATGCATGCGGCGCCCGTCCTCCTGTCCTCCTATCCTCCTGTCCTCCGGTGCCCGGGGCTGCCTGCAGAGGAGGACCTGGAAACAGAGAGGCCGAGGAACTTGCCCACAGACACACAGCGAGCTACAGGGGATTTGGGACTGAAACAGAGGGCTTCCTGGGCAGGAGGCCCTGGGCCTCAGGGGACCCCGTGGTGTTCCTCCAGCACCCCCTGCCTGAATGCTAGTTGGCTCCCCCGGGGGCGTCCCTGAAACTAAGGGCAGAGCCAGGCACAAGTCTGGTGCTGAGAAGGAATTAGGAGCAACACACACTTCTGGAAACCCAGGAATTCTGAGGCTGTCAGCACACCCTGAGGTCCTCTTGGGGTTGCCCAGTACACCTTTCTCCAAGGAGCCACAGACATGTGTCAGCAGCCTTCTCAGAGGGCATTTAGGAATATTCCCAGCACCGCGGATCCCTGCTGCAAGGAAGGGCTTGGAGCAGAGAAGAGAGGCGTGGCAAAGGAGAGTTGCTGGGCCCTGGCCCCATGGCTGGCCGGCCCTCCACACTGGCCTCTCCTGGCTGACGAACCCAGTGGGGTGCCTGGCCTCCCCCCCGAGGGCTGGGCCACCGTGATTGAACACCTTTCACGCCCGCAAAGGCCGTCTCTGCTGACTCCCAGACGAGCTTTCATGCATCTCCCACCCAGATTTCTAATTCCACACATTTGGGCTCCACAGAAAAATGATTTTCCCTCTTTCCTGCGATGGCAGCTGAGACACTGGGAGGTGCCCTGGGCCACCCCGTGAGCCTCCCTGCTCGAGTGTGTCTGAGCGTGGGGCACAGCTGTGTGCAGCTCTCCCCTCCGACCTGGCCAGTCCCAGAGTCCAGGTGCTTTCTGCAGTGTCCTACTCACGCCTTGTGCCCAAGGTAACCCAGAAAGTTGTCACTGGAGGTCATCTGAGTGTCCCCCACACAAGATGTGGCCTCCAGGGATGAAACACCAGCTTCTTGGGGTAAAGAAAAGCCTAAAACATGAGACGTCGCATCAAGAGGCAAAACCTGGTGATCTGGAGACGCAGAGGCTCAGGGTTGGGACGGTCACCCTGCAGATTAGTTGTGAGGAGTCCTGGGGTCCCATCAGGCTCAGTCAGTGGGGCCCACTGCACACCCGGCCTGTATGGTGCACTCTGTCCCTCCTCGTTTGAGGGAGGGCTCGTTCTACTTGATAGTTTGAGGCTGGCTGTTTCATAAAAATGTACCTGAGTTTGTAACAGTCTGAAGCCCGAAGACTGGGTCGGTTTTTCTTAAAACTCCATCTGCTTTTTCGTCGGTGAAGATTCCTCCAAGATTTTCCCCGTGAATGGCTCCTCAGTCTTGGTTTTTGGCACAGTGACGTCCGTCAGTCTGTCTGCAAGTGTCCAGGTGCTTCGGCCAGGAGAGGTGGCGGGGACGCATCTCGCCATGTAGCCTGTCCTGGGTGCGCCTAGGTGTGGGCTTGCCGGGTCGCGTGGGAGCTCCGTTGAAGCATCTAAAGAACCAGGCGGTTTCCCAAAGCAGCTGCGGTTTCCTGTCCTGCCAGCAGCGTGTGGCGTTCTGGTTCCTTGCCAAGCTTGCCCGACTCCGGTTAGAGCCCGGGGGAGTGAGGCGTGGCCTCGCGGACCAGGGACTGTGAGCGTCTTCCTTCTGCTCACCTGACAACGAGCGTATCTTCTTCGGAAGGATGTCCATTTACTGAATGACCACTTGTTTCGCTGTCACGTTGCGTTCTGATATTCTTGAGGCCTCTTCCAGGAGCTGGTCTTAAATACCTCGGTAGGAAATACGTATCCTACGCTTCTTTGACCCATGTGCTGGTTCCTGCTGTCAGCCCGGAAATGACTACAACGTGTTTTAACTCTATTTTTCTCCCTCCCTTCCTCTAATCACTGCCGTGTTTTTATTTGCTTGTTTCTCTTGGTGTTTACTCTTAGATCTTTACGTATACTTCTGTCTCTGCTCCTTGTTTTATCTACTCTGAGCGATGACGTCTGACTCCCCATCCACCACAGAACAAGACTCGTGAGATCGGCGTGCGCCCCCCGAGAGCCAGGAGCCCTAGGACAGGACCTGGTCTGTCTTCGTGCTGTTCTCCCGTCTAACGTACACGCGCACACGACCTATTTTCTTGAGTTATTGATGCAAAAGTCGCATGGAGCTTAGTTTTGATCTCTTGTTTTCGCACTGAAAAAATAATTTGTGGAAATCCCTTCAAATGGTCTCGTACAGCTGGTTGTTTGTAAAGGGCCGGTGGCGGCGAGGACGTCCTGCATCCGTGCCAGTGTCTCTGTAGTTCACATGCATTCACCGTACTTCCAGTTCTTGGTCTAAACAACTCTAGTGAGAAGCTTTGTGCGTTCTTAACTCACCTGATCCACATTATGGTTGGACATGTCCTGATGTGGTGGTCCTTTCACGTCTGTTGGCATTTTGAGGGAGTTCCCAATAAATACTCCCTTTTTTTCCATTTAGATTCTAAACATACTGAACAAACAAGTAAGAAAATAATGATAGAAATAAACATTACCTTTATTTCTGGTAGCACCAAATTGCAGAATTTGGCATTAGGTGTATTTGCCAAAGGGGCTTCCAGGGAGACCACGGATGAGGCCGGCTTGCCCACCTCCTCAAGGGGGCATGGGCCTGCCCCACGTGGGGCAGCCTGCAACCCTCCCACGAGGAAAGGGGTAGAGCTGAGCCCAGCTGCCTGATTATTGTTCCCAAATACCCCTGCCGGTCTCTGCAGTGTGAGTCCGGGACAGGGCAGAGGGGGCTCGGGGCACAGCCCTCCACAAGGAGGCCAGGAGCGTGAGTGCAGTGTCCCTCTCCCGCTTCCCTGGCGCGCTCCCTGGGGGGGAGGGGCATTGCCAGGCACACGGTGCATGTCTACGTGGCTGGGTGTCTGTCACAGTGAGGACTGCGGCTGTTTCCCGTTCGGGCTGTGATGGACGTCAGGGAGAACCTCCCTGTGGCCTCCGTCAGGCATCTTCTGGAGCACTGGGGGCCTTGGAGCTCTGTCCTCCCTGAGGCACTGGCTGGTGCTTTCCGGACCCCCCTCACCCCGGGATCCCTAACCCTCCTGTTGGGTTTCTCCACTGCTCAACCCTGGACACTGATGTCCCAGAGCCTTGTCCCCAGCACCCAGTCCTTGGGAGCTCGTCCCCCCGTGACCCCGGCCCATCCTCCCAGCCCAGCTCCCCTCCCACTACTTGGCTTCCACGTGGGCTCTAACAGGCGTTCCAAAGTCCGTGTGACCGGGACAGAACTTGTATTTCCCACTCAACTGCCCGTCCTCCATCTTGGCAAATGGTGCCCTTGTCCATCTGGTTTCTGAAGCCAAAATGCTGTGTTTTCCAAGATGCCTCCCTGCGTCCTTCCCCATGTCCCAGGGGGATCTGCTGACTTCCTTCCAGAATGCCTCCCAAACCTGCCTCCCCTCTCAGCTGCGCCCCCCCCACCACAGGAGTCTAAGCCACTGTCACGTTACCCCCGCATGACTGTCCTCCAAACTGCTTGTTCCGTGATATTCCTCTGGCTGTCCGGAATGCTGCCTGTGCCGGCCCCGAATCCAAGGCAGAGTGAGGGTCCCGGGTCAGAGGGGCAGCAGGGTGGGGTGACACAGCAGAGGGAGCCTGCAAGTGTCCTTCCTGGTGTGCCTTCTGAGCCTGAAGGGTCACCCATCCTGATCCAATCAGTAAATACTTTTCCCAAGCTGGTGGCTGGAGCTGTTCCGGGCTGTTCTCTGTAGGAGCCCTGAGCCTACACCGCGATCTCAGACGACAGGCAGAAGGGCCTTCTTAGAGCACGACGAGGCCATCATCGCTCTTCTCAGCTCCCTTTGGTGCGACAGTTACACAGCCACAGGGCCCGGCCTCACCCTGGAAAGTGAGTTATTCATCTAGCAAAAATGTGTTGTGATCCCCCTGCCGCTGGGCCGTCCTTCAGGCCCCTGGAGCACACCGGGCACATGCCTGCTTCACGTCGTGTTCCTGCTTCCGGAATCACTCTCCTCCCTGACTTCCACACAGCGGGCTTCTTCCTGCTGCCCACCTCGGCCTAAATGTCCCCTTCGCGGAGGGGGCTTCCTTGACCACTGGTCGAAAATAAACACTGAGATGCTGTCCTCGGGGCCGGGGCCTGACCTGCTCCAGCCGACTCCGCGCGTCCCGCCTCTGCCCTGAAGCCCAGTGCCCCTCCCCCGCCGCATCCTCTGTTTGAGCCCCACGCAGCATCAGCGCCTCCTGTGCAGTCCTCACTCTGGGATACAGAAGTATTTGCACGCCTATACCCACCTTCCTCAGGTGGGCGTAAGCTCTGTGATGGAGGGACCTGTCTGTGCTCACGGACACGGTCCCGCGGAGAGAGCAGTACCAGAGACAGCAGGTGTGGCCTCCCACAGAATCGCCCTGATCGCGCCCTGCCGTCCCGGCGCCCCCCACCTGCTGCCTCCTGGGGAACAGGCGTCTGGGCTCGCTGGCGTCTCTGTCCCCGCGCCTAGTGCTTCTTCTCCCCTTCTGCCCCTCTCAGCTAAGGCTCGTCCCCTGGGAGCATCGTCCTGAAATTCCCTGCTGTCTCTCTCTTCCTCCCCCTTCTCTTATGGATTTATGCTTTTGTAGCCGTTGTTTTATGGCTCCAGTGGGGTTTTGAGGAAGAGACGAGATAAATGCATGTGGGCTCCTCCTTGTCAAGCTGGAACCCTAACGACTTTGTTTCATGGAGCAGGAGGGAGAGGTTCGAAGGGAGGCACCGAAGGCCCTGGTTTTGGGCCAGAGTGGGACTGAGTCTCATGTCCCCAAGGTCCTGTCTGGTCACTGTCATCACCCCTGAACCTAAGGTTTAGGTGATGTTGGGGGTCTCCTGTTTCAGCAGCTCTGTTGGGGGTGTGGAGGACATGGGACCCACTCGGAGTAGCCAGGACCTCGCAGGTGGAGAGGTCACACTCAGCCTCTCCGTCGGGCAGGTGAGGGGGCACAGGGACAGCCCCTGCGTGTGCTGTCCAGTCCTGGCTGTCCCGCCCACTCGCTACTCAGAACCCGGAGCTCAGAGGATATAGATGGCCATTGTCCCCGTTCAGTTGTTGACCGTGTCAGCTGTGGGAGGGGCATCTCACACCCGGAGAACCCATCTGGGGCACCTGATGTCTGTGCTCCTGGGGTGCAGACGGACGCTCTGGGGTCAGGCCTCAGGTCAGGCCACCGCCGGCTCCACTGCTTCGCCCACGGCCTCCGGCCACACCCTCGGGGAGGAGCCGCTCCCCCTCCAGCCCTGATGCTCTCTCGTGGAGGAGGCTGGGGCAGGGAGGAGGGCGCAGCACCGTCTGGGTGTTTGCTTTCTGAGTTCACCGGGGTGGCCCCCCGGGACCCCATGCACACCCACCTCCCGGCCTCGACCAGGTGTTGTGGATGTGCTAGGAATCCACACCAGCGCAGCTTCGCTCACGGCACCGTGCGGGGTCCTGTGTGGTTAGTCGTCCTCCGTTGTGCGGAAGGTGTCCGTCCCCGAGAACCCTGCGCCCCGCTCACCTGGCTTTGACGCGGGTGCAGACTGGCGTTCAGTTCTTCTGTCGATGTGGAGGACGGGCCCTTCATGGTGCTTCTGCTCCTGGAGGCGAGACCGTCAGAAGCCGCCTTTGGCATCGCAGTCGGTGCACAGCTGGAGGGGACCCAGCGAGAGCGGGGTGTCCTGGCAGGTGAGCCTCAGCTGTGCCCAGTCCTCCCGCAGACCGACCCCGAGCCCCTAAAACAGAGGCTCGGCCGCTCCTCGTCCACCTCTGGTGTTTGCACTGGTCAGATACGTGAGAGGTCAGAGGTGTGCGGAGGTCGCAGACAGGCCTGGGGGAGAGGTGTGCGGAGGCTGTGGATAGGCCCGGGGGAGAGGTGTGTGGAGGTCGCAGACAGGCCTGGAGGAAAGGTGTACGGAGGTCACGGACAGACAGGCCCAGGGGAGAGGTGTGCGGAGGCTGTGGACAGGCCTGGGGGAGAGGTGTGCGGAGGTCACGGACAGACAGGCCCAGGGGAGAGGTGTGCAGAGGCTATGGACAGGCCTAGGGTAGAGGTGTGTGGAGGTCATGGACAGACAGGCCCGGGGGAGAGGTGTGCGGAGGTCACGGACAGGCCTGGGGGAGAGGTGTGTGGAGGCTGTGGACAGGCCTGGGGGAGAGGTGTGAGGAGGTCACGGACAGACAGGCCCGGGGGAGAGGTATGCGGAGATCACGGACAGACAGGCCCAGGGGAGAGGTGTGCGGAGGCCACGGACAGACAGGCCCGGGAGAGAGGTGTGTGGAGGTCGGGGACAGACAGGCCCGGGGGAGAGGTGTGCGGAGGTCGCAGACAGGCCTGGGGGAGAGGTGTGTGGAGGTCGCGGACAGACAGGCCTGGGGGAGAGGTGTGCGGAGGTCACAGACAGACAGGCCTGGGGGAGAGGTGTGCAGAGGCTGTGGACAGGCCTGGGGGAGAGGTGTGCGGAGGCCACGGACAGACAGGCCTGGGGGAGAGGTGTGCGGAGGCCACGGACAGACAGGCCGGGGGAGAGGTGTGCGGAGGCCACGGACAGACAGGCCTGGGGGAGAGGTGTGCGGAGGCCACGGACAGACAGGCCTGGGGGAGAGGTGTGCGGAGGTCACGGACAGACAGGCCTGGGGGAGAGGTGTGCGGAGGCCACGGACAGACAGGCCTGGGGGAGAGGTGTGCGGAGGCCACGGACAGACAGGCCTGGGGGAGAGGTGTGCGGAGGCCACGGACAGACAGGCCTGGGGGAGAGGTGTGCGGAGGCTGTGGACAGGCCTGGGGGTAGGTGTGCGGAGGTCACGCACAGAGAGGCCTAAGGGAGAGAGGCAGGGGGAATGGAGCCGGGAGGTGGATGTCGTGGTCCTGCTGTGGAGCCCGTGTCCCAGGGTCCTGGGCGCAGGAGTGCGGCTGCTCTCCCGTGAAGTGCCCAGACGCGATCTCGGGAGGTGGTTCCCAGTGTCCCGCCTGGCCCCGAAGTTCATGAAAATAGGCCCCCTGAAACTCTGCTCGTCCCCTCTGACAGCACCAGGAGAAAGAGGTCCTTTGTCAGCACCTGCTCAGAGCATTAGGGGGTTAGAAACATGCCTTCAGTCTCTCACCCTCCAGTTTATCACAAACCGTCGCGCTCAGAAGTTGACTTTACTGTCCCACAGAACCCCTTAGGAGCATGCGTGCTGGACAGGGGATACAGTGAGGAGCGGGTTAAGTGATCACTCTGGGCCTCCGGGGCCACTCGGAGCTTCTGCCGTCGTGTTCATCTGTGGCCCTCGAGTAGAGAGGTTGGGGTGCATTTGTCTCTGGGTCCCCAGCTGCTAAGAGAGGGCCTGCGAAGGAGTGGTTATTAGTAAATATTTCTTAAATATTGATTGGAGTGTTTCCCCTGTAAGCTGATGTTTGGATTTTCCAGAAGCCTCTGAGGGGAAGGGAAGCGGCCCATCTTGATGCCCTTACAAGACAGGACTCAGGTTTGAACGCACTTGACCGCACGTTATGCTCCTTGTCGCCACGAGTCATGTCGAACTGTCCGTGGTTAGGGCCTGGTTTTATTTGTTATATATATATTTTATATATCCTTTTATGCTTCCTGTCTTGCAGTCTTGATGGTCTCGGCGTCTTGTCGGCCTGAACGCCCGCCTTCGCCCCGTGTCGTCCTCACGTCGGGAGTGGACGTAACAGGTGAGCACTGCATCAGCCAGCAGCACTGTGTAACGAATCAGTCCCAGACTTAGCGGCTTCAAAGGAAGAGCATGCAGCGTCTCCAGTTTCTGCGCCATGGCTGGTCGCCTCCCGGGGCCTCCGTGGGTCCCAGTCAGGCTGGTCAGCTGGGCGCAGCCTGCGCGGGCAGGGCTGAGGGCCGACCCTGGTCCGGGCTCCCTCGAGTGGCTCTGAGCGGGCCTCTGTACCTCTAGCTGCTGCTCGGGTCCTCAGCCCTTTGCTGTGCGAGCCTCTCGGTAGAGTGCTCATGGGATGGCGGCGGGCTGCCCCCGAGGCCAGGGCTCCGGGAGACTCAGAGGCCAGTGAGGAAGACCGACGTCACGGTCTTGGTGCCCTAATCTCAGAAGGGACAGCCAATCGTTTTTTGCTGTGTCCTATTTATTAGAAAAAGGTCACCAGGTCGTTTCCAAAGACAAAGAGGTTGTGGGGGTGTGGTCACCAGGACGGGGTAGCATCATCCACTCCAGACCGCCAACCCAGGACTGACCAGGTCCCAGCCGCCCTTCTAGCCATGGGGTTTGCAAAGGGAAGTCAGATTTGGTTCCCGGCCTCAAGGACGTGACAACTTAGTATGAGAAGGAGGTATAGAAACAGATTCAGTTCACGTGGTATTATAAGCAAAATAATACAGATATTTGAAGGGTATAATGGTAGCTCAGAGAAAGAAGGGTTCCCCTGTATTGACAAAGGATGGAGAGAGAAGGCAAGGAAGGCTTCCTGGAAGAGGTGAAGCCTGAGCTGAGGAACACTTAAGGCACTCGATGCTGGACAGAGGTAACCAGAACCTAGGCGTGTATGGAACCAGCTCAGCGGGCAGCCCCGGAGGGTGCAGGCTCCTTTCCCTCCATGAAATTTCTGCATTTCTCATAAAGCCCCCAGAAATGGTGGAGAGTCGGGACGACCGGACGACCACGTTAGTGTTAACATTAAAGGTGCATCAGGGCCGCGTTTCAGGCTTGGGTCCCGGTCAGCCTGCACTATGCTCTTGCCAGAACAGCCTGGTAAACATGAAATTTTGAGAAAATGACATGATGTTAAGCACATTTCTTAGAGACCCAAGCAAGAGGGCTGTTCACGGGAAACGCGGGCACAGTGCGCGAGCCCCATCGCGGGGATCTGGGCCGGGCTGAAGGAGGAGGGTCGGCAGCCTGGTGCCGGGCCAGGATGGAAAGGACGTGCCGTGAGACCTCCCTCAGCGGACTTGGGAGGGAAACACCCCAAGGGCAGTCCGGGGCTGTGGGGGAGCGGCCGTTGCCTGCCCAATACGTGGGGGACCCGTGACCGAGAGGGATGGGGCTGCGCACACGTCCTCGGTGAGGCCTTCTGGGCAGCGGGGTCCAGGCTCAGCTGGCTGAGCCCCTCCCCTCGGCCCCCTGCTTCCCGCCCCAACTCCAGCCAGCCTGCCGCCGCCAGCGTCCACCTGCCCCCCCCTTGGCCCTGTTCCCGGGAGGTGGGGTGACATCTTTACCTCCCGCTTTCTGGGTCTAGGACGGGGCCCGGCTCAGAGCGGTAGCATGTCTGAAAGCTTCTGATCGGGAGGATAATGGATGGTGCAGCCAGCTCTCGAAGAAGGAGTGGGAGGGACATGCTGGCGCACAGACTGTCCCTTCTGGCCCTGTGTCTGTGGGCAAGAAGGAGGGGACAGAGGTGCACACTCGGGGTCGCTGGAGGTGCTCGCGCCCCACACCTGGAGCCTCGAGGAGTGGCCGCACCTGGACGTTCTCGGCAGCAGCGCGCTCAGCCGCTCCCCAGGCCGCGCTCCAGCCCTCTCCTGGCTGCGAAGAGTGACAGGAGCCCCCTGGGGCCGACCTCGGCACAGACTGGGCCCGGGGCAGCCTACATGGGCGCCCAGACCTGGGAAAGCAACAGGAAGGCGGCCGGACCCATGGCCTCCCAGCTGGCCGTCTGTCTGCTCTGCCTCCCTGTCTCCCTGTGACCCGCCTTCCTCGGTGCCCCGTGGTGTCGCCGAGGGAGGCTCCTGCCACAGCAGGCCCCCAGTAACAGCCGCCGAGGGACAGCAGCGGACGTGGCCCCGCTCAGGGCCACGGGCACAGAAGTGTCTTTGAGACTCGTGTCCCTAGATTGGGGGAGGCGGCTCTCAAGAAGGGGCACCGCTGTGAGCTGGGCCCACGCCCCGGAAGACGTGGGCTGCACATTCGAATGTGACCCCGTTTAGTGGGATGGCGGATTATTAGGACACCTTCACTCCCACATGAGTCAGAGGCAGTGAGACTCAGAAGGCTTATCATTATTTTGGGGTTTTGAGGGTCATGGTAATTTGAGTTTTCTTCTTTGTGCTTTTTTCTGTCTTTCCTGAGTTTTCTGCCGTGAGCAGATATGGCTTTTATGAAAGCACTTTCCCGAGGTGCCTAGCTTCTTGCCGTAGCTTCTCCACTGGTCCTCGGAGGCGCAGACTCGCACTCGTCACTTGTGGGGGAGCGTCAGGGGAGCGGTGGTCACGTGGGCCAGGCAGGTGGCCGCCTTCTTAAGGAGCAAGTGTGGCTCTGTGCCAGCAGGCTCTATCCTGTCTCAGCATTCAGCGAGCTGCTTCTCTGGGTAAATCACTGTGACTTGTCTAAAAATAGTCTCTCCGAACTGATAAAATGACCAGTGTTTACGTGTGGTTAAAAATAGCTTTTAAAATTTATTATGATTATTACAAAAGAACTTAAAAAAATCCCAGAAAAGTTTTAAGAAATCTAAAAAGGGAAAACACTTGTCAAAGCGGTTAATTATACACTTCGGCAAAGCTTTTGGTGCCTATTTATTATTTTGTTTTCGGAATTAGACGTGAAATTCTTGAAGGAGAACAATGACAATGAACAAAAGCATCTGAAAGAAGTCAGCACAAACTGAGGACTGACAGCTTTGAAAGAAGCGGGTCTTGCAGAGGGGACAGGCCCGTCCTCCGGCTCTGCGTCCCCAGGATGCCCCTCCACACCCGGTCCGAACCCAAGGCGACTTCCCCCCTTGCTCGGCTGCTGTCCAGTCTTGGAAGCAGTTTTCCTGGGTCTGCCCGTCCCGGCGACCCTTCCCTGCACGAATGCTCTCTGTCGCTAGTCGGCCTACACCGGCTGGGTGACACTGCTCTGCCCCCAGAGGGAAGCGGGAGCCCTGCCTGCTTCCTCGGCTCCTTGCTCACTGCTGGGCCCCTTTCCGTTCCCCGGGTCCCCAGGCTTTCCGTGACTCCTGGGCTTGCTGCTAGGGCTCCTTCCTGGAACTTTCTCTTTCCAGCTCGTCACATGGCTGTTTCATTATTATCTGTGTGCCCCAGAGCGAACATCCCCTCCCAGAGGCTGTCGTTCCTGGAGGCCATCCCCTACCACAGCTTCTCATTTGTCTCCACTGTCTGCCCACCTCCTTCCCTTGCTCGGATATTAGAAGCTTCTTGATCGCAAATTACAAAACCACAACCCAAAGTGGCTTAAAGGAAAATGGGAATATGCGGGCTCCCATAAGTGGGGAGTGGGAGAAGGACTGGTATCAGGCATAGCCACACAGAGAGACTCGTCAGCGGGTCCCCACATGGCCGGCTCTCTTCCTGATACAGGGGGTTCTCTCCAAGTGCACAGACCAGCGGCTGTCCGTAACTTCGGGTTCACATTGCCCGTCATTAGCAGCTGGTGTAGAGAGCAGCTTTCCCCCTCGGCATCCTAGGGAAGGGTCCCAGCTGGGAATCCTGCTGGCCTGGCCGTGGCCTGCGTTGTCCTGGAGCAGAGCCCCTCAGATGAAAGGATGCCGGGCTCTGACTGGCCAGCACCAGGGCCCGGGGCAAGTGCGCATGGACCGAGGGAGGGAGGGCTGGGCGTCCGAAGGGGAGCAAGGGGCTGGAGAGTGCATGGCGGGCTGGCAGAGACTGTGCACGCTCACAAACCCGGCTTCTCCTCCGTCAGACAGGGTGGTCTGACGTTCCCCCTTGTCCGCTTTATTTATTACTCCCTGTCTTCCCACCGCAACAGGAGGTCAAGAGAACAGGGGTCTCGACTTGACTCTTGGAAGCACTGTGGCGTCCATTTGCCTGGAGATGCTTGTTGAGCGGATAATGATGGAAGAAACGCAGTGGCAGAAGTGGGATTCAAACCCAGGTTCTTGGCCCCCATGTTTCCCCCCTTTCTCCCTTCCCCTTGTCACTGCGTCCAACTCTCCCTCTGAGCTCCGCTGCCCTGACGCTGTCCAGTGTGTCCGGCCCTCGAACAGGGCCTTGCCATTGGTCTGGGGTCACTTCTCCGGCCGTCGGCAGTGAGAAGAGCAGATGGACGGTCGTCCTGTGTCTGTGCCACGTGGAGACTGGCAGAGTGGATTTAGGGGCTCCACGACGCTCCGAGGGGTCACTGCAGAAAATGATGACACCAAAAGCTGCAGGACAGAATCCGTGTGCGTGCTCGTTCCAGCGTGGACGAGCGGCTTCCGTGCGCGACACTGGTCCACGTGGCATAGTGAATGGCGATGAGGGTTGCATGTTAGCCATTGGGCCCCTGTGTACGTGGATTGGAAGAGGAGACAGAACTCGGGAGAGCTGAGCGAATGCTATTGCCGGGACCCAAGCAAGGGGGTGATGCTCTGCCCAGATGGCCAGAGGGAGGGGAGCTTGCAGGAGCGTCAGGCCAAGTAGGAGGATGAGGGCAGAGGAGAGGGTTCTGGAGTCCTCCAAGGTTCAGCCCTCCAGCCATGGTTCCTGAGGGCCCCCTTCACGCCTAAGGCAACACCACGCTTCCTTCCACCGAGACCTCTCTGGGAGACCCCTTAGCTCCTGCAGCTCTTCCTGTGGCATGTGGTGACATCCCTCCGTGGTCCTCCACACCCACACCTCCCCTCAGCTGTCCACCGATGCGATGACCACACTTATAGGGCCTTCTTCCTTCAGCCACTGGGGACAATGCTTTCCAGACCTGTCACTCTTGCCTTTAATAAATTACATGTAATTTAAGTTACGTTGATTTACCTGTCTCGTAGGGCTGTGTGAATACTCAGTAAGTTCTCCTCTGCGTCATGAAAATATGCCTTCCCGCCTCTGATTAGATCAAAGGGAGCCTTCTCTCTCCCCAGTTCGGCAGAGATTTCTGGCCGCTCCCCAAAATTCATGGTGGGTTCTCCGGAGCACAACTGGGCCATGTTTCTCAGCCTCTCTTGCAATGGGGCTGAGACAGTGTGGCTTCGTGTTAGCTCGTGGAATGTGAGCAGCTGTGCGGTGGCCACGCTGGGCCCCCACGCGTCCCCTGTCCTCCCGCTGCCATGGAGACAGGGCCCGGGCCACCTTGGGGGCCGCCTGTTGAAGGCAACTCAGTCACTTGAGCTGCAGACCTCATGGGCCGTGCTCTGCCGGCCTGTTGGCTCCCCAGGTTCTGCCACGCGGTGAGATGGGAGCCACCACTGCGCTCTGGGCTGTGCCTCTGGTGGCTCTTGTTCATTAAGTGGTTCCCAGCGTCGTGATCTCTGAAGGAGACCCCAGCGAAGCCTCAGTCTTACGGTTGTTGTTAAAGAGAAATGATAACAAATATCAGGGTATTTCCAGATGTCGGCTGGAACCACAGTGACACATACATGTCACATCTGTCGGCTTACGCGCACAACGTACTCTCTATTGTGGTGCTTGTCTAAATACGTAAGGTTTTATGTTTCAGCCCGTTGCCAGATGCTGAAATCTGAGAAGACTCCATTATCAAACAACACGACTTCAAAAAGTAGCACCTTGTTCTTTGAAGCTCAGACTCAGCATTTCCCAACACGAGTAATTGGAATAATGGCCCAAAAGATGATAAAAACTAAAATAGTTTTCATAAAAAGTGGAAGTGTTAATGTGATAATTAAACAAACTGATTAAGAATGTTTAAGGTCCCCAATTTTAATTCCTTGCCCCAAAGACTGAGAGAGAGAGCAGGTGGGACCTGGAGGGCATCATGTCTTTGGTATTTAGGTCACATGTGGGGACAGCCAGGAGCCCCTCCTTCCTCTGTCCTTGAGTCCAGCCCACGTGGGATTCTGTCTTTCGGGGCAGTGGTGGTGGCCTCGTGTCTCCTTGGCCAGGAGGTCCTGAGAGACGAAAGAGTTTCATGACAATCTCAGGGTTGCATTCCAACACCCTGAACCCTCCCTGCGAATGGGAACAGAAGGCATGAGAAATTGAGGGAGGGTTCTCCAGAGAAAGAAAACCAATGACATAGATATGGAATTGGCTCACACAATTAAGGAGGCTAGGAAGTCCCACGTGCAGGTAGGGCCAGCCGGCTGAAGGCCTAGGGAGAGCCTGTGTCACGGATGAAGTCTAGAGGCATCTGCTGGAGGATTCTCTGTCACCCTGGGGGAGGGTTCCTCTTTTTCTTCCATTCAGTTCGTCAACTGATCAAATGAGGCCCATCCACACTGGGGGTAAAGCGGTGTGATTTACTCACTGTATCAATTTAAATGTTAATCTCATCCAAAGACCCCCTTATAGAAGCATCCAGAATAACGTTTGGCTGAGCATCTGGACGCTTTTAGCCCAGTCAAGTTGACACATAAAATCAACCATCTCAAGGGACCAGCAAACTTTCTCAGTAAAGGGCCGGACATTAAATGTTCTGGGTTTGTGGGCACGTGATCTCTGTCTCAGTCACTCAGCTCTTCTGTTGTGCTGGAAACCTGCCCCTGCACAAGTGAACAAAGGAGCAGGGGTGTTTCAGTAACTTTCTATGAGCAGGCAGGCGGCTGTCGTCTCCTGGCCCCTGAAGGGGACACACAGCTAACATCAGCTGAGATCCTAGCATGTTCTCTCTCAGCACCGTCCGTGTTCACAGTGATTCGGTCCTTTCAAAGATCCTGTGAGGAAATTCAGGTATAGTTGCAGCTGGGTAACCTGCCCTAGATGACCCTCTGGTTAGCGGTAGAATTAGTGCTCCAACCCAAGCGTGCTGGTTCTGCAGTCCTCACCCACCAAGACGCCCCAGCTGCTCTGAGCCGCTCTGCTCCCCACACAGGTGATCCCACAGGAGCTCAGTCCAGGTCAAGCGCCCGGTTCCCCTCACTCGTCCTGGCGCTCTGGCCCTGGACCAGATAGCATCACCATCTACGTTTTTAGGACACATCTCTCTTCTTTGGAGCCTTAGGCAGTGGGTGTGGTGACTTGGTTTTATAAAGGTTTCTCCACGTTCGGCCTGGAGGAGGAGGTATTAATTCTCTTCGGCTGTGCCGGGATGTGCCAGCCACGAAGCTCGGAACTCTCCTTTTGATAAAGTGCTTTCGAGCTCCCCAGTCTCTCTGTGAAGGTATTGACCCCACGTTTTTTCAAGACAGGAAGCAGGCTCGAGTGGATAAGCCATACTTTCAAGGTCGTATTCTTAGTAAGTGGTGCAGGTGGATTTAGCCTGAAGTGCATGAGTCTATAGGACAGGTGCTTTCCGCAGGCCATCTCTCCATGGTGTGCATGCAGTGAAAATTACTCAGAGCTAGAATGAAGTTTTACGTCAGTGTCATTGTGGACTATCCGTGGTTTTAGTTTTACCAACAGCTATTCACTTCTTGAAGCACTGACCTTGATCATTATTACGATTACTTTTTACCAGTATTATTCAGAAACCAGTGATGTCTAGTGGGAAGCCTTATAACAAACACCACTCTCGGGGGGTAAGTCATCACTTCCATTTGGGGCTGCTGGTCGGCAGAGGAATAGTTACAAACAAATGGAATGTTCTTGATACTTTATTTTTCGGAGTCCGGACTTAGAACTACTGTATTGAGCAGGACTTCTCAAATGCAAAAAATATCTGACATCTGGATTCTTAAAAGTGTCAAAGACTAAGATGCCAAATTCCCAACGTGATTATTAATTTGACCAGGTGTGAATTAAGTCTAAGAAATAGGACAGATGCTGGTCTCCATGTAAAAATGCTGGGTGACCTGTGCCCTCGGCTTCCGTTCCAGGAGGGTGGGGAATGTGGCAGGAGGGGATGGTCTGCATGGATGGGAGGCCTTGGGATGAGCCTGCATGTGTGACGGACGCTGAGGGAGGGCTCTCTGCTGGCAGGCGACATGGTTACATTCCCATTAATGAATGGACATCAGGATAGTTCCTGATAGTTCAGCGTCCGAGGTGGTCTTTGCACCCCAGTGAACCCCGCGGCCATGTGTTTTACGGACAGGGAGCCGAGGGCCAAGAGAGGAACTCTGTTGTATAGATTCGCAGCCATTACATGTTTGGTCCAGGATTAGAACCTGTGTTTGGTGACTTTTCCACCTTTTCATTACAACTTTTCAAGTCCGTCTGATCTTGTCACTGTCCACGTGAGATTGTCCCGAATGTCAACCTAAGTTTTGGCGCTAGAGGATGGAGTAAGTTAGGAAGGTAAAAACGGGACGTGGTGGAATCACCAGGTTGGCCGTGTCACTTGCACTTTGACGCCCCGCGGGGGGTCTCCCAGACCCCTCTGTCAGCTCCAGCGATCCTGGCTGTGCCCGGGGCAATGAGCCAGCCAGGGATGTGGCGACCACACTGGTCTCTGTCCTCTGAGTCACTGATTCCTGCCACAACGTGGCCCAGGCTTGCTGCAGCTCTGCTCCAGGCTCAGACAGGTGTGTAGGGAGCAGGGAGAGGACTCTGGTCTCAGGCTTAGAAGGGACCCAGGGACTTGGAAAGCCCACATCCATCCCCTGCGCTGGGAGGGCACTCTCCACTGCTCCAGATGACACTGCCTCTCGGGGCTGGAACGGTTCGTGATCGTTGTGACTTTAAGGAGCCAGTGAACCAAATCCTGTTGCCTGGACGTTCACTCTTCACTGCACTTGAGGGTTTCACAGCTCACTGCCTCTGGACATTCTCTCCGGCCCAATGTTCTGTGGTTCCAGGACAAGAGACGTCAGGGAGGAGACACGCAGCGGGTACCATGGGAGACTCTGTGCCAGGTATCCTTGAAATGCTTTAGTCCTTGGCCATCTTAGCCCAGATGCGTACAGGTTTTGACGTCTCCTGGTGTAAAAGCCACGCCTTCTCTGAGCCTCATTGGCTCGGGGCCTGCTAATTTGAGGCGCTACGGCTCATGGGGCACCGTATTTCTGCATGGTTCTTGGCCCAGAAAACATGTTTTTACTGTAGCCATCAAGTCCTCAAAATAAAGAGGTAATCCAGATGTCTCCAGCCCTGTGATAGGATCTGGGGAATTGCTGTGTGAAGGAGGTGACCTTCACAGCACACGTGTGACCTTCACAGCACACGGGCGACCTTCACAGCACACATGCGTGTACACAGAGCAGATATCTCATTCGAGTGCCCGTGAAAGCACCTCGATGACAAGGCTGGAAACTGTTGCCTCTCCTCTGACTGACAGACCGGCCCTGAGGCCACAGAAGCAGCCCCATGCTAATGATACTCGGGGTACAGTGGGAAAGGCGGCTCTGCAAACACTCACGTGTCTCTTCTGTGCTGGGTGCAATAGAGGTGAGGCCTCAGGTCCTGTGAGGCCCCAGATGGGCAGCCCAGGGGGCTGGGGAGAGCGTCACAGGTGGGAGGTGGGGTGGGATGTGTGGACAAGTCCCATGACCTGATAACAGCAGCCCGGTGGTCAAGCGGGGTAAGGCCCACCTAGGGAGGACGGTGCTGACGACTCCCCTGTCTACAGGCGTTGTGTTCCGTGAAGTTGCCAGAAAGCCGGAACCATTGCTGCAGGGGGAAATATGGGGCTGGCGCAGGAGTTAGGGTTCTCCAGAGAATGAGAACAAGTAGGATGTGCACACACACACAGATGGAATGAGACTTATTTTAAGCAGTTGGCTCACAAGATTATGGAGGCTGCTTGTCCACGATCTGCAGGTGCGCCATCAGGCTGGAGACCTGCGGAAGCCCACGCCGCAGGGAGAGCCTGAGAGCTGTCTGCTGTAGAACCCCCTCCTGCTGGGGGAGGTCAGTCTTTTTCTGTTCAGGTCTTCCACTGATCGGACGCGGCCCACCCACGCCAGGGAGAGCAATCTGCTTTACTCAGTCCACTGGTTTGAATGTTAATCTCATCCAGAAACATGGTCCCAGAATCATCCAGAGTGATGTTGGACCCCCCACATTGGGGCAGCATGATCCAGCCAAGCTGACACAGCATTAGCCACCACAGATTCTGGCAAACTCCTGTCACAGTTTGCACTGACCAGACAACATCAACTTTGTCTCATGTGTGAGTCTCTTTAACACAGACTGTTGACTGAATCACCAGGAGCTCACAGCCAACGGCACGTGACTCGAGTCTGAATGAGTCCATCTCACAGACACACACAGCCTCTGGCACTCGGCATCACCAGGAGGCCTTCCAGGACGACCTGGGGCCATTTAAAATAGTGAAACCTTCAATGGGGAACACAGAAATGTGGAGAACGTGGCACTAAATAGATCACAAAAGGACACTTGTTTGCAGGATGAGAGCTGGAAGAGGAAGACGAGGATCGTCTTGCTGCATCTCAGCCGGGAGCGTGCACGTCAGGCCACACACATTGCTGCCTCCCTGTGCTCGCTGACAATGACCATGGGGGTGCCACATGTGTTGATGGGGGGTGGCTCCCAGATTTCGGCAAGCAGGCACGTTTGTAAATCTGGAGTCCCAAATAAGGAGGATCCATCTCACACAAGGTGTGCACCTGTGAGCCCCTCGTAGTGACTCAGAGGCAGGTGCAGCCAGGGGCGGCCATGGTAGTGACGTGCAGAGTACAGAGCAGGGGAGGCATGGGGCTCAAAGACCTTCTCTGTAAGCCTAAATGGGGGGTTGGACTTCTTACTCTAGGGGATTGAAAGTGATGGGAGAGTTTTTAGGGAGTGAATGGCGATGAGGGTTGCATGTTAGCCATTGGGCCCCTGTGTACGTGGATTGGAAGAGGAGACAGAGCTCGGGAGAGCTGAGCGAATGCTATTGCCGGGACCCAAGCAAGGGGGTGATGCTCTGCCCAGATGGCCAGATGGAGGGGAGCTTGCAGGAGCGTCAGGCCAAGTAGGAGGATGAGGGCAGAGGAGAGGGTTCTGGGGTCCTCCAAGGTTCAGCCCTCCAGCCATGGTTCCTGAGGGCCCCCTTCACGTCTAAGGCAACACCACGCTTCCTTCCACCGAGACCTCTCTGGGAGACCCCTTAGCTCCTGCAGCTCTTCCTGTGGCGTGTGGTGACATCCCTCCGTGGTCCTCCACACCCAAACCTCCCCTCAGCTGTCCACCGATGCGATGACCACACTTATAGGGCCTTCTTCCTTCAGCCACTGGGGACAATGCTTTCCAGACCTGTCACTCTTGCCTTTAATAAATTACATGCCGCTGCACCGAGGATGATGAAGCTGAGTTCTGCCACTGCCCAGAGCCTCCCTGCGCGGGCAGCGAGGGCCAGAGGTCCTGGAGGTTAAGCAGCCCTTCTGAAGACTCAGCAGAAAGGGAAGATCGGAGGCGAGACATTCTGGCGGCTGCAGCCTGGTCCTTTGTTCACCTCTGCGCATCGAGCTGCATCTCAAAATGAATTACAACCCACCCACGACGATGATTGGTTCTCATTCGCCCTCCGCCGGGGCCAGGGGAGCGTGCCTGTCCCTGCATTTCTATCCGTCATTGTCAGATAGCACCCGACGAGACACTACCTTCTGTAGTCAGGTTCAGCTCCAAGGCTGCAGCCTCTTTAAGATTCTGAGCCCAATGGAGCTCCAGCCGAGATGTATACTGTAAGTAATGAATTATCCATGATTAATTACAATTAACTGGGTCTCTTTCTTCCCTAGGCACTTGATCTAAATATTTACAAGGAATTCTGATCAGATGCTCACTGTCCAAATTAATATTATTTCATCTGAAAATACAAGAGTGTTTTCATCCAAAATCAGCTGTTGTTTTGAGTCCAATCAGCATATTATGTGGCAAAACACAACAGGGGAACATCATGTAATATGGCTGGTCAACGACCGAGGGGCAGAATCCACACCAAGCCACGGAGTTGATCCCAGAGTCCAGAGCCGCCCGCCCCTGGGCCCACGCCCACCCGACCCTCACGTAGGGCCTTCCACAGAGTCCCTGGAATGTGGACCTGGATGCATAGACATTCCCCAGATACGCTCACCACCCTGGAAAGGGAGGTCGGCAAAGTGCCTTAGGACTCACAGGCCTGGTGCCCCCAGAAGACGGGGCGCATTTGCTCACACCCGAGTGCAGTCGCCCTGGGCCCAGAAGCCTATGATGTAAACAAAAGAACCCCAGAATCATGACGATGTTTGGGGATTGGACATCTGAGTGGCACAGAATAGATGTTCAGATGATGACCATGTTATAACCCTGTTATAACCCTCAGCTCAACTGCTTCCCAAGTAAGAAGGAGCAGGGAGGGGAAACTCAGAGGCCTCCCCCTGTTCAGCACATCTCAGGTTTGATGACCGAGTAAGTGCACTGGTGGAGAAAGGTGCCCAGATCAGGGCAGGTCTGCAGAAAGGGGACCCAGTTCTAGGAAGAGTGGAGAGTGGAACCCAAGTCCTTATCTTTCACCACTGTGTCTCCTTGAGCAGCAGCCTATGGGTAAGGTCGCCTTTGAGCAACAGGCCAGAGAACTCTTTCTCAAAGGACCACCGGTTTGGCGTCTCTCTGGTTCCTCCTCCCCGGGTCCCCTCGATGTCCAACATCCTTGTGAATCTCCTGAGGGCAGACTGTCTCCTGGGGACCCAGGTCAGGATAGCCATCCATCCATCGATAGGTTAATGCATTCTCCTTTCTCCCCTACTGAGAATTAACTCAGAAAATGACTTACCTCGTCATGTCTTTCTGTGACCTGAGGTAGGTCTCCTGTCCTGGAGGCAGAGAGCTGGACTTCCCTGGTGTTTATCTGCGTGTCATTTTCCCATTTTCTTACATTCATGTATCACCAGTTCTGCTATTTGTCTAATATCTTTCTGAAAATTAAGTTTTAAAAACGAATCCCAGTCTAAAACAATACTATCTATGGGAGTTTGACCTGCTCATTAGTGGGTTTTTTTTTTTTTTTTTGGAAATACATCCTCAAGTAAATTCATAATCTTCAAAATAAGAACAAATTCATGTGTACCTTCCCACTTACAGTGTGTGCCTGCTGTACTCTGGACCATGGTCTGGCTGATAACAAAGGCACGGGATTTGCAGCTGGTCAGACCTGAGCTCATGTCTTAGCTCTGGCTCAGTTGCTGGCTGCATAATCCCCGGGAAGATCACTTATCCTCCCAGATGACCAGCATCCATGTGTATAAATGCGGATGTGCTGAGGATGAGGTGGGGGACTCCGTGAAGCCAGGCTCAGCAAGACGGCTGGTCTCTGCACCAGACTGTTGATTCCAGCCACATGGCTCATATCCTTGTCCTCTCTTGTTTACAGATCCCTAATTTGGTGAAAGTGTGTGTTGGCTTCATCCTCAGGGGCAGAAATACTCCTCCCCGGCCTCGGGTGAATCATGGTGGTCTAACTCAGCCACAGCCAATTCCCTTCCCTCTGTCAGAGGGGGCTTTAGACTTTGGTTTAAAGGAAATCTGGCCAAGAGGGTAAGAGCACTGGCCGACTTCTGTCACTGCTGTGACTTCCTGCCACCTCCAGCAGGGCTCTCCTGGGGGGATAGGCCACACATCACAGGTGGAAGAAAGACCCTGTGTCCTTCAGAGCATCGTTGAGGTACTCACACGCTTAACCCTAGAATTGCAATACGACCGGCATTTTTGTTACATGAAATAATTACTAAGCTTTATAGTTTTATATTTCATGCATTGCCTTTTTTTCCCCTTTTGTACATAGATAGAACATGCCCACTCCTGCCATCTTGGTTTCCTCTACGGGGAGTGATGATGACCCCCACCAAGGGTGACCCCTGCCATCTCTGCCAGTGCCATAGTCCCCAGACTGGCCTGCATACTGACCAACTGTGGGGCTTTTCCATTCAGTGTCGATGCCAGGCTCTTACTTACAGGGATTAGTGAAGTAGATCTGGGATAGAGTCTAGAAAACCATTAGCAACCTGCCCTGAGTGTTTTGATACAGGTTTTTTTATTGGCCAAAATATGGGAAACGTATCAAGTCAGCTTGATAAATTGCTTCAAGAGTTCAGTATATTTTGATTCTCAGCCAGTTGTGATTTTGCCCTTCAGGGGCATTTGGCAACATCTTGAGGTATGTGTGGTCGTCCCAGTCTGTGGGATGCTACTGTCATTTGGTGGGGAGCGTCCTGGCATGCAGCTAAGCATCCCACAATGCACAGGACTGTCCCCCACAAAAAGTCACCTGTCCCAACAGGTCAGTAGTGCCTGGTAAGACGCCTGGGTGGCGGGACGCCTGGGTGGCTCAGTTGGTTAAGCGTCTGCCTTTGGCTCAGGTCATGATCTCAGGGTCCTGGGATCGAGCCCCAAGTTGGACTCCTGCTCAGTGGGGAGCCTGCTTCTCCCTCTCCCTCTGCTGCTCCCGCTGCTTGTGAGCACTCTCTCTCTCTCAAATAAAAAATAATAATAATAAATAAACAAAATCTTTAAAAAAAAGGGGGGGGGGCACCTGTGTGGTCTGAGCTGGAGGAGTGGTGAGGTGCCCATCTATGAAATACTATGACCTCAAAGTGAGAAAGGAGGGAAAGGAGGGAGAAACATCTCATTGAAAATGAGGAGTCATTATTAGTCCTTTAAATGTCTCCCTGGGAACTCCCTGCCGTCCTCCCCAAAAGCAGGAGCGCGAGACCGGAGTCCAGATCAAAGACTCCGTGAGAAGAGCCTTGGCTGTGATGCGGGACTCTGCCTTTCCGAGCATCGCAAGGAAGGAGGTGCTTTGAACAAATGCATTTTCCAAGCTTACTGATATGAACTACTTTTAGCATAATTTAAAAAACATAGTCTGGCATAATTTTATGATTTCTGTCTCTTCAAAATTAGAGTATGGACCACGATATAAAGTCTGTGGTCTCATTGCCAGCATCGATTTACCACATTTTGTACAGTGATGTCCTTGGGAAATAAACCTGCTCTAAATTAAATGACTTACTCTCTCCCTTGCTCCCCAAAGTGGAAATTCAGGAGTTTGTGTACTTTTTTCATGTCCGGGCAGCTTCCATTGTCAACTGTTGCATCTGCTGTGGGTCTTCCCCTGGTGTCAGTTCTCTCCCCTGGATTACAGGTGAGGCACTCAAGGCAGCTCAGTTGAGTGAAATGCAAAGGTTATCTTTGCCAATGTTCCAGATGATTCCAAGCCTGTTGCTCGCAGCCAGACTTACACCATGCTTAGATGGCGGCACTTCCGGAGGATCTCCTGGGGAGCCAGGCATCACTGTGCGTGTCGGGGAGTCGCAGCTGGGCACGCCCCCGAACGGAGCTGCACCCCGCTCCTCGTGCCAGTCCTCTTCCCGTCTGCCTGTGTGATGCAGTCAGCTCTCCCAGTGGACGAGGCTGAGACAGAGAGGCTCACCGACACGGAGCCGGTTATCGTTTGGGGTTGGTGGTAGGTTCCGATGTCTCTGCTCCAGGCTGTGGGTCGCCCTGCATGCTCCTTCTGCAGTGAAGTGCCGGACAAGAGTCCAGCCAAACCACACAAGCACGTTCAGACCCCTGCTTGGGCTCGGCATGCTGGGTATTTGCACAGGTCACGTTGGCCAAAGCAAAGCCATGGTCGTGCCCAGAATCGGTGGGGCCGGGAGATGTCCTCTTCCCCTAGAGGGGTGCAGGACAGTATATCATGTAGTTTCAACTCTGGCTCTACTTAGTTCTGTGTTTTAGGCAGAAACTGCCAGTTCAGTCGTGTCCATGGCCACATAGGGACACCCTGGACTTATGTGTCTCTGAGCGCGGAGGAAATACGAAGATGAAGGATGAGCATTTCCCTGGTAACCGTGACTGCAGCCAACCACACACTTACAATGTGTTCTAATTTGGGTGAAGGAACACCAGGTTTTTCATGGATACGGAGGGGCAGGAAGGAATGAGTAATTTCTGGATAATAAGCACACCGGGCCTTCGCTGTGCCTGCTGGGTTTCCATTCTCCCGGCGTCCTCCCTGGTCTGATAGGAAGCATCATGGCAAAGGGGAAGCTTGAGCAGATGTCCTTCCAGCCTGGACTCTGGGTCCTCGCCCTGGGGAGCGAGGTGCCCACTGCCCACTGGCTCTGCCTGACTATTGTCCACTGCAAATTGTGGGTGGTGATCGATGACGGAGGGGCCCCCAGCCCCCTCTGGTCCCCAAGCTGAGGTGTGGACTTCAACGATCACCAAAGTACAGAGCACTCCCATTTCCAGTAAGCGCTTCCCAGGGCTTCCCAGGAATCTGGAAGATTCAGCCCATCTGCCGTCGTGACAGCCTGCAATCCTGACCAGTCCTTTCTTCCCTGTCATCCTTGGAAGGCTCCCATTGGACCGCGGGCCTGGTCGTCATCAGACCTGTGCACGCGGCTCCTGCAGGGCCCTCGTGCCTGTGCTGACCGGCTTGGCCCCGGAGACGAGCCCCTCGGCTCCTGTGGGCACAGCGCCGGCTCCGGAGCTCGGCGTGGGTTTGTGGTTACTGAGTAAGCTTGGGGTGCTGGTCCGACATTTATATCGTACTTCTGTGTAGTTGACCGCATGCAGGCATCTCACTGATCCGAACAGCGGACCGCCGAGCCGGTGTGCAGCTGCTCCGGGAGCACCGGCTCTCTGGCTCTGGGGGGAGGCTTGTCGCGCCAGCCTGACCAGCAGCAGCGCTGGAGCTGGAATCCGCTGCAAAGAGCATGAGTCCGGGTCCCGCGGTGCCTTTGCGCCCGCTGT
This sequence comes from Ursus arctos, assembly GCF_023065955.2. NCBI lineage: Eukaryota > Metazoa > Chordata > Mammalia > Carnivora > Ursidae > Ursus > Ursus arctos. The sequence goes on from NW_026623100.1 coordinate 83,750,018, forward strand.
GCAACCTTGAGGAACTCCCGTGACTGGCTCAGGCCTCATTTTCCCGTCTACAAAACGAGGATGAAAATGCGCTCGACCTGTCTGGCCGTGTCGCTGTGGAGACCCCGCGAAGTGATGGGCAGGGACTCAAGGGGCCGCCGATGCCCAGGGACACTGCTGATCCCAGGGCCGTCCCGGGGAGCCGCGACTCCGACCGTGGGTTCCCAGCACTAGGTGGGAGGTGGGTTCCTGCCTTCCCTCCTGCCCCAGCAAAACGCAGCTCCTTGAATAACGCCCGGCGATCTCTGAGGGATCATGCCAGAGGTTTCGAGACATCTGCCTTCTTCAGGAAACCTCGTTAACGACCACAGGGGTACGGCGGCCGGCAAACCGGGCTGTGGCCTCCAGGAGGAAGTGGCGAAATCCTCCTCCACCAGCACCGATTGGCTTGCCCGTCCTTTCTCGTAGGAAGTGGGCCTCAGCCTGGATCACGTCTAAATGATCACAGAGTCTAGTGTTTTCGGTCTGCAGGAATGAGCTTCTCCTCCGCTCTGTTTCATTACGTCGGGGAGCAAGTGCTTAGCCCATTTCTGATGTTGACAGGACCGTCTCAACACCCACTCCCAGGCCCAATTAAAACTAACTACTAGTCTCATGCATTTGAGATGGAGACCAGGCTGGGAATGGGGTTCCTGCTTTTCTGAGGATCCTGTGTTGTGCGGGGCTCCGAATTCCGCTCATCAGATGAGCCCAGCTCCCGGTCTGTGTGCTTCCTACAGGGGCTCTGCGGGGAGCACGTCTCCCTCCCGCGGACGCCTGCGCTGATGAATCCTGGAAGGAGCCGAGACTGTGCTCTTCCAGCCACCCCTCACCCTGCCCTCCGCACGCACAGCGCTGCTAACTGGGGCTTGCAGATGGTCATTCACTGCTCACCCTCTCCAGTGCTTTGTTTCCATTTGTTGAGCATCTACTGCGTGTTGGGCACAGGCCAGAGCACAGGGCAGGTACCGGAGACCGGGATGGGACCACCACGGGCTCGTCGTGTGGCACGGCAGTGCCGTGTGGCACCAGGGGCAGCCGTGGCAGCCGGAGACCTCTCTGCGGGGTAGCAGTGAAGTTGTTACCATGAGGCGGTCGGTGTTCAGGCTGGCCCTGGAAGGCAGGATAGACGTCGTTTCCGTAGAGAGGTCAGGGAAAAGCAGACACGAAGCACGGAGGGGGAGTGTGTTCTGTGCGGCAGCGGGCACGGCGCAGGTGGCTGGGGGTACGGGGAGACATCGTCCTGCAGCACCAGGAGCGGGGTCCCGCAGAGGATCTGGGGCATCGTCCTGAGACGGAATCATGATGGAGAGAGCACGCGGAATGCCGTGGGTGTGCTGGCGGCTCTGTGGGCGCTCTGTAGGGACCCGGGATGCAGACATACCCTCCTGGTGTTTCCCTGCCGGCATTCTGCAAAGGCAGCCCACAAATCAGGAGGCGAAGGTGCCTTCTCCCCCCAGGCCCTGCAGTGCTGTGAGAAAGGGACTCTGCACGTCTCCTGTCCCCCGTGCCCTTGGGGATGGAGTGGCTTCACGGGCAGCCTGGGAAGAGTTGCCCACAGGTCAGGGGAAAGGGGGCCCGCCTAGGGCTGCTTCTGTCAGCAAAGCCTTCCTGTTGCAGAGGAGTCTGGCTAGAGGTGAAAAGGTGTGCGATGTGTGGTCTGTGTGAGGGGAGAGAAGGCCTCCACGGAGCCCCCGGATGGCATGACCTCAAGGCCGGCGGGCTGGGCACCCTCAGACGGGTCCTCCTGGCGAGTGAGACTTATGGGAATGTGTAGCTGTGTCGAGGGGGCGTGTCGCTGCCGAGCCTGGAGGGGGCAGGCTCCTGCCCGCCGTGCCCTCGGGGGAAATGCACCCGGGGCAGCGCTTCCTCCCTAGGCTGAGAGTGAGGAGCTGCTGTGCCTTTGAGAAGCAACCGGCGTCATTTCAGTTCTTCCCGCGTCCTTTCTAGTACGCGACTGTCATTGCTGCGTCTTCCTCACTGTGGGACCAGCGACCGCTGGGTCTGCGGGCCTCGGCGGAGCAGAGGTCAGCCAAGCTCAGACCAGAGGTTACTTGTTCAGTGGGGCATGTTAGTCCGAGTGCGTGACGGCCTGGTGACAGCCCCCAAGAAGCCACCAGAAGTTCTTAGCTGAAAAGAGCCCCCTATTTCTTTTCTTTTTTTTTACAGTAAGCTCCACACCCAGTGGGGAGCCCAGCGCAGGACTTGAACTCACGACCCTGAGATTGAGAACTGAGCTGAGATCAAGAGTCACATGCTCAACCAACTGAGCCACCCAGGTGCCCCGAGCCCTCTGTCTCTTATGGGACCCGTCAGTACACAGCCCTGAGAGTTGCTCGTCAGATCTGGGCTTTGGCCTTGAGCCGTTCGTCAGGCACATTTTCTGCACACATCTGCAAGCATGGGGCATGTTTCTTAATAACTGGCCATGGGCGGGTCTGATCTTGCAGAAGGAAAGCTCAGAGTGACATTCCGCTGGGTTTATTGGCCCCCTCGGCTGGGCGTCACCAACCCGACAGCTACCGCGAGTCTGCCCCTGCTCGGTCTGGAGATGGTGCTTCTGCTCTCTGTGTGGTGTTGCTCGTGCCTCTGTCTGAGCCCCGAGAGCGCTGCCGCGATGCTGCTGGTCTGCCGTGAGCTGTGTCCTTTCTCTGCGGGCCACCAACTCCCCGCGGGCTGGGGCCAGAGCCCTCCTCCCGCCAGTGCACGCTGCCTCCCGCCGAGCAGGCACTCAGTCACCGCTGACGTGAAGATCTTATGCGATCTTCCACTTTTTCATTTACTTCTGATCTAAAAAAAAATGAGGTGGAAAACTGGTTCATGGTGTAGTTGACAGAAAATACGTTATCTGTCGTGTTCAGATAGGCCATCCTGCAGTTATTTGAGTTATAAGATTCTATCGCCTAAATAAGGTCATTCCTGCTGGACAGATTATGCCGACGGTCCAGGCCAGCAGAGCGAGGCAAGCTGACACCCTGGGTGAGATCGCAGGGTCGGGGAGGCTGATAAGTCGCCCCAATAGGAGACAAAATTGCTCACTGGAACTCCTGCAAATGGGCTGTGGGAGACAGCTGGCAGCCGGTCACTGCTAGGGGCTGCAGTGGGAGCTCCTGCCCCTTCGTGGCCACCTCTGCACCTGCCCCTCTCTTCGTGGGGGCTCCAGTCTGCCCACGGTGAGCCCCTTCCGCGTGGGTGGCTTAGATGCCGGGCGTAAAGCTGCCGCGGAGAGTCCGCGAAGTCAGGCGCCTTTATTCCTAGGTCGTTTCTCAGTGTCTTTGAGGAGCCAGGATCGTGCCCTCGGGCACCCGAGCCGTGTGCTCAGCCTCCCGCGGAGGCCTTCAGTGGCCGTGGGGGTGTTCTCTCAGCCCTGACAGCCGGGAACGAGGAGCCCGGAATGAGATGTCAGCTTCACCCCGGGTGGGCTTTTGACTGATTTCATTTTCAAGGTTGTCTTAGAGTCAGGCCCAGAGCCGGCCAGCCGCCCCCACTTCCTGCACGGGAGAAAGCTGGGGCCAGGGCCCTGGTCACCTTCACGGCGGCCGCCTGCGGTCAGCTGCTCCTGTGGGAAACGCTGCCGTCCTGCATGGGGCAGCGTTTGTAGGCTTCCAAGGGCCCGTTGCCTGTACCATGCAATTCTCTTCTTAAGGGAAACTCAACTTCTTCCTTAAATTTTGTTTTTTTTTTAAAGGGAGCCTTCCCCGATCCTCCCGCCCTGAGTTTGAGCTGTCACTGCGTGTGCTCCCTGGCAGCTGGGCATGTCTCAGCGCCCCGCCAGCCCTGACCCTGGGGGAGCCCACGGCTCGGCCCTGTGTGCCACTCCGGGCGCTCGCTCGGCCGGAGCATTAGCTGCTGGACGCAGGAGCGTGGAGGGTGTGGAACCAGAAGGAGCTTAGCGGGAGAGCCAGGCAGATCTTTCGAACCAAGTGTCCTCTCTGTCTTGTGCTCAGTGCTGACCCGTCTCAGGTTCCCGGGCTTCATCTCGGCCTCCCTTCTGTGAAGTGGAGATCACGATGCTGCTGGCTGGGTTGTCATGGAGATTTAGCAGCATTCGGTCTGTAAATCACAGAGCTCGGAACCGATTACGGGGCCCTTCATCCCCGTTTGTTCCTCCTACTCTCTCTGACCAAGATGTGTGTGCGGACGACCTCTGTCCTCACGCCAGAGCGGGACTGTGACTCACAGCGCGTGACCTAATGTTTCCTCCCCGCGTAGGCTCCCCCCCGCGGCCGCGTCATGGGGCTGCTGCTTTTGGGAGTAGCGGCCCCACGATGGGCACGGGGGTGCGGGGGTGCCCAGTCACGGGAGCCCTAGCACGACGGGCGTGTGAGGAGCGGAACGTTTCGAAGGTCCGAGGGCCGTCTGGGGAAAGGGAAGCCTTTCCTCACTATTGTTGAAAGTCTTGATAACACACACAATTACAGTAATAAAAATAGCTAGCCCGAAGTGGGTGCTTGTCGTGTGTCAGCCACATGCTAAGTGCTTTAGATGCAGTATTTTATTTAGGCTGCTTGATACTTTTTTTTGTCCTTTTATATGTGAGGAAACTGGCGTGTGGGCAAGTTAAGTAGCTCGCTTCAAGGCACAGACATCGGACCCTGGAACTGACCCCAAATTCATCTGCCCCACACCCCACACTTTCACCGCAGGCTCTCGCGTACGGGCTGCTCAGGAATTGCGTGGAAACTATTTGCCTTCTTTAGGGCTCTATTTTGTTTTAAAGTCCTCCTATTTAGCCTTCTGTGGGAAACGAGACGCTGCGGTTTGAGTTTTCTGCATTTGGGCAAAGCTCCCAGTGCGCTGTTGTTCAAAGCGTACCATCCCTCCTGTTCACTGTTCTCGATTCTCTCTCTCATCCCGTTCTTAGCTCCACCGGAGTCTGACCTTTCTCTGTCCCCGACACGGTGTGGCTTCTATGGGCTTCTTTCTCAGCCTCGCCGAGGCCGCGGGTCGGTGGGTTTTGTGTACAGTACGGTGAGTCGTGCCCACTTCCAAAGCCTCAGCCCCACCTCCCCGTCCGCGGCCTCCTGCCCCACCGAGCAGGACACGAGCATGAGTTCACTGACAGGAGTGTCCCCTCCGTGCGGGACGGCCACGGTCATCCTGGCGGGCACTGAGCACGCCTGGCCGGATCACCCGGGAGGACCAGGATGGAGCCCTGGGCCGGGCTCTGCTCGCTCCAGGTCAGGCCGGGGGCCGTGCTGCACCCGCTCTGAAGCTGTTTGGCCTGCGTGGAGCCGCGCACCCTAACCCTGGGGACAGCCTCCTCTGCCTCGGCCTCCCTTCTGTGGCTGGTCTCGGCACCCTGAGTGTGAACTGAAAACATCTTGTCACCTTCAGTCAAAATCCCATCTGCAAGCCTGTGACTCCCTTACCAAAGAGCAAACATTGTCAACTTCCCTCCCTGTCCTTGGCCTCGCCCGGCACAACCCTTGGGCATCTGACCGCACACAGCCGTGGGGCCTCCTTCCCGTCCTGGGCACAGTGTGCTCCCCTCGCCAACGGGCTGGGACCATTGCTCAGAGCGCACGCTAGACGACGTTGCTATGCTGCTTCACGCCTCCGTGTGTTACCGGAAACCTGAAGTCCTCTCCCTGACCTACAGACGTCCTCAGACTTCCCACCAGAGGCCCTGGGGCCGCTGCCTACACGGACGCTTTCCTCCCGATCGGGGCCCAGGCGCTGTCCTGGGGTCTGCAGGCTGTACCGAAGCCGAGGCTCTGCACTGAGGGTCCGTACTGTCTCCTCCCATCCTCAGACCCGGCGTCTGCCTGGGGAGGGCAGGGTCCATGCTGCGTCCTTCCAGCGGCCACCCCGGAGCTGATTCCAGGAGCCTGGTGTGCGGCACGCTGTGAGCAGACACCGGGTCTGGGGCAGGACCCTGCCACGTGCTGAGTCTCTTACTGCCGCATCTGTGGGAACGCTCAGCAGGGTCTGGGCGGTGTTGGAGCCCACGGGACGCACCTGCTGTCATCTGTTTTGCCTTTACTCATGTTTCCCCCCAGAGCTCGTGGGCACCGAGGGCTGGTGAGGAGGAGGACCCAGGGGCTGCCCAGGCCGGTGGAGTGGCTGGAGCCCCGCTGTCTCCTCAAGAACCCCAGGGACTCCCTGGGGTTCTGCGTGTGCTGGGAACGTCCCCAGAGCTGCTTCTGGGAAGAGCTCTCGAAGGCAGAAATTGGATTTGGTGGTTCTCTCCTGTCTGGAACAGAACTGTGGACGGCCGTGTCTGTAAAAACAAAACCCCCCATGTGGGTCCAGGGGGACCAGGTCCTGACGCCGTGGGCTGGCCGAACGGGTTCTGCTAGCGCCCTGCAGGTTTCTGAGAAATGCTAATAAAACTGAATGAGTTCATCTTGGCTTCCAAGTAACTTTGAGGCCCCCAAACCGAATTATTGAATCTGGTCTTCCCACGACTCCAGAGCTTTAGAAATGCAGTTGTGTTGGAACCTGAGGTCTCAGTGACGGCAAAAGAGCACGGACACATTTTGTTTGCATTTTGCGGTTTGCTCCTTAGATGCCACGGTAATGAAGACAGCACTTCATTAGCCTTATTATGGAGATCTGCATTCCCTGCGGTCGTTTCCTTGCGAGTCTGATTTATCCACCCCTCACTCGCTCCCCTCCTTCCCCGTCCTCCAAGGCCCGCCACCGGCAGGCACTGTTCTGGGAGGCGTGCAAGACCAGAGGCAGAAGGGGTGTACCACCATCTGTTGAAACGTGCCCTGTGAGGTGGGAGGGCCAAGACAGGCTGAGCAGCTCCGGGGACACACGGGTCCGTGAGGGTGGGAGGCTGGGGCACCCGGAGCACGTCCAGGAAACGATGCACCTCCCCCTGGGATGCGGCATCGCGGCGTAAAGGGGGACAGAGCAAAGGAGCCGAGTTGCTGGATGGCAGTCACCTTTCCTGCTTCTCAGGGACTGCTGGATGGCGGTCACCTTTCCCGCTTCTCGGGGACTGCTGGATGGCGGTCACCTTTCCCGCTTCTCGGGGACTGCTGGATGGCGGTCACCTTTCCCGCTTCTCGGGGACTGCTGGATGGCGGTCACCTTTCCCGCTTCTCAGGGACTGCTGGATGGCGGTCACCTTTCCCGCTTCTCGGGGACTGCTCAGAGTCCACTGTTGGCTCATTTGGGTAGGGGCCGGAGACGGCCATGATGCTGACATTTCCCGAGCGCTTACTCTTCTAGCGTTCAGATGTGTCAGCCCACTTAATGCCTCCTCTACAGATGAGAGGACAGACACAGATGGTGCCTTGCTCCGGGTCACGTGGAGAAGGAGGACTCAGCTTCTGATACCCAGAACCCTGTCTCCAGGGCCTGCTCATGCGTCTCCGAGGCTCGGCTGCCTGGACGGGGTGCCTGGCCCACGTGCCCGTCCACTTGGTCATCATTCCTTCATTCCCTCAAGACACGGGGCACTCACTTCCTACGTGCCAAGTTCGTGCTAACGCTCACTTAGGACCGATGGGAAGGAGGAGGTGCAGCTGGCGGGAGGAGCCCGGAGGTCTTGCTGTCTTCTGGGAGCGGCTTCTGGGTGAAGAATGAAGGGGCCAGGAGCTGAGGGCATCAAAGCGAGGAAACCAGCAGAGCTTTGGAGCAGAGCAGCTGGGGCAACGAGGGGCAGGGGGGCCAAATGGTTTTAAGAAGTGTTCTGATAACTTCCCTGGTCACCGTTGTGTCCCCGTGGGAGATGAGGCCATTGCCTCCCCGCCCAGACTCCTCTCTGCCTCTACCTTCAGTGTCCCGCCCCCTTCCCTTGCCTCCACAGCCAGCGCCCACTGCCGCCCAGTGTCAGGGGCCTGTCCCGGGTCCACAGGGGCCTGCCGCTGCTGCCCGCCCGCATACAGAGCCGAAGGTCCTTGACGGTCTCCACCCCGTGTCCTGCAGACTTCTGGCACTGGTGCGCCTTGTGGGAACCTCCTGTGCCTTTCCTGTCGCGTCCTCCCGGCCGATCCAGCTAAAGCCACCCTCTGCGGGACCTTCCCCAGGGCCCCCCAGGCTCGGCCCCCTCCCGCCTGCTCCACACAGATTTTCTCTGGGAGCACGTCATTCACCAGCCCCCGGCACACGAACCTCTTCGCCCAGGCCAGCTGCTCCGCGGCCCCCCAGGACCCCGTGGGCACTCGGAAGCTGCCCGGGAGGTGCTGGATGGTCAGATGAGGGAATCGGCACATGAACCATATGTTTTCTGGTTGTCCAAGGAGCTCTCTGTCGGGGGAGGAATGCCGCGCCACATGGCCACTGGGTTGCCTTCTGGACTCGGCAGGAGAGGTGGGTGCACGGCTCCAGCGGGGCTGCTCTCCTCACCACCGCCCTGCCAGCCAGCCTCCCACACCAGGGACAAGGCGGGGCTGCTGGAGGCAGACAGGTTTGGGAAACTGCATCCTTTATTCCTCTTCTGATAGCCCCAAATACGGAGTCTTTGCATAGAAAACTTAGATCAGGATTGCATTACATAGATATACTTAAAAAAATTCCGTTTCTCTCAAACATACTTCGTCATGGAACCATCCACTTAACACTGATTAATGGTCATCATACGTGACCTTCCACGCAAAACATCCAACGCAAGCTTGTTTCCACACAGACCCTCACGGCGGAGGAGGGAGGTTTGGGAGGGTTTGATGACCGCCGTTGGGTGGGCCGTCGTGGGTCCCATGCCGGGGCCCCTGTGGGGACATTTGGAGCGTTCTCTGGAGGTAAAGTCATTTATAGCAAGAGAATTATGACAAACTTATTTTCCATTAAACAAGTGAACTGTGTAATTGTTACAGATTATAATTTTTTTCAACAGGACAGGGCATAGCTGGAAATTAAGCAAATTCTATGAACAGCCAAACCTAATGAATCCTGCAAAGATTGAGCTGTAAGTGGCAACGTCTGGAATTGTAGCGTACCACGTGTCAGTGAATCAGCAGTGTTAGGGTATTAATTATGTAATCGTGGGAGAAACGTGGGGCAGAGAAGCGACTGGGCCTCGGTGGCAACATGATGTCACCCTCGAGCTCCGCGCATGGCCACCTGCGGGCTGTGGCAGAGACGGAAGGGTGGAGGTGCCGGGGGTCAGAATCCTGCTAATGGACCGGGGCCGGCTCCCAGGTCCAACGCGCTGCTGCTGCAGCCGATTCCCCCGTTGGCTGCGCGGGGGTGTAAGGAGGAAGGGCAACTCGGCCCCGCGGACCACTGCGTACCTGGCCCTGCGAGCACCGATGTGCAGGAGTACATGCCAGGTCCCGAGCACCCCTACGGGAAAACCCAGCGGTAAGTGAGACAGGCATCCATCCTGGAGAGCTCCCAGGCCAGCGGGGAGGCAGGAGTGCGAGGAGCAGCTCCCAGAACCACAGGATGGCTCTGTGAAAGCTTCGTGGTGGCGTGGGGGGCACCCAGTAGGGGCGCTGAGTGCAGACCACGCTGACAGAGGTGGGACCCAGCCGCGGTCTGCTCAGCTCCAACGTCCACATTCCTGACCCCGTTGTCTCCTCCCACATTGTAAGGGAGCCACACACCTGCATGTCACTCGTCACTGTCAGAGGACTCTGCAATGCCTGGTCAATGTTGGATGACAAGGCATGGGAGTCCATGAATGAATGAGTAAATGGATTTGGAAAATATGGCTTTACCTCTCAGCAAAATTTCCAAACTGGGGAGGTGCCAAGATCCACGTAACAGTAAAGGGCACTGGCTGTGGGCAGAGCACTGTCCCTTAGGTCCCTGCAGCCCCACGGGGGTCCGGTATGGTGGCTGCTGCAGAGGGAGGCTAAGTGCCTAGTGAGACTCGAGTCCAGGTCTGGTGGCCTCTTCCCAGAGCTGGGCTCAGCTACAGCAGAGACAAAGCCGAGGCCACCACGGTCAGCACGTCCCGGGCTGTAGGAGGCCCGGTGTTCACAGGCCGACTCCAATTTCCAGGATGCTTCTGTGGGTTTGTCTGTGTCTGGTTAGCTCCTCTGTGAGCGCTCGGCCAGATGGCACCCTTGCCAGCTCAGAGGTCCGTCTGGAAGCCTCTCCTCCAGGCTAACCAGCTTCCATTGAGACACCTTGCCTCAAAGAGCTCTCACACCTGGGCTTTGATCTTACAATTCCAGTTTTCAAAGCCTGCCCGTCTCCCCGTCTTTCCTGTGCCTTTTTTCTTGCGATGTTTCCTGGAACCAACCCTGGGCGCCCCGCACAGGAACTGCTGTGTGTTCTCAGAGCCTAGGTGTTTCCGTGGACGTTCTCGGAAAGAACTGCTGTGAAATAAAGCGACACTTGTGTCTCCTGGGCATCCTTGGGCCCAGAGTTGACTTTGATAACACGCAGACCTATTTTAAGAAGGATAAAAAGCTTCTGTAACATAGGAAAACAATAATTACCAAGGAAAAAAGAGGATTTTGCAAAAACCTGTGAACCGAAGCACAACGTCCTGACCTCGTCTCACCAGTTCGGGAAGAAGGCACCTGTTTGCTCTGGCGTTTATTTACGTTGTCCTGACCCTCGCGGGCTCTCGGGTCTTCAGACACAGGAGGCCCGCGTGCAGGTCTCGAGCAGCCCGTAGCCCTGCTGCAGGACCAGGCCGAATCCTGCAGCACACGTGGGGAGAGGGGCCGAGGAGCTCTGTGAGGACACAGGAATGGGTGTGTGGGATTCCAGGAAGGAACTTGAAGTGCAAGCTTAACCTCAAACGTGAACAAGATCAGAGGTGGAAGCGGGAGGAGAGGAATCTGAGGAGGAAATGTCAAGTGAAAAGGTGGATGACAGGGAACAGGCTCACTGGAAGGGCCCCTGGCTTTCAGGATGGCTGGACCACCTACCCTGGGGAGGCAGCTGCAGGCCAGGGGGACTGAGCCTGGGGAGGCAGCTGCAGGGCAGGGGGACTGAGCCTGGGGAGGCAGCTGCAGGCCAGGGGGACTGAGCCTGGGGAGGTAGGTGCAGGCCAGGGGGACTGAGCCTGGGGAGGCAGCTGCAGGGCAGGGGGACTGAGCCTGGGGAGGCAGGTGCAGGCCAGGGGGACTGAGCCTGGGGAGGCAGCTGCAGGGCAGGGGGACTGAGCCTGGGGAGGTAGGTGCAGGGCAGGGGGACTGAGCCTGGGGAGGCAGCTGCAGGGCAGGGGGACTGAGCCTGGGGAGGCAGCTGCAGGGCAGGGGGACTGAGCCTGGGGAGGTAGGTGCAGGGCAGGAGGACTGAGCCTGGGGAGGCAGCTGCAGGGCAGGGGGACTGAGCCTGGGGAGGTAGGTGCAGGGCAGGGGGACTGAGCCTGGGAAGGCAGCTGCAGGGCAGGGGGACTGAGCCTGGGGAGGTAGGTGCAGGGCAGGGGGACTGAGCCTGGGGAGGCAGCTGCAGGGCAGGGGGACTGAGCCTGGGGAGGTAGGTGCAGGGCAGGGGGACTGAGCCTGGGGAGGTAGGTGCAGGGCAGGGGGACTGAGCCTGGGGAGGTAGGTGCAGGGCAGGGGGACTGAGCCTGGGGAGGTAGGTGCAGGGCAGGGGGACTGAGCCTGGGGAGGCAGCTGCAGGGCAGGGGGACTGAGCCTGGGGAGGTAGGTGCAGGGCAGGGGGACTGAGCCTGGGGAGGCAGCTGCAGGGCAGGGGGACTGAGCCTGGGAAGGTAGGTGCAGGGCAGGAGGACTGAGCCTGGGGAGGCAGATGCAGGGCAGGGGAAACCGAGCCTGGGGAGGTAGGTGCAGGGCAGGGGGACTGAGCCTGGGAAGGTAGATGCAGGGCAGGGGGACCAGGCCTGAGAAGGCAGATGTAGGGCAAGGGAGGGCAGAGCCTGGGAAGGCAGATGCAGGCCAGGGGAACCGAGCCTGGAAAGGCAGCTGCAGGCCAGGGGGACTGAGCCTGGGGAGGTAGGTGCAGGGCAGGGGGACTGAGCCTGGGGAGGTAGGTGCAGGCCAGGGGAACTGAGCCTGGGGAGGTAGGTGCAGGGCAGGGGGAACCGAGCCTGGGAAGGCAGATGCAGGCCAGGGGAACCAAGCCTGGAAAGGCAGCTGCAGGCCAGGGGGACTGAGCCTGGGGAGGTAGGTGCAGGGCAGGGGGACTGAGCCTGGGGAGGTAGGTGCAGGCCAGGGGAACTGAGCCTGGGGAGGTAGGTGCAGGGCAGGGGGACTGAGCCTGGGGAGGCAGCTGCAGGGCAGGGGGACTGAGCCTGGGAAGGTAGGTGCAGGGCAGGGGGACTGAGCCTGGGAAGGCAGCTGCAGGGCAGGGGGACCAGGCCTGAGAAGGCAGATGTAGGGCAAGGGAGGGCAGAGCCTGGGAAGGCAGATGCAGGGCAGGGGAGGGCCGGGCCTGGGAAGGTAGATGCAGGGCAGGGGAACAAGGCCTGAGAAGGCAGATGCAGGGCAGGGGAGGGCCGAGCCTGGGAAGGCAGATGCAGGGCAGGGGAGGGCCGGGCCTGGGAAGGTAGATGCAGGGCAGTGGAGGGCCGGGCCTGGGAAGGTAGATGCAGGGCAGGGGAGGGCCGGGCCTGGGAAGTGGATCCAAACACAGGTAGGGTCAGACCAGCAGGGACCCCTGGGCCACAGTTGATGGTGCTGCTTGCACTTGGAAATAAACCCCATGAGAGAATGGTTTTGTTCCTCGCTGCACCCTCCCCACCCCGCTCCCCCCGCAGTGACCACCACAAAGCCTGCTGGTGGCCCGATCGGGGACCTGGCTTCTCTGCTTCTTCCACGCAGGCAGGTTCGCCCTGCGGCCTGCACAATTAGATTTTAAATTCCGTCCTAGCTTTTGCGCGTCTGACTCTAAACCCTAAAGCCTTCCTGGTCCACACGCCGTCAGGGGTTCCGCCCTCTGGACACCCCGTCCTCCATACCCGAACCGGCTTCGGGCTGGACCTCCACTTGTCAGCACCTCAGGGACGCTGCATGGGCCACGGGGCCCATTTGGGGCTGTGACCCGTGACCTGCCCGAGTCAGACAGCCGCCGTGCGGGAGCTGGGATTCTCAGCCGTTAGCGCCGGTGCGGAGCACTGATGCCTCGCACCCCGGTGGAACTGCTTCCGGGGTCACCCAGTGCCGGGTGCTGAGCCCGCTGCTGCTCGGGGATGAGATTTTGCCTGGACTCAGGCTCCGGCTGTCACGTCCTGGCTGAGTGTCGCCGGGCAAGTCACTTCCTCTCCTGTCCATCTTTTCTCAGGCTCCTGGGCAGTTCAGTGCGGACCGCCGGGTGGTGTCAACCAGAGCACATATAAAACGCTTCGTGGTCAGCTCACCCCGGGCGTAACTGACGAGTGTCGCTGTTGACTGTTGTTGCATAAATAGAATGTGGTCCCCTGTCCTCCCAGGGGCTGCAGCCAGGAGGATGCCTGGGGTTAGGACACATGCCATGTGGTTTGATGAGAGCGGCCTAAGATGGAAGGAAGGGACAGTGGCCTGGAGGCCGGGTGGGCCAGCACGGGCACTCACCAGGCCTGCCCCCTACCCCGTCCACTCCCTGCGCAGCTGGGGTGGGGGCGGCAATCTGGGAGGAGTCCTATGACCATGCTATCCAGAGTTCTCACCGGTCGCGGTGCTGTCACTCACGCACCCTACGCCACGAACGACCCAGATGCCATTTCGGCTTTGGGTGTTTTATTCTGGTCGGGGGCAGTAAGGGCGGTAGGGAAAGTAAAATGACCCTTTCCAACGGATTTGTCTTCTTTTGGTCTTGTTGTTAAGACATCGAAGAGCAAGGAAGGAGAAACGAGCCAACAGGGGCTCTGGCAGCAGAAGCGGGTCTCAGTGCCCCACCGGCCATGGAGGAGGGCGGTTGGCCTCAGGACACAGAGAAAGCTCCCCAGAGTGGCGACTTTGTTCTTGCCTCCCGCTCTGTACTTGTGGGGGGCTCTTGCCCCAAACCAGGCTCCATTCGGGTCCTTCCCTGCTGCCTGCCGGCCACAGGCAGAATTTCTTGGAAATGAAGTGGAAGAGGAGGGCCAGTGTCCCGGAGACCCGCTCCTGCCACTGACCTTGTTGGCTGGCCCCCACCCACCCCTGCTGCAGAGGGGCCCTTTGGCAGCCTCACTCAGGTGAACATGGTGTTTGAAGCCGGTCTACCGATGAAGTAGACTGGTTGTCTTCAGACCCATTTTACAGATTGAAAAAGTGAGATTCAAAGAGATGTAGTGTCTCCCGTTCTTCCAACAAAGAAAATGACAGAACTAGGACTGAGCTGATGCTTGACTCGAATCCCATCGTTTTGCATGATTCCTCCCTGAAAGTAATTCTCTAAAGAACCACGTGCTGCTTGGTGTTTCATCGTATTAAGGGCAGATCTGGCTGCCGTTGTGGGGTAAACAGGTATCAACTAGAGATCTGTCAGAGGCTCCCATTTTCTAGAAATAACGAGACATTTCCATCAACCTGTATTTGAGGCTGCCCTCTACTTGTAGGAGAAAGAGACACATCATGTGAGCAGAAATTTGTCTCAAGTCCCAAATTGGTTTAGTCCAGTGTTGGCTTCGGGGGTTGGGTGAACCCCGTTCTCTGCTTCATTGGAGGCCCAGAGCAGAGACACTGGGAACACAGGTCCAAGCCCACACAGCATGCTCTCTCAGTAGCCGCACAGCAACACGGTTAGAACCCTCAGCGTGCTGTGGAGACATGGCTTTTAAGCAAAAATTGGCAAAACGACAATTCTGTTGTACCTTCAGTTCCTAGAACGTTGCCCAGCGAGACACACTCAGATCTCAAGATGAGCAGAGGTTATCTCGAAAGCGCTTCCTTTCCTGTGACATCAGAAGATAAGACAGAGCCTGGGATAACATAGACCTACATGTAAATCCTTGACTTTGGTTATTTAAGAATAGTGATCTTTGAAATACATATTCATTTATGTGTGTTTTTTAGGAAGATTGTGCTGGATACTCAGAAGGGGGAGGGACTAGTCAAATCCGGGCCTGTCTTGAGGGCAGTTAAAATCTGGGAGACAAAGGATGGTTTTAAATAATAAGAGCAATGGCAGAATGAGGCCCCTGACGCTGCTGTGACGCTGTGACGGGCTCTGCAGGTGCTCTGGAGATAGCGCCCGGGGGCTGGAGAGGCTCAGGGAAGACGTGGCCCAGCAGAAATCCGGAGGGCCCAGGAACCTGCACTCTACAGAGGAGGCAGAGTGAGCAAGCACAGGCGTGTCTGTGTGTGCATGCATGTGTGCACGTATGCAGATGTGCGCACATGCATGTGTGTGCGTGTATGCAAATTGCGTACGTGCAAATGTGCACGTGTGTCTGTACGTGTGCACACAGGCAAATGTGTGCAAATGTACACGCGTGTCTGCGTGCATGCAAATGTGCGTGTGTGTGCGCGCGTGCACACGTATGCAAATGTGTGTGCACATGTGCAACTGCGTGTGCTTTGTGGAAGTGCATGCATGTGTGTCCATGTGCACACGTGTGAGCAGCCGTGGGGAAGGGTCTCTTGGAGCTCTCAGGGCCTGGCTCAAGTCAAAGACCAGGAACCGCAGTCGAATCTCCACGGTCTCTACCCCGTTGAGGCAGAGCGCGGAGCGGGGGAGTGTTTATTTGTGCCTGTTGAGGGAGAGAGGGCGGAGCTGGGGAGCTGGGAGGAGAAACTGGGTCACCCAGGTTGGGTCAGGGGCACTCGTATTAAACTGAGAGCACGGGCTTTATTCTGCTCGCTGCGGGAAGCTGCTGGGAGGCTTTGGGCAATGAAGCAAACAGAACATAATTCTGTTCTGAGGCCTGCCAGCCTCCTATAGCGATGTTTCCGTGGTTTCTCTTGAGATCAGAGTCTGTGTCTCCTGTCTCTTCTGACCAAGGACCAGGCCTTGTCCCCACCCAGGTCCTGGTGCCACCAGTGTCACGGCAGCCAACGCTCCTCTCCCAGTGGGTCCCCGATCTCCAGTTCTACCCAGTTGGAGCCCTGATTAATGAGAGCCACTAATTAGAGCCCTGTATTCCCAGTGTTCTGGACGTGGCTGGAAGCCAAGCTCGGAAGACTCAGATTCACTGTCAGAACTGATGGGGAGACCTGGGGCTGCCCCAAGGGGAGGACTACAGGCCCACACCTGCCATCATCTGCCCCTTCCCACCCACCAGCCGCCTGCCCACCTACTTTGCCCAGGCCTGACATTTCCTCTTCCCCCTCCCTGGCTTTAGCTTCCTGCATCCTTGCTACAGAAGTGAGGGCAAAGGGCTTCTCTGCACACAGACAGTGACATGGGGGAGGAGGGCCTGCAGGGAGCACAGGACTGCAGGAAAGACACGGGGATGGCTGTCACGGCCCTTGGTGACCCTGGGCCCTTGGGAGCTCAGTTTGGACTATGGTTCTCAACCTCGGCTACTTATTAGAACCATCCAGAAAGCTCCCAAATCCCCCTTATCCAGGCTGCACCAAGACAGGCGAGCCAGGCTCTCTGGGTGGGACCCCGTGTCCAGATGGTGGTTACAATGCACGGCTAGAGCTGAGAACGGCTGCCTGACATAGGTGAGTCTGTACCCATCCGTGGCTGTGCGGGTGGGAAAGAGGCAGCCCCAGGGACCACCCGGCGTCTGCTTGACATATCACCCGGGTCACCTGTCCACTTTCTAGGATTTTAGGGGGCTCAGAATATCGTCCTGTTGCCCTTCCTGAAGACAGATATTTCCACCACTACATGTATTATCTTCATTCATTCATTCACTCACTCGTTCATTCACTCACTCTTTCATTCCACATGCATCTGTGTAGCACAGACCACCTGTCACGTGCTGTGGGAGTCTGAACACCCAAGATGACAGACGTGTCCCTGCAGACATGAGGGGAGGGGACAGAGGCACAAGCCTGTGAGCCCAGCCCAAGGGGCCGTGTTGTGACCGAGAATGCACCATGCAGGGTAGGTGTGCACCTGGCCCCGCTGCTGCTTGGAGCCAGACCTTCTGGCCCGTAGGTGACGCGTGGGCTGGGGCACAGGTGTGGACGGGAGGAGGGCAGGAGCCAGGCCGAGCCACTTTGTGTGACAAGCTGCAGAGTGCAGGTGAACATCACATCCGTGCAGCAGGCATGTGACCTGTGCTGGGCTGGGGGAGGGTCTGGGTGCCAGGGGGAAGAGTGGGGTGGCAGTAAAGGCAGGAGCCCCACAGGCCAGGAGAGGTGTCCCATGCCTCTCCTCACTCATTGTGCTACCACAATTCCTGCTGCAGCGGCTGCTCCCAGATAGGGAAACTGAGGCTCAGAGGAGTTTGTGACTTGTCTCAGGTCACATATGTAGCTAAGCCATGAATCGGGAAGCAGCTGTCCACGTGCGGGTCCCAGAAGAAGCACCCCAGATGCCAGGCAGAAGAACCCCCCCCCCCATCCAGAAGGACCTTCGGCCCTGGGCCTCCTTTCCTGGGAAGCAGGGTTGGGTCAGGAGCAGGAGAGAGCCCGTCCCAGGAGATTCCTGGGCCCAATGCAGGAATGGGCAGTGTGTCCCTAGAGTGGGGCTGTGGAGAGCCCGACAGGGCATCAGATCTGGGAGGATCTGGGGCGTCCCTGAGAACTTGGGGAGCATCCTCAGGGTACTGCTGGTGAACAGCCCATCACCTATGGGGATTTCCTGCCCTTCATTGGAACTGGGGGACAGAAGGGTCACGTGGGGAGGCCAGCGCTCAGGCTGCAGGAAACTCAGAGGCAGCAAAGGGCCCATGAGTTGCCAGTGAACGTCCAGGGGAACTGCCCACTTTGAGAATGTCCTCAGCAGCCCTGCGGACCCGTTGGTCAGACGAAGCAGGAACATGCTGGGAATTAGCATTGCAAGGCGGGGACGTGTGCTGGGGCCCTGAGCGTTTGGAGTCCACTTTCCCAGGCTGTCTCCTTGTGCGTGTGCTTGCAAACCAGATGCCCCACCCAGAAACTTATTCAAGATGTTTGTCCAGAGCGTCATGATAGAGCCTCCAGTTTGCTGTGACAGGTGTGAAAGGACCGTGCGCCTTGGCAACTGGAGAGGAGGTGGGTGTAAAAGAGAGGAAGCGTCCCCTTCCCTCTAGAAAACTGGGTTTGGCGGGAGCCCAGCAGCAGGAGGTTCTGGGCGGAGCTGAGGAGCATCCTGTCCCCATGGGGCACAGGGACAGGGGAAGGGCTCGGTGGTGGCCACCCCAGGAGCTCGGAGACGGAGACACTTAAGCCACTTTCAGACCCTAAAATGATTATGGTTGCTCCTATCCACACTGCTGGGGGCGCTTCCGCCAGCACTGGAGTTTCATCAGAGACACGCCCTAGGAGTCACTGGCGACAGAGGGCCAGACCCGCGGCGTTAAAGCCCAGAGGCCGGCGGCTGAGGACCGTTGGCGCTCATTACGTGGCTGGTGGCGTAGCCTGGCTTTAAGGCAGCAGAGCGGGACATCCAGCTGCGTTCCTGCCTCCCTGAGGGGCCGCCTCGACTCCCAGAGACTTGCCCTCCCACTGAAGCTGCCGGTTGTGACGTGAGCGCCATGTCTCCCTCATCTTCCTCTTTGTGGCCCCTGTTCCTCGTTTCTCATGCCCCAAAATGTAGAATTTGTGGAAGAATGTGAAGGGTGCCCACAGAGGTGGTTTGTGCTGTGGACACCATGGCCTTGTTTCTTTTCTTCCAAGTGCCTCCCTGTCGTGCTGTCTCCGAGAGCCCCTACTTTGTCTCCTTCCTCACGAAGCCTCCAGCTCGTTCCATGTCTTTCATCCTCCATGGCAATTCCGCTCCACCCCAGACTTACACAGATCACCTGCCTCTGCCCGTTTTGAAGAGCGCCAGAGGGAAGTGACCAGGAAACGAACAGGTCCACTGCACCTAGGATAGGGTGAGGTGTCCGTGCAGTTTGTTAGGTTAGTATAATCCCCTCTTGGCAGACAGGGATCCCGAGAGTCCCCCAGAGACCACACACACGTCACGGAGCATCTGAAGTATGCCTGGGTTCTGCGTGGCTTGGATCAGGCCGGTGTCGGGACCCGCAGACAGCACTTCCCGGCTGCCTGTGCAGGAAGCCGTGGCCATGTGACCAAGTTTTGGCCATTGTGGATGAGTGGTGCTACTTTGGGTCTGGCCCATATGAAAAATCCCTTGTGGGACCCTTCCGGATCTTTCTTCCTGTTTCTCCACCTTGCATGCATGTGAGGACTGCAATGTGAAGCCGCGTGTTGAAGGCAGACACAGCCTGAGATAAGGGCTCCTTGGGGGAAGGCCGTGATCACCAGGGTACTCGGTGGTGGTCCCCGGGTGTGACACTGGGGACTTTTCTTTGTTACAGCAGCTGGCCTGCCTCAAGTGGTAGAGAAGCTAATAACGAGTTTCCTGAACCAAGTCTCCTCTTTACCAAGGGCTTTCCGGCCCTCCAGCAGATAAACTATTGTCCTCACCTCACCGGACCTCAGCCTGCACCTTCACCTCCAGACCTCAGCCTGCACCCACAGACACCCGGGCTTGGAAGCGCTGGGCATGAGCGGTGGGCGTCTAGTCTTGGATGGTGACCGCTCCATTCCGAAGACCCAGGCAGTCAAGGCCTAGGCAACCCAAGAGTCCTGTTCCTGTCCCTGTCCCTGTCCCACAAGGTCTGCGGCTTGTGCTGGCCCCACCCTCTGCTCTCCCCTTGCTGTGCCTGACACAGCCCTCGCTGTCCGGCTCCCATCGAGGAAGGAGGCGAGGGGAGTAGACCGCAGAGGCCCGCTCCCTTAAATGAATTGGTGCCCTCCTAAAGCGTAAGCTGTCTCCTACGCTGGCTGGTCTCCCTTGGCCGGCAATGTCAGGTGGGGTTTCAGGAGTTGGAAGGAGGGCACTCTCAGAGCAGAGCCAAATGTTCCTGCAGCCTGCTTCCCGACCTGCTTCTCACTGGAGATCTCCTAAATCGGGGAGGGCCTTCATTTCGCCAGATATTGCCATCCTGAGACAGGAGCAGTCTTCAGCTGGACCCTTTAGCCGGAGCCCCAGAGGCTGGGCCAAGGGGCCGCTGTCCTGGAGCCCTGGGACCGCTTGGTCCCTGATCTGATATGTCAGGTCCTATGGCAGACGGGTGCTCCCCGCTCCTCCCGTAGGTCTGGGCTGGGTTTTCTCCCGGAAGCGGGCTGAGCAGCGGCCCAACCCTGGAACCTGTAAATGTTCCTTTATAAGGAAAAGGGGTTTGCAGATGTGGTGAAGTTACGTGTGAGGAAGAGGAGGTGGGCTGCTTTTCAGGGCGAGCCCTGCAGACAGTCGGTGTCCTCATAAGAGAAGCAGCGGGCACGGCCGGGTGCAGACAGAGGCAGAGACGCAAGCTGTGCAGCCAGGAGCCAGGCACAGCAGAGAAAGTGTAGCCCTGCCGGCCCCGGCTGTGGGACTGCTGGCCTCCGGAGCAGAGAGAACAAATGTCTGCGGGGTTAGGCGGCCAGCCTTGTGGCTGGTTGTTAGCTGCAGGAAACTGGTCAGCTCCTTTAGCGACACGGGCTCTATACGGAGCCCTGGCTTCCCGCACCAACCAGCAAGGGCCCAGTGTCGGTGGGCTTTGCACCCGGGCTCCGCATATGGTGGTCTGTGCACGGAGCACCCACCCACGCATCCACTGCACCCTGGTGACAGTGTTGGTGAGGAGCCAGAAGGAAGGAGCTGGCTCTTTATATCACGCAGCAGGGAGAGGGCTCTCTGACAGACCCCAAATCCAAAGGCAGCAAGGAGGTGGGCACCCTGGGGCCGGGGGTGGGGGTTGGGGAAGCATGGCAGGTGCAGGCTTGGGAAGGGCTGCATGGGATCTTGGAGGCGGGCACGTGGCTGGTGTGCATGCATGAGGGGAGGTCATCGAGGGGGTGGGCGAGGTCACTGGGCATGGTGTGAGCGGAGGGCAGGTGCGCCCTAAGCTGTTTTATTTTTTTTTTTAAAGATTTTATTTATTTATTTGACACGGAGAGAGACAGCCAGCGAGAGAGGGAACACAGCAGGGGAGTGGGAGAGGAAGAAGCAGGCTCCCATCGGAGGAGCCCGATGTGGGACTCGATCCCAGAACGCTGGGATCACGCCCTGAGCCGAAGGCAGACGCTTAACGACTGCGCTACCCAGGCGCCCCCTGAGCTGTTTTAATAGGATCACTCTGTTTTCTGTGGAGCCCAGCAGGAGGGGTGGACAGGGGCAAGCAGGCATCCAGGACTGGGATGACAGTGAGATGCTGGCCAGTGGACGAGCTGGTGCACGGGAACAGGGCGGGTGTGTGAGAAGCCAGGGCTCAAGCTGACCCTGAGCTCTGACCTGATACATTGGTACAGTAAGATCGTCTCTTACCGGGATGGGCAACATGGGCGGGGACAGTTAGAGGCTCCGGAAGCTTCCATGCCACCAAGGTGAGGACCCTTTTCTGCAGGCTGGTGCACCTCAACAGTGGTGCACAGCTGTTACTGCTCTGATGGGTCAGTTTTCTGGGGGACGTCTCCCAACCCCCAGGTCTCACATGATGAGTGGACCCCGGACAAGGGCTCGTGCTTCTGACCCCCGGGGAACTCCATCTTCCCCGAGTGGCAGGTCCAGCTGCAGGGGTCTGGCTGTGGGACACGGGGAAGGTGCCTCAGGAGGGGACACGCACTTGGCGTTCACGCATCCACCACCCTGTGCCACACAGAGGCTCCTGTGAGGGACAAGCAGCCTCCCCGGCCGGCGTGCTCTGTGTGGCGGGTGTGGAAGCCACCCCGGGCCCAACTCTTCCTCCCGCCTCTCCTCTTGGCGGTGACAGCCGAGGGAGGACCTCGCATGCCCTGTCAACAGCAAGGCTCTGCAGGCTGGGGAGAGGTCCTACATTTCCTGGTGTCTGTTTCCAAGTGGTGCACTCAGTCTGAACGTGAAGAATTGTCCCTGCTGCCTCCTGTCCTCTTTCTCTTTTAGAGAAGAAACAGCCTCCAATGACCAGTTGAGCCCTTTGTGGGGGAGTCCTTTCAACAGACTGAGCTGGCCAGAAAGGAACCCACCCCCCAGGCCGGAGGCGGCAGGGGGAGCTTGTCCGTGGAAGGGCCTTCCTGGGCCCCCAGCTTGGGGTGGTCCTGCTCACGGGCCCTTGAGGTCTCAGTGCCAGCCTGTGCCCTCTTGAAACACGTCTCTGTGCCCAGAACAATCCGGGCTTTCCTTGGAAGCCCTACAGGACGGCTCCCCCAGGATGTCCTGCCTTCAGATGAGTTTCGTTCTCCCAGCATGTGTTTGGGGTGTGGGCTTGTCCCATGTTGACGCCGCGTTCCCAAGCCTGGCATTCCACAGCCGCCGACACTGGCCAGGTGCCCTGGGCTCCATCCCCACGGGCAGGTGTACTGGGGCCTGGCGTCCAGGCTCTCTGGGGTAGGGATGCAGATGGGCAGGTCGTCCACACCCACAACCTGTACTGTAGCAGGAGACCCAAACCACATGGAAAGGCCATTCCAGCTGCTTGCTGAGGGTCGCTGGGCTGGGACACTGCAGAGACCCCAGGGGCTGTCCCAGGGGAGCCCCCAGGGTCTGGGGAGGGGAGCCGGCCATCTGAAGCCTGTTCCTTGGTCTGTAAAGCAGGAAGACAAAGGCAAATGCAGTGTCTCGGGCTCTGTTCAGGGTTGCGTGAAGAGGGCTGACCCCAGGCCGGCGTGCTCCCGGCACTTGATGGATACCGAGTCCCAGGCCGCCGCGTTCAGCGGGAGGACCACCAGCACTGTAGACGAGGGGCAGGTTCTTGACTGCGTCCTGTGTGGAGGTGCTTAGAGCCGTTCTAGAGCCTTCTCCGGTCTTGGCCCCGTAGGTGGGAGGCAGTGCCAGCATCATAGTCTCCCCCGCCAGGTGCGGGGCTGGTGAAGGCCGGAAGAGTGACCCTAGAACCAGGGCCAGGGGCCCATGTGGCTGGTTCTCCCGGTCACCCGTTAGGGTTGGCCCCGTGTGGACGTGTGTGCCGTGGGCCTTCCTGAGACAGGGCCAGAGGCCCACGCTTTCCCCTCGGAAGCCCGCCACGGCGGGCACCTGGCCCAGCCCTTGCCGGTATGGCCATGAGCCACATGCACTCAGATGGGGACCCTGAGTGGGGGGGGGGGTTGGGGGGGGCATGGCTGGGGTCCTCCTCATTATTTGTCAGGTGATGTGCGCTATTCTGCTGCCCCTGAGACGCGTACAGGCAGCCTCGTCTTACTCGTCACCTTTGGTCTTGCCCTTCCCCAGGTGAGTGGCCACAGGGTGGTCATCTCATCTCTTACTGCACAGGTGAGGCCAGGCACAGCTGGTTTGATTTTCTCCAGGCTGATCATTCTGATAGGGGGGGAAGGACTGGCCAAGCAGCAGACCAGAAACCTCCAGTGGAAAACTCCGGAAAGTGAGTGGCACCTTCCTGTCTGACCAGGATTCACTTTGCATGAAACACAAATTCTCCACCTGGGAATTGTCTCAGGACAGGGAAATGCCAGTGAATTCTTTTCTGAAGTTGAAAAATTGGTAGGAAGCAGTGGGCTTCGAGCTCTTAGGGTCCACCCCCCTTTAGTAAGTGCTGGGCTGTGGCTCAGAAAGGGGAAGGCGTTTGCCCAGAAACGGCCACCTGATGCCCCAGGCCAGCCCTGCAGGAGATCTTGCGGCGGCCCTGCCAGGGGACGGTGGGTCTGATAAATGACCTGGGCTTCAGTGAGAAATAGGTTAATGTATCATCTCGCCGGGCTATTGGCATTCTCATCGTGGAGAGGAAGGTGGAGGAAGTCTCTCAGGGGCCCTTCTGGCTTCGATTGTCAGAGGGACCTTCCCGTGTCCTGTAAGGTGACTGTTCCACCTTCCTGGAAGCCGCTCTCAGTCCCAGGAGCCAGGGCTTGTGGTCTGGGCTCTTCCCCAGGACAGTCACAGGAGGGGCCTCTAGGAGGCCCACGATGAGACTCACTATGGATGGACGCAGCTGGTGCCCAGGGCCCCACACCGGGGAGGCCAGCGAGGCTCCTAGAGCACTGGGTTCTGCCTGCAGGACCTTCAGGGCAGGTGTCCTGGGGCATGGGGGGACCAGGGTCCCAGAGCAAGGCCCAGGCAGGGAGTGCTCAGGGGAGCAGGTCCTACACTGCCTGGCTCAGAGCAAACCAAACCTGCTTATCCCACCTGGCAGGTGGAGCCTGGCCACCACCCCATGGAGGCTGAAAGAGCCCTCCACCCACCGCATCGGACCCCTGACACTGGGAGCTCTCAGAAGGTCTGGGTGTGGCCTGGCCCAGGTGTGCTGATCCCCCCAAGTGGTCCAAGTGTGTCTTCCAGGTCTTGTGCATACCGCAAACACCCGAAGCCTCTGATCCTCTGGACCCTGCAGGTGGACAGAGCCCCGTTGGACCCACTTCTTCCTGTCCTACCTCCCAGCTCAGCTTTGCTCCACCCTGTTCCCCTGGCCTCTACCACCTCTGAACTGGCTTTCTGGGTGGATACTTGAGTCCAGTGTTTAAGGCTTGCTTCCTCCAGTCGGGAACTAGAAACCCTACACTCAGCTCTCAATCAGCTGCTTACCCATTTCGTGGCGACATTATTAGCCTTTCCACTGTGGCGCTCCGTAATTCTATTTAGAGTGCTTACTTTGTCAGGCACTACGGTGGAGGGTGATGAAGGCATAATTAACGCCCTCCAAGGCCCGCTGAAGGACAGGCATGTGATGAGCAAATGGAGCAGAATGCTATCACTTCTGCCTGGAGATGCGAGGACAGCAGCCAGAGATGGGATCTCTCAATCCTGGGCAGGAGCATTCCGTGAACTGACAGGTACCCGTCAGACAGCCGGAGGGGAACGCAGTATACGGGCAGAAGGAGCCAGGTTCTCTGCAGGAAGGCTTGAAAGGGGAAGCAGTGTGTTGCCTATGAAGGACTGGACAGGCTGGGCAACTGTCAGGGCACGGTGGGGACACGCCTGCATGGGCTGAGTGAGGGTTCAAGGTAGAAGGTCCCAGGGTGGTGTAGGGTTCTCACTGTTGAGGCAACCCACTTCTAAGTCATTTGCAAGTCCTATTGGTGTCACCTTCAAGTCAAGGTCAACATGCAAAACCCTATTGCCACCCACGAGTCCCCACCCTGGTCAGTGCCACCGTCATCACCAAGATGGCCCATTGCAGCTGGATCCTCATGTGTCTTTCTGCTTCAACTTCACCCACTTAGTGTCATCTCTACCCATGCTGAGGGGCCCTGGAAACAAAGGCAGATTTGTCATTCCACTGCTGGACACCTTCCAAGGGCCCGTGTTTCACTCGGTAAAGACAAAGTTAGTTGTAAGGCCCATAGACCTAGCCAGTGTAGACCTCATCTACACCTCTTCTACTGGCCTGACTTCCAGCAAGGACGGTCACCCACTGTCCCTGAACCACAGGTCAGCACCTCTCTCAGGACCCACCCTCCAGCAAGGGTGGTCACCTGCTATCCCTGAACACACCAGGCCAGCTCCTCCAAGTGACTGTAAGTGTTCTGCCTCCCAGTGTCCACATCCTGGCATGACCCCTGCTCTGGCTGTAGGCAGGACCTGTGCTTGCTTCCACCCACAGAATGTGCCGGAGGTGCTGGGCCGTTGCTCTGTGATCGCTCTCCGGCGTGTAAGACTGTGTTTGTCTGCAACTCACCTCACTGCTTTTCTGTCTGTTGTTTGCTTTGAATAACCAAGTCGTCTGGAAATGGAGGGAAAAGCGGCCAGAGTGTGAGTGAGAGTGAGAGGGGATGTCTCCCCACCTGAGCTTCCAGATGAGAACATGGCCTGGCCCCCATCTGGACTATTGCCTGAGCGAGCCTGGGCAGCAAATCCAGCTCGGCTGTGCCCAGACTCCTGGCCACAGAAACCGGGAGGTACTAAGCCTGTGTCATTCTGAGCTGCCATGTGGGGTCATTTGTTACGCGGCACTACCAGCATGCCTTCTAATGTTTCTCCTGTGCACTTGCCTTACGGTGCAGGCTGCACAGGCTGGAGATCTTTGTCCCTGGGCTCGGCTGTGCCTCCAGGGCCTGAGGGCCCAGCACATTGATGCACCGTGCCCTGGTGATGGCACATTGACGCAGACATTCTGTAAATGTCTGACTAGAGAGAGGCAAAGTGAGAGATGCTTTGATCCACAAAATACAGAATGTTTCTGCTCTGCAGGTAAAGTGGAGGCTTCTCACATGACTTCATTTCTCTGCAACCTCACTGAAGAGCATTTTCTTTCCTCAATTAGAAACAGAGTGGGATGGTTGGAAGGGGGGTTGGTGGCTGCCCCAGCTGGCCCTTGACTTTACAGACGAGAGAGAGACCTGTGCAGGGTCATGCAGCCAGGAATGAGGTGAGGAGTATCGCATACGGAGGACAAAACAACACAGAGACAGCCAGTGGCCCACGTCCCCGGCCCGGGGCCCCCACCCTGATACTGAATGACGTCCAGCTGTTGAGGGGCTGTGTCGACCAGCTCTTCCGCTTCCTTAACCACAGAAATGATGCAGGATGAGTAAACTCTGTCTAAATTCACTACTATTATAATTTAGCTCTGCCATTGAATAAAGCCATTTTCTCAGGGGGTGACAGTGTTGGCAATCATTGAAGAGTGAGTAGCTGTGACAACATGAGGTGCAGCTCTCACGGTCAGTGACCGTATTCGTGCATCTCCAGAAGGCTGGTTTGTGCTGGAAACACCAGAGCGTCGTCTCCTACGCACTTGAGCATGCACTTCAGGGCGCGGAAAGAGCGTACGTGAGCTCCGTTGCCTCCTGTTTCCCAAGCAAGCATCTGCACTGTCTGATGACATTTGGTACTCTACAGCAAACAGGCCTGCGCACATGTTACAAGCACGATTTTGAACTGTATATTAAAAATTGTATTGGCTGAGACGGTTTAATATTTGATGGTATATGTCTAATTAATACAGTCGGATCCTAGATTAGATCCACAACGCGAGTGGTGCAGCCTTTCGGGCAGTGTGCCCACGGTGAATTACCCACTAGGTATTTTCGTAGACGTTCGACGCAGTGTTACCGTTTGACATGAGCTTCTGTACGTCAGACAAGGAATTAGCAATCACACGGGCTTGGTCTTCATTTCATCCATATTTATTATCTTCAAGAAAAGCTATTTTATGGTTACTTTTTGTCTGGTAGTTTGGGAAAATCACAGAGTTAATGTACAATTCTTTTCTCCTGCTTCTCAACGATGTGCAGCATTCGCTCCTGGTGATGGGGCTTGATTTAAGCCCAGATCCCATCATCTATATATAGACCCACGCAGACCCGTGTCCTCGTGCCTGCTGTGCTCCTGAGTGTGCAGAGGAAGGCGAGAGAAGACACATTTACTGAGCGCATCTCCCGTGCAGCCTCTGTGCTGGGGACAGCCTCTCTGGGCCTTACAGCCTGGGATACGTGCTGTCACGGAGACGGGCGGGTGCGGGGACATGCCCGGCACCTGGTGCTGCCTGGCCCTCTGACCTGCTCTCCTCACCCACCCGGGGCTCCTGCTCTCGTTCGAGCCCTGGCTTACCGGGACTCACCCCGGTAGCACTTACTCCTTTGGGCCTGACCTACGCGCGTGTCCCCTTTTGTCCAGTCTGGTCCCCGATCTAACCCCGGCCAGCCCAAGGCTGCACACGTCCTCACACACAGGACCCGATGGCAGCAGCCTCTTCCACACACCCGGCTTCGTTCAGTCCAAACTGTCATGGCGGCTGAGCTGTGGTTGTGGGTTCCTTCAGCAGACCTCCCACCGTTCTCTTTAGGCAACAGAGTGCTGACCACAAACGGTTATTTGGTCTCTGTCTGCGAGTCACCGTGCTTGTATCCCTGGTGATGGCACTCTAGATGGGCTTGTGACAAGGGCAAATTACAAGTCTCTGTGGGACAGATACGTGGACATCAGGAGGGCAAAATTCTATTTTCCGCTGGGTCTCTAAGTGTGGAAGCAGGTGCTGGCGGTGTAGGCTGTGTGTGAAGTGAAGCCAAGCAGAGGCAGGTGGCGAGGGTGTCTTGACAGGGAGGGGACCCTTCCTGCAGGGTCATGAGTCACTGTGCTAGCTTCTGGTTACAGAAATCAGTTCGTCCCGCTCTACTGGCGTACTTGGGCCTGGGGGCCTGCTGCTGGTAACTCAGAGTGTTCTAGGACATCGTTGTCCCCATTTCCCAGAGGAGATCGAGGCTCACCGGGGTGCCCAAAGCCATAGGGCTCTTATGGACCAGGTCCATGCTTCCTCCCCTGACCCCAGAACCATGCGCTTCCCACCAGGAGCGCCCCCATCCTTCCCCTGTGGTCCAGTCCACGGGGAGGACGAGGCAAACATGGAATTGCTGAGAGGAGCGTGGGAATGGGACTCTGTTCTTGGATGTGTCGCTGTTCTCTGACAATTACTGACTGGGCAGGAAGAGGAGGACCAGCAGTCTTACTAGTTGGGGCGATCTCTGCGCATTTCCACAGAAGAAGCTCTGAAGGGATGACCCTAGGGAGGGGGACTCTTACCCGTTCCTCCTCATCCCTGCTGGGGAAATAAGTCAGTGCTGATCTGGTCCTTGGAGGGCCCTGGGGGGACTCGCAAGATGACAAGCCAGAGATGAAATGGGAGGACAGCTTGCCTGAAGAAATGTGAATGGGGTCTTCTGGAACCTCGGCCTCTGATCTGACCCTTGACCCAGGGAAGCCAAGGTGCCCTTCTGGCCAGAAAGTATTGGCAGCTCTCATGCAGAGCCAGCGGGGACTGGACCCTCAGCGCTCAGCCTACCTGCTCTGCTCTCCGCCCCAGGACTTTGAAGTGGCTTCGGTTAGAATGGGGGGCCTGTTCTGGGCTCTGCGTCTGAGCTCTGAGGGTCTGTGGTCCAAGCTGCTTCGGCTGCTTTGGTATTTAGGGTTACGCGGTGCTATAAACCCACGTCCCTCCAGCATCTGCACTGATTAACAGTCATTCAGCACTGCTTTTTATAACTATTTTTTAAAAGATATTATTTATTTATTTGAAAGAGAGCACAAGCAGGGGGAGCAGTAGGCAGAGGGAGAAGCAGGCTTCTTGCTGAGCAGGGAGCCTGACGCGGGGCTCGATCCCAGGACCCTTGGATCATGACCTGCGCTGAAGGCAGCCGCTTACCCGATGGAGCCGCCCGGCGCCCCCCCCCCTTCTTATAACTTTGTATTTTGAGGTCAGTTTGATACTCACAGGACGTCGTGAAAATAAGACAGAGCGTTCCCGCGTGCCCTGCACCGTTTCGCCCACGATAATATCTAAGCACAGTCCGTTGTCAAGAGCAGGAAATCGATGCTGGCATGGGGTGATTAACGTAGGCTCGCACGTTGCCAGCAAGGACTTTCAGTCACTTTTATGTGGAAGTATAGTCCTTCACCGTCCTCCTAGGTCGGTGTTTGCCGACGTGCGGGAGCGCGCCCTGGCCTTCAACAGCCTGATCTCAGCTGCCGGGAGACACGCTTGAGATGCCACCGAATCCGACAGCACAGAGGAAAGGCTTCGGAGTGTTTCCAGGCCGTCTGATTGGGTAAAGAGGAAGTCTCACCTGGCGTCTGCTCTGTCTCGAGCGGCCCTCGGACACCTGCCGTTTCCCTGCTTCAACCAAAGCTGGCCTTGCTGGCTTCTGGCTCAGAGCCTTGGGGAGCAGGACTGGCTGGAACTGGCAATACTGTTCTGGTTTCTCACGTTCAGTTTTTATAGGGCAAGAGGCACCAGTTTTGTATTTATGATAATGATGTAAAGCTTCTTTTTCATACACGAGTTTTAAGTCGGAAGGGAGTTGATTTTACACAGACGAACTACGTGACTAATAGCCCCGCAGGCCCTGAGCCACACAAGGAAGGGAAGGGGCTGCATGGCTCACATTTGGGTACTTTGCCCGAGTTTGGACACGGGGTCTGTTCCTCTGTTCCTTTTATTGAACAGATCCAGATGCTGTGCCCGGAAGGGTGAGTCAGGAAGGTGGGTGGACCCTGAATGCACAGGTCCCCGTGTAGGGAACAAGGACACCTGCACTATGCCGGGAACCCTCTCAGCCCCTACACCACCTTCCCGGGCTCCACTGCACAAGGTTGTGAAGACCAGGAGCCCTGCCCTCCCCGGACTCAGGACAAACCCCCCGTGTCAGCGCTCCCCTGCAGGCAGGATGGAGCGGGTTCGGGGGGTTCAGTCTAGGACAGAGTCCTGAGAGCAGTGAGCTCCTTGGAAGGCTCAGCCCTGCCCAGGCAAGCCTGCTACTCGGAGAAAGGGTTAATGCTTCCGAAAACGTTGAGTTCCCAGACTCTCTAGAACCTTGGGGCCTGACGACGGCTCCTCCTCCCTGGGGAAGGGCCAGCACTTCCGCCCTGGCTTGCAGGGAATGCAGAGACCCTGTCCCCCAGACCACGTCTGCCCCATGGCACCTCCGGGCCCCTGACCAGCACTAAGCCAGGTGCCACTTCAACAGCACAGGCCAGCTGGGGACACATGGGCTGGTCGGGGGAAATGGAGCTGCAGGGCCCAGCCAGCACAAAGTGCAGACTGCGGAGAGCCAGGCACGGGGCCATGAAGAGATCTGGTCAAGGAGGTGGGGGCGTGTGCAGGAGAAGAGAGAGTGCTGGCCAGGACCCCCCAAAAGATCTCAGGGAGTGCCCTGTAAGGACCTGGGAGGGGTGCAGGTGCTGCCTGGATGGGCCCTCACCCGGTGGAGAGAAGTGCACAGTTGGCGGAGGACAGAGCAAGAGGAAGGGAGGAAACGGTGCAGAGAGGAGGACGTGCTGGAGAGGACATTCCGCGTGAGGCTGGAACCCTAGGTCTGCAGGAGGCCCAGAGACACATCTGTCAGTGCAGCAAGGAGGCTCTCATGCCCCGAGGACACATCCGTGTGAACCTCCTCCATGGGCCAGGGTTGGTGAGGGACCGGCTGCTACAGGGGCTGGATGTCAGAGGCTGGTGGACACTGGTATCCTAGCGGGCAGCCAGATGGGACAGGCAGCTGGGGAGACTCACACCCTGAGCATTGATGGACATGATCACGGCGTCCCTGGAGGCAAAAGAGGTGTGTGGCCAGTAAGGCCCGTGGGTGCCCTGTGAAATCACTAGGTAGTCGCAGAGTCTGGGGGTGACTCGTTACACAGCAGGAGACAATGGGAGCAGCTGACTTAGTTCTGCCAGAGCGGGTGAGGGCCCCAGGGGCCGGCTGTGGGCCCCGCTCCCTCGGGCAGAGCTCAGGCCTCTTCAGAGAGCGCTGGGGGCTTGGCAGGCTTCAGGCGAGCCCCCACGGGGAGCCCTGAGGGGAACCGTGGTCACCCTACTGCACCGCACGCCTGCCACCACCTCTGCTGCTGGGAATCGGGGGAAGTTCATCCTTCCCCACCTGGCTTGGTGTTTGGGGCACTGCAGGTACTCATGGTTGTGGGGACATGATGACAACAGAGAACCCAGCCTGCTTGTGTGGAAGGAGCGGCTCTGAGCCACGCCGTGGGAGAGGTGGACGCTGAGCGTCGGGAGCCTGGTTGACCCCAGACAGTCCGAAGGAAAGGGGACAGCGACAGAGAAGGAGCAGGGACCAAGTGGTGGGAGTGGAGGGCACCCAGGGCAGGCGCACAGGAAGGCTCGGGGGGGGGGGGGGTCAGGGGGCACAGTAACCAGAGGCGGAGGAGAGGGAGAGAAGGCGGTGTTACGGTATAATGATGCAGAGAACCAGGTTTCTAGAAAACACTGCAAGGCTGCCAGCGGGAGTCAGGTCCACACGAGTGACCCCGGGGACGGGGTGCAGGGGTGTCTGGTGGATTGTAGGAGGGAGTCCCCTGCCTCAGGCGTGGGCTCTGAGTTGTGGAAACCCGGGGCTGAAATCTCACCTTCGCCGCGGGTGCTGGGCCGGCCTCCTCGGGTGTTGGTGGCGTGCACAGGGCGGGTCCCTGAGTCTGAGGAAAACCGCATCTCGTCAAGGTGCTGGTGGAAGATGGGCTGCTGGTGGTCAAGCGGTGGAAGGAAAAGCTGCATTTTCGCAAAAAACACAAAAATTAAATTCTCCATTTTTTTTAAACCAATAGACTTAATTTTAGATCCATTTTAAGTTTACAGAGAAATTGAGTCCGCAGTACAGGGACTCCCCACACGCTGCCCCGCCCACGCTGTTCCCGTGATTAGTATCCTCGTTAGCGTGGTGCGTTTGTGGGGACTCGAGCGACATCGGGGCCTTGTTAACTAACTACGTCCACACTTCACCTTCGGGCTCTTGGCGCTGTGCATCCCGTGGGTTGGGACAAGTGTGCGAGGACGCACCCTGCACACCAGTCTCCCTGCCCCAGCACCCCCGGGCTGCACCTGCTCGCCCCCCGTCCCCCAGCCGCCGGCAGCCACGGAGCTCCTGCTCTCTTCGGGGCTTTGCCTTTCCCAGACGCTGTGTGGGTGGGGTGGTGCAGCCTTTCAGGTTGGCTTCCTGCACTTGCAATCGTATGGAAGTTTCCTCCATGTCCCCTCCTCGCTCTGTGCAATTTGACTAGTAAGTGTCTTACCATGTCTTTGTTTGCTAGAAGCTGTCAACCTGTCATCGGGTTTGGGCAGCTCTGCACCAGCCCCATTCCGGGGAGCTCCACCCTTCATCCCGAGCCCTCCCACCTGCCCTGTGGTCTCCCACCCCAAACCTCCCGCCCCTCCCCTCCTGCACCCATGTCCCAGCTGCTTCCATCCACGGGCTCTGGGCATCATCATGTGACCTGTGTCCCACGCGCCTGCACTGTGGCCCTCCGAGCAGTCAGGCGGGGCCCTGACGCCCCGCTGGCACCCCGCCTGCACACCCCCTCCTTGAACACGCAGCCCAGACCCCGAGCTATCAAAAAGTCCCTGGGAGGACCTAGTTCTGCGCACGGCATGTCAGAAACACCCAGAAGACTTCCCATTTCTATGGGGACGTTTTCCAGGTGAGCAGAAGCAGTCCCCGCATGCTCTCCCTCAGATGAATTCTTGTTTCTCCATCTCTGGGCTTCTGCCTCTTCCCTCGTCTTCGCGCACGCTCACCTCCTCTCCCGCGTCACCGAGTCCATCTGCTGCCTCCTGGAGACCTTGCACGCCCCTCTCCGACGTGCAGGGGCTCGTGCCCAGCGTTGGTTTGCATCTCCGAGCCTGTTTCCTCCTAAGGAATATTAAATGGGTGACATAGACTGTGTCTTGCGAAATCCTGTGGTGTTTACGTGAGATTATGTCCGTACGGCTTTGGCACGGGATCCCGGACAAGCATCTGTTCCCGTCTTGTTCCTTACAGAGCGAGGCAAACTTAGCTGCTCACATGCACGTCTAAGTTTAGTTTGGCAACTCAGGCAGCATGAGGTGTGGCTAAGAGTTAGATGTCCACCCAGGGCACGCCGCCCAGCACACCCACGCACAGACGCACAATAACACATACGCACACCACACACAGATACACAGGCGAACACACATACACACACATAAATACAGAACACGCAATAACACACACACAAGCACACTCACTAGTAGAGAAGGACGGTGTCACAAGCCAGTTCTGTTTCCAGAGGCACAATGGACCCAGCCCCATGGAGCTTTGGGACCAGGAATCCCCAAACTCACAGACTTCCAGCAGGAAAGGAACCCACGTGCTGTCCTGGCTGATTGATTCCCAAGAGGCAGGATCAGGGGCCTGAGTGTGGAGTAGCTTCTAGGACCTGAGTGGGGCTGACAGAAGCGTGGCCGTCGGGCCCCTGGACTCTCTGCTCGGCCCAGTCCGATCCTGGGCACAGCCCAGGGCTCCTGCCACCCAGTGACTGCCGTGCTGAATGGGCTGAGCTGGTGACGGGAGGGCTTACGCAGCTGGATCCTTAGCAGAGCCTCAAGGGCTCTCGAGTCTTGGGTCCTATGAACGCCCCACCGTGGGCCAAACCAGCAAGCCGGTGACACCTGCTTCCACAAGAGCCCCTGTGCTAGGGACAGTGAGCCCCGTTCCCTCCCCATCACAGCCTTCTGGGGCGCAGGGTATCTCCGCTTCCCAGGTAGAGAGCTCCCCAGAGAGCTCAGCAGTTGGACCCGGGGAGTATGGCAGGGATTTTGCACCAAGGGCTGGCACCGTCATGCCCTCCGGTGTGGCACCTCGGGCCACTGCAACCCAGCTCTGGGCCTCAGCTCCCCCAGGTGCCGGCACGCTGTTCTTCCCGAGTCTCCCCACAGCTCGGGTGCTCACGGCTGTCTGTGGGGCCTCCCAAGTCACCTTCTAGCAGCTGGGGTTCGTCCGTCCTGCCTGCTCCTGGCCTAGCCTTGTGCTCCAGCCACAGCCCACCGCCCCCCACTGCCACAGCCCCTGAGCTGGGTGTAACACCGGCAGGAAGCAGGGCTCTGGCTAATTTTGAGGGCACTGACTATCCTTGAGTGACTCACGTGAAGGAGAGAGATCTGCTTACGGCGAAGCAGACCTGGCATTTACAAACGTTGGCTAATTGGGCTGTTTCCTCACACAGGGCTTTTCGCTGAAGTGGCTTTGTGCTGTCGTCCAGTGGCAAGGGTAGGACAGGTTGCCGGGCCGCAGGAGGTGGGGGCCACTGCAGTCAGGGGTCCCGGGCGGGTGTAGTGCGGTAGAGAAAGGCACCGGCACCTTCCATGACCGGGCGCTGCCTGCACGTGGGGGCGTCCCATCCCCGGCTGCCTCCAGGATAAGCACGGACCGAGTCCCCACCAACAGGCGGGGCATTTGCTGAGTGCCCCAGCTGCTTCCCCAGGGATCACCCCCTCCTGGGATGCAGTGCGCCTGCCCGGGATGCCGGGGAAATCCCGTGTCCCTGTAGAAAGTTCCGGGTCCTCTCGCACACCCCCTGTGATGCTCTGAAAGGGGCCTCCTCTGGGTTAACTCCTGCCAGTGAGGCTGAATAAATACTCCTGTTCAGCGTGAAACAGAGAAACACACCGGGGTGTTTACTGCATATCTTGTCGTGTGAAGCCCTTTCCAGGTGCCTGGTCATACGTTCTGATCTATGCCTCTTAACACCTTTGATACTGGCCTGCCTGCCCCTGTTTGAAGAGCAGGAAGGTGTAGTTTTGAGAGGTGGTGATTTACCAAATTAGTGAACGACAGTCATAATTTAAAACAAGGGTTATTTTACTGACAAACCGTAAGCCATTCCTGGTCAGCTTCTGTATTCACGGATTCTTCCGAGGAGTCCGTGTTAAATCTGGGAGTGGGGTATGAGCAGCCTGTACGTGTTTGCTAGCAGCTAATGGTTCCGATGCCTTCTTCCACGGTGCCATGCCTTGTGGTTACGGCCACGGGTACCCGCAGGTCTGGAGAGACTCGGGAGTGAAGGCCACGTGGGCAGAGCCGCCCCCCCTTGACTGGTCATCTTACCCACGGTCACAGACGCCCCCCTTAGCAAGGCCCCAGAAATGTGCATCTATGAGGGATTAGCTCCTTGCAGAAATGGCTGATTCTAGCACTGAGGCATGAGATAGACGAGATGGGCCAGAAAGCAGCGCAGCACTCAGGAACAACACCGGAAACAAAACCTGACAGTTACGTGTGTGCATCAGAGGGGCTAAGCGAAGAACTCCACGGGCAAAGCTGGGACCGTTGGAGTGACCACGTAACAAAGTTGTGTTGGATTGAGACCCACAGTGTAAGAGCTCTGCCCGCCAGCTCCTAAGGACGTAAGTGATGAGATACGACAGCCAACGGAGGAGAACAGACCAATGTCTCATGCGGGAGAATTCTGGTTGAAGCGGACATTCTGGCGCAGAGGAGGGCGGCAGGACGGCCAGCCCCCGTGGGAGGTGGGCACGGCGGGGCGCTCCCTGCTAGAGAGGATGGGATGCAAAGCGGGGGCTTCACAGTGGACACAGCTGACAAGCACACCTCGGCCTGGTGGCCAAGGTCAACCCAGCGGTGTCGAGTCGTGCTGACGCTGGGTGCCCTGGACATGACGTGCGGGGAGTGCCGCCTTCCCCGTCTAATCGTGAGAAGAGCATCAGACAAATCCCAACGGAGGGAAAGTCTGCAGAATACCCGACAGTACTCTTCAGAGCTGTTAGGCTGACAGAAACAAGGAGATGCTGAGAGACTGCCGCAGCCCCCGGAGCCTAAGGAGAGCCGACCAACGGGATGTGGAATCCGAGACGGGGCCTTAGAGCAAGACAGCCATTAAAAACCAAGGAAATAGGGATAAATAATATATTGCACAGTAGACCCTATCAATACTGGTTCATTGACTGTGCCGGATGTCCCACAGTAACGTGAGAGGTCAGTGTCAGGGCAGACTGAGCAGGGAGGGGTCGGCTAGACCGGAGCTCCCGCTGCCATGGTCACAACTGTTCTGAAAATCGGACACTATTTTAACATAAAAAGTTTACTGAAATAAACCTGCACTGGAAATTTAAACTAAGCTGGGCTCCACTTAGACAGCTGATAGCTCATACGGATGGAGATGCGCCCATCATGGCCCAGCTGTGGGCAGGTGGCAGGAGTCCATGACCAGAAGTCCTCCGCGTTTTCTTAATAGAATCTATTTTTGCTTTTTTAAAAAAGTCTTATGATTTGGAGGCCATCAGAGGAATAGGACCCATGATATAGTCAAGTAAGAGGAAACGTATGAGATGTGCGGTAAGATGGTGCAGAGGAGAGCGTCCGCGGAGCGAGCTGGGAGCCTAGCAGTGTCGACGCCGCCCATGGGGCATGTGAGCACCGGTCGAAGTTGGGAGACGTCACTCCCCACTGGAAACTCCCAAGCGCCCTGGGGAGCTGTAGACGCCGGGAGACAGAGCAGTCATAGGGTCCAAAAAGAATGTTCTGGGGTTGTCTGGGCGAGGCCCCTGTCCCTGTGTTTGCCGCAGCCTCGGGGTCAGCATCTCGCAGTGGCTTCCGAGACCAAGGGACTTGAGGAACAGCACCTGCGGCCCTGAGTTCACATCGACGGGCTTTTCTCTGCCCCAGGAGCAGCTTGGGCACAAGGTGGGAGGAGAGTCAGACAGTGGAATGGTGAGAGACAATGACGAAGCCCCAGAGTTTCAGGACAGGCCCAGGAGGAAGGTGTGTTCTTTCCTCGAGAGCCGCAGCTCTCAGCCCTGGAATCCAGCCCCTGGAACTTCCCAGACGTCAGGCAAGAACTCCACTCCCGTTGGGAGAGCCACAGGCCCCCTGGCAGCACACTGTGCCCACCTACTACTTTCCAGTCCATGGGGCCAGAGTGTGCCCCTCCGCCTTCCCGAACCACGCACCCGCAGCCCCAGGGCTGTAACCAGGGCTCCTTGACCACTGCCGCATCGTGAGCCCATTTAGGGAACCATGAGGTCAGCCCCTGATGTGTCAAGATTTCTTTAGAGACACTGGCCCCGGAGGAGGACAGAGGCGTTCCATCTACGTGAGCTTCCCATCCCCCTCTGTTCCCTTTCTTTCCCCAGAAAATCTGGAGGCGCGAGGATTCCTGTCTCAGTTCGGTTGGCGTCGTGATTGTCACCACCAGGTGGGTTCCTCTCAAGTCTCTCCGCAGGGCCCCGGCCTGCTCCCCACCCTTGCAGATGTGATAATCCCTCCATGGCCGGAAGGTTGAGTCTGAGTTAATGAGTGTTAACCTGGGGGAAGGGCTGGGGGTTCGGGTGGGATGTAGGAAAGAGACACGCATGGCAGTGGGTACCAAGGCTCTGAGTGGGAAGGAGAGAGAGAAAGACGGTGGGCGGAAGGCTGAGAAGTAGGGGAGCAGGGCCGGGTGTTGAGTGCTGACAGCAGACCCGATCCGGTGCTCCACCCTTCTCTGTAGCCACAGGATTCTCGCTTTGATTTTGTACCTTTCCCCACGGGCCCCGTGCCCCTGAATCTGGACTGGCCTTGCTTGCCCTTTACAATGCGCTGAACGTGGCAACAAGCCGTTCTGAGCCTACGGCTCAAGAGGCCTGTGGGCTTTCTCCTGTCTGTCTCTCATCTCTCATTTGTCTCTCTGTCCACTCCATTCCACCACAGTCTGTGATCAGGCCCAGACAGAGGTCCAGTTGTACAAGCCAGAGCCATCCTAGACCAGCCGGCCCCCACCTGACCTCCCAGCTGACGGGGATTCCTGTGTGAGCCCAGCCGAGCCCGGCCGAGCCCAGCGCCCACGAGAACCAGCCGGCCTGCTCACAGACTCAACAAGAAGTAAGACGTAGCCGTAATTGTAGACTCCTCAGTCTTGTAGGGTTTGTTAGGCTGCGGTAGCCGTTCCATCCGCATAAAGAAGTTGGGGCGGTGAGCTTGTAGGTCACAGTAAGAGTTTTGTGTGTTACCCTAAGGGCAAAGGGAAGCCAGGGAAGGATTTTATGCAAGGAAGTCATATGATTAAACAGGCATTCTAGAAAGATAATTTTCTGAGCAGTCAGAGAACAGCAGCTGAACAGAGCATCTCACGCTTTACTTTACAAGTAACATCATCGGTGTGTTTCCGGGAAGCAACGCCTGACCTTTTGTCCCTGTCGGCTGCTACGGTGTTCATTAGCCAAACGCCATCACTGTCTCTGGGTGTTAGATCCTTGAGCTTTTAGGGTGCTCCGCATCAGAGGCTAAAACTAAGGTCCGAGATTCCACAAAATGAATTAATATTCACGACCCCATTCAGTGTACAGCACCGTTCGTCCACCCACCCATGTAGTCACTCATCTATACATCCTTCTTTGCTTCTTTCCTTCCTTCTTTCCGTCCGTAGGCCCCCCCATCCACCCCCACTCACCCATTTCCCCTTTCACCGAGGAAGATCCTTTCATGTGTCTAGCTAAGTCCAATTCCTACATTGTTCTCTAGTTTTTTAATTTAAATTCAATTAGCCAACATATAGTACATCATTAGTTTCAGATGTAGAGTTTAATAATTTATCAGTTGCGTGTAACACCCAGTACTCACCACATCACACGCCCTCCTTACTGCCCGTCACCCAATTACCTACATTGTTCTTTAAATCTCACCTCTCTTACCTCCTCAGAGACATTTTCCAGACACTCTCTACTCTAACTCCTTCGTTGTCATTTCCCCTCTTGTTTTATTTCCAATGAAAGAGAAACATCATTTGTTTCTTTTCCTTTAAAGAACCTCCCTTGACTTTTCTTTGTCTTCCCGCTAACACCCCGTTTATGCAGTTCCCTTGAACAAGCAGTCTACGTTTGTTACCTCCCATTTCTCCCATCTCCTACATCATGAGGAAAATGATTTTGGTCTATGTTGAATCCTAGATCAGTAGTTATACACGTTAACTATTCAGTAAATATTTATTGAATGAATAAATGAATGGATACGTGTACATTACTGAGCATTTACTGTGTAACAAGATCCAATTTGCCAGGTTTTCCTTACCTGAGAATGCTTTCACCAATGCTTGAAGAGGGCAGGGCCCGCATGGCCGCGTGTGGGATAGAGAACCCCCAATACCCGTGATGTTGGGAAGTATGCCTGGGTGTTCCTGCAGGAGCCGAGCTCGGGGTGCTTCCCCTCCTTCCTTCATTTGCAGAGGAGGTCAGGAGGTCTAGGAGAAGTGATCTCATCTTTCCTTGGCACCCACTTTGTGCCAAGGACTGTTTTAGACATTTGAGGGATCCAGGCTCGTTAAGATATGTGGGCACTGCTCCGAATCAGTGACTTCTCCGTCCTCAGATTCCTCACCTGCAGGGTGAGAGCTCGAGAGAGGCCCCCTGCCCCATCTGGTCCTCACCCACTGTTGGGACCCTGGGACCATCTCCTGTCGCCCGCTGGCCTCTTGGCTCCCTGCTCTTCTCTGAGGTTCTTCCACGGGCCTCACCCTGACCTGTCAGCATCTATGCAGATCGGTTTTTTAAAATGCAAGTTGTTGGGAGCTCCAAGCCCCCAACCCAGGCTAGAGCCATGCTGGATACTTAATTGCTTCTCGGGTGGCTCCTGCTGAGCCCAGTCCAGGTCAAGGGCAGTTCTGAGACTGCTGGGTTCTTTAATAATCACTGCCTTTACAGTCTTCTCCAAGGGTTCAAAAGGAGGCTCCATTTTTGTCCCATTAATATTAATCCGTTTGCTGTGGGGGCTTGTTCTGATGACATATTTTCTTGTTAAATATTCATCATCAGACCAAGCAGTGCACTGCAGACTAACTATTACTGGGGAGAATTGGAGCAAATCACCATTAGCTGCTATCGACAGTCGTCGCCGATGTGTCTCCCTGCCCTTTGAGCGACAGCCTCCCCGCCAGAGCACGTTTGTCCTGTCCTCCTCAGTTGTCCTTGACTTCCCCTTGGATGTGCCGAAGGCCAGTGGACCTGGACACTGCTCTGAATTCAGTGCAGGCTGCATAGTTCCCTGCAACTGAGGATTCGTCACCTCTTCTTGTTCACAGCCTGCTGCTGGCTTTGCAAATACTGGAGTGTTCAGGTGGAAGGGGTTTTATAGCTCAAACCTTCATTTTACAGATGAGAAAGTGAGATTGAGAGGTGCGGGGGGAGTTTACCAAAGTCACCCATTAACTCACGTGCGGCCGGGACAACCTCCATCCCATGGGAAGCTACTTACTCATAAAACCAAAACCAGGATAGAGTTCGTGGTTCCATGATGGCTAGACCCCCACAAAGATGTTCAGAGCCACTCTGCTCATCAGAAGCATTTCAGGCAGCACTCAACCAGCAGGGCTGGACTGACCACCTCCAGGATTTCCAGGACTCATGTGAGCATCTCACACAACAACAGAGGGAGCAGAGAGCACAGGCGTTAACAGGGTGCAGTGCTATTCACCAGCCTACGGACGCTGAAGTGCACTTTCAGTCAGTTCTCGTTTTGCTTAAGTTAGAGCAAGACTCTGCTGCCTGCCTCCCCGGACCCAAACTAGTAGGGGGGCCGCTGAGGAGAACTGGGATCACTTCCTCTGGCAGACTCCTCCTTGGGAGTTTCAGTGCTGGGAGTCTCCTAGCCTGGAGATCCTGCCCACTGCTATTCTCAGTTTTGGTCTAAAACCTCCAATCTGGTCTTTTCATTTCAATCTACTTGTCAATTCCTTTGTCTGAGATGAATGTAAAGGGGCCGGTGAGGCCAGTGGCCTGAGGTGTGCAGGGGGAGCTCAGCCCCGCCGACATGGGTCTCTCCCTCTCACTGGGACTACCTAAGTCCTCATTCTGGGGCCACAGGAGCTGAGGTTCCTCTGTGACCACCGGTGGGTTACCTTCAAGTATTTCGTGGCTCCTACTGTTGATATCATTGTAAGACGTCAACAACCCCCCATGGCCAAAAGCAAAAACAGGGGAAAAGTGTGACGTTTGAGCTGGTTCTCGATGACTTTTTCTCATGGCTCAAGTTCCGTGTTCTCCAGGATTATGAGTGACTGTCCTAGAAGGTTTTTCGTGGAGCTTCTGGGGTTAGCTGTCCGTTGAGGTAGAAAGCTGCTTTGATCTGATGTCTGTTAACTGAGGAGATGATATTTTGTTATTTTATTTCTAAAAATGGGCCCTATGTATGGGGTCTGGGATGGCCATCCACAGTCTAGGGTGGTGGGACTTCAAAGACCCTTGCTGAGCACCGTCTGTCTGGGGGTCTTTGCTTCCTCCAAGCCCCCCCTCCCCCGTCACTGCATATGGGCTGGGCGGGGTTCGGGCACCTGCACACGTTCTCTGCTCCCCTCGATTGTTGGCTCAGGTGCAAATGGAAAAACATGCCAGTGATGGGGCGTGTTCAGGTTGGCCAGATGTCAGCTGTGGCTTTAACCTCTGATTTCGCTGGAGCTTTCCTCCTCAGTGAGATCAGGCTACTTCCCGGACTCCTGCTCCTTATTGGGCATTTAACACTCAAGAGACAGTGGCTCCCTTTCACCCTGGGGCTTGGCTCCGTGGCTATTCTCTCTGACTATTACAAATTACAACAGCAGCAGCTTGTCGAGCGCCTGTGATGTCCCAGGCCTTCCGAGACGCTAGCGTAGCAGGGAGTGATTTCCTCAGCTTACCTGTGATGGTCTTTGTCTTAAATGGGAGTAAAACACACAAACATAAAATTTACCATCTTAAGCGTTTGTGAGCAGACAGTTCAGTAGTGTTGAAGTCCATTCGCAGTGCTCTGTAGCTCATCTCCAGAACATTCTCATCTTGCAAAAATGAAACCGTACCCCTTAAGCAACAACCTCCCATTCCTCACCCCCAGCTCCTGGCAACCACTACTCTCTTCTGCTGTTATGAATTTGACTGCTCTTAAGTAGATCATATGATGAAATCAGAGAGTTCTCGTCTTTTGTGACCAATTTATCTCACGTAACACTTTGTCCTCGTGGTTCATCCATATTGTAGCATGGGCTAGAATTTCCCTCCATTCGATGGCTGAATACCGTTCTACTCCATACGTATACACCACATTTTGGGTATCCAATCACCTGTCCCTGGAGACGCGGGCTGCTCCCCCACCTTGGCCGCTGTGACAAACATGGCCCTGCACGTATCTCTTTGAGTCTTATTTTCAAGTATTTTGGGATATATACCCAGGAATTCCTGGATCATATGATGATTCTACTTTTAAGTTTTTGATGAATTTCTGTGCTGTTTCCATAGTGGCTGGACTATTTTGTATTTCTACCAACAGAGCACAGGGGTATTAATTTCTCTACATTGTCACCAGCTTCCGCATGTCCTCACCAACCCTCCTTCTTACTTTGACTGACTGACTGATGGATGCTTTAACAGCAGCTGTTCTAGTGGGTGTAAAGCGCACATGACAATCTTCCTCCGAGTGGGTGCGTTGAGACCAGCTCACTCTGGGTGGGAACCGGGGCCGGAATGGGAGCAGACCTGCAGGTGGAACGTTGGGCGTCACTGCATCTGAGCCTCGGGTGTAAAACTCCGTTCTTGTCCCACAAAATGCTTTGGAGGTTGATGGGTGGGACAAAGGGGAGGCCAGAGAAATTTGGCTCTGCTCCACTCATTTGAATAACTTAGTAGTCCTTGGGATTTAAGCTGATGCCTATAATTTCCCCCTTGTACCACACTGCCCATCTGTATGATTTTTAAAGCAAATATGATATGGATTTAACATACTTTATTTTTTTGGGAGGAAAATATAGTCTTATTCTGTCAAAGTGAAGGTTTTTATTATTTTATTATTTTTTTAATGTTTTTTTACTATATTATGTTAGTCACCGTACAGTACATCCCTGGTTTCTGATGCAAAGTTCGATGATTCATTAGTTGCGTGTAACACCCAGGGCACCGTGCAATATGTAATCAGCGCCTCCATGACTGTAGCCTTTCAGAAACAAAGAACTTGTTTCTCCATTGGGGTGAGGATTGCAAATGCTTTTGAATAATGACACTGCCATGGGCATATATAAACCCTAGAGAGGTGGTCTCAGGCCCAGCCAAGCCATCGCCTCCGCTCCTTCAGGGCTTGGCATGCCGCCGCTGAGAACCCAGTGACACCAGAGCTCTGAGGGCAAATGGAGGGATGAGGAGGATGTCTCTGGGGTGGAGGCGGTACCGTTGGGGCTCATGAGGACCTGTGATAAGTTGATGAGCTGTCTGGGGCATGTGTGGCTCACAGTTTTCCTGGGGGTCCCTCCCATGTGACGTGGGACAGTGACGGGGACCGAGGTAGAAGCGTATCGCTGCTCTGACAGAAACGAGATCTGAGGGCACCGCAGCACACAGCTCACTCTTGGTTTGCACGTGTTAGAAAAGGGGCAGAACTGGGTGGGGCCCTCGGACCCTTACCCCAGCTCTGACATCACCCGGTCCGTGCCTTTCCATTCACGCGTCCTGACTCTACTTCGGACACAACAGGCGCGCTCTCAGTTTTATCCCGTGTGGAATCCTGGGCGAAGGGATGGT
Source organism: Ursus arctos (assembly GCF_023065955.2). Lineage (NCBI taxonomy): Eukaryota > Metazoa > Chordata > Mammalia > Carnivora > Ursidae > Ursus > Ursus arctos. Next base: position 83,793,537 of record NW_026623100.1, read on the forward strand.
CTAAAAGGACACTTTCAACCTCCGTACTTGGTTTTATTTCATGAGAAATTTATTTACCAAGCTATCTGAATTCAATGGAATCTTGCAATTAGCTTCTTATTGTCACTGTAAGGAAGGAATTGGGGCTTTTGTTTTCCTTTTATTGCTTTTCATGTGTCACTGCTCACCGTAATGAGTTTGCTGTTTACTCTCAGGTGATGACGCAGAGTGACATGAGCTAATGACACTTTGTGGCCGCGAATCAATGGAACTTCACAATATAAGACGATGGTGTCCCTGCGTCTCACTGAGGGAGTGGCTGTCGAGATGCCACGTCAGTTATGGTGGTGTGGGCGGTGGGCAGAGAAGAAGTGGAGTCAGCCTGTCCCCCACCTGTCTGTACTCACGGGCACACGCGTCATCTGCTGCCTGAGTGGGCATGCTGGCCGCAGGTGTCTGTACAGTTATGACCCTTACCGTTGCAAGGCAACTTATACCATAGAAAAATATATCTCAGTTGATTCACGCATAAACTTAGGAACTTGCAGACACAGGAACAGTTTGTGTGTTTTTACAAATGAGGGAACTGAGGCTCAGAAACAGCGGATCTTGCCCAAGACCATGGCGCTATCGTCTGGCGGAACCAGGGCTCAGACCCAAGTCCTTGCACCTTGCGCTGGATTCTTTCCACGCCCAGACGGGGGTTCTGAAGCCCGGGAAGCAACAGAAAGCTGCACTTCATCTCCCCCAGGCCATGTCGGCCACCTTGTCCACACACGTGGACTTCCCCTGTAACATGTGGACACCTGGCCTTACTTTAATCACTGTCAGTGGTCACTAAGCTTGGTTGTTGGTTCCCTGGGGTCGTACTGGAGCATGGGGCTCCTAGCTCGGTGCCTCCGCCGTCCCGGGCATCACAGATGCCTTCCTGCCGTGTGTCTGGGACGCTCTCCCAGCACTCGCTGGGTTAGGAGAATTTGTTCCTAAACCACGGGCTCCAGGGCGCTGTCCTCCCCAGCGTTGGGTGGTGGTCCTGCCATTCTCACTTTTCTCTCACTCACGGTGGTTTTTTCGCTGCCGTCAGCCTGTCCATCCTTCCACCATCATATGTGATCCTGTGTAATCATCTGGGTGACCAGGCGTGCAGGCGTGGACAACTGCGTGGACACTAAGGGTCAGTGGGAAGTTCGCACAGCCCAAGAACGCCTCCCGGGGGACGGCTCCGGTTCCGCTCGGCTTCTACTTCGGGTCTCAGCTGTGTCTGTCACGGCTGAGGTCACGACTGCAAGTGCTGTGTGCCATTGTCGCAAAGATGCTGTGACCATAGACCGGAGAAGCTGCTTGCCAGTGACACGGGTGGCAGCAGATGGACGCACTTCATGTGGTAGGGACCGTAAGCAGCGCCTCCTCCAGTAACACGAGGGGCAAAAGTCTGGAAAAGGTTTCCCGGGATTCCTGCACTTTCCGTGGACACCACGTCATTAGCTCTCTGAGCGCCTCTGCAAGGCGCACGATCGTTCCGTCTTACAGAGGAAACGCTTGGGGCTGAAAGACCGAGGCATCCGGTCACGCTCATGCAGCCCCACATGGGGCGGCAGGGCTGCACCTGGCCCCCCTGCGGAGCAGTCCCCTTCACCACCCCTGCTGCCCACTCTCCCATTCTGAAACGTCCCGAGGAGGAAGAACCCAAGGCATCAGGGAGCGAGGCCAGCATGGAGGCAAAGGGAAGGAGGCACTAATGAGACAGGGCTCCGTGCTGAGTGTCCTGCCTGGACGGTCCCTGCATGTCCTCCTGCTGGAGAGATGGCAGGCTGCAACGCACGCATCTCGGAGTAGCCTCCAGTCCCTCCACCCTCCTTCCTCTCTCCTGCTCTTTCTTTCTCAGTCTGGGAAAAGTAACCATCCCACCACAGCAATGGTGCAGCCTGAGAGCTTGCTGACTGCGACATGCTTCGTGTCCCTTCAGGACAAGCCCGACTGACAGGGACCTAAGGGCTGTGCGGCAGGTGTCCAGGCTCTGTGGTCCTGACAGCCCTTTGGGGGTGGCAGGTGGAGTGTCGTCCTGTCCTGCTGACCCCCTGGAGTTCTCTGTCCAGGGTGGATGCAGGACTCTGCTTCCTTCCTTCTTGGTCAAGGAGCGTCTTTCACGTGTGGACGTGTGCCTCACTGAAGCCACACTGACCTCCGAGGCAGATGGAGCCCTGGAAACCCAACCCTCCCCTTATTCCCTGCTCTTTCATCCTGGGAAGGTCATTACACCTTTATAAGCCACGGCTCATTCCAGCTGAAGTTGATACTTATTTTCCAGGACTTGTTTCCTTGAGTACTAGGAGGTCAAGGTCTCTTCGATAATGTGATATAGAATGGTTAGCTCTTCCCCACAACAGATAACTGCCAAATAACTTGTAGGGACAGTGGGAACTGGTTAAGAATCTCTGTGGAGAGCCTTCTGTCCAGGACCTTTGATGGTCTGTTCCTCCATCGAGATGTTCACCGGCTGCCCGCCCACTGCTGTGTGGCTTGCCCTGGACCGTCTCACTGGATGCCAGGAGGGTGGGGAGAGCAGTCATGCTCTGAGTCAAGGAAGTCTGAAAGCTCAGGTGACCATTGGGACCAAGGCCTCTGGGCAGGGTGTGCACGTCTGTAGGACCTTGGTGGTGAATCGTGGAGCTGACCTCGGTTTCTGTGATGCTAGGATGATGGGGCTGGTATCAACAGTGGGGGCTTGGACTCTAAGCCGATCTAGAAGTCAGAGACTGGTCAGTGTAACAAGACATTAGCCTGGAACTCGGTGAGAAGCTCGGTGGAGACCCCTGACTATGAGCGATGCTTTATTGGGGCCCAGAGCAATGAATCTTCACCCAGTTATCTGGGAGCATCACCGTGGGGTTGTAACAAAATCCCAGTGTCTTCAGTTGCAGCCACAACAATGAAACCAACGTTTCTGGGGGTGACACCCTGGTGTCAGTATTTTTGGGGTTCTTGAAGTGAGCCCATGCTGTAGCTAGTGATGGGGAAAGTGCAAGGAGGGGGAAGCATGGGTCCAGGTGAGGGAGGTGCAGGAGGGTAGGTGTCCAGGTGGGGGAGATTCCGGGGGGGTTCGTAGGTCCAGGTGGGGGAGGTACAGGGCCGGGCGAGGTGGGGGTCCAGGTGGGGGAGGTGCAGTGGGAGGAGGCATGGGTGCAGGTGGGGAAGGTGTGGGGGTGGGAGGAAGAGGTGGCAGTCCAGGTGGGGGAGATGCAAGGGGGAGGTCAGTTGAGGTAAGTGGGGGCAGGGATTGGCCTACAGACAGGCAGTGGAAAGCTGGGCCTGGCCCTGCCAGTGCTCTCAGCATGTCCTGCCCTGGTCAGGGAGCCGCTCTCATACCCCGTTCTCAGGCTGCACAACACTGTTGCTGTCCCAGCACACGTGCTGTCTCTCGCGCTGCTGGTCTGTCACCCCGTCCTTCCTGGCTGAGTGGACCCCGTGGGAAGCCTGCAGAATGGAGGCAACATGCTTTCCTGGCCATCGTTCACCACTGGTGGGACGCTCTTACCTCCAGCAATAAGGAACGGCAGAGAGTGGCGTTATACACCCGCAAGTTTGACCGCTGTCTCCTTTCTTCCTTGACAAACATTTACTGAGCTCCTCCTGGGTACCAGGGCCTGTCCCGGACGTCAGGTGCGCAGCGATGGCCAGTCCGTCCGGAATGTCTTTTATCCATCTTCCCTACAGTGACTTATTCACGGACGCCGCAGCTTCCAAGTGGGCTTCTCCGTCCCTGTGCTTAGTCTCCTTCAGGCCACTGTTCTCCCTGAAGCGAGGGTGATCCCTCCACGTGTCCCTCGCCACCTGCAGACCATCCCAGGGCCCTTGGGATCAAGTCCTCAGTCGCCTGCGGGACCGACGGTACCCCTGTGGAGGTGAACCTCGCTGGTCTCCCCAGCGCGACCCCTTCTGCTCTGTGGCTCACGTCCATCCACACTCCGTGGAAGTCACGGCCATTGTCCCAGTGCCACCCCTCGCCTCTGGGCACTGCTCTGCTCTACCCCTGCCTGCTCCGAGTCCCCCAGACACTTCAGTTCCTGACTGTACCTTCCACTCCCGGGAGGGAGGAAGCGACGGGATGTGTCCCCTTCCTCCCGGGTCCCAGCGCCCAGCGTAGTGCACGCTCGCCGTAAACAAGTTCAAGGCTTTAACGGAGTTAATAACAGCATGCATGAGTTAATTACCATACATGAAGTTTGCGTTTATAAACAGTACGCTGTTCCCTTGAGAATACTAACTTCTCCAGGTCCCTCTTCCTGCATCTCGAACACAAGACGGTAACACCCCCCCACCGAGTTGTTAAGAGATGTAAATCACATTCGTGAAGGGCCTTGGTTGGTGCCTCCAGTGAGTCACCGGAGTGCTGGTTACCTACCTCACCCCGCACGGGAGTCAAGGCTTGTCTCCTGCTCTGCACTCTCTCGTGGAGTGGACCACGTCCACGCGAAGAGTCACAGACCCCAGCTCTCACCACGCTGTTGGCCTCAGGCAGATGTTCTGGTCTCGATGCCTGAGGTTCTTTTTTTTTTTTTTATATTATGTTAGTCACCATACAGTACATCCCTGGTTTTTGATGTAAAGTTCCATGATTCATTACTTGCGTATAACACCCAGTGCACCATGCAATACGTGCCCTCCTTAATACCCATCACCAGCCTATCCCATTCCCCCACCCCCCTCCCCTCTGAAGCCCTCAGTTTGTTTCCCAGAGTCCACAGTCTCTCATGCTTCATTCCCCCTTCTGATTACCCCCCCTTTCTTCTTCCCTTTCTTCTCCTACTGATCTTCCTACTTCTTATGTTCCATAAATGAGTGAAACCATATGATAATTGTCTTTCTCTGCTTGACTTATTTCACTTAGCATAATCTCCTCCAGTCCCGTCCATGTTGCAGCAAATGTTGAGAATTCATTCTTTTTGATGGCTGAGTAATATTCCATTGTATATATGGACCACATCTCCTTAATCCATTCGTCTGTTGAAGGGCATCTTGGCTCCTTCCACGATTTAGCTATTGTGGACAATGCTGCTATGAACATCGGGGTGCATATGGCCCTTCTCTTCACTACGTCTGTATCTTTGGGGTAAATACGCAGCAGTGCAAGGGCTGAATCATAGGGTAGCTCAATTTTTAATTTTTTAAGGGACCTCCACACTGTTTTCCAGAGTGTCTGTACCAACTTGCATTCCCACCAACAATGTAGGAGGGATCCCCTTTCTCCACATCCTCTCCAGCAATTGTTGTTTCCTGCCTTGTTAATTTTTGCCATTCTAACTGGCGTAAGGTGGTATCTCAGTGTGGTTTTGATTTGAACTTCCCTGATGGCTAATGATTTTGAACATTTTTTCATGTGTCTGTTAGCCATTTGTATGTCTTCATTGGAAAAGTGTCTGTTCATATCTTCTGCTCATTTTTTGATCTGATTATTTGTTTCCCGTGTATTGAGTTTGAGAAGTTGTTTGTAGATCTTGGATACCAGTCTTTTATCTGTAGTGTCATTTGCAAATATCTTCTCTCATTCCGTGGGCTGCCTCTTAGTTTTTTTGACTGTTTCCTTGGCTGTGCAGAAGCTTTTTATCTTGATGAAGTCTCACAAGTTCATTTTTTCTTTTGTTTCTCTTGCCTTTGGAGATGTGTCATGAAAAAAGTTGCTGTGGTCAATGTCAAAGAGGTTGCTGCCTATGTTCTCCTCTAGGATTTTGACGGATTCCTGTCTCACATCAAGGTCTTTCATCCATTTGGAGTTTATCTTCATGTATGGTGTGAGAGAGTGGTCAAATTTCATTCTTTTGCATGTAGCTGTCCAATTTTCCCAACACCATTTATTGAAGAGACTGTCTTTTTTCCACTGGATGTTTTTTCCTGCTTTGTCAAAGATTAGTTGCCCAGGGGCGCCTGGGTGGCTCAATCGTTGAGCGTCTGCCTTCGGCTCAGGGCGTGATCCTGGCATTATGGGATCGAGTCCCACATCGGGCTCCTCGGCTGGGAGCCTGCTTCTTCCCCTCCCACTCCCCCTGCTTGTGTTCCCTCTCTCGCTGGCTGTCTCTCTCTCTGTCGAATAAATAAATAAAATCTTAAAAAAAAAAAAGATTAGTTGCCCAAAGAGCCAAGGGTCCATTTCTGGGTTCTCTATTCTGTTCCATTGGTCTATGTGTCTGTTTTTGTGCCAGGTTCTTTATGGGGAGAGGGAAACACCTGTTCTTCCTTCTGCACAGAAGGAAGGCAGGGAGAGGAGAGTTCTTGGGAACATTGAAAATCCTCTGCAAATGTGAGCAGTCATCGCTTTGACACTCTAGCCTCTTGGATCATCGTGAAATCAGTGCTTTACATTAATGACATCTTTGTTCTTTCTTCTGGATCATTAATAAAAATGGCAAATCCAGCCTGGTGTCCCACCAATGCATGTGGCACTTAGGCCACTCCCATGCGTGCCAGGAGCTCGTCGTCTGCTGTGAGCATTGTGGCCCGTCACAACCCATGACAGTGGATTTATTTGAAATACAATGATACTCGGCTTCAGGGAGACTCTGAAAGGTTACATAACTGACACTTCCTTAGAGCCCAAATATGTTTTATTTACTGCTCTTTATCTCATTGCTTAATGCTGTTTGGGGAATGCCTCACTTGCCAGAATCAGGGAGGGGCAGGATGCTGTATTTAAATGAATTTTGCAGACAGCTCAAGTTTACCAGTTTGAGAAGCAAAACTTGAGGACGCACACGCACATACATCATTTTGAATTCTGAATTGAAGTGTCTCTAAAATGGGTAACACTTTCTTGTATACAGAATATGAGAAATATAACGTAACCATTCACCGATGGTCGTAGCAACGATTCCATCCTATAAAACAGGGCTACTTCTGGGAGCCATGAGACTGTGTTAGGCTATTTTTCCCTCCACTAAATGGCCTTGGCATCTCATGATTTCTAAGTTACCGTGAGGATCTTTCTTTTATCATGACCAGCTGTTGGCAGTTTTGGGGTGATAAGTTAACGGGTGGTTTATTTTCTTTTTAAATAAAAATATGTAACATATGCATATTTCTTTAGTGGAAAAATATTTATCTTACATAAGTGCTAGTAACGGTCCAGGTGGCATCCTGGGAAAATTGCAAGAGTGATTTTGGTGCCGGGGCGCGGCAGTGGGGAGGGGCCCGGAGCAGGAGAGGTTTCGGGAAAGAAGTCACGTCAGATGACAAAGATGTTGAGACGCCAAATCTAGGGGCGAATTCCTTCAAGAGAGGATGCCGTGATTAAAGTCCAGGGTCACGTTCACTTTGGGTTTCAGAGCCATGAAGATAAATTTCCACTCTTGCAACTTCGTCTGTTCGACCTTGGATCAGACTCACCTTGTCAACTGCAGCCGGTGCTGGCTGGCTCTTCCGCGCTGGCGACAGGGGCGTGGGACTGGCGGGAAGCCCCGACGGTTCGGGGTCCGGGCCATTGAGACTCACTGCAGACCCCCCAAAATGCTAATTAAGGCCAGCTTGACACACGTTATCCATGAGCTTCAGTAATTGTTTTACGTCTCAGGAACGTGACAGGCACACATGGTATTGAAGACAAGAAAGCTTCTAGCTCTTTTTCTTTGGTTCTTGAGATTTCAAAATTACCATTTTCCCTACCTTCTAACTTTTGGTAAATTACATGCAGTTGTCTCAATAATTTGATACTTTATAATTTAAAGAATAGTTTTGTTTCTTTAAAAACTGTTTGCTAGTTGCCAACAGAAACTTCATAAGCAAGTCTACGTCTTGCCTTTCCCGTCCTCATCAACCTTGTCCTTCTTCCAGGCCCTGCCTCCCTCATACACAGTGTGCTGGGCTCTTCTGTTACCTCCGATTTTCCTGGGGAGATGTCTCATAGACAGATGTCGGGATATCTCCCGCATTCACGTTAATATTCTTGATTTTTAAAACCCAAACTTAATGGACGTATTTTTCTGCTGCTGTTTATAGAGGAAACATTCATATGTATGCACCCCAAACTCGACGTAACACTTCAGCAGAACATGTTTGGGGGACACCTCCAGTTGCATTTGGAATACATCCCACAGAATGTCAGACTCACACACAGATGTCCGGTACCGGGCGTGGCGCGTCCACCAGGAGGACATGTGCTTCTCACGAAGCCGCTGGTGCCGTGAGACTGTCCCTCTGCGCACAGAGCCCGGCTCGCGGACAGCCATGGCCGGCACCTGGGGGGGCGTGAGTGTTGTAAGCATCTCGCTTGCTAGCGTGTTTCTTTGCTACGTACAAATAAAAGTTTTATTGTGTATTAGTTTTGTTTTAGGAAATCAACCAGAGGTTTTTGGTCAACAAGTCACTTTTTTTTTTCAATTAAAATAATCCGAAAGAAATTTTTGGTTACTGTTTTCCCACAAACCATGATTTTCAGAAAATAATCAGTGATGCTAAATGGAAAACGTCGGTCTCTGCCCAGGCTCCCGCTGCTCTGCGGCTTAACCAAGGAAGGTTCTGCCTGACTCACCCTTTGTGTCTACGGCAGTTCACTGCGGAGAGACGAGGTTCAGTTCCGTGTCGTCAGCTCGGGTCTACCATCTTGTAGCTGGACCATCTCCTAGAGGGCTGTACGAGTTTTCTTCCAAACTGAGCTGTTGCCGTTCGACAAACCACTTGCATGATTTTAGTGGCTTCGTACGACAGTTTATCGCGTCTCATATGTCTTGCAGTTTAGGTCACGAGTCTGCGTTCATCTGGAGATGACTTGAACAGCGACAGAGGTCACAGTGGCCGCGCTCATATGCCTGCATTCAGTTCTGTGTGTTGACCGCTGTGACTCGTTCCTCCTCCCCTCTCCTCTCCTTGCCGGGCCGGGGCTAGCCTGGGCTACTTCATGGTGTGGTGACCCAGGGCAGCGAAGGAGCGAGAGCACATAGCACCACTTCGGCCGTACTCTCCTGGCCCAGGTCGCAGAGCGGCTCACGTCTTGACCAGAAGCCTTCAGAAAGTGGCGGCTCTGTCTCCTAGGTGGTACTGCCTGTGATCCATCTGCCAGGACCACAGGTGTGAACCACAGACGCTCCTGGCCAGCTGGGGCCTAGGGCCGTCCTCGACCTCGGAACAGCCTCCGAGGTCATCGCGACACAGGATTTGTACGGGGTTTTCTGTTCTTCAGATCAGCACACTTACAACTTGGAAACAGAAAGGCTGCGTTCCAACCCTGGGGAATTTTCCTCATTTTGCTTGTTTTTAAATTTGTTAAGTTGGTTAAATTTGCTATTTAATTGATATCACATATCGCTAAAGATAAAATAAGGTTTTTTAGCTGTTAGAAATGCTCAAGCCTACACAAAACCGTTTAGGAAAGGTGTATAAATACCATCAGTTTGTGCCCTAAAGCCCTTCCCTGAAGCTTAGCTGCTTTAACGTGCCCTCAGAACCCTATTTTAGCCCTCGTTTGTCACTCTTCCTCCCAGCTACGGCCTCGAGTATCAGGGCGAGGGAGGCCGTACCGCAGAGCGCCGCCCGCTGGCCACACGGCATCCGCGGTCCAGAGCCAGAAGGCGGGATGCTGAGAAACCAGTCTGGCTGCTCACTGAGGCGGACGGGGGGGGGGGGTGGTGTCCCCGTGGTCAGTCTCCTCAAAGTGTAATGGGTTTAATAGTCTCTGTTCTGCCTGCTGCATAGAGCAATTATGAATTCAAATGATAGTCAGGGAACCCTCTGGAAAAATACATTAATTTATAGTATCTATTGAGATTCACAATAAAAATGCAAAAATTGTCCCTGACCTGGGATAGAGCTTCTAATTTGACGTGTGGCATGTCTCTCTTTTGGGGCTTCTCCTTCCTTTTCTTTAACACTTGCATTTTTTCTTTTAACATTTTATCCTCAAGCTCTGCGTAGATGATCTAATGAAGAGGAGACTCACGCGGGCAGCGTAGGGCTTTGGGGTTCTCCCTCCCAGCTCTTTGGGTGGAGTTAGTTCTCCGTCCCAGAATTTTACTGAAGATGGTGGTAGGACCACCCGTGGCTGTTGAGACCAGCAGCCAGTGGCACGAGATCCTGCGTGTTCCCTTCTCATCGCGTCCCTGCCACGAACATGGGTCTAATCCTTGGCAGAGTTGCAGGGCTGGACTGGCATTCGATGCTTCAGAGATTCCTCATGGCGGCACCATGTTCGTCAGGAAGGAGGCGGGGGTAGGAGGCGGATAGCCTGACCTTTGGAAATGGGTCAGAGTGGCAGGGCAGAGTGAACAGCCAGACAACACACTTTCGTGATAAGGCACAAAAAAGACGCTGGCAGGCTCAGAAAACTCGGGTAAAGGGAGACATTCTGAAGCCGTGCCGACACCACTTTCCCTGGCAGAGCTCCCCGTGCGTGTTCTGGAAGGTCCCTGCTGCTCCCTTGAAATCCCATTTTCTTGGTTCTTCTTATCACAGAGGTGACAGGGTGACATTTTAAAAATCCTTCAAAATTCTAAGGCGAAACCAGAAGGGAAAGATTATGTTAAAAATAGTCATTTCCAAAGTGCTGGGTTTTCATCTGAAGGAACTGCACTCTCAAAGCTGTGAGGGGAGACAGATAATGAGCAGTAGACATAAGACGTAAATTAGTTATACAGTGGTGCCCCCCTTACCCGCGGGGAGACGTGCCAAGACCTCAGTGGGTGCCCGGAACTGTGCACCGAACCCTGTATACGCTGTTTTCTGTCCTTTTCATACACGGGCACACGTGTACAACAGACAGTAAGAGACTGACAACAATGACGAGTAATAAAATAAACCCTTAGAACAGCAGGCCGCGATAGATTACGTGAACGTCGTCTCTCTCCCAACGTCTTACGGTTCTGCACTCACCTTGCTGTTCGTGTGACACTGACATGACAAAATGCCCGTGTGCTGAGGTGAAGGGAGGTGAGTGACACAGGTGTGACGGCGCATCAGAAGGAGGCCCAGGGTCGACCACAGGTAACTGGAACCACTGAAAGCGAAACCACGGATAAGGGGGACTACTGCAGGCAGTGGAAGTTACTTTCCGGGGGAATAGAAAGAACAGGTGGACAGGGCAGGGTTTGGAAGAGCCGGGTGCTGGTGGGATTCAGTGTCACATCAGCCTGTCAGAGTGAGCAGCTCTGGGAGGATGTCATTTGAGCCAAGTGATCTCGGAAATGAGGGTGAAGAGCACTCCTGGGAAGAGTGGATGCGTGTGCATAGGTATGTGTATATGTGTATGTGTGTGGGTCCTATGTGTGTGTTCTGGATGTGTGTGCATGTATATGCACATGAGTGTGCATGTGGGTGTGTGCATGTGTGCACATGTATGAGGGTGAGTACATGGATCAGTGTGAGCACCTGTATGAGTCTGCATGCATGCATAGTGTGCATACATATGTATGCACGTGGGTGTGCACGTGTACGAGTGCGTGTGTGCACGTGTATGAGTGTGCGTGCATGTATGGGTGTGTGCACATGTACAAATATGTGTGTATATGCATGTGTGTTTACATGTATAAGTGTGAGTGTGCATGTGAACATATGTGCATGTGCCCGTGTGCATGTGTATGGGTGTACATGCATTCATGTTCATGCACGTGCATCTGTGCATATGTGTGAGCATGTGCATCGTATGAGTGTATGCAGACATGTATGAGTGTGTGTATGTGTGAGTGTGCATATGTGCATATGTGTGAACATGGGTGTGTGCACCTGTATGAGTGCACACGTATATGAGTGTGCATGCGTGCGTACATGTGTATGCGTGTGTGTGCATGTTTATGAATGTGCATGCAATGCATGGGTATGTGCATGTGTATGAGTGTGTGCACGTGTGCACATGGGCGTGTGTAGGAGTGTGTGCATGAGTGTGTGTGCGTGTATGAGTGTGTGCACATGTGTGTGAGTGTGCACGCGTGTGCACATGGGTGTGTGTGCGTGCGGGAGTGTGTGCATGTGTGCCTGGGCAGGGATACTATCTAACCCTCTCCCCTTGGGGACACAGGGAAATCTCACCCTCCTGCTCTTCTTGGAAAGGCTCGGGGAAAATGTTCTCTCCTAGAGGAAGCCTTCCCAGTTTCCTGTCTTCCTTTCAGGCCCATCTTTGTGTCGAAGTGGTTATTTCATTAATTCTGCATTATAGTTGTTACTTTCTCATTAGATTCTGAGCACCTCGAGAGCAGGGATCTTGTCTTTTAACACCACGTCCCTCATGGATCATCATTAATATTTGGTCAGCGAGTTCACGGGTGAATGAATGAAGCCATACGTAAGCCTGGGGTCTGTGTTTCCTGTCGGTGTTTGATCAGAAGCGGCACAGGCAGCTGGAAGGGCTATGACAGTGGAGGTTCTGGGGCTGACGTCACTGCTGGAGAATTTGAGCGAACCCCCTCTCTAGTCCGTTTCTGTGCTGGCCCCTGCATCTTGCCATCCCACATTTGCCAAAGTCTGACAGTCAAAGGGAATTCACAAGCAACCCGGTGTTTCCCAGTAAAACCTAAACCAGGGGAGGGAGGAAGATGAGTGCGGAGACGTGAAGAAGGGGCCCCGTGTCACCCGTGTGTCAGGTGGCAGGACCAGAGGAGGTCCTGTTACGGAGACTCAGAGCACTGTAGGCAGAGAGCTTAGCTGCTGCTCAAACAGTCCGCGCTCAAGGTTCGGGTAAGACCGCTTGGAAGGGAAAGGCGGGAGGCAGAGAGACTTCTCAGGGTATTATTCTTCTGGTCACGTGGCTGTGCTCCTGAGAAAGGGCACTACTAATAATTATGCCAGAACAGTGGTCATAAATGTGGATTATCAAAGGAAGACGAGGGATATGGCAGCCCAAGTGATCTCGGGGCAGGAGTGGGCTGGACCGATTTGGGGGAGGGGCAGGAAGTCCTGTCCTCGGTACTCGATGACTGGGTGGACGGAGCCCTGTGGAAAAGAAGGAGCACGAATGACGCCCAAGTACGTGACCAGTCACAGGGTCAGACACAAGCCCAAGACAAAAATCTCAAGAGCAGAGCACACGTGAGGGGCTCAGAGCAGGGAGTGCTGTGGAGTGGGAACTGGTGTGCCAGTGAGGCCCAGTGCCTGGGCCAGAGGAAGCCACGTAGGGTCTCCAGCGTGGAGGAGGGAGGGTTGGAACCAAGAGAAAAGGTGGGGGAGTGTGGGGAGGGACCTCAGGGGCTGAGGGCAGGCGGGGAAGCACCCCTGCTGTGTGTGCACAGGACGGAGGGAAGGGAAGGAGGAGATCCAGCCAGGAATGCTGCCTGGGTGACGCCTGCAAATCGGGGGACCCCCTTCTCCAGACCTCCAGAGATGTCAAGTGCAAGGAAAGAGCCAATAACAAGTCATGCAAAATTACTCAAATCCTGCATTTGGGTTTTCCAGAGAGGCGCAGTGTCCGTTCCTAACCCACCACACCCCCGGCAGCATTTCCGTGCCCACCCTCCCCAGCGCCTTCAGATCCCGAAGCCCCTCCGCAGCATGCAGGCCACAGAGCCCTAAAATGTCACCTTTCACACCGGTGCCTCCCTTCGTGGCTGCCCACTCCTCTGTGGCTTGACCCAGAGCATCCCCGGACCGACACGTCCTTTCCTACTCAGGAGGGAGTTGAGGGCTTCAGGAGCCCACGAGGGGGGAGCCGCCCATGCTCCTGGGTCCCACGCGCCCTGGGGGGATGGAGCATGTGGCCTCGCCCGCCCTGCAAGCGCCAGCGGCGGACCGGATGTGACAGCCTCGGCGTTCCCCTGGCGTGGAAGGGATGGGCTCGTGGGACAGAGTGCGGTTGCAGGAACGGTAAACACTCCGTTGACAGTAGCTGTTTGTGCAACGGGAGAGACAGACTGTAGGACGATGGCGAAGGGCTCGTCAAGAGGGACGGGCTGAAGACCCAGCAGCTCACTTGCACCGTAAGGCCCCTCTTGTCAAAAACTTGATCTTCTTGGTCCCCGGGGAGGTTACAAAGGTCGAAGGGCTGTGTAGGTAGCGGGTGCAAGGGAAGGTCTCGGGGCCCCGCTGCTGGGGGGACATTCTGCGGCTGTGTCCTCTTCAAGGTCTGAGTCCCGCTCCCTGAGGAATTCCAACAGGCACCTGCCCACTTCCGTGTTTAACCTTCCTTTGATGGTGACACTGCTTCCCGCCTCTCCCAGGGAGGAAGGAAGCCGTTGCTGAGAGGGGAATCTCCGTGCTCGAGCGCCAGCATGTGGGCCAGAAGGCCATGGGGCCTTTGCGGGAACTGGGCATTCACACTGTGGGGGGACACACCCCTCCCCGATTCCTTCCCTTGGTGGCCTCTGTTGGAGCTCTCTGTGAGCTGAAATGACAGGACGGGAATCATCTTTCAAGAGCATCCCTTCTTGCTCCCACGTTCTATTTAAGTTACTCAAGCATGACTCTGGGGACACATTCAGCCGCTTCCAGCCAAGAGAGGAAATCCACGGCAAATCCCGTTTTCCAGGCCTCACGTCTGATTTGAAACGGCAGCTTCGCAAGCGACAGACGTCCCCAATGGAGGTGGAGGGTGCCAGCGGTCTCCCCGACCCCCGCAGATGCCTGGGCCTCTGCACGCCCCGGCCTCCACTCCTGCCCCGAACCTGGGGGGAGGTCTTGGCGCCTCTCATCGGGAAGGGAGCTGCCCGGACCCCTTAAGTGAGTGCAGCAAATGGGGGGGCCTTGAGCTGGAGAGCCAGGCAGCGGGGCGCCCATCATCCAGCTGGCGCTGCCCAAGCAGGAGGGACGGGAGTCACAGGGCGGGGGCATGTGTCCACCACCGTGGTCCCAATCATGACGACGTGGCTGGGGAGGAAACAGGAAGATGCGGGGAGAGGCTGAGGCTGTGTGGAGAAGGAGAGGTGCTTGCGGGTTTGCTGAGGGGTCCCCGCTGCACTGAGCTCCTCCTCCGTTGTCAGACGCACCCCTTCACTGCCCTCCTGGTGGCACACGGGCACCTGGAGCACGGGGACTTGCCCAAGACTTGCAGCCCGTGTGGTGTCCCCTGGCCACCAGGTGCCAGCTCCCTGCTTGTGTCCGTCGGGGCCCACCGCAGACATTTTAGGGAACATTTAACTGAAGGTGCGTTTAGAAAGGTGTGTGTGGGACGCAGGTGACAGAGGTTTACTAATGCCTGGGCTAGTCTCGGCAGATGGTTACCACTGCCGGGCCTGGCCCCTGAGACGTCCTGCAGGGAAGCCTACCTGCGGCCAGGGGACAAAGTCTCTCTCCTCGCATCTCCTGCCAGGGCTCTGCACTGATCAAACCCAAGGAGAAGACGGAGAACCAGAGAGACCATCCACGCAGCTCATGAAGTGGGCCTCACGGCTGAGAGCAGGTGGGGGGGTCCTGGCGCAGGGGGGCAGGGGGAAGACCCGGGCCCAGACCCACGTGTGAGGTGGCTTGGCCGTCAGAGCGACCAGACGGCTGGTTCTTGTCCTCACTGTTTGGGTCCGAGCAAATCCCGCCTTGCTCTGAGCTTCACATGGGCACCCGTAAGTGGAGGCAACTGCTGCCCTCCACGGGGCTCTGGTGGGGGCCCATGGGGCAGCGGAGACAAAGCGCCGGCACGGTGCCTGGCACCACCGTCTGCGTGGGCACCCCGTGCCCCCCACCCCGGCTGGGCCTTGTTGAATGGGGTGAGGTTCAAGGGGCAAAGAAAGGGGGGCTGGATGGAAGAGCAGCAACTTCCTGCCCCTTGAGCTGTGCCGGCTCCCAGAGCTCTTCCAGTTTCGCCAGCACTGATGCTGCAGGGCGGGAAAAGGAGGTGATTTTCTTCACTGTGCAGATGAAGATGCTGGGCTCAGAGAGGCCAGATGTGTGCCTAAGGCCACACAGCTTGTCGAAGGCAGACTCAGTCCTCGATCGGATTCCAAGTCTCACATGCACATCATGTGTGTGCCTGCACGCAGACGCGAGTCCTAGGTGTGTGCGCGAGTGTGCAGCCCCTCGTCCACAGACAGCCTGCAGGGATAGGCCTTGGGCGCAGCCCCTGTGTGAGTGGCCGCCCCCCGGGACTGGCATCAGGCCCCACTCACCCTTGTCTCCAAAGCGCCAGTGCACTGTAGATGCTCGGTTGACGTTTTGGCTGGCTCGGAATTCTGTCCAGAGCCCACTCCAGGAAGATGAGGGCGTTTTCTCCTCTGAGTATTGAGACTTACAGAAAGAGAAGAGACAATCATTGACTTGTTTGTGAATATTTTCCCTCCCTCCATGCTGATGTTTTCTCCATGTGATTAAAAATGGTAAGAAATTAGCATCTGAAAGTATGAAGTGAGGGTGAACAGCATTGCTGCAGAACGGAACAGCCATAAATAAGCAAGAGCCTTTCAGGTTTCCCGGTGCACCTGCTATTCCAGGGGTAAGAAGGGACCAGAGGCGGCCCCAACAGGACATCACCTCAGCGTTGGCAAGGCCAAGTCCTCCCGATGACCTGCCTCCTTCCCAGAAGCAGTGTGACTGTCCTTTGAAAGATGCCGTGGATGTTCCCAGCAATCCCTCTCCTGGGCGCCTGGTGCGGCTGGCAGGCAAATCAATTGGTCCAGCAGCTTTGCCGTTGGAGACACAGAGCTGAGCTGACATCTTCCAGGGAAGCCCCAGAGCTTTGAGCCTGGGCACCTGGGTCTGTTCGACACAGAGCAACAGGCAGGCTCTGGGAGTGCTGTCAGCTGAGCAGCGAAAAGGGACAAGCAGCTATGTCAAAAATGACACGCTGGCTTCTGCTGGTCTTGCAAAGCAGATCTGCAGTGATGTGACCGCGGCTGACAGCCAGCAACACAAGTGGCTGCTTTCCGTACTGGATTGAAATCCATCCAGCTCCCTGCGTTCACAGCGATGACTTCTGATGCTAATCCTCGGCGAGCCAGGCATGAAATATATTCACAGGCGCTCCTCAGTGAGGGCCCTTTGGAGTTATTTGAGGGACCTGCGATGAAAACATCTGTGCCACGGGCTTTTGTGCGGTTTTGTTCCCTTGGTTTCAATTATGCAGTCAAGGAATCTTCGGGAGAGAGAGAGAGAAAGAGAGAGAGTTTGCTGATGTAGTTCTTTTCCTTTTTGATAAAAGAGGGTGTCTGGTCAGATGTCTGAATAGGGGAAGCAGGGGAAAGGAGAGGCAAACTCTCATTTTCTACACTGACTAGGGACACACTCTGCTTGATGCAAATGAGGTTGTCCTTTTTTTTTTTTTTAAAGATTTTATTTATTTATTCGACAGAGAGAGAGACAGCCAGAGAGAGAGGGAACACAAGCAGGGGGAGTGGGAGAGGAAGAAGCAGGCTCATAGCGGAGGAGCCTGATGTGGGGCTCGATCCCAGGACTCTGGGATCACGCCCTGAACCGAAGGCAGACGCTTAACCGCTGTGCCACCCAGGCGCCCCCCAAATGAGGTTGTTCTAAACACATCTCCGATGTCCTGCCAAGCTGCCTGGGGTCACTTAGTCATTCTTTCCACATGACAAAAACAGGGTGAGTTTACTGGGATCACATCTGTGTACAGAAGTAATTGACAGGGAGGCCTGCGGCAGAAAAGGTGGGAGGAGGCTACGTGTGCATGCGTGTGTGCACACGGCATGGATGTGCACACACGCACATGTGTGTACGAATGTGGGTGCATGTGTGTGCGTGCAAATGTGTATCATAGTCTAGCACGTGGGGCTATGTGGCACACATGAGCACACGTGTATGTGCTCGCAACACACGTGTGTACAGATGCAGGGGCGTGTGTGTGCAAATGTGTGTCATGGTCTAGCACATGGGTCTGTGTGGCATGCATGTGCACATATGTGTGCGTGCGTGTGGGCACATATGTGGGGGTGTGCGCACATGTGATTGCCCATTTAATCCTTCCCTGGCCTTTTCCAGCTCTGGGGGCTGCCTGCGTTCCGTGGCTTGTGGCCCCTCCCTCTGTCTTCAAGCCACTCGCTGCCTGCCACCTCTGCTTCCCCCTCTCACCTCCTTTGATGCCGATCTGCTGCCTGCCTCCTACACGGACCTCGTGGCGAGGTCGGGCCACCAGGTAACCCTGCACCTTCTCTCCTCTCAACACCTTGGCTCAGTCACGTCTGCAAAGCCCCTGCTGCCACCCGAGGTACCAAAATCACAAGTTCCGAGGACTCAGATGTGGACTTCGGGGTTGTTTGCTGTATTCGCCACCCTCCCCCTTCCCTCTGCTCTGGTGATGGTGCAGCGCCCTTCCCCCACCCACCCCGGGCACTTGACTCGCCCACTCTGCCCACGAGTTTGGAATGGACCTTTCCATTCAGTGCTTCTCAAATGACCTGTGTGTGCGGGGACACAGGACACAGGAGGGCTCCTCCTGCTTTCCCCCAGCAAGGCTCCTCCTGACGGCATCCTTTTATCTGAGTTCAGGCAGAGAGCCCAGACATGCCTCCTCCTGTCTTTTCCTGCTCAGAATTCCTCTGCAGGGATCCCCTGGACGGCTGCCCTCCTTTGTCCGAAGCACGCTCTTGAGGAGCTCAGAGAGTATCGCAGAGACAGACCCCCACACGTGTGGACTGAGCGTGGATATCTCGGGGTCTCCCTGCCCACCCACGGGACTCGCTTCACTGCTGCCCCCGCGCCCACTGGCCCCGCGAGACCGTGATTGCACCGCCAGTGCCTGGCGGTGCAATCATCCATCTGGGCTCCGTCTGCAAAAGAGCATGCGGTTCTGGAAGCAGGCGCTGGGACTTGCCTGCCATTGTTTGCCAAGGGCCACGCGTGGGGCCGATGCTTACACGGGGGCGTCTTTCCCTCCTCCCTCCTTCCGGCTCTCAGAGCACTTGGCTCAAATTATTTATTTAGCGACCGTGGCGTTTTCTGGGTGGCATTGTACCTGGTTTCTTCCCTTAGAGCAAGAGCCACGTGTGGACTGGTGGTGTGTCCCCCACGCCCGTCGAGAAGGAGGCACGGAGCAGGTGCAGGGCGGCCCCCGGTCTCTCTGGGGCTCCTCTTCATGGGCCGCTGCCCTTCTTCCTGCTCCATGTGGCCAGACTGCTGCATCTGCTCTGCTCTCGAGGCCTGGGGTCTGCGGCTGAGAAGTCACCGTGCACACCAGGGACGGGGGGTGCCCTCGCGAAGACCCACGTTGGGAGTGGAGGCATTTCAGCCAGAGAATGAAGTTTGGGAGGATAGGGTTGTCAGCTTCCCCGGGTGGAGGCTGGTCTCCATCCAAAAGTCCCCACGCCTTCCCCCACCTTCCCTGTCTCCAGGCCTTGGGCTGCTCAGGTGTCACCCAAGACCCCCCTGGGTGGTTTCCACCTGTCTCCCGCTCCTCCTGCTCCTGGCACGTGAGTCACCGACGCTCCCAGGGGAGCCGAGAGGCCAGCACGCCCAAGGCCTGCGTCCCAGCGGGCCAGGGGCTCGGGGCTGTGGGAAGGGCCGGGCTGTGGAGACACCGAGGCTGGGCTGGCTCCTCACTTCGGACGTGCCGCCTAGCAGTGCAGTGGACCTCTCGTCCTCAGGCATCTCGCTTCCCTACAGATATCCAGGTTCATTTTCGTTCCCTGGATTGGGCAACACACACAGAAGAGGCAGGACCCCAGGGAGGGAGGGAGGCATGGGGGAAGAAATACTGGGGTCCCAAAGCAGCTCTGCCCCTGCCTGCTGGAGGCTCACGTGTGTGTGTGTGTGTGCGTGTGTGTGTGAGAGAAAGAGAGAGAGAGAGATGGTTGTATTTCTCAGAGAGCAGCGGGTTTGGGGATTTTTTTTCCCACCTAATTATTTCTGGATGGCCGCTGTGTTTTCCTGCCTCCTGTCTTAACTGCATCATTCAAAGTGTCTCAGGATCGATCGCGGCTCAGTCTGAGAACCTCTGGAAGGAGCCAGTGGGAGCCACGGTAGCTGCCAACACGGATGGCGTCTGACGTGCTGGGCTGAGGCCCAGCCAGGGAGGTCGACCTCCCGTTGTCCCCATGGCGTGTGGCCAGCACCGTTCTTGAAGCCCAGGTCCCTGGGACACAAACGGGAAAGAGCAGATGCCGTGGGTCACCTTGAGCTGGCCTCTCTCCCACGTGCCACGGCGCTCAGTTTCCTCAGCAGCCCGGGGAGGTGGGTGTTGTCTCCAAGGTCTGTACTGAGGGTGGGGATGTGGGAGACACCTGTCTGGGACAGAGCTGGCTATGACCCGGCCCTGACCCTGGGCTGAGGGCCCTCTCCCCAGACGGCATCGGTGGGGAAGGTTCCGGAATCTGAGAACTGGGATTGAAGTGAGCACGTGCTGTGCATCCACGGGATGCTGGGCTTGGAGCAGGAGAGCCAGGCTGGGGACCCCCCGGTGCTGCGTTTGCTCAGCTGTGAGCTGCACTGCCCGCTAGCCCCGCTGGCTTGAGCCCGCTGCCCACCCTCTGTTCACTCCGCTCCTTCCTGGGGAGAAGGAGGTAGGGGCACCTCGGGCAGCTCTTGACCGTTTCCTCCAGGCCCAGCTCTGTTGCTTGGACAACTGTCCCAGCCCCGGGCACGGTGGCCGGGCCGCGCGAGTCAGCTGGCAGAGCCGAGACCAGTCCGGCCAGGGCGTCTGCTGCGTCCTGGTGAAAATCCTGGCCGAACGCTGCCCGCGTGTCCCTGCAGAACAGACCCCAATGAGGCTCACGTCAGCCTGGCTACTCTCAGGACGATTAGAGGTGACACAGAGTAATGTGTGCGGTAGCTCCTGTCCTTCCAGCGTTCGGGCAAGAGGTGCGGCTAGCGTGTCTGTGCCCGGAGCGGCAGGAGGGGCTGTAGGAGACGGTCCCGGCCTTCAGGGAGCTCACGCTGGGGCCGGGGCAGACGAGCCGGCAGAACCTGTCTCCGCTGGCTGTCGGGGAACAGAGGAGCCGCAGGGACCTGCGGAGGGACCTGCGTGTCTGCAACTTCCCCGGGCGCGGTGGGAGGTAACACAGTCTCCAGGACCCCCAGGCGCGGCGCAGGTGACAAGTCAGGACCTCCCTGAGTGTGACCCGCTCCAGGGTTCATAGCCACCCACTGGCTCACGGCCTCTTTGAGAGGAACACATTGCCCCTGGGCACAGAAGGATCCTGGGCAGAGGGAAGGAGAAGGAGGCTTGCCTGGGCTGACATTTTCTTGTTTCCTTATTTTCTCCGTGAACGCAGCTGCAGAATAAGTAAAAACGTGGGGAGGGGGCGTGTTCCAGCCCTAGACGGCCTCCCGTGGCCGCCATCAGTCCGCACATGGACGGAGCTCCTCTCCAGAGCGGCACACAGTGCGTTTGCTGGCCCACCGTGTTATTCTGAGAAAAAGAAATGGTGCGTCTCGGACTTGAGGGAGCACGTTAGCACCAGTGCCCTCTGGGCAACCTCTGCTGGGCCTCAGTGTATCCTGTGCTGAACGCGAGGGAGAGCAACGTCCCAGCCTGCTGTGCGTCTCACAGGCTGTGAGGGGTGGGCCCAGCCGCCTGAAGACTGCAGGTGTCCGCTCCCGCTCCAGGCGCACCCCGGCCGGCCGCCGGCCAAGCTCGCTGGCGTCGCCAGGGTCCTCCAGCTGGGCCCTGGCGTGGCTGGCACTGGCTGTCCTGGGAGCGGGTGCCCGCTCTGTCCCCCAGTCGCTACCTCTTGGGCCGCCCTAATTTCCAGGATCAGACGCGGGAGGCGCCTCTGAGTGCAGCTGCGGGGCCTCCCTGTCTCCAGCTCCTCTCTGGGCTGCTCCGTCCTAGCATTTGGGCATTTAATAATGCAGAGGAGAGGCTCTTGTCCTATTAATTATTAATCGCCCTTTTTGCATTTCTAAGGGCAGCAGGAGATGAGCTCTAAGGCGGAAGCAAATGGAACTCAGGAGGAAGAGCAGAGGAAGCCGCCCTCCTCGGAGGGCCTCTGCGGGGAGGCCTCTCGGCTCTTTCTGGTCCTGTCCGTGGAGGAGCCGGCCCTGACTCTGTCCTGCGGGCGTGTTCATGCACGTGCGCGGGAGCCCCAGATCGCAGAGGCACGGGGGTCATCCGGCAGGAAGAGCAGGTGGGCTCCTCCTTGGCCTGTGAGCGGCCCCTGCTTTCACGTCCCACCGGCCGTGGGGCGCCGCTCCCCCTGCCAAGTGCGGGCATGAGGGTTTGCCGCACACCCGTGGCTCTTGCCGAGGAGCCCTCTCCCCTGCCAGCCGTTTCCTGGGCCTGCACCCGCAGCCCCTGGAGCTCATTACAGCCGGATGCGGAGAGGCAATTACGGCGGGAGCGAGCCTCCCCTTGCTGACAATCAGCGTCCTTCCTGCCATTATGTATTCTGCTATTATCTCACTAACTCTGCCCTCAGCCTTGGGAAGTAGAGTTAAAAAAATAATAATAAAGGGAGAAAAAAGGAGAAAAGAGAAACATGCTTGCCTCGGTGGCTCATATCTTAATTGTGTCCTTCCCAACATGGGGCGGGGGTGTCACTGCCCGTCTCGTCAGAGCCTCCCCGGGATCCAGGATGCAGGATGCGGGCTCAGGGCAGAGCCACCAGCCAGGGGAGCGATCTCCTGACCCCTGCTCCCTGGGCTGGCAGGGAAAATAAGATCAACTACAGACCCCCTGCCCCACGCATCAGTTACAAGGGGTGGCGGGTCGGCGCAGGGCGGGCAAGACTGAAGGCGCGGCCGGCGCTGCTCTCTGCTTGTCCACATGCTTCGGGTGCGTGTGGGTCTGCTCCACGGAGGACTGAGGTCTGGGTCATGCCAGAACATTCCCTGTGGCTCTGGAGGGGCCGGGGTGGCAACAGGGCCAGTGGCCCCTTCTCCGGGTTGAAGGGAAATGCTGCCCGTAACCAACCATTTCCTTGTCCGTGCGTGTTTGTGACTATTACATACACACGCATACTCCAGAGAGGGGGACACAGAGTGAGAGGGGGGCTCGCAGGGCAGGGGGTGGGCGTGCTGACACTGCGGTCCGGCACAGGGGGAGGTCAGGGCGAGCTGTGGCTGCAGGTCTAGCCTGGGGCCGTCGGAGGCACAGCCCCACAGCTGTCCTGCAAATACAGACCTTAACTGTCCCTCAGAGTCTTTCACATCAGTGACAGCTCCTTTCACGGCCACCAGAACCTCTGAGACCATCCTCTCGTCTCCACTTCAAGCCAAGAGCCGACACCTGCTGACACTCCGTGGGACTAAGTCCCACGTCAGGGTCGTACAACGCCAGTCTCCTTCCTCCTCTTGCTTCACGTCGGCGGCCAGATCCCAGCTTCCCCGAGGCCCCACGTCCCCTGCCCCTGGCCGTGCTCAACCCACCCAGCAGGGCATGTCACCGACTGGACCAGGCTGCCACAGGCTCCGGGAAGGTCCCCGGAGCTCAGCCTCCACCACACGCCTTCCCGGGCCGGCCCCCTGCCCGCTGTCTCTGCTTCCAGACTGGGACATTGTGGAAGTGCAGAGACCACGCGCCCAGCCTGAGCCCGACGCTTTCCCACGCTCTGCGGGGCAGTAGCTGGTGCTTTCTCTGCAGCACCGGGCACGTTGCCTCCTGTCTCTGGGCTGGACCAGGACCCTCAGGTCCCAGGACAAGCAGCAGGACCAGTGGAAGGACCACTGTGAGAGCCAGGTCTTGGCTGTTTCGCTCATTTTCTTCTTTCCCTATTCTGTGGTTCTGACGGCTTCTCCTAAGACTCTGACGCAGCCCCCCTGTTGGCCCAGGGCCCCGTTCCCTCTGGGCTTCCCCCTTTTCCTCCTTCAGACAGATGCAGAGTTCCTTTCCCTGCTCTGGCGTTTTCTCATTTTGTCTGATTTTTTTGTCCTTATGCACCCGTGACCTTGGAAGGTGGCCCAGAGACACACGTGTGCGTGCAGCCCACCCGTGTAACCAAACGGCCCAGTTGTCTCCCTTTAGGGTGCATTCCCACGAGGGGAACCCTCAGGTCAAGGCCACGCGTGTGGTCAAACGGCCTCCCGAAAAGCGCCCTGGTTCACCAACAGGTGCACATGAGGGCTGGTTCTGCTCTCAGAATGCTGGTTTCCTCCCTGAGACGGAAGCAGGAGCTCTGTCCCGGCGGAGCACGACTCGGGCCCTTCGCTGCGAGCATCAGAGGGATAGAGTCAGTGCAGCGCGGCTGCGGCCTGCGTGGGCGGGACTGGGGCTGTGGGGCTCCCTGCCTCCTTCCACCTGCAGCCCGCCTGAGCACCGGGTTACAGGCAGAAAACGTGTCCAGACCTATCGTGCGGGTGGTGGGAGGACGATGGTGTTGGGAGCCCCCGATTGTCCACAAAGCTCCACAGAAGCCAAGCGTTTGGCAGAAGCCGTCCCGGAGGACGTCCTGCCCCTGCCGAGTCTTCCGGTGCGGCAGGGGGACAACACGGGGAGAACCTGGTGCATCAAGGAGCCCCTGGGCCCCAAAGTCGATGGCGGCAGCTCTGCTTTTTGCAAGTGGGGAGAGGAAAAGCATCAGGCAGATGAAGGCCGGGCCGGGTGGGAAGCTGGGCCCTGTGTCTACAGGTGGGGGTCTCCACCAGCTTTGGGCGTGGGAGGGGCAGGTGTTTAGAAGGCACCGTAGGATGGCAGCCAGGGAGGAGGGAGGACAGGCTCTGGCGAGCATCGGCCGCCCAGGCACTCCCCGCAGGCCAGGCCGGACTTCCTCGAGGGTCCCCGTTGCCATGGAGAGCAGCTCCGACCAGACTTCAGTGGGATTTCCCGGAACACCTCACAGACGTGTTCGGCTCCTGGTGCTGTCTTCCTCCCCGTTTCTCCTTTGTGTCTCTTACATAATCTGCCCCTCGGGGACAGACATGTGGGAGGCAAGGGAAGGAGTCCTGCTCTCAAACCCAAGGCCGAGCTGGGGAAGTCTCTGAAAGGCCGTCTCTGAAGAGCCTGTCCTGCTCACAGCATTTACTCAGTAGGTGTGCGTTGCATCAAATCAGAAGAGTCTGGACATCAGAGCATCTTCCCTGTGTGTTCAGCCCAGACTGACGGCCTTATCGGTCCATTTCCCCACCAGCAGCCATGGTCCAAGGGATCCAATCAAAGAAACAGGTCTAGCGCTCCTCATTTCTCTCCTGTTCACCCTCGTCCTGCCTGGGAGAGGAATGTCACTGGTTTGGTTTGTAGGAAATGAAATGCTGGTCCCGCAGGTTAACGTAACTCTCCCCAGCGGACAGACTGATGTCTGGGAAGGAAGGTTAGAGCACGCAGGGTTCTAATCCCCGAAGATCTAACCATCTATCAGCAGGGCTTCAAGGTCCAATCATTTTCTCGACGATATTTCTGACATAGGCAGCAGGTGCTCGGAGCCCTAAAGATGGATGACACACCGGGCATCGCAGAGCGGCACCTGGGTCCCTGCTCCCCGCGTCTGCGTGGGTGGCTTCCGTCCTCCGAGACAGAGGCTGCGGTTCCAGCCTGGGAGCCCTGGGCTGCTGCCCCTCCATCAAGGGTGTAATTGCTCGGACATATATTGGGAAGGACTTCTGGGGGAAGGTGTTTCTGGGGGGGCCCTTGGCACCTGCCCCCTTTCTTCCATCTTCCTGTCTGAGGTCAGACACGGAAAAGGGCTCCAACACCAGGGAACACATTGTCGTCGGCTGTTGTCACGGCAGTGCATTCCACGGACATTCATTGAGCCTCTAGTCCACGGCAGCCACGGAAACAGCAGTGCCAGTGGACACTCCTGTCACCCCTGGGGGTGGGGACCAGGGCAGGGCACAGAGACGGGCTTGCCCATCTGTCGGGGGCCGCGGAGACGGCGGGTTGGACTGGACGACAGAAGAGGGAGTCCCTGTCTCCCGGAGCACGCAGGAGGGCGGGAACGAGGGACACGTCGAACACGCTTCGAAGGGGCTTCAGGACAGACCTGCTCCCGTGGTGCTCAAACATAAGGGTACACAGTGGAGCCCAATATGTAGAACGGAGCCGGCCAGGCCACTGACGTCCGTACGAGTTGGGGGCCCTGTAGGAAACTGGGGTGTCTACAAAGCATTGTCACCACCGAGAGTCCAGTCCCCACTTATGCGGGAAGTGGCGGTGCCTGGCTCAAGGTCGGGAAGCATCCTGCAAGCCTCCTGCCTGAGAATGCATCTCACGGGCTCTGCGTGCTTCTCCCGCGGGTACCCGGGGCTCATACGGGCAGCGGGTCCCCTGCAGCGCCCTGCCCCCAGCCTCGGGCCCGCTCTGGCACCCCTGGCAAGCAGCTGCTCTCCTGGGTGTTTTTTGAGTGGGTAGTGGGGGGGGTGAGAGGCTCTAGGGCCCAGCCTCCCTCCACCGGTGGAGGACGTAGCTGGGCTGAGCCAGGGTACCCAGGGCCCTCGGTGGAGAGCAGCCTGCTTGGGGAGGAGCCGGGACAAACAGCAGGGGCTTGTTCCATGTCGTGGGGAGAATGCAGCCTCGGAAGGCCAGAGAGTGGCCGCCCTAAGAGGACCGACCCTGCATGGCGTCTGCACCCGAGTCCCCCGCTGCTGACTGCCCGGCATCCCTCTGGGATTGAGGAGAGACCACTCAGTGCAGGTGGCCCCCGTGCTGGGCATCCACGGGCTGTGTGTCACTTAATGCCCAAGTGCAGGAGGGAGGCGCTCTGCTGGGATGGGGATCGGCAGCTCCGGGTCGGGTTTGGACGAGGTCTGTCTGACCCTCGCTGTAGGAGCACACAGGCTCCTTCCTCTCTGGTGGCTGGAGAGAGCACACCTTCTTTCCTGACCTCTCAGGACAGAGACGGGACTCAATTCCTAACCCACAGCAGTGTCTGGGCGGGCCTGACTGTGAGCGGGGTGTCAGGGTGACAGAGAGAGCGTGTGCAGCTCACGGCACCCAGACCGGGACAGCCGTGGGCCATTGGAGGTTCTGCGGGAGGTGCCAAGGTCTTGGGGCTTTCGGGCGGATGGCAGAGGCCCTCGGGGAGGCTCCCTTCTGCGATACACCCAGGAGGCCCAGGCCTCCACCTCCTCCCCAGCTGGCCTGGGTCCGAGGGCCAGCAATCTGGCCCCATGGGGCTGCCCGCCCTCGAACATTGGGCTGGGGGCTGAGTTCCACTTCCTTTCCCCTGTCACCCTTGCGCTCAGCGCAGGCTTTGCTGTCTTTCTTCTCGGGGGCACACTGAGGGGACGCCGTGCCCTGGAAGTAAAAGGCATAGCCCAGGGCCCCCATGTGCATTGGCTGCAGCTGGGGCTCCAGGCCAAGTGCTCCTTCTCTGGGTCTCAGGGTGGCCCTCCCTGTCAGAGCAGGTGTCACGTGGGGTCTCGGCAGGACTGACGCCAGGGCCCCCTGGCACAGTGGCGTGAGTCACATCTGAGAACCTGGTCACTCTCCCAGCCAGGCTCCAGCCGGGCCCCAGGACCCATCAGGGAGTTGGCCTCTCCGCCGGGCTCCCCCACACCGCGCGTTCTCGGGAATGAACTCAGGGTCTAACTCCAGCCCTGGAGCGTTGCAGGGCACCTTGACCACAAGGCAGCTCATGGAGACTTGTTTTGACCTTTAGGATGGCTCAGGGGGGACAATTACGACGAAGCAGCAGGAAAAGCTGTGGCTTTTCCTCCTAGAAGAGAGATAGAAGGAGGGAGAATTTCCAGGCCTGGCGGCTCCAGCACTCACACAGCCGTTTTGAAATGGAAGTGGTGCTCTGTGCGCTGAATGGCAGGGAAAACAAGTCTGGCCTTGCACACGCCCTTGGGAAAGGAGGACATTAGGGCGGGCCAGGCTGCGTCCTAGATTCCTGGGGCCACAAAACAATCCCACGGTGGGCGGCTTACACAGCAGAGATGCGTCTGGCACAGGCCGAGGGCTGGGGGCCCGAGCCGGGGGTGCGGGCATGGCTGGCTCCGCGGAGGCCCCCCCCTTGCCGTGTAGGCACTGTCCGCTTGCTTGCCGAGTCCAGGAGGTCCCTCTGTGTGGGTCTGGGTCCCCATCCCTCTTCTACAAGGACTCCAATGACACAGGATCAGGGCCACCCCACTGACCTCATCAGCCTTCGTCTCCTGTCTCCAAAAAGAGTCCCAGGCTCAGGGCTGGGGGCCACGACTGGAACATGAAGTGTGGGGGGGCAGCTCAGTCGTACCAGCCCGTGGCTGTTCCCCCTGGGGGGCGGCGCATGGCTCTCCCCTCCGAGAGCTGGAAGAGGCTCCCTGCACACTCTGCTGGGAGGACCTGTGTGCTCTGGGCCACAGGGAGGGGCTGGGATGGGCCTTGCCGAGAGCGCGGGGCCTCTGACTAAAACGGGGTGCAGGCGTGCATGGGGAGGGTGTAGGAAGCCTGCACAGTCGTCCTGCCCAGACCCTCGCAGGCGGAGGAAGAGGATGGACCAATCAGGCGCCGTCTGCACGCTCTACACGTCTCTTCAACGGAAGCCACCGAGTCGTGCTGGGCTCACGCGGCTCATGGGGCCCATAGGGAAGGAGCTGCCGTGTGCGGAGAGGCCCGCAGTCTCGCAATCGGGGCTCCACAGGGCCGGGCAGTCGGGTCACAAGGAACAGGCTCGGCAGGAACAGGGTCATGAAGGCAGTCCCCTCCCATGAGGGTGGCCAGCCGACCACGCCCCAGCGGGTTCCTAAATGTCAACCCCAGTTCCTGCCGCTGCCGGTGGCTCTGCTGCGTGACCGTAGCTGTCATGGGAGGTGGTCAGGGTCCCAGGCAAGCAGTTTGGGCTGCACTCATGGGCAGCAGCCAAAAGCGACCCAATCATTGTATTTTAAGCCTTTGCTTAAATGGTAGAAAGAGAAGCTGAGTGTAATCCAAATATGTTTGAATTAAATACTGCCCAAGGTGAGAGCATTGTTCTGGGAAAAGGTGGGAAACACAGAGGAAAGGACACAGAGGAGGGAGCGTGGAGTCAGGACAAGCCTTTCATGTTCACGGCAGGGCGAGGTCCTCAGCTGGACGCCCGGCTGGCTGTGCTCGGTGGCCCTCGGTTTACACCTGCCTGCAGGGCCTATGGCGCTGGCCTGCCTGGCACTGTTTGGGGGAGAGAAGGGAAGATGCCCCCAAAGCGGGGGAGCGGGAGGCAGTGGAGGATTTGACCCGAGGACCATGCGCCTTGAGGGAGATGTGACTCTGGGTCCTCCTGGGGTCGGTCAAGACAGCGGGAGCATCCTGTGTCTGAGTGCAAAGACGTGAGGGGTGTGCAACAATACACCCGTCAGAGGCCGGGAAGGGGCAGGAGTCCCAGGACTGCTCCCCAAGTCGCCGGATTGGGAGACCGGCCAGCTCTACTTCTAGGAGAGGTTACAAAGGGGCTCCAAGACCAGGCCTGCAAGACACTCCCCTCCCCAGAACCCAGAATGGACGTCGGCCTGGCCTGCATCTGAGCACCCCCGGGAAGGCTCTGAACCTGCCCGCGGAGAAGCATCAGTGATGCAGGACCCCAGCAGCCTGGAGACACCACCCCAGGGAGCCTGATGGGCAGCAAGAGAACCCCTTGCACCTGGAGACCGGTGTCCCTGGACACAGAAGCGGTCAGCAGGGCTCTGCACCCAGATTCCATCCTGGGATGGTCGCCATGGGCAAGACTGGCCAGCCTCTGCCCGCAGCCACCTGGCCCCCAGACACCTACCCCCCAATGCCCCTGCCTCAGGCCCACCTGTCCCCCAGCCCCACCTGGGCCCCAGCCCCACCTAGGAAATCACATGACATCCGTTTTGCACCAGGTGTGTGCTGAGGGTAATTCCTTTCTCCCCAAACTTGGAGCTGGGTCACACAGGGCTCCAGTAAGGCCTCTGCCCTTCGTAAGGCGCTGACCAGCCCTGGACAGTGCCACCGCCCACCAGTAGGCTGTGTCTGCTGGTGGACATGTTAATTTAAGCATAGCTGCACAGGTCACACAGAGGGGAGACCCACACCGTCCTCAGAGGGGCATTTAACAAGCCTGCTCGCAGATTAGGGACACTTGCCTACCTGAGCCAATAACCACTATGGTATCCCGGCTTCCAGGAACAATGGACATAATATTAAATGACGATTTGGTTGACAGCAGAGTGGGGTCACATGCACTGGCAGGACACACACAGGGGAGGAGGCGGGGTCATCAGGCGTGAGCCAGGAGGTGCGGCTGAAGGTCAAGGGTCAAGGTGGAAGAGGCAACATCAGTATGATAGCAGATGGTCGGGAAACAGGAGGAGAGCATGGCCGCTTGGCGGGAAGGCCTGGCTGGAGAAGAAGTCGTGTTTCCTGAGACGGCAGGACCAGACGAGGCAAAGACATAATGTGTCCCCAGGATCAGCTCCGCCCTGGCGAAGGAATGGCCCCAGTGACCTAATGCCTTGTAGTCTCTGGTTTATGGCAAGGCCCAGGCTGCAGAAAGGGAGGGGGGCAGTGATCTGGGAATGCACCGGAAGTAGCCTCAGTCCCCTCCATTCTCCCTGCATCGTTCCCAGCGGGACCCCTTGTTCAGGTAGCCCCAGGCCCTGGCGTGCATTCCAGGGACCATGTGCAGTGCGTCTGTCTGGAAGGCCACCAGCTGCAGGTGCAGAAGCGGTCTTTGTCTAAAAGGGCCATCGCCTTCTTTTCACTCTCAGAGCAGCCCCTGGAGTGTGAACAGGAACAGCAGCCCGCGGAGCTGTACTCACAAACCCAGCATCGCGCGGAGACAGACCGTGTGTGCTGTGTGGTCCCTGTGGGGCCAGCTACAGGTAGCACGTCCTGCGGACTGACCTGTGCCACCATCTCCATCGGCACAGAGGCACCGAGAGGGAAGAGCAGGACGACCTCCACACCCAGCTGGGCAGGATGAAGGGATTGCATCAGACCGGAGCCGGCTACCTGGCAAGAGCTTAAGCCTCTGTCCCCAGGCTGGGGGTATTTGTTCATCAGCGATACTGAGGAGGGGGCTTCCTAGAGGGAGGGGTGGAGGGTACGGGACGCCTGGTAAGGCTCTTCTCAACTGTCCCAGTTACTTGCCTGAGGCGGTTGACCGTGTGTGTCAGCCTGGTGGGTCCACAGGTACCCAGGTACCCGGCCAAACATCACCCTGGGCATGTCCGTGAGGGTGTTTCTGGAGGAGATTAATACTGGAAGTACAGACGAGTAGCATGGAGGGCCCTACCCAGGGTGGGTGGACCTCCCCCGATCTGTTGAGGACCTGGAGAGAATGAAGCACTGACCCAGCGCTGAGTGAGAAGGGGTGCTTCTCACCTGTCTTCGAGGTGGGATACTGCCTTCGGTTCAGATGAATGCCGATCGGAAGCACACGATTGGCTCTCCTGGGTCTCCAGCTTGCTGACTGGAGATCTGGAGCTCCTTATCCTCCATAACCTTGTGAGTCACTTCCTGATAACAGATCTCCCTCTCTACACACACACACACACACACACACACACACACACACACACACCTCTAATTGGGTCTGTTTCTCTGGAGAACCTTCAGACACTATTGCTGTCTAACAAATCACCACACAGTTAGTGGCTTCAAACAACACACGTTGTCTCGTGGTGTCCATAGATCTTAGCTGTGTCTCCTGCTCAGGGTCTCGCAGAGCTGCAGTGAAGATCTGGCCAGGCTGCATTTCCTTCTGACGCTCCATTGTGGAAGAGCCTACTTCCAAGATCACTCAGAGTGTTGGCAGAACGCCTTTCCTTGTCTTTGCAGGACCACTAGGCCAGCCTCTTGCTCCCGGAGGTCATCTGCAGCTCCTAGAAGTTGTCTGCAGCTCCTACAGGTCATCCACAGCTCCCAGAGGTCATCCGTAGCTCACAGAGGTCACCTACAGTTGCTAGAAGTCGTCTGTATCTCCTAGAGGTCATGCATAGCTCCTAGAGGTTGTCATAGCTTGTAAGGGTCATCCACAGCTCCTGGAGCTCATTGTAGCTCCTGGAGGTTATCCACAGCTCCTAGGGATTATCCACAGCTCCTGGAGGTCACCTATAGTTCTTAGAGGTCATCATAGGTCGTAGAGGTCATCCTCAGCTCCTAGGGTTCATCCATAACTCTTGGAGGTGATTTTGGCTGCTAAAAGTCAGCCACAACTCCTGAAGGTCATCTGTGGTTTCTAGAGGTCATCTGACACTAGTAGAAGTTTTTCACAGCTACTAGGGGGTCACCCATAGCTCCTGGAAGTCATCATAGCTCTTAAAGTTCATTGTGGCTCTTAGAGGCCATCCACAGCTCCTAGAGGTCATCCACATCTCCTAGGGGTCATCTGCAGCTCCTAGAGGTCATCCACAGCTCCTAGAGGTCATGTGCAGTTCCTAGGGGTCATCTGCGGCTCCTAGGGGTCATCCACAGCTCCTAGAGGTCATCCACAGCTCCTAGAGGTCATCCACAGCTCCTAGAGGTCATTCGCAGCTCCTAGGGATCATCCGCAGCTCCTTGGCATGTGGGCTTTCCCCACACTTTACCTAGCTGACAGGGTCACCCCCAGAACATTTGCCAGCAAGAAGGAGTCTCACACAGGTGCTGTCATCACAGGAGCTGCACCCCCGCCATGGCCTGTCCGTTGGTTAGAGTAGGCGTAGGTCCCTCCACACTCAGAGGAGGGATCTCACGGGGTGTATCTGTCCACCAATCACACAAAATGTCCCTCCCCAGAATGTACAATTCCGAGGCTCACCCTGGGTCGCCTAAATCACAGGATTATGTTTTAAGTCGCAATCATGTATTTTAAGACTTCCAGTTTCTCTCGAGTTTGACCCCTAAAACACGTAATCTCTCTTAAAGTGAACAGTTCACCCTTGTTAGTTCTCCTGGTTGAGTTTGCTAATATCCGTCCCATGGTGCTTTCCCATCCCGCCAGTTCAGGAACTTGTACTGAGGTCTCCTGTGGGCTCTGCCAGAACGTCCGTGTGCTGAGGCTCACCCAGGAACCCGAGTTCTAGGTCAGGAGCGGGAGGCAGGGGCCACGTCCTGGGTGTGTCCTGTGGGGGCCAGGCCTGGGGGCTAGAGCGGTCAGGGGAGCATGACCCAGGGCCATTCAACTGTGGATCGTGTAGACTTGACCCCAAATGACTGCATCAGAAAGACAGATGAAAATGGGCGTGCAGGTTTGTAAGGACAGTTGGTCGTCCTCTCTGCTCTGGGCGGCCCCCTGCCCTGACCGGCCTTCCTTCCCCCTCCTGCCCTCTCCCAGGTACCACTCTGTCCCCTCACGTCCCACCGCCCTTCACACTGGGCCCCTTCCCAGGAGGGCCTCAATATGCTCGCTCTCCCACGCGAACAGCACCTCAGGAACAGGACTGCCCCTGGTTCCCCTGCCCCAA
Organism: Ursus arctos; assembly: GCF_023065955.2. Taxonomy (NCBI): domain Eukaryota; kingdom Metazoa; phylum Chordata; class Mammalia; order Carnivora; family Ursidae; genus Ursus; species Ursus arctos. The sequence continues at coordinate 83,826,537 of NW_026623100.1, forward strand.
GTGCACGCGTGTCTCTCCTCCAGCCTTGTTTCCTGAAAGGACCCTGGCTCTGCCCCCGCCTCCTCCCCTCCTGACCTAGCCTGGCTCCATGGCCTTCCTCCAGCTGCCTGGCTCCCTCCTGTGCCTTGCTGAGCTCACTGACGTCCCGGATGACGGTAAAGACAGCAGGCACCCCATCTCCGCTCTGCTTCCTCCTCACCGAGTTTGGCAGTGACCCCACGGTCCTCCTCTCCAGCTCTTCCAGGTCTCCTCCCGCCTCTGGCTGCTGCTGGCTTGTTCTTCGCAGACGCCCCTGCTCGCTGGGCCCCTGGGCCGTACCATAGCCTCTTCCTACGAACCTGCTGCAACTGGCATAGGTCTTCGCTTGTGATCAGGTGGCGTGGCCGTGTCTCTCTCTTTGTTTACACTCTAGTGACTTTGTCGGGATGAATTCGTAGAACTGGAACGTTCCACCTTTCCTACACTCGCCTGTTTCAGTGATCCTCTCCCTGCCTCCAAGACTTTCATTTCCAACCCCTCCCTCACGCCTTCCCTGATGCCCCTGGGGAGGGATCTTTCCGTGGCCACGTGTTCGAATCTCTCCCGTCCTGGATCACTTTGACTTGCACCACAGGGGTTCCTACCTGCACCAGCCCATGTCTGTCCCACACGGCCCAGCAAAGGGCACCTCTCACGGGGAGAGAAGGTGTGCCCCCGCCCCCAACCCCCGTGGTCGGCCAGCCTGCACCTGGCAGGTCTGACCATAGGTTTCCTCACGTGGAAATGGGACGTGACCCACTTGCAGGCTGATGACCCCCTTCCAGGAGACCATCTGCGCTGAACAGCCGGCACGTGTCTGGCACCTTGTCAGAATCCATAAGCACGGCCACTGCTACATCGTCATTAGCAAGGGAGCGAGGGGGGTTCGTTAAACGAATACGTGGAAGGACAGGTAGGTGAGTATGTGTCTGTGAAGAAATTCCTCAAGATAGGAAAAGCGCCAACTGAAGAAGGGAAACAGACAAAACCCCGAAAGCAGCCAATTAATGTAACTTCCACTAGGGACTCTCCGAAATGTCTGCTTCCCAAGTGAATGTGTCCTCTGTTCACCCATCAGGGAGTCCCTCAACAGCCTTCCTGAGACCCTTCGCCTTTCCTACTCCCCTAGGAAAGAGTCAGGAGGCCAAGGCTTTTGGGGACAGATGCTAGAGATTTTAGAGTCTTCAAAATACGAAGAATTAGAAACAATCTACAACTTTAAGTGGAGAATTAAGTTTATCCCTGTGGATTTAGGTTCAAATCTGGACTTGTGCCCTAGGGTGGTTGATTACATGTCTGCCTCCTTTCCCCGGGCCTTCCCGTTTTGTGCACGTGGTCGTGTGGCGGATTTAAAGGCGCTCGCAGAACCATGTTCGCAGGCCTGTTCTCCCCGCGGAAGGCCGTCTACACGTGCGTGGGCACTGCTGTTCACAGCCAGTGCGAAGCTGTGCCCACCCCTCTTCTCACCCGTGCACAGAGAAAGTCGGCCCCTCCCCTCTGTCCCCTATTCCCTTCCGTTTGCAGAGCCCGGGTCAAGCACAGAGCCCCGCGGTGGAAACTGCTTCCAGGGAGAGCGCGGCGGTCGGCGGTGGGAACTTGCCTGCTTGGACTCCTCGAGGCTGCTGCTGAGGGTGTGCAAAACCCAAGACGTGCTCTGCACTTCACATTCCCAAATTTATTACGGAGGGGAAGCATGTTGCTATGCATGACTCCTTGTAGATCTCCAGAAATGAATTTCCTGACATTTTGCTCTTAAACAAAATGTATACGTGTTACCTGTCAGAAGCGGGTGATTTGTATGTTCTGAGATCCACGGGCTCTGGCAGCTAATCTTCACCGACATTACTTGATGGGCCATTATAGACAAGATTTACTTGATATTTGTCCTTTTTCTAAATCTGCACATTTATTTAAAATAGTGTGCTGGGCTCTCCGGTGAGGAATGGTCTCAGACCCAGCCGTCGTGCACCTAGGTTGTTGCCCACACTGATTGTTCAAAGGACGATGGCATCCGTGGACGCGAGTTGAGACGGAGCTGCTGTAAGCTGGAGATGAGTGAGGCGGTAGCTCTCAGCCGAGGAGCCGGCCCAGCGAACGCAGGCGAGGCCGGCGGACAGGAGAAGACAGCTCAAACCCTTCACATCTCACCGTACGCGGCGGTGTCGTGCTGGTGAGCAGCAAGGGCTGGTGTTGGGTCCAGCGTGACCAAGAGGACGCGTGGTGAGCGAGCGCGGGTCTAGACGGCCCCGAACACGTGGGCCAGTAGCAATGTGTGAGTCCCAAGTGGCGCCCAGTCCCCCTGGGAGCCAGCGCCAGGCCAGCTTCTCCTTTGGGCAGCAGCACGCAGGTGAAGGAGGCCTGGGACTTGGGTGCGGGGGGAGCAAACCTGCCAGGTCCGGCCAGGCGGAGGTCAAAGCCGTGACTTCCTTAGTGGCCAGAGGCCTGGGTCCGAGCGCGGCTCAGCTCTGCTAACCCACCAACGCCCTTCGCGGCTCTCTTTCTGCTCTCGTTCCCCGAAGGAAGGGCTGGGCAGTCGGCACCCGAGGTCCTCACAGGCTGACCCCCACTGTACGATTTGTTCCCTGAACACCGGCTTGGCCCTGGCATGATGTCAGGTCCCAGGGACAACTGCCATTGGGCTCCTGCCCCTCCCCCCATCCCCACCCCCTGCCCATGATGGTGATGGGGGGGGGCTGCTCTTCCCTGTGCCTTGGTTTCCCCCCACGGCCTCTCCTGGCCTTTTGGACCTCTCACTGTGGCGTGCCAGAGAGGTCTGACGGCTCCCAGGCCACTGCCTCCAGCTCACGCCTCATCTCACCCCACCTGCTCTCAATCTCCTGGGGCAGGGACCTGAGCTGACCTTCTGACCTGCCACCCTGAGTGCATTTCCTCCCTCCCCTCCCCTCCCTCCCCTCCCCTTCACCTTCCCCCCTCCCTCCCCTCCCCTCCCTCGGGCCTGGCTGCTTCATCCCTCTGGGGGCTCAGCCCCTGTGGCCACCCTGGCCTCTTCTCTGTCTCTCACACTGACCCCAACACGAGGGGCTCCTGCTGGCGAGCCTTCACAGCATGACCACCCAGCTCGCATCACCTGGCCTGGCCCGGCCCCACCACCACCGGGGCCGCCTCCCCTTCGAGCCGAGGTCTGCTATCCTCGCGGCCATCCGAGATCTCGCCCTAAAACAGAAGCCAGATCGCTTTACGTCTCTGGTCAACATCCTGATATGGTCTGGATTTCACTCTGAACAAAGCCAGACCCTTGCCGTGGCCTGGAGCCCCTCGTGCTCTGGCTTCCTGACCCTGCCACCGAACTGGCGCCCCGGCCACCTTGCTGTTCCTCACCTTGTCAGACGATGTGATCACTGACGCATCGGACACAACGAAAGCACACGGCTCTCGGGCGGGCTGGTGGAATCGGGTGTGGTGACACAGCAGGTGGGAGGTGGGCAATACGTGGCCTTGGGAAGAGACATGAACTTGGGGCTGATTCTGCGCCCTGGGGAAACCAAGAAGCTGGGCATGTGGGGTGTGTGGCCAGATGGGCACCGTGGAAAAGTTGTTTTGGGGACAGCGATCAGCGCAGGCAGCAGTGGGGGGCAGGGGGGGCTGACTATGGAGGGCCTTTGACCGGGGCAGCTGGCCACATGGCAGAGCTGCCATGGGAATGGTATGGAGGGGGCACTCACAGAGGGTCGAGAGGCCCACTTCCCCTGGGCAGGTCTGTTCTGCTGGGTCTGTCCAGTGGGCACAGGGGCCTCTCCACCCTGTTTGCCCTGCTGTTCCCGTTGCCTTGTGCAAACTACCTCTCTGTTCTCTCTCCTTCTCAGATTTTGTGTTTCGATTTTCAATCCGCAAACAGGGATAACATATAATAGGCGTTTCATCATAGGCTTGAAATGAGTATTGCATGAGGTCACAGATGAGGTGGATGGAAGGACAGATGGTCACAGTGCACGCCCGGTGAAGGTCAGGTGCTCACATTATCCAGAAACTGTGGGCTGTGAGTCACTGAGATTGACTCAGAGCCTCAGGCAGACACTGCTGAGGGACGCAGCGTGGCACGTGGTGTCCAAGGGCGGGAACTGCGGCCCAGGACCCCAGGGCTGGGACTCAAGGCACGGAGGCACTTGGCTTTCTGTAAAGGCCAAGGCCCCAGAGGCAGAGAGAGTGGCATGGCTGCAGATGGAGCAGACCCATCTGCTCCCATGGTGCGGGCAGAACTGTGACCTCGGGTCCTGACACGGAGGCCACAGGAGACGGAGTCATTGGCCGATCTCCTTCCAGGCTCTCTGGGATGATTGTCGTTGTTTTAAGAAGACTTTTGTGTCCTCATGATGGCAAGAGCACCCCTCCTTTGGGCAAACCCGGTTTCCTCTGAACAAATCCCACGGTGGTGCTGCTAAGGCCAGTTTCCCTGAAGGACGCTGTTCTTGCCAAAATCTCAGGGTGGACCATGACCCAGGAAGCCCCTGTCCCCTTGCACAGACTCTCTCCAGATGACAGCTTCCATCAGGGAGAGGGTACTCGAGTTACAATCCGAAGAGGACCTGGAATTTGGGGCACTTGTCCAAATATTCAGATGCGCCGAGAGAGGGGAGTTCACCGAGACTTGAGCTCTCACTTCGGAGACAGCGAACAGCCCTCAGAGCTGATTAAGCTCCCTTCTGGAGGATGGATGAGTGCCTGCGTCCAGGGGCAGCCGCAGGGGCTAATCAAGCAATCCGGGGTAGCCCATCTCTTGTTCCTGCAAAGCCTCGGCCCTCTAACTTGTTGAGATTCCTGCTGTTGCTGCGGTGGTTTGACTGAGGCAGGGCCCACACACTCCCTCAATTCATTGGACGTCTACACTCTTGCCCAGCACACAGCGATGGCCCTGTGGTCCCCAGACGGCAGCCAGGGCCCCGGGCACAGCAGGGCTCCGGGCTGGCGGCCCCACCGACTGGCCGAGGCTGAAGCGCCTGAGCCTGAGACACAAGTCCTGAGCTGGGATCCCGCCCCGAGCAGCCCGCTGGGCGGGGGTCGTGCGCTCAGCGAAGAGCGGGGTGCTGCTGTCTGTGGAACCGCCGCGGTCGCCACCAGCACGGCCTTCGGTGCGCTCGCTCTCGGCAAGTCTCACTTCACGCTCACGCAGGGGAGGCCGAGGTACGGGGACATGAACTTCTGGCAGCGAGGACAGTAAATCCAAGTGCTTTGACCCCAGAGCTGATGTTGTCCACGGCGCTCTCACCGTCCCGGCCATAGGCCTGCGGGTGTGGAGAAAGGGTCTGGCGGTTTGGGGGCCCTGGGCTTGTGTGGGCCTTAGCTCTCAGGCTCCCCAACAAGCCTGCGGCGTCAAGCCTGCTTCCCCACCTCTGATGCTCGGCAGCAGACGTCAGGACGGGCTGGGGTCTGACGGGGAGGGCTCGGGCCCGCGTCTCCCGGCCTGACCGCGGCCGTGACCTCAGGCGGCCCACCGTGCTGCATGGTGAGCTCCCCTGCCGAGACGTGTGGGGTTCCTAGATGAAGACATGTTTCCATGCAGTTTTCACCTACTAAGAAATATCGAGCACAGTTCATATTTTTACATTCAGCCTTCCACTGGGGTCAATTAATAATCCACACTTTGTGGAAGCGGGTGAGTACCAGCGAGCCCCTTACTGGCTCTTTCAGAAGCCCAGCGGTGGACTGAGGCATCCCGGGTCCGGGGAGGCAGCCGTGCTCTGCGAGGTCGGGCGAGGGCTGCGGCCCCGGGGGGAGCAGGCGCCCCCCCCCAGGACGAGGAATAGCTCCACAGGACAGCCCTTGGTGCTTTTCCGCCCGAAATTCGGTTCAGTTCCGTGTTGTGCTACAAAGGCATCCCACACGCGGCTCTGGTGAGGATTCGGAGCTCGTTTCTTAGCAGGTGAGTCACAGGAATCTACTGCGGCTTTGCTCTGTCTGAAATTGGCCGGAATCCTTTTGCCAGGTGAGGATGAAGTGACGGGGGAAGTGAGAAGGGAACCAGCGGAATGGCAGACGCACGTGAAGCACGAGACGCTGGGTGCGTGATGTCCACATGTTAGATGGGGCGCGTCCACTTCCCAGTGCTCGCTGGGAGGCGTGTGGGGGCCTGGGTCTGCCCCCACACTGCTCAGTTCCATTGAGAGTAACTGGCCCAGCGACTGTTCATGGAGGACTTCCATGTGGGGCTCACGAAGGCCGCAGAGAAGCAGCGACGTGCGCAGCTCCCGCGGAGAGCAAGCAGCCGCTGTGCTCAGCCAACACGGCTCAGAGGCGCCCGCTGCAGGGTCCAGCCGGACGGCACCACAGAGGAGCTCGAGGCCCGGGGAGCCTATGCACGGGGTTCGCGGGCAAATGAGCCCAGGTGATGGGGGGTACCTGCAACAAGGCCAGGGGAGGGCAGAGAGCATCACAAATGGAGACACAGGAGAACCAGTGGCTACCTGTCAGGAATCCAGGGAGACTTCTAGGAGGAGGCCTCATCACCTGGGCCCTGAAAGGTTCGGGGTGGGGGGTGCGGACGTGCTGAGCTAGGGGCTGGTGGCGTTTCAGGGAATAATTGAACTTCCTGAAAACAGGACGCTCACAGGGCCCCAGAAAATGTCAGGAGCCATGCGGTTTGGCTGGCCTCCCGCCACAGACGTGGTCCCACCGCGGCAGGCTGGGCTGGCCCGCCCCCTGGGGCGCTGGCTCAGGAGGCCAGTGGGGCTCTATTTCCCCAGCTGTGGGCGGGTGTGGAAAGCAGCAGCTGGTGGTGTGCACACGCCCACAGCGTGGCTCTGGACTGCCCGCTGCCGCCTGTGACGCTCCCGGCAGCGCTCCGCGGTGCGCAGACGGCTCCTACCGTGGCGTGTCTGACGCAGGGCTGGGTGGGCGTCACAGGGGGCCCTGAGAGCCGGACGGCCATTCCTGCTGGGGAGACAGAGGTAGAACCCCTAAACTCATCACCTGGAGGGAGATGCAGGGGGTGAGGCGGGCTTTGGGGCAGGGCAAGGTGGCTACTGCAGACCTGCCCCATGTGCCCGTTCCCGAGGGCCGGGGCACAGACGTGAGTGAGTGCCTGTGCGTGAGTGTGGGCTGTGAGCTGTGCGCGTGAGCGTGAGGGTGTCCTGGGTCCCCTCTGCTGGCCGGCCGCTTCTGTCTTGCACAGCTGTTCCTGGAAAGCTCCGGCATTCAGCACCAGCTGAGCGTCCCCAGGGGGAGCCACTGCGGCAGGGAGGGGGCCTGCCCCCCTCCCCCGTGCCTGTCCCTAGCCCCCCGGCCCCACAGGTCCGCATGCCGGGAAAGTGGGGATGCGTCCTGACATAGCAGGGGGACAGTCCCATGAAGGAGGGAGTCAGACTTTGCACTTCCTCAAGCTCCAAACCCAGGTTTTTGGTGGGGAACTCACCTTGGCATCCGTGCATGTCGCCCCCCCACCCAAGTGCGGGCAGCTGTGTAAAGTGGGTTTGCTGAGAGGACATTTCATCGGGTCTCTGTGCTTTCTAACAAATGTCATAGGCACTGGGTTGAGCTGTACTTCCTTTGGTGATCCAAGGAGAGGAAACATTTTCTTTGATGTCTATTGAAAGAAAGTCAAGTGTTGTGCTTTGAGCAGAGCCGGTATTTACCGTCGCCCACCCGTGGGTCGTGGACACTGGGGAGCTGTGGCTGGCACCCGGAGCCCGCCGGCCATGGCAGGAGACCGTCTGTGTGGGTGACCGGTATGGGCAGAACCCTCCAGCTCTGAGCAGGACCCGGGCTGACCAGGAGCTGGGCCGCGGGCTCGAGGACTCTGTGACTCTGTGACTCTGTCCTCTTACAGGAACACAGTCGATGCCCCCACCGCACGCAGCTGCTCCTTCTCACCCCTCCCTGTGACTGAGGTCTGGGAGTTGAGGAGCTGCTTGGAGAAGGAGGGGTTCCCATTGCTACCGGGCACATCTGGGGGGCACTGGGGGGTGTCAGGGAAAGAGCACGGGCAGACTCTGTTAGGACAGGTGGGGGACTCAGGGCTACCTAGTGGTCGGGGGCAGCAAGAGGGAGGGCCACTAAAGCTCAAGACACAGGACAGCACGGACACGAGTCCTGGGGCGCGGGGAAGTTTCCTGAGGGGCCGGCCCTCCCGCCACTCAGGCGCGTGTAGTTTGAGCTGTCATAGCTGAGGGGGAGCCTCTCCAAAGCTGATTCCACTCTTACCTCACACAGGACTCATCTTTGGGGGCAAGGGCAGTCTCACTAACAGAGCCACTCCTGTCCTGTAGCCCGTGCGGTGCTCGGGGCTGTAGGGAGGGCTGCAGCCCCACAGATGCCCCGGGACCCCGCAGTCAGGAGAGCTGAGGCCATGTGGCGGTGTGCACGGCGGTGAGAGTGGGGAGCAAGACAGACGTTGGGTCAACGTAAACAAGAGCTTTCAGGCCTCACAGCTGCCCCGGTAGGAATTGGACCGGTGTCTGGAGTGAGCTCCCGGTCGCTGGTGGGGTCCTGGGGGCGGAGAGTGGCTTATGGAAGGAACGGAGGAGGGCTGCCTGACTCGTCCAGAGGTCAACCAGGGCGGCATCTGGGTCAGGCCCTGGTGAGTTTTCCGGGCAGTGGTGGTGGCACTCAGGAAGCACCAGGCGGGGAGTTCTGGGGCCGGGGGCGCACACTCAGCTGGGGGCTGTGCCTTCAGCCGGACCGAGATGCGGTCCCGGCTGCACGGGGCTCCCAGGGCTGCTGAAACAGATCGGCACAGGAGCAGCTCACAGCGCAGACCCATTCCCTCACCGTCTGGAGGACAGACGCCCCAGATCAGGGGTCCGAAGGCCACAGTCCCTCGAAGACTTCCTGCCTCTTCCAGTTCTGGGGCTCCGCGCATCCCTTGGCTCGTGGCCACGTCCCCCTGCGCCTGCCTCTGTCACTGGGAGGCCATCTTCCCCTGTACCTGTGTCTGCGTCTCCTCCTTTCGTAGGGACAGCAGCACTGGGCTCAGGTCCCCCTCCGCCTTAACTGGACTGCATTTGCAAAGGCTCTACTCACAAGCAGGGTCCCATTCACAGGAACAGGGCTTAGGACCTGGATGTAACTTTGGGGGGACACAATTCACCCCATCAGACTGGCTGTGCTCCAGTTCCAAGGGAATCAGTCTGGGGTGGGCGTCCAACCAGGAAGGTAGAAGCACGATAAATGGGCAAACAGCAGGGATGACGGTGGGTTCTCCGCTGGAAGCCAGGGGCTCTCACCCACGTTGCGATCTGTCACCTGACTCCTCCTTTCCTGTGGCCCTACGTGTTGGGCTGGAGCCGCCAGCGTCCCAGTGACCACTACCTGACCTCAGCCCTCCCGCGCTGCTGCGGACACGACCGCCAGCTTGTCTCCGGTCTAGGACCCGGTTCCCGTGCTCCTGCACAGCCCTGGGCTGTGGTACCACGCCCGGGCAGCCCCTCCCCCACCGTGGGGGCCCCCATGTGCCCGGATGTGGCTTGCTCTGCGCCTGTCCCCGAGCAGGATCTCTGGGTGGGGCCCGGGGCCATGTTGCTGGGCTCCAGAGCGACCTGGGGGGCTGGTTTGTGTCCAGAACAAGCTGAGTGTGTTTCTAGGACTCAAATGTGCAGATCGGCCCCTTTCTTTCCATTATAGTTTATAGATACAGTTTCTGTGAATCCGAACCAACGTATTTTTTTCCGTATCTTGGTATTTTTAGTTCCACTTTTTTTTTTTTTTTGCACAAGCTCATTTTGTTAATTCTATTTTGAAATGAGTATTTGAACTTGAAACATATTTGCGGATCTCGTTGTCCATTTCCACCCTCATCTCCATACTCCTCCGCTCTGGTCTGCAGCAGCCCCCACGCCCATTACTGTTCTTCTCCCTGTTGTGGATTTAAAACCCTTGGGACACCCGGGCCCCCCGTCTGCGTGTAAGGACAGTGCCGTCACGCGTGGTGCGGGTGCGGACCGGCAGAAGCGGGCATGCATCTGCGGTGCAGCCCGCTTGGCTCAGAAAGGGAGCGCGGCTGTGGGCCGGCGGGGAGCGGGGACAGGGGCTCGGCCGGGCACGGTGATGGCGCTGACGATCCCAGAGACTGTGGCAATTGTCCAAGGAGGTTTCTGCTGCGTGACTGCCCTGGTCTGTGGACAATCTTTGAGGTGGGACGTTATTTTCCTCTGAGATGGTGGGAGGGCAGCCTCAGAAATTGGGGTGGTCGTTACTCTGAATGTGACCTTGTGATCCTGGACGGTCGCAGCCGTGCTGGGAGCAGGCAGGGCTCACTTTGTTCTGAGTCGCGGCCGTGCAGGGTGGGGTCACCCCTGGGGGGGGCAGGCTGGGCCCGGGGGTCACGTTCGTGCAGGAGCATTCCTTCGGGAGAAAGGGGGCCGTCCACAGCGTGTGGGGGCTGCACGTGCCAAAGAAGCCGCGGTGCATCCAGAGTTGGCCTCTTCTTTGCTCTGCCACGTTGGGCAGACACGCCGACCCCTCTGAATCACACGTTCCTCCTACTCAAAGGGGTGGCGATGAGGCCGGACAACAGCTCCCTGGAAGCAATGAGCTCCCAGGAGGCGGGGCTGAGTTGGAAAGGGCACAGGGTGGGCACACGTACGGGAAGGGAAGGGCAGGGGCCTTAGGGGTCCGGGGGTGAGTCCAGCCCCCATGCCCCGAGTGTGGGCATAGTCCAGGTGGAGGTGTTCTGGGACAGGCGCCCAGGGCCGTGGCTGAAGCCGGGCCACGCTCAGCGCTGAGAGTCAACCCGGGAGAGCTTCCTGAAAGTGGGGAGCTCCTGCAGGCACCATGTGCACAAACCAAACGGAAAGGTTAAGTGCCGAGTCCCCAGAGGTGCCCAACAGGCAGGGCAGAGAGGATGGGGAGAGCTCGCAGCTCCATGCTGAGGGCTGACACCCCCCACCCCGTCGTGCCGGGGAGCCCAGCACTGCCTGCCCGTTCGCCAGCAAGCTTGCACCCACAGAGCCTCGTGCGTGTCTGCAGCACCTGTGCTTCGGACAGTCACCTCCGGATTCGCACCGTGCTCCCCACCCCCCGGCTTTACGAGTTCTACCCAGTCTTTTCTTCCAGTGTCTGCAGCCAGTGGCAGGAGTCAGCTCCCACACGAGGTTCAGTAGCTGCGGAGACCTGCGGTTTTCCAGGGCACTGGGTCCGGCAGGTGGGCCCCACCGGAAGAAATGTTAGCCATCCTGGTCAATGGATCTGCAGAGTGAGAGGGGAGATTTTTCTGGACGCTTCCTCCTATGCACACGGCAAGTGCCGCCCAACTTCAGAGCCGTGCAGCCTCGCACGGAGCCCTTGAGAGCCTGTCGCAGGCTTAAGATGCCAAATCCGATCCCAGGGGAACCACAAGTACGAGATAAACGGCCCTCTGGCCTGGACTCGGGGGGAGCCCCCCCACCCCCTGTTTCTCCCCATCTCGCCGCTAACCCAGCCCCGAGAGCCCCGCAGGGCTGCCGGGTCCCCACCTTGCCACTACGTTGGGATCCCTGGGGGTAGGGACTCTCTGCGGCTCCCTTTCCTCTGTCAAGGGCAGATAACACGGCGGTATTTGGGAGATAAACCCGATGGTGGATGCGAGCAGATTGTACACGTGGAAGTAATCGGGAGAATCAGGATATTATTAATGCTACTGGCTCTGGGAATAGACTCTTCTTAGGACTCGGTGGCTGCCGCGTATTTGTTGCTTTAAAAGCAAGTCTTGTCTCCATCAGCGCCGTCCTCAGTCCTGTTCCTCCATCGCCTGAAAATTACCGGCTGGTTTGGAAGAACGCTCTCCACGGCCCGCAGGCGAGAGCTCATGGATGAGCTGTCCCCAGCCGAGGGTCTCCCTGGGTTCCCGAGGTCGTGGTCATCTTAGAGGTCCGCCACGCACCCACGTGCACTGGCCCAGGGACAGTGCTGGGGGCTCCCCGGTTCACACGTGTCTCCCCCACACCTGCAGCTAATGCCGAGCCCCTGACGGACGGTGGAGGAGCCCATGGTGCCCCCTCCAGGGCCCGGGCGCGCTGGCCCGCCGCGCTCCTTCGTCTGAGCCACGTCACGGCATCGCGGGCACCAACAAGTCACTTAGTAGGGAGCCTTAGTACAACTTGTGAAGAAACCTCGGGGCTTTTTTATGCTTGCCTCTTGCGCTTCTAATAAAATTATTTGTGAAATGTGAAACATGCATATTACAAAAGAAACAAACATCACTGGAAAAGTACACAATCAAGCAGAGATTTTGGAAAATACAAGCAGTAGCTTTAAAAAAATCCTACGTAGCTCTCTGGCCCAGAGATGACTAAGTGAGCCCGTTCCCTGCGCACGGACTTCACGTCTCTAGGTGTTTTAATGCAATCCTATCACATTTTTTTTTTGCTTTCTAATATCCTCTCGTATTTTAAAATGTCCTGCACTATTTTCCACGTCGTTGTTAAATGTTCCTTGTGACATCAGTTTAGCGGCTGCTTCATGTCTCTGGTGAGGAACCCTCCCCCTCTCAGTCCCTTTTCCTTTTTGCCTTTTTCTTCATGGCACGTACCCCTCGCGGACGGCTTATGATGTATTTAATTGCTTCTTGTCTGTGTCCTCGGCTGAAATGGGGACTCCAGCAGGACACGGCCTTGCCAGGTTCTCGCCACCGTATCTTCGGGACACAGAATGCTCTCTGGTGCATAATAGGCACTCAACAAATAATTATTGTGCGAATGGCTGGGTTTAACCAATCTCCCCCCCAGACATGTTAAGTGCGACGCAGCGAGACGCCCGTGCGCACATCTTTGTGTGTGTGTCTGCTGTGAACTTAGGGCAACGTTTCTAGGTAACAAAGTATGGGAGTTCCTGTGACTCTTGATAAAAAGGGCCAAATTAACATCCGGAAAAGCTAGCCTCACTTACATTCGTACCACCCAGCTAGGACAGAATCACATTCTTCACTCCCTCCCAAAGGCTCATTTGCTTTTATTTATTTATTTGCATCTCTTTCAATTGGGTGGATACACTGTACAACTTTGATGTTAATGTGAATTCTATTTCGAACGCAATGGGATATGTTCACGTATTTATTGACCATTTATATTTTCAACTGCCCGTTTATTTTCTTTATCTGTGCTATTTTGTTTCTTATTTCTTTGTTGCATTTCTTTATTTCTTAAGGGTGTTGATCTGTTTCACGCAGCAAATATTTTTCATTTGCCACTTGTCATTTAATTTTGTCGTGATATTTTGCTGCGTAACATTATTACTTCTGTACACAGTCACACGTGTCCCTGTCTTTCTCTATGACATCCCAGACACATTGTTCTGTTCTTGCTTACAGCCGGCCTTGCCAGCAGGGGCTCTCTCTGAAGGAGGAGTTCCTCCATGAATTTAGGACCCCGAACAACCCCGCTGAGAAGAGGGGAGGGAGCCATACATCTTCCTCAGATTGGATTAAAGTTCATCCCTGTAGCGGAGACAAGACATATCGCACGTTTGTAAGGGCGTATTGGACTGGGGACCTTTGGGGGCCGAGCCTTGGGATCCAACCAGCGGTGAAATATGAGGAAGGGGAGCATTTCAGAAACAGAAAAGGCCACTCTGTCCCGCACACCTGTCCTCTTAAAATTTATCTTAATCCTCCATTCCTGATGTTCCACCATCTGTCGCCACGCCTCCCTCCCTAGAAATAAGTCAGGGGCTTGAATTAATTTTTTGCTACATTTGCCTTGTCTCTTCATTTGTTCCATATGTTCATTACCTTCCATGCACAGCCATTCCCGCCCGAATCTCTCCGCCTTCGCTGCACACCCCGGTTTTTATTTCTTTACCTTGGTCTGCAAAATATGCTTTATTGTCCTTATTAATCCCTCTACTGATATCACCTCAAACTCTATGATTTCTCAAGAAAATTAGAGCAATTTTTAAAAGTCTTATTATTTTACACCTGTGAAATAGAAAGCACTACCTCCCAACGGACCGCGTCCTTACCAACTTACGCCATAGTCATGTCTCACTCGGACAGGACGTGGATGTTTTAAAACCTGACCTTGTAACTTGACTCAGGAGTGAAGGGACCCATCGGAGGGAACCCAGGGCTCACGAAGGGAGAGGACCTGCAGGGTCTTGAGTGGCGGCTGAGCTCTGAGCCACGGACGCTGCTCCTTCTCCCGAGAACCAGGAGCACCTGTGTTCATGTCCTCTACTTCCGTGGGAAGTTCTGCGTGGACACCGGAGGGAGACCCTCATGTGTGACTGCAGTGCTTTCTGCCCCAGGGAGGAGGTTGGTTTCCTCCTTCATGAGGCTCCGACTCTCCGTCTGAGCCCCGGGAGAGTCTGCCCAGCGGGCTCTCGGCATCTTCATGCCTCTCGCTGAAACCAAGTTCGGGGCACCTGTGTTGCTCAGTTGGTCGAGCGTCTGACTCTTGATCTCCGCTCACGTCATGATCTCACTGTCGTGAGTTCGAGCCCCACGTTAGGCTCTGCTCTGGGCACGGAGCTGCTTAGGAAAAAAAAAAGTTAAACCGAGCGGCCCCCAGCTGCCATCAGGAGGGAACAGTGTGGGCAAGGCGGCCATGCAGTGTGTGGGGGGAAGGGCATCTTACGTCTGGTTTGGCTCATGGCTCCTCTGTTTTGAGAACTGTGGCCTTGAGTTTTCTAGCTCTGTACTGAAGGCAGTGCATGCGGTCAGAACAGGAGGTGACAGGTAACAATCAGGGAACACATGACCTAACTGACTCCCTAAGATTAAGGTTATGAAGACACGTCATTGAATTTCCGCGCTTCATTTCGTTTCCGTAAACTGCTTTTGGAGTGAGTTCCAGGCCCCAAGCCGGCTGGTGGCAGAGGCCCCTAGCTTCACCGGTGCCGTCTGTATTTCTAGGACAGAAATTTGGCCAGACTCTGACATGCGGCATGTGATCTCGCCAGGGTGACAGTCTGACGGCCTGAGAGGTGATTTTGCCTCGGAAGGTCCGGGTCAGAGGGCGGAGGCCGGCCGCAGGGGGCGGCTTGCCCACGCATCCCTGGTGGCGGGGAGAGACCCACGCAGGGGAGCCTGCCTCTGCTCGCTCCCGTGGCTGGCGTCGGAAGGCCCCGGTGCGGGACTGAGCGTCTCCCAGTCACAACAGGAAGTCGCTCTGCAGGGCAGACAGCCTCAGCGGCCCCCCACATGACGGTCCCTCCCGCAGGCCTCCTGCTCTCCTGCCACGTCCACGCACTCGGACTTGCAGAGGGCGCCTGTCGTGTGTCCAGGGTGTGCAGGCTCCGGGCCCTGGAGCTGTGCCGCTAACGAGCTGCTCGTGCGGGGAGCCCCCACGTGGGAGTCCTGCGCTGCCCCCCAGCTTCCCGGGCATGGCTGGGGCCAGGGCCCGCCTCCCGAGCCATGTGAAGCGCCAGGAGACGGCAAACCTGGATGGCCGGTCCCCTATTCCTCTCCTGCAGTAAACACAAACACAAATACACATGGAGCACGTATGTACAGACACACAACACACATAGCGTACATGCGACACGCCCATAGTTAACGTAAGCAGCACACACGACACACATTCACACACGTGTTATACATGCACACGTGCCACACATGTTTGCACAGACACAGCACATGTTTGTACACGCACGCAGCACACATGTTTGTAGATGCACACGGTACATGTTTGTACACACAGCACGTTTGTACACACACACCGCGCACATGTTTGTACATACACACAGCACACATGTTTGCACATAGACACAGCACATGTCTGTACACACACGCAGCACACGTTTGTAGATGCACACGGTATATGTTTGTACACACAGCACACGTTTGTACACGCACACTGCGCACATGTTTGTACATACACACAGCACACGTTTGCACATAGACACAGCACATGTTTGTGCACACACGCAGCACACGTGTTTGTGCACACGTACTTGTACACGCGCACGCCGCACACGTTTGTACACACAGCACACATGTTTGCACATGCACACAGCACACCTATTGGTTCATGCACACACAACACGTACGTATTTGTACACACACACACAAACACAGCGCACATACAAGGTGCGTGCATAACCCAAGTGCAGTTGCACATAAAAATCTGAATTCTTTCAGACAAGTGAGGCGTCTCCTCTGATTTCCCTGCAGGGACCTCACAGCCATTTCCCCCGGCCCTGCCCCCACTGCTCCTTCCCCGACCAACACTCCCGACCCGCCCTGCTCTCCTCAAGCGGGACAAACCCTCTCCCGGGAGAGGCCCGGCTAGGGCTGGGCTTCATCATTGTTCTCCCTCCCCAGACGGCTTTCTGTCCTCGTCTTTCCCAGCCTCTGAGTCTTTCTTAGGACGTGCATCACCTGCTGCTATGCACGTTGACGTGCGTGTCCCTGCACTGGGAGGAGGTCTTTGGGCATGAAACTGCTCGTAAACGGTAACACGTATGACCAGCTAGTTAGGCCAGCTCTTCCTGGACGCAGAGGAGATGCACAGGCATGGCGCGGGTCCTGGCAAAGATCTGCTAGGATCCCCCCGCGAGCAGTGGCACCTGGCAGACGTCGGAGGATTCATCCTGTGCCAGCACAGCGCTAGGTATTACTTGGACACTGAGATGAATTTCTCACTCTCCGTCCTACTGAAGGTCAACGCTGAGCAGGCCGTGAGCCGCAGGCCCCCTGACGTCGATCACGCAGCGGGAGCAGAGCCTGGTGTGCGGAGAGAGCTCTGGGGAGCTGAGAAGGGGCGACTCCACTTGGAGACAGGGTGATAGGTGGTCCGAGAGTAAGGCCCTCAGCCCGCAGACCTCCACGTCCCAGTGCCGCTGCGTTGTATGGCCAGGGGGCTCTGAACACGGGGTTAGGTGTGAGTCTTGAGACGAGAGGGCTAGATGGTCCGGGTGGCCCAGCATCACCGCAGGGCCCTACGAGGGAGGCAGGGAGGCAGGAGGTCATGTGAGGCATGAAGACAGAGGCAGGGTTGGGAGTCAGAGGGAGACTGGGACGGGGAGGATGGAGGAGGCCAAGGATGTGGGTGCCTCCAGAAGCCGAAAAAGGCAAGAAACAGGGTCTCCCCTGGAGCGTCTGGGAGGAAGGCGCCACCTCCGTGTTAGTCCAGGGAGACGGATCCGGACTTCTGACCTGCAGAGCTGTGAGATACCCCAGCAGCAGGGGCTGACTAGGGTAGGGCAGGTGGGGAGGGAAGACTCCGGGTGCCGGGGGGCTGGGGGTGCAGCCTTGCAGGTGCAGGGTTGTGGAGAGCTCCGTGTAGCATGTGCCGGGGCTGGAGGACACATGGGGCCTGAAACAGGAGCGCCTCTAAGACAGGCTGCAACGCCGGTCTTTCCCCTGCAGGTAACGCAGAGCTGAGGGCCTTGAGCCTGGTCTGTGCTGAGGCGTGGACCTGCGGTTCAGGTGGGTGGGCTCCGGAACAAGGTCAGAAGGCAGGCTGGGGGCCTGGGAAACTAACTGGGGTGTCTGGCACTGACGGAGGCCGGCAGGGGGTGACTGAGGGACACACAGAGGCCCGTGGAGGCCGGGGCGCTGGGCCCTCAGTGTGGCTGGGACACTGGCCTTCTCAGACTCTCCCGTAGCTTCCTGTTGAAGTTTTTTAAAAACTCAAAGGTAGCCTCATCTTTTCCCAAATGACTGGTTAATAAAAAGTGAGTCCCCAGCTCTCCTGTTGTGTTCACACGTGGAAATGTCACTTGTCTCGTGGCTGTGGACGCTGCCCAAGTACCCAGAAACACTGTCGTCCGCGGAAGAGTGGACTGCCTGAACAGAAGCACACCGTCCGGCCACGTATCCCTCAGTCTGTACTGACTCCCAGCTGGCAGAGTCCTCCGGCTTGAGCCACGGACCTGCCCCTGACCTCGTGCGGCCTGAAGAGCAGGCAGAGGGGCCCCCCCGGGGGGGGGCAGCAGGGAGCACGCTGCTGGGGGTGCTCCCCACCGACCCGGCGCCCTGCAGCCCGGGGCACAGCCGTGGACAACAGGCGTGATCTCTGCTCTGACTCCTGCCCCTGTGCAGCCCGAGGGTAAGACGGACAACCTCACGTTCACAGGAGAGCTCACTTATGTTACAGCTGCCAGTGCGATGAAAGACCAAAGGGAGCCTCGCGGTGGGGAGTGAGCGAGCTGCCCGGGATGGACGGCACGGGCTGGAGGGACGGTGGGGAGGACCTCAAGGGCTGGGGTGGGAGCACCGTGGTCCAGGAAGCGCTGGGGAGTCTCAGGGGTTCAGACAGTCATGAGATTGGGCTTGGGACAGTGGGCGGGCTATGTGCCCTATGTTCCTGACGCTGGATTTGGGGCGAACGGGTAGCTTCCAGCCCGCAAGGCCACACCAACAGATGGAGGGAGGGATGTGGTGGGCTGTGGTGGGTGGAAGGGCAGAGGCCTGGGACGGTGGGTCACGGGCGGGAAGAGGGGAGGTGGAGGCAAGAAACCCAGCAGAACTCTCAGTCAGCTGGGTGTGAGGGGAGAACACAAAGACAGCTGTCATTGACATTTGGACAGACACGCCTCTTACTAAAACAGGGGCCTGGAGCGATGGGGATGTTTGAGAGAGGGAGACTTTGAGGAATTTCAGTTTGGGATACACTGAGTTCCAGGTCCTCAGGGAAGCCTAGATGGTCTCACCTGCCCGGACTCGCCCCTGCATCTGGGCTTCAAATTCCAAGCTGGACACATGGCCATCTGATATCAAGGTTATATATTTCCCTGCTTTCTTGGTACTAAGTGGCCACGTGAATAAGCCCCAACACAGAAGGACTGTGTTCGAGTTCCAGAAGGCTCTGTTTTCAGGGAGAAGACGTAAATGTATCGGCCCCTTCCTCCTTCCTGCTGGCTGGAATGTGAGTGCAATGGCAGGGCCCAAGCAGCCTCCTTGAAGTGTGAGTTATAAATCCCTAGTGGGGACTCCAGAGTCCTGGGTGTTCGTGGGGCTGTCACGCTAGTCCTACTCTGCTCCCCTCTCAACACACATTATCTGAGATAAAAATAAATTTGCTTTATTAGGCCCCAATTATTGTGAGTGTTCTGTTACTCACACAGCTGAGATTATCTCAAATAACGTAGAGAGGCAGACAACAATCACTCAAACAAATAACATTGTTTAACTTCGCTGTAAGTGAGCTGATGGAAAGGAACGCTCGCAGTGATGTAAATGTAATGGGCAGGACGGCGGACCCGGCAAAGGTTGTCAGAATCGTCTTCATTAAGAAAAAGTCTCAGAGGGAAAGAGGAATGACAGCCGCAGAGACAGAGGCAGAAAGGATGGTGTGTTTGACACGATCACCAGTGAGTTGGGCAGAGAGTACGGTTATCAGGATTTCTGTTAAAAAAATAGAATAGAGGGCACCTCTGAGGGTTTACAGAAACTTTGCAAGTGACAAAAATCCAGTTAAACTTGATTAGATGAGAAGTGGGGTTCTGCGGCTCTGAAACCCAGGCTGCAGGAGGGGCAGGGTGGAGCTGGGCGGGGGTGGGGGGGGTGGGAGCCCCGGGAGGCACTTGTCTGGGGAAGGCTCCTCCCCTCTGTGTCTGAGAGGCTGTGGCCATGGCCCCTGACCACCATGTCCTGCTCCCATGTTTGCACCTTCACCACCAAAGAAAGGAGAAGTTCTCTGTCCGTCTAGATCTCAAACCCTCCAGCACGGCATGTAAATTATACCTTAATTTAACAAAACAAGTCCCCGTGCAGGCTCGCTCTCTGGGCTGGCCTGACCAGGCTAAGGCGTGCCAGAGGGCTGGGTGACGTAATCTGGGTGTGTCTGGGAGGCTGATTCTGGAAGGCATTAGGATTTTAATTGATGAGCTCTGTAGAGAAGCCTTGCCCACCAGGGTGGGTGGGGGCACCCAGTCCTTGGGGGCCTGAATGGAACAAAAAGCAGGGGAGGGCGAGTTTTCTCCCTGCTGTGGTGGGGACATCCCTGTTCTCCTCCTGGACACCGTGCGCTCGAGGCCGGCTTACAGGGACTGAGGGTAGAGGTCGGTGAGCAGGATGCCCGGGCTTCCTTAGCCAGGAGCTGCGATGGTGAGCAGTAGGGATCAACGCCGGGCCGGAGGGCACCGTCTGTGCCTGCCCACAGCCCGCCCAGCCTCACCGTGCGCCAGGGGCCCAGTCGTGTGTGCTTGGGGACCAGTGAGCGCCAAGGCCCGGCTTCTGCCAGAGGCCCCCCCGCCCGCCAATGGCTTCGGCTTTGAGTCTCTGGACACTTTCCGAGTCTTGAGCTGCCTGCTGCTTGGCTGCTGAGACACCTCCTGCTAGAGCCTCCCGGGGGGGCTGGTCAGGGCGACCTGTCCCCAGGCCTCCGTGGGAGCGTCACTCAGCTGTGTCTCGGGGCTGCCACCCACCCAGAAACTCCTGCTCCGTGCGGTGCTGTGACTTCAGACACGGCTGTGCGCAGGCCTGCGCCTTAGCCCTGCACCAGGGGCTCCGAAACCCAGTGCGGGGCACCGGTATGGGCCTGTTCACGGTGAGGGATTTGCTAGCATCGGACAGGATCAGGGAGCATTCTCACGGATCCTGTCGGTTTTATTCCAGGGTTTTCTAAAAATGTGCACTAAACTTCACATACGTCCTACCAAGTCTTACAAATTTAAGCAAAAGAAAAATTGTTACAAAAACTTATTCCCCAGGCTCAGATAAAATAATCTGCATTTAAGAGAGAAGGTAACGGGTTCTGGCCATGACCCCCGGCTGGGCTCGGACTGCACGAGGTGCAGGTAAGTACCGCGTCATCGGTAGCATTCATCCTCTTAACCGTACAGAAGATATTTTAATTTAGAAATTCCGTCAGCTAAACCTTCCTTTGAAGGCATTACTTCAAAAATTAATACATTATAGTTTTTTTTCCCTCTTTCTTTCTCATTGAAACAGATTTTCTTTTTCTTTTCTTTTTTTAAAGATTTTATTTATTTATTTGACAGAGATAGAGACAGCCAGCGAGAGAGGGAACACAAGCAGGGGGAGTGGGAGAGGAAGAAGCAGGCTCACAGCAGAGGAGCCTGATGTGGGGCTCGATCCCATAACGCCGGGATCACGCCCTGAGCCGAAGGCAGACGCTTAACCGCTGTGCCACCCAGGCGCCCCTGAAACAGATTTTCTAACAAACCAACCTTTCCTGGTGTATCTTTCTGAATTTTCAAGACTGGTACTGCTTTCCCGACAGTGTTGCTTAATCATGAGACACGTGCCTGCGATTTAACCCTGACGTAGCACTGACTTGCTCTAAACATTGACGCTATGGGAAGTTCATTCTGGTTTTAGCCCGTGGAGGCTTCCTGCCCTTTGGGGCGATTAGCAAGCGTGTGGACCGCATGCTGCGAAATTAGCGTGGCAGCTAAACCAGGGGACGGCCCGGCAAGTGCCTGGGAAGGTGGACGCGGGGAACTGCTGAAATCCTCCGGGGCAGAGGCATCCCGACCCCACCAGCCACTCCCAGCGGGGCCCACGTTCTCCTGTGGAGCAGAAGCGTGGTACACCACTGCCACGCCAGAGGCTGAGACCTGGTGGCAAGTGCAGCCCAGCCACCCCTGGGAGCCCGTGTGAGCACGGAAGAGCCACGGCCCCGCACAGGCCACACGGGACCGACGCCCCTCCCGGTTCCCGGGAGTGGCCGAGGCTTCTCCCCGAGGAAGGCTTTCTCCCCACTCTTTCTTCGTGCTTCCTGGCTAAGGGTCATTAAAATCCCCAGAGAATTACCCCACCCCTGCTGGCAGTCCACAATAAGCCCCTGATCC
This sequence comes from Ursus arctos, assembly GCF_023065955.2. Lineage (NCBI taxonomy): Eukaryota > Metazoa > Chordata > Mammalia > Carnivora > Ursidae > Ursus > Ursus arctos. The sequence continues at coordinate 83,848,179 of NW_026623100.1, forward strand.
CTCCCAAAGCGACAGACTCCACCCCACCACCTGCCACACCTCCCTCCTTGTCACTGAGACACGAGCCGCCGTTCCTTGTGGCCGGTGAGTCCCTTCACACACCAGCCAGTGACCCCGATCTGTCTGCCTCTGGGCAACCCTGGGCTTCGGCTGGGGTATCAGCAACAGTGGCCGCTTCTCTTGAAGTTTCTTGAGCTGTTCTGATTTGGGGAGGCCCTGCACCCCGAGGAGGCAGGTGGGATTATCGGGGACAGCTTTGCACCGGGTGGAGGAGAGCCAGGGGTGTGGCAGCCTGGTGCAGCCCAGAGCTGTCTGCCTGATGCGGCAGGCCTGCAGAGGAATGCCAGGGGCCCTGGGCGAAGTCAGACCTCAACCCCTGCCGCGTGGAGAACAGTCCCCTTGTCCTCAGACATCTGCGTAGAGGCCTCCTCCCACCCAAGGCAGGTCTTCAGGGGGCTCCTTAGCTCTCTCCTGTCCCACCTGCCTGCCAGAGGGAGGGAGCTCAGGCGGCTGTGGGCCACGCCAGGCAAGCATCGCCGAGCAAGCATCTCAGAGCACACGGCTGCCGGCTGGCTGGCCAGGCTTTGAGACACTCAGAGAGTCAGACACAGAGACAGAGAGGGGCAGGGCAGCCTCAGTGCTCAGTGAGGGGCTGTGGTGCGTCCACTGGGTGTGGCTGCAGCTGGCTGTGGGGACGGGCCCTGGGCAGGGGGGACAGTGGAGGAGCTCAGCACCGTAGGGGGAGGCTGGCCAGGGAGAAGCCACCTGAGGTGGCCCAAGCAAGCGCACCGGCATTAGCCGTGCTGTACTGTGAGCGTGTCTCTCCTGAGGAGTGAGTGTGTTGGGGAAACAGGTCACTACGTTGCACCAGCTGCCCTGGGCTCATGGCCCCACATCCCTCTGCTCCTTGCTTGTCCCAAGCCTCCTCTGTCCCCCGCACCTCCCCTTAGGGGGAGCCGGTGGTTGCTCCAGGCCACCTGCTGTCCAGGGTCATCCCCATTTCAGGATCCTTGACTTCATCACGTCTGTAAGCCGTGTGCCTGCAAGGTCACGTGCGTGTGGGCTCCACGGCTGGGCGTGGACGCCTTGGGACTCTCCCTCCCTGTGACCCTAGAATTCACGCGGCAGCGCTGCTGCTGGTACACAACACTGGAGAGACTGCTCCAGTCCCGTTTCCTTGCAGGGCTGTCATGGAACTCGAATCTACAGGGAAGAATCCTGGCGGCGGTGGGCCCATGACAAAGCACACTAGCTGCCGCACGTCCACGGGAATGGGAGTGCGGGAAGGGCTTCCGGAGCCCTCTGTGGAACTGGAGGCTTGAGCATCCCCAAGGGCCTTTGTGTTTCAGTTATTTTGTGCCAAGTCTGGCCCAGGATGGCGTGGCGAGGCGCCGTGGGTGGCTGGTCCACGTGCACATTTAAGACTCGAGGGTTCTGTGCTCCAGACACAGCAGTGACATGCTCAAGGTCACTGAGCCCAGCACGAGATGAGTGTGAGGTTCCAGCTGTCCAGGAAGCCGTCAGGGTCAAGGTCCTACACCCCCGGTTCTTGGGTGTGCTCTATGGGTCTCTGGGGCAGGTAGGACCTGGGGGTTTCGGTCCCCCTCCCCCCCTCCCGTGAAGGGGACGTGCCCACGCGGCTGACCTGCACGGATTAAGGACACAATGCGTGCAAAGCCTCCTGCCCGGGGAGGAGCGGCCCAGCCAGCGCCAGCTCCTGTCTGCTTTCCAGTGCCCGGCCGGCCCGGGTTGGGGCTGACACCGGTGAGGAGTCGCACTTCCTTGCAGCATTTCATCTCCACCTGCAGAGTCCTGCCTCTCCCGCCCCGATAGCTCAAGTAGGCTGTGACCTCGGCAAGCCCCCTTGAGAGGCTCTTGAGGCGCCTTGAGGAATTGCAGGCGAGGGCTCTGCATCTGGGCTGGATCTATTATGCATGCATGTCTCAGAGAGCACGGTAATTTAGAGTCTCTCGGAGAGCGCACTCTCTGCCGCAGCCATAAACCACGTTCCATGTGCTCCAGGGAAAAATTATCTTTCCCTTGCTTAAGCTAGGGGTCACGCGAGAGAACCCGCACAGATGGAGGACAGGGCCAGGAGGCGGCCGGAGGCAGGCCGGGCGTCTGCAGAGACCCTCCAGACCCCACGCGGGACTGCGGGTCCACTCGGGCCGCTCCTGGACGACCTTCGGAGTGACAGCCTCCTCGTTTATGAGACTCCGGCAGTCACAGGGCGGGTCTCCCCACTTCAATCTGCTCCACCTGTGACCCCGGCAAGGAGCCTCGCGCTCCCCCCACGACCACCTCCCTGGGGCCTCTCCTGTTTCAGGAATCAGAAACAGCAAATGCGCAGCACCTGGCACACGGAGCCCAGGATATATGTGACGCGTGTGTTTATTCCCATCTCAGAGCCCTCATTTTAGAAAAGGCATTGCTTCTACATCTACAGAGGATGTAATAAATACAGAAGCACGGATTTTCCCAGGAAACGGAGCCCTAGGATGGCAAGTTGACAGGCACTAACATATACCCCTCGTACCAAGGGGGTGGAGGTGAAGCTAAAGACGAAATCAGGAATTACCATCCACTCTCGGGGCTGGAAGCAAGATGAGGAGAAAGCACAGGAATTTGGGAGGTCGGGTTGGGCGGGTCTCCGTGGCTCCACTCTGCTGAGACTGTGAAAAATCTGGAGGGCTGCACTCGCTCCCTCCCGCTACAGCACCAGATTCTCATTTCTATTCCCCCCAAAGCTCCGCTCCTCTCCAGAAAATGAATAGCACCATTCCGCAGGAGGCAGACGGCTTGTACATCAGCTGGGACGCCGCGGCAGCCCCCAAATGAGGGGTCCCCGCGCCCTGCTGCCGGCCTGTCCTGCGCTCTCCACGGACTCCCGGCCTCCCTCAGGCTCAGCCTGCAGCACCCCTTCTCCCCCCTCCCCCGGCCCGGCCTTTCCTGGTGCTCATGGTGTGGAGCCCCTGTGCCGCCTGAGCGCTGGGTCCTGGCGAGGCCCCCTCGGGTGGCGTTGGTGAAGCCCGTCTGGAGCTGGCACCCAGGGAGCTCTTGCTGCCACCCCCATCTCACGGTCCTGCCCGGGGACAGTGACGGTGCCCTGGGGGCACAAGTGAGGGCCCTGCGTCTGCACAAGCAAGCCATCTGTCTGCACAACGCTGGGAAGGTGCTAAATGCCACCAAACTGTTCACATTGTGTGGATTTCACCTCAATAAAAATAGTAATAACCTATAGTGGAGAGCAGCCTTCTGGAGTCTTCAGGCCTGCAAAGCTCTGCACAGCATCTCAGAGGCGACACTCCCCCTCCCTCTTTCTGCAGAAGTGACCTCAGCCCCCAAGGTCACAGAGGGAACCCCCCACTGGACAGGTGCACCGTGGGATCCAGCCCACCTCCTCCCCTTCCCACATTTCCCTGCTGCTTTGGAAAGAGGCTGAATCTCCAGCCAGCCCCGGGAGGGGTGGGGCTTTCAGGAGAACAACGGTTTTGGGTTCTTTCCGATGACTTGTTCAGTGTCCCTTGGGGTGGCCTGGGGTGGCTGCCACTGGAGCCCCGCCGCCCTGTGATAAAGGTCTCCAGCTCTGCCCCTTTATTGGCTGCCATTCGTGATGAGTGCATCAGCCGCAGTTGGGGCTCCTCTGGGCTGAGCAGGGGGTGTCCGGGGCCTGCACCCCAGCCCGGCCCTGTCGGAGGGGAGGCCTTCTGGGCCTCTGTGGGCTCCGCACCTGCACGTGGGGAAAGACTGCCCCGGGGGCAACAGGGAGGGGCTCCGAGAAGACAGAGGACCCAGAATCCCTCCGGGACGCTCCTAGAGGGGCCCAGCAAGCTGGCTTTCCTGCTCCAAAGGAGCTCTAGAGCAGGAACCCCCCCCCCCCCCAGGGCCCCAGAGGGCTCTGCCCACCAGGGCGAGGTCCCAGCAGCCTGGGGAGTGCAGGCTGGGGCTGCTCCCGTCAGCCACACCGAGAACCCCCAGGCCTGTAAACGGGCCCTGAGGTCTGGAAGGCTTGCCCACCCCGAGTGCAGTAAAGGGCACTCGACAAGCGCCTGCTGTATGCCAGGGCTCGGAAAAGTGGGCTTGCCCCATCCTGGGTGACATGCGCTGAGGGGTCAGTCCAGGGTGGACAGGCGCCCACGGCCCCTGAGGCCACTGCGAGTCCTCTGGGAATGTTTTCCTCAGAAGACCTCCTCTCTATGAATCCCGGTGGACAACCCGGAGGTGGCGGGTGAGGGAAGGCAGGCAATGAGGGTGAGGAGGAGCCTTTACGAAGGGCTGGAAGGCGGCATGGCCAGAGCTCTGGGGACAAAGGCCACAGTGCCAGATGAGGCACACTCCCGCCAGGAAGGAGGCGGGGCCCTGGGTGGATTTCCCAGGGAGCAATGTGGTCAGGGCTGCCCTTGGGAAGACCTGCATAGCCCCAGCGGGGAGACAGGGTGGGGGTGATGGGCAAGATGGGAGGCAGGGAATGTGCTAAGCATGGTTGGGGAGAGGAAGAGGAGGCTGGGGTGAGAAGTGCTGGTGGGAACCTGGAGAGGCAGGTTTAAGAGCTCTGGGGGTGGGGAAGTGGGGGGGTGAGGACAGAGGGGAGGGGGTGGGGAAGATTGTGAAAAGGGGAAGGGTGAAAGGGTGTGGGGGGAAGGGGAGGAGGAGGATGCAGGGGGGAGGGGAAGGGGTAGGTGAAGGAGAGGGTGCAGGGGAGGGGGGAGGGTGTGGGGGGAGGTGGCTCAGGGTGGGGGAAGGGGACAGGAAGGGAGGGGTCTCTGCTGTGTGCTTCTGAATGCTCAGCTTCCTCCAGGAGGTGCACTGGGGCCCAGGCCGGGTCAGATGGACGGTGTGCTCCCTGGGGCACAGCTGGGGTTCGCTCCCAACAGTGTCTCGTGCAGAGAACAAGGACAAGCGGTGGTGAGTGGTGAGGCCAATGCGCAGAACCGATCTGTGTGGGGAGGCTCGGGACTCAGCAGCCTCCCCACAAGTGTTCTGCTACCCCCCCTCCTAATTTCACATGCTTGACCCCATGATGTTCGTTTGTGTGTGCTGCCCACACTGAGTGAGCTGAGCAAGTTCACAGACACACCCCAGAGTGCAGCCCCGGGAGCCCCACTCTTTATAACCCCCTCCCCTTGAGTGTGGGCAGGACCGTGACTCCTTCCAGCCAGCAGACGTGAAGTCCATCGGATCATGTTGTGATTCAGGACAAGCATGAAGAAACGTTTTCAGATGTAGTAAGATCCCTAGTGGGTTTGACTTCAAGTAAATAAAGATCACTCTGGGTGGGCCTGACCTAATCAGAAGAGCCCCTTCGAAGGGGTGTGGGCCTCTGTGAGTTCAGAGCCTGGAAGCAGCAGAGGCACCTACTGGTCTTGGAGAAGTGAGCGGCCATCCTGGGAGGGCCACGGGGCAGGGAGGTCAGGTGGCCTCTGGGAGCTGAGGGCAGCCCCTAGCTGACCGCCAGCAGGAAGGAGGGATGTCAGGCCTCCTGTCACCAGGAGCTGAATCCTGATGATAACCATGTGCTGTGGTAGGAGTCTCCAAATCCAGGAAGGAGCACACTCGGCCACAACCGAGCTGTAGCCTGGGGGGCCCAGAGCAGAGGGTGGCTGACCCAGCCCAGACCCCGACCCTGGACACGAGGACAGAACAAGTGACGTCTTCGGTGTGAGCTGTGGATTTGGCGCCCAGCATTAGGCAACCAGCACACTCTCTAAAGCCCGTTTCTGTGTTTGTTAGTCACTGTCCTCACAGAGTCCTGACCACTGCCTCCACCATCTTCCCCTTGAATTTCACAGATGAAAATGGTCAGAAGCCAGAGGCCGGCATCAGCCTTTCTTCCCACCTGTGACAATGTGCCCAACGGAGACCACAGCCCGACCGCCGTCTCAGACTGTGCTCCTGTCCTAGGAGCGATTTCAGTCAGGAAGCCCCCTGGGGCAGCAGCAGACACCCCCCCCCCCAGGACCTCCTGGAGGGTCTACTGTTTTACTGTAAGATAAACGTGACAACATTCAGCGAGCCCTGTCTGTTGCGTTTTCTTGGGATAGGAAGGGCTTCTCTAAAATTGAAGGTGTGGGGCCCTCTTGACAGAACAACGCACCCGACTTTAACAAAATACTCGGGAGGTGTATAGGACGGGAAGAAGGTGTGGACGGCAGGTAGGCAGAGGGCAGGGCCGCCTCAGAAGATGGGATGTGGTGGGTGCAGGGGGCGTGGTTTAAAGCTGCAGGGGCACAGGTGCACAGCGGGGGAGGAGCCGGTGCGCGGGAGGCCACAGAGTGGGGCTTCGAGAAAGAAAAGTGACATGATGAAAACCACGCTGTAGGAACCGGCAGGGAGCAGAGCCGTGGGGTGGTGGAGGGGGAGGAGAGAGGTGGGGGGGGGCTTTGTGTGCAGGGGTGGAGATGCTGGGGCTGCACCTGGGAGCGTGGCTGGCATGCAGTGAAGGGGCACCGAACATTCCCCGGTGATCCCACCAGAACTGAAACCCCAAACCTTGTCCCAAGGATGCACGGCTGTGGGTGAATCCGAGGCCACAGCGGCCATAATGCCTCAGAGAAAGGCACTGACCGCCCGAGGGGTGGGTCCTTCCCAAGGTCGCCCAGCAAGCTGCAGGCCAAGTCAGGACTGGCCAGGACTGAAGGCTGAAGGGAGCCTGGAGGCCGCCTTACCCGATGTCACCGTCAAGGACCGTCTCCAACCTCATGCCGTCAAGGGTGCTGGAGACAACTAGGAAATCTTCTTTTGTGGTTCCAAATCCTTTATCAGATGCCCGCTTATCGATCGCCTCCCCTACGATGCTACGCTTGCTTTCTCTGAGGCTGTTAACGGAGGGTCTGTCCACCACGGCGGGGGTACAGTGATAGTAAGTTCCCCACATATCTCTGCGCGTTGGCTGGGCTTCTCAGGATGGTGTATCAAAACCTTGTGAACTTTTCTTCTGGCTTTTTATCAAAGGCTTAAGAAGGGAGTCTATTTGCATGTTAAGATGAGGGAAAAGAACAACCATTTTAAAAGATAAGAGTTGGAATTTATAAGCCTTTACAAACTGCTATTTCTTTCATGGAGAGAAAAGAAAAGTAGGAGATAGTAAGGAGAGGCCGTGGTGTTGCAGATACCATCATTTGGAGGATTTTGAAACCTGGTATAATTTCTCATTATATAAGATGCTTTGGTCCGCAAGATCAAAAGCGACTGACGCTATCTATCTACATGCAGCCCGTTGAATTGCTCTTCAGAATCGCAGACAAACATTTCATTAGTCACCATTCATCAGTAAATTGGGATGAAACGCCAAAATGCTTCTTTCAAAAAGCTGGATTGCATTTCCTACATATGGTGCTTTAAAAAATAATCATTCATATTGCACTTTTCTTTCAAGTGTTCAAACTATGCTGCTTTACAAATATTTGCTTAGTCTCCATGACCCTCTTTTTCAGTCACAAGTACTATTCTTTTCGTTTCTGAGGCCGGGGGAGGAGATACAGACTATCCCACTCCATATGGAGTCAGTCTGCTTTTAGCCAGGAACGCCACGATTTCAGGAGAAATGCTGTTGAATTCAGACAACCGCTGAGCCTCTGTTTGCCTGAAGCTGGCAAGTGTTTGACCAAAATGACCAAGGAACATCCCTCCAAAACATAACCATAGGCTAGGCTGGGCTGGGGTCTGGGGAGTGAATTCTTTGCAAGTCCGGGGCTGAGTGCCGGGAGGGAGCCCTGACACTGTGCCGGGAATTCAAGGGGCACAGCAATGTCGCCGGGATGGTGTGGAGGACTCGAATGGCCGCTGGCAGGGATGAGCCTCGGCCCTCCTGTTTCCACGCCAACTGGAAACAATGCCAGGGACCCGCGGCCACCGGGGATGGCTTTCCCTGAGCTGTGTCACCATAACCCAACTGAGGGTTTCTCCCGGCAGCTAAGATGAAGCTAGCCACAGCCCATCCTTCATCCAGAACAAGTAGAAAAGTCAGATTTTTTTTTTTAAGTGAGTTGGAAGACATCAGAGGGCTGATGTACAGCCAAGACTTGAGATGGGAAGATCCCAGAGAGAGGGGAGAGGGTCCGAGAGACCTGCTAGGCTCCTTCTGCAGTCAGCGAAGTGCTGATCCCACGAGGTCCTGGCGCTTGTGGGAACAGCAGGAGCCAGGACCCGGGAGCAAAGGCAGGAGCCTGGGGTTCTGTCCTAACATGCAGCTTCCCCCGGGGGATCTGCCGCATCTTGAGGGCAAACAGGGAAAGATGCTGAGAAGCTAAGCACAACACCTTACAGTTGTTGGTCTGGAGCATTGGGGTTTCTGGTGTTGTGGGGCTGAAACAGAATTTAGGAGGTCATGGATCTCAGCAAATAGTCTGGGGTTTCAGTTGGACACCTTGAGGGGCCATCCTAGAAGAAAAGGGAGCAAGAGCAGTACGGATCCTTACGAAACTGCGTCAAAACAAGTGAGCAAGCCGCCCTGCTCAGGAAGGAAGTGGGCCCGTGGTCGGAGCCCCATTTGGGCAGCTCTGGGAGAACACTGCACCCCGAGCCTCTGCAGCTTCTCATTCAAAATACCCAGAATCTGGTAAAGGCTCACCAGGCGTAACCAGGAAAGGGAACCAAGGAAAAAAGGACAATGGGAAAAGACCCCAGACAGTCCATTTATTAGAGTCACAATACATGGACTTTAAAATAGCTTTGATTAACAAGTTGAAGCAAAGATGAGGAATTTAATCAGAAAATCCAAATCCACAACAAAGAGCCAATGAACAATTTTAGCATTAAAATTTTCAACAACTGAAACTAAGATTCAATTAAGTAAAGTTGAATTTAAAACCTGGAGGAGAGGATTAGGTTCCCGGACAGTGGTTAGTAGAAAATACCCAGGCTCCCGGGCAGGGAGGGAAAACAGAGAACAAGAGGAAAGACATGCAACGTGGGGAAGCTGCCGTGGAAGCACAGCGTCCGCGGAGAAGTGAGCGGGAATCGGGCGGAGGAGCCTCTGAGGAAATCATGCTGAGGATTTTCCCAAATGGGTGATGGAACCCTTGTTACTACGGACAGAGAAACTACGTGGACCCCGTGCAGCACAGGCACCAAGGGAGCCGTGCCCAACACATCAGAGCAAAACTGCTGAAATCTGAAGACAAAGAAATCGTAGAAGTAGTCAGAGGAAAAGCAATGGTGACCTTCAAAGGAGGAACAAGAATCTTGAAAGTTGACATTTCCACGGAAGCAATGGGAGCTAGAAGACAACAGAATGACGCCTTTAAAATGCTGGAAGGAGGAAACCGAAGCCCGGGCTACATCCAGAGAAAATGTCCTTCACAAGTGAAAGCAAAACAAACACATTTCCATCATGAGCAAAAGCTGAGAGATTTTGTTGCCAGCAAATATACACAAAAAGAAAAAAAATTTAAGAAGAATTTTTGAGGAGAATTCTTTAGGAAGGAAGAAAATGAGGCCAGGGAGAAGCACAGAAAACCAGTGAGGAACAAAAGCTAGAGAAAGGAGGAAAAGTAAATATATAGGTAATTACAAACAAATATTAACTGTAAATAATAATAGTATCTCACGTGTCTGAACTACGTGGAGACTAAAACTACGTAACAATAATAACACAGAGAGAGATAACTTTGTCTCCCAGGGTTATGGCACTGGCTAAGGGGTGGCAGTAGGATTAATTTACATGAGACTGTTATTAATCAAAAATACATATTATAATCCTCAATTTACAATTCTAATCTCTTAAAGAAAAAGGAAAATATATGAAATGTGTAAGATGATGCAGGTACAATTTTTAAAAAATGTATTAGCTAAATCAAAGAAGGTAAAGTAGAGAAAAGGAATATTACCCTTTCCCCTGGTGACTCTACTCCTGAGGACTTGCTCCAAAGAAATGTGCACATTATTCGTAATAACCCAAACTGGAAACAGCTTATCGAGAGTAAAATGGGTAAATTCTGTGGTATATTCATGTCATGTAATACCACGGAGCCATACTGAAGTCACACTACTGCTACAGGCAAGAGTGTCAGTGAACACCACAAACACAACCGTGTGAAAGAGACCAGACACATCAGAGAAGCCATCGAACGCATGGGGATGAGCGTCAGAACGGTGCCTCCGTTGACGGCGAGCTAACTGGGAGGGTCACATGGGGTTTCTTGGATGCTGGTGTTTTCTGTGTCTTGAACTGGGTGGTGGGTACATGGTGCATCCACTTGGTAAAAACTCATCACGCTGTAAGCAACCAACAGAACTAAAAGGCAACCTTCGGAATGGGCGAAGATACTTGCAAAGGACATATCCGATAAAGTTAGTATCCAAGATATATAAAGAACTTATACAACTGAACACCCCAAAAAACAAAAAATCCAATTAAAATAAGAAGATGTGAACAGAACAAAGAAGACGCACAGGTGGCCAACAGACACATGAAAACATGCTCAACATCACTCATCATCAGGGAAACACAAATCGAAACCACAATGAGATATCAGTTCATACCTGTTAGAATGGCTAAAGTCAACAAAACAAGAAAGAAAGGGATGTGGAGAAATGGGAACACTCATGTACTGTTGGTGGGAATGCAGACTGGTGCAGTCACTCTGGAAAACAGAACGGAGATTCCTCAAAAAGTTAAAAATAGAGCTACCCTATGTCCCAGCAATCACACGACTAGATATTTACCCAAAGAATACAAAAATACTGATTTAAAGGGATATATGCCCCCTGAAAGTTTACAGCAGCATTATCTACCCTAGCCGAGGTATGGAAGCAACCCAGTGTCCACTGACTGATGAATGGATAAAAAAGATGTGTATATACACCCTATACATGCAATGGAATATTATTCAGTTATAAGAAAAAATGAAATCTTGCCATTTGCAACAACGTTGATTTATCTAGAGCATATAATGCTAAGTGAAATAAGTCAGTTAGAGAAAGAAAAATACCATACAATCTCACGCAGATATGGAATTTGAGAAACAAAACAAATAAACAAAGGGGAAAAAAAGAGACAAACCAAAAAAACAGACTCTTAACTATAGAGACGAAACTGGTGGTTACCGGGGGGAGGCGGGTAGGAGGATGGGTGAAATCGGTGATGGGGATTGACAGTCCACTCTTCAAGCTGAACACGGACTAGGCAAGTGCTGATCACGGCATCGTTCACCTGAAACTAATAGAACACTGTATGGTAACCACGCTGGAATTAAAATAGTAAAAATATCGGCTTGACAAATCAATGCCATTCTAGAGAACATAATCGTGATTTCTGAAGCTATACCCCAGGCACTCAAATATTTAGGGGGTCTCTTGGGCACCCAGCCCATCAACTCTGGGATAGTGCTTCAGAAGTCATGGGGGTTTGCCAATCTGAGCTGCTGAAGAGGGGAGTGATCCTCGTCAGACTTCAGAATGGGTAACAGGTACGGCCCTGAGTTTCTTCAGCCATCCTCTGGTCTCACTAGAACGGTGATAGTACAGGGAAAATAATCATTATCATTTTATGTGTATATTTTCGGTGGTGCACAAACTCTCACACATATGTCTTATGACCAGAAGATGCTGACATATGACAGGATCTCTTCTTCCCACATGCTCCACATGGGTGTTCCTTCTGTACAGGACTTCATTTTAAACTTCAAGCCTGGACAATTTTCTGAGCATTTATTTGGGTTCTCAATTCCTAAAACATCTCTGAACACTGCGTTTCACATAAATCTCTATTCTTCTGTAGCCCATGGGCAAACCGCCCCCAATCCCATATACAGCCCTGGCTGTTAAGAGCCCCGACTTAACTCTGATCCCTTAGTCCCTGACTGTGCAGCGAGGCATTCAGACAGGCTTCCCCCCGTGGCTTGTTCATTCAGTGATGTCGTGACAACAGCCCAGAATCAGTTTGGAAGGGCATATCCTTGAGCTTATCTTCTGTACATCACCATTATTCAATTCAATAGGAAATTGTTGTTAACTGCTGACAGAGATGAGTAATTCTCTCTTCGTGTCCCTGAGGATATTATAGTCAATTTTGGACACCAGCAGACAAAATACAGCATGTTGAGCGTTACAATAAGGCACGACGAGAGGAAAGAAAAGGCCCATCTAACCAGCGATGACTTTCCTAAGAATGTGGTGCTTGGGCTGAGCCTTACAGCATAAGAACGTATTTTACAGGGAAAGAGAAGGCGCAAGAGCATTTCAGGCAGAGAGAGGTGCAAGAGCTAAGCCGTGGTTGGCACGAGCAGATTCATTTCTTGTGGGGACTTTTTGCCCCTTTATCTCTGGAGGCAAGCAGTGGTGACCCGTGCTATAGTTTTGCCAAAAGCAACCACCGGACACAGAACCAGCAAAACTGTGTCTCACCAGGGCTCGTAGGATGATTTCCATTGTCCTCAACTTTCCCATAGGATCAGTTGCTGTAGTGTCTGTTTTGGCATCACAGCCAGGACTGGAGAACTGACCCAGAGGACCTGAGCACCTGCCGCTCGCCTCCTCTGGGAGGCAGGGTGATAGTGGTGTGCTGACGATCGTCAGATACCTGGATATCCACAGAAATTGACGTGTGCATACACACATGCACTTAGTTTAGTAGAATTGTGAAAAAGGATGTGTTGCACAATATTTACAAATAATAATAAATACATAATTATTGTAAGTGTGTATAGAAAAATTATTCTCACAAAATGCTTTTGTTCATTTTTTTTTCAAAACCTTTAAACCATAGCTAAGCTACAGTGTGCCATCTACAAATGAGTGTAATTACAGCGTGTGTGTTGGCTGATATGCTCTGGTATTTGACCCACACCACACAAGGCAGGCGTGAAACAATGGACCTACTCCGTTGTCAGTGATCTGAGACTTCTTCGTTGAATCAGATAATGGTCGCTGGATCTGAGAAGAGTTTTTCCTTGGTGTTTTCACTCTTCACGAAGCAATGACGGCAGACGCATTACTAGCATTCTTCACCATCTCAAGTCTAGACAGTCAACAACCCAACATCCATCAAGCCCCGATTCGTGGGGTGTGAAATCCCTCCCACCATGGTCAACATCAGGTGGCCAGCATGACCTCCCCGAATGTGGAGCTTGGGGCAGGGGGGAGTGAGGCAGCAGCCTATCATGAGACATGTGTTTCCACACACAGATATAGCAGATGCTGATAACCTCAAGGGAGGAGGGAGTAGAAAAACAGAGAAAAATAAGTAGGAAGTAGGAAGTAAGGAGTTTTGAGATATGTTGTTTCTGTATTATTTTTGTTTTTGACTGTAATTTATTTGATTGTAAGTTTTTATGATTTCATTCTTTATAATGACAGTATTTAACAATGGGCTCATGAAATGCCTGCGTGTTTACCAATCGATTCTCACGAGGTACTCCAGCATGCTGCATTGCCGATTTTGGTCAAGATGCTCTATTTCTCCTTCACCGTAACCTGCCGAGGAATGTTTTCTTATTCCAACTCTACAGATGAACAAGATCTTTACAAAGAAATTTGCAAAACATCACACCGGTGGTAGGGGCAGCCTCGCGGAGCCGGTCCCATCTCTGCTTCCTTCACGTTGTTTTACAGACACAGGAAAGAGAGGGGGATTCTACACGAGAGACCACAGAAGTTCACTCTGGCAGCATCCGTACCGACTGTATGTGAATAATTATTGAAGGAGATGTATTGTTTACCCATTTGTTCAGAAGTTTGAGGTTACGGTAATTTTGCTCTCTGAAACATCATTTCGAGCTCCCTGATTTCACTGTGTTTAGATTTCTGAGCATAATGACGTCCGAACACTTCTACTACAATGTATAATTTCCTTGGCAACAAGAAACATATGTGTGCGCGCACACGCACACACAACAAATAACCGACGGGTGAACAAACAAAAGGTTCATGTCTTATGTGCCTGTGGCTTAGGGTTTCCACTTGAAGAACGAGTACAGAAAACAAGGAAACCTTCAAACAGCTGTCTGAAGTCAACCTGTCTCTGGCCAGTTTGGGTCCAGTTGGTCCAACCCAGTTGGACCCTACCTGTCCCCCTTGCCTGCCTTCAGAAGGAATCGGACTTGTGGATAGTGAGTCAGGGCGATCCCTGGGCGCCCCCATGCTCTCCTCCCTGGCAAAGGCTAGCAGTCCAAGCGGGGAGGGATGTCTGTCGTCACTGTAACAGCTCAGGTCATGATCTCAGGCTCCTGGGATCAAGCCCCGTGTTGGGCTCCCTGCTCTGCTTAGAGAAACTTAGCTGCTTAGGGCTTATTGTCCTTCATTTCTGTTGCAAAGGGACAACTGAAAAACAGAAACAAAACCAAGATGATGTCATAAAGGGTCCCAGGTAGTATTCCGCAGGTGAGGCCTTCAGGCTCCCCAGGCAGAAGAACCTGAACTTCTGGGAAGGCGGAGGGCTGGACTAGGAAGAGAAAGGGGCTTCAGACTTTCTCATGGGCACTGGTCAGCTTCTGTCCCCTTGCTTATCCTGGTGAGCTCACCTGAGCCCCCCTGGAATTACAGAGGTTAAGGAAGACAAAGCACTAGCTGAGCTTGGCACGCAGGGGATGTGGGCGCTCAGAGGCAAGTCTCCTCTGTGTCGTCAGGGAAGGTCTCAGCGATGGGGCATTTCCTCACCGGGTGGCACCTGCCAGACATACCCTGTCTCCGTGGGTCTGCCTGACCAACTGACTGAGCTTCTCCACAATAAATACCCCCTTACTCATCAGTATTGCTGGGATCCAGCTCATTGCTTCACACGGATTGCTTCTCCGACGGGTAAAACAATAAACAGATTTTTAAAAAGATACTGCAGTCGTACATCTGCTTCTATGCAATTATATTCATGATATATTGATAGGTACAACAATCGTAACTATCCTACCAGACCCCCACCGTAAGACATTTAAGATGGTGTGCATTTTCGCAGTTATGAGCGTCAGTTTTACAGCATTCCTATGTGGGCATGGTGTTTGATCATGGTACACAGGTAAATTTCTAGAAACAGAATTCATGAATCAAAGCAGAGATACATTCTAAAACTTTTGTTATCTGGCTGCATAATTGGCCTCTGAAAGTTTTTGACACGTTTGCTTTTAAATGTGGCCATTCAGAGGCGTCTGGGTGGCTCAGCCGGTGAAGCGTCTGCTTTCAGCTCAGGTCATGATCTCAGGCTCCTGGGATCAAGCCCCGTGTTGGGCTCCCTGCTCTGCGGGGAGCCTGCTTCTCCCTCTGCCCCTGCCCCTTGCCTGTGCTCACTCTCTCTCTCAAATAAATAAATAAAAATCTTTTTAAAAAATATGGCCATTCCTTTATTGAAACACTGTAGCTCATTGTCTCCTACTTGGTTTTGAACTTAGGAGCACCCCTGCAAGGCACCAAGTTGTCACATAAATTGGGTCTCTTCTTGTGCGCTGTTCCTCTTCCCCTCAGACCACCCTTCTCACTCTTGTGAAACGCTCCCAATTACCGCAGCGTCCTATGATTTGTGTCCCGTCAGAACAAATACTGCCTGCTATGTTTTCATGGAAATTATTTATTTTCCAGTGAACTTCAGAAATATTTTGAATTGTTTGATCCAGCTAAAATTTTTCTTGAAAGACATTTACATTCATAGATTAATTTGGAGAGAAACAGCGTAATTACAGCACTCTGTGCCCTCTTCCAGAACACAGGGTTCCACCCCACTAGTCGGGCGTTCTTTTGCGTGTCCAAGTTAGCTTACAATTTCTTTCACAGGTTAACCTCATTCCACGTACTTTATGTGGGTCCAGTTCCCCACTTGACGTCACTTCCTTTACTCGAAACACCTGTTTTATAATCTCTTCGCGTAGGGTCAGCCCGCTCGCCATGTGTTCCTTCCACCTTCTCTTCATGTGGGAGAGGAGTCTTGTCTCATGTTCGTTTTTGAAGGATACGTTGACTTGATATGAACTTTGGGTAGACAGGTTTTATTTATTTTTTTTCTTTTGGTGCTTTAAAGACACCGTTCTGTTGTTTTCTGGCTTTTTTGGACTCTCTTGGGAAGTCTGTTGTGAATTTGATTGTGAAGTTCTTTGTGGGGATTTCTTGGTGTTTATTGTGCCTGGTGTTTCCCTGGGTTTCCTGTCTACGGGCTTGTAGTCTTCATCAAATTTATGAAACTCCTGGCTGTAATTTCTTGAAATAATTTGTGTGTCCCTCCTCTTGCCTCCTTGTTCCTTGTTTGCTGCTTTTAGCGTTTGACCAAGGCACCATCTTACAGAGGAGAAAGTGGTGCTCTTTGGAGGAAACGTCTCTTGGGACCAGCTAAATAATTTGTAGAGAACAGTTCAAAATACAAGTGCATGGCTCCTCGTTCAAAAATTATTAAGGATTTCAAGGCAGTGAAAGCAGAGCATTAGGCCAAGTGTGAGGGCTTCCTGAGAGCCGGCCCTCTGTGACCAGCCAGGCCACACGCCCATGTGTCCGTCACAAGGACACAAGGTTCCAATCACAATGCACTAGGACTGTTCTGACGTCAAGTAGAAGTTTTGATCGTGTGCTCCCTGCCTCTCGACATAATAAGGCTTAACTTGTAATTCACGTAAGACGTTCTTAGTTCTGCTGTGCTCGGTCTTCTGTCCTTGCACACAAACTAGAGTCAAGGACAAGAACATGACCCCTCAGGGAAGAGCTCACAGGAACAGCTTAGTAAGCACAGCACCGGGTCCCAGCTGGACGCTGAGGAGCAGTGAGGAAGAGGGTTGACCTTGTCCCTTGTCTGCTCTAGTCCAGGTGCTGAGCGCCTCCAGGTAACTCCCAGCTGTGCGGAGCTCATCGTGTCCTGGAGAAGCAGCTGGAGGCTGTCTCTGTTTGGGTGACAGCAGGACTCTGAAGGCTCTTGCCTTCCTGACTAGGACAGGCTCTGTGTGCCGGGTGGCCTCGGGGGTCTTCTTCTGGGCTAGGGGAGAACTGACAGCCACAGCGCTGAGCCACTGCCGAGTGGCTGTCGGGTGGGGAGAGGGAACCCTCGGCAGGCAGGGGACAGGCAGGGCATGCCAGCTCAGGGGCCAGACTGTCTTGACAGTCAGGCCTTGTGGGAGATGCAGTCACAGCCTCTGCAGCCCAGGAGCTCAAGGATATTCTTTTGTAAAAACTGTCACCGGTCTGCAGACATTCTCTGTAGGAGGGAGTGCACGTATCACACACACATGTTCTTGAGGACTTGCTCTCACACACGTGCATTTACATGCACAGAATTACAGATGTTTGTGCACAAGTCGCACGTGAAAGGTGTCCTGTTGGAAAGGATACCTCGCTAGCTGTCCCTGATGATAAGGTTGTGGAATACAGGTGAGGTTCAGTGGGGTGGAATCCAGAGCCGACGACCAAGAAAGAACCCCTAAGACGTCTTTGGTGCAAAACGGTGGTTTTTTAAAGCAAGGGGACAGTACCCAGGGGCAGAAAGAGCTGCTGCCGGGGCTTGTGAGGGGTGACTGATTATATACTATGGGGTTGGGGGAGGTAAGGAAAAAGGGAGGTTGAGAAAATACTTTCATATGTTAAAGAAGACTCACAGGATTCCGGAGACCTTGCCATTGTCAAGTTAATATTGCTTTTCCCTCTAGCCAGGCAAGGCATTAACATGAGGATTGTTGGGAACTTCCTGGAGGCTGCAGAGTATAAGGACAATTGTATTTACATTCCCTTCTGGAAGCCAGGTTATTGATAGAAATGCTTCGTTCTTGTAGAGCGTTAAGACATTTGTAAACTGAGGGAGACTCAAGTCTTGCAGGATTGTGGTCTCTATAGTTTAACTATTTCTTTGTCCTTTAGGGCAGCCAGGAGTGCCTGAGGAATGTCACGTACATCGCATGGCGGGGGAGGGGGGGCGGGTTGCAGGGTGTCAGTTTCTGCTTTGTCCTCAGCTTGCCTTCTGTTCCCTCACCACCTGATGCAAGATGAATACAATCTGCGACCCCCAAAACAAAGACAGACTGCCATAAATATGGCCACATTATATGAGAACTCCCTCATTTTTAAACATAGCTGATGGAGCCATATTTTAAAAAGCATGCTATGCCGTCTTTAAAATGGGCAGAGGACATTGCTTCCCTGCAGCACGGTCTGCTCCGTGCTTCAGAACGCGAAGTCGAGGGTCTACCCAGGAGAGAAGCAGGCAGGTTCCCTGTTGCGGCCATACTGTTCTTTTGGTAGCCAGCGCACAGTCTCCCCTCCCAGGCCTCCACTTCACTGTCAGGCACTCCGTCCACACGGAACACAACCCGGAAATACAGGTGTGGGCTGCACGGGACCCGAGGCATGCCGGGGAGTGTAGTTCCACGACCCTCTGCATGGGCAGGAAGCTGCCCTGGAGCAGTGCATGCTGGGGATTGTAGTACCACGGTCTTCTACCAAGGGCAGGAAGGGCTCTGGAGCAGTGCATGCTGGGGACTGTAGTCCTCTGTGGGCACCATGTTGCAAGGAGAGTGAGCAAGGCGTAGGGCTCAGGGAGATGCCCTTCCAGTCCTGCAGAGCTGCCAAAGCTGGAAGTTGAGGCTGATGATTTCCATACCCTGCCCTCTGACTGCACTTCTGGGAGTGTAATTTCATGAAACCTTGGGAGGGTAAGTGGAGCCAAGGCTCATCCACATAACTGCACCGCAGTGCAAAGCGCCAAGCCTAGAGTCCTAGGTTCTCCCTGGGGAATGATGAACCAAAAATGAGGAATAAATGGGAGGAAAATGAGAAGAATAGTACCAGCATAGGACCCAAGAACAGGGTGCTGAACAAAGAAAGAAGCTCATCGGGCTGGGGACTCAGAGGACAGCAGAACTCTGAAGACCACTGATGATGTCTGAACCCAAAATACAGACATTTAGGAAACTGGGTGTTCTCCTCAACAGAAAGTCCCTGTGGGAAAAAGGGGCGCAGTCCCCTTTTGGGGGTGTTGATAGCAGGGACGCCTGGCCTGTGCTGAGTGTGTACCTGACATGCATTACCTAGTGTGATTCCCCCCGAGAAGGCCCCCTTGGGAGGCAGGCATGTTGCTTCCTGTGGTTAGATGATGAAGCTTCGGATCAGAGAGGGGAAATGGCTTTCCTGAGCCTTCAAGGCTAGTGAGAAGCCCAGATCTGAATCCAGACTGGTCCCTGGGCCCACGTCCCCACCACTGCTCCAGACAGATGAACACTCAGCCACGATGAGAACTGGTTTGAGGAAGAAAAGGATGCAAAGAAACAAGACTTTAAACAGCAGAATTAACATCTGCATAGAAAGTGATGAGAAAAATCGGCTTGAATTAACTAATATCATGAGAAATTGAGGGCAAATTTCTTTAAGTGAAATACAAGATAAGCTTCTGGAAAAGTCTTTCCAGAAAACAGAATTTACCACCAGTTTCAGAAGTCCAGTCATTCAAAAATATCTATTCTTGGGAAATTTCCCGGAGGGGAAATATACCAAAATATTAGATTAAGTATCTCTTCGGTATGAGATTGAGAATATTTTAATTTTTTTATGTCTGAATTTTTAGCACCTTGTAGGGTGTGTGTTTACACACATGAAGCTCTTTGAAAAGATCAGCTGTTCTGTAAAGTTGCAGAGAAGTGCCTGGTGTTAGCTTCCTGCCCTCCTCTCTGCCTTCCCCTGGACCCCCACGGGGCCCGGGCCCTTTCTCTGGTGGTTATAGTTCTTGGGCCTGTCAGGATCCAGTCCCCATGTGGACTCAGTTCTGATACCCACTCTGCCTCTTGTCCCCGATTCCATCAGTCGTCCTTGGGGCCATGACGGGGCTAGACCATGGGAGCGGGCAGAGAGCACAGTGGTTTGGGGCAGGGAGGGTGGGAAGGTCGCCAGGAGGCGCAGGTGGAGGGATTAGCATGGCTCGCTCGCAGAATTCGGGAGTGTATCTGGTTCTGGGAAGATGCAAAGGGGGTCCACGTTCTCGTTCCTCCAGGTGTCTTCATAAGCAATGCCTGTGGGAGGAGGGTTAGAAGACACAGCCCAACACAGAGGGGGGTGCCATGGTCTGTGGGCCGGGGGGTCTGTTAGTGCCAGGGAGCACTTTGAGGGCTCACTCAGAATGGGTTGGTGGCCACTACACAGTCCCTCTTATCTTTGAACTCCCCCGCAGCGTAATGAGTGCTCAACAACCATGATGAATGCTGAGCTATCTTCCACGACAGCCTCCCCTGACGAGCTTCCGGGAGAAATTCCGGCAGGGTGCATGAAATGTACATGGCTTTGCCCAGGCCAGACTGTTGTTTAGCTGCCCGTCTAGAACTCACTCATTCCTTCCAAGATCCTGGGATCTGTGTAGCGTGTCCTGTCCGACTTCAGGGATGGATTGGTTCACTGATCGATTCTCAGTGCAGGACTGCGTGCTCTAGGACCATGGGCAGGCTTCTGGATCATTCTGTGTGAGGTCCTGGATCTGCCATTTGCTGGCCGTGAGATCTTGGGTAAGCACTGAGTTTCTCTCAAGCACTGTTGGCGCACTCAAGGGGTTAATAACAGTGCCTGCCTTGTGGGTTCATGGTGAGAGTCCTAACAGTGCTGGCAGGCGTCTGACACACGATAGGACCTTAGCGGAGGGCGGTGGGTGGTAGTGTGTGATGAGGGTCCAACGCGGCCTTATGACAGAGCAGAGCATCCTCCGTAGGAAACGCAGTGGGGCCCCATCTCCACAAGGAGCTCCAGCCACGTGTCCCCACCACTTTCCAGCTCTGCCACTGAGGCTTGTTGACAGCCTCGCCCACCTCAGTCCTGCAGGAACGGCCACGGCGTTATCAGCATTCTGAGGGTGTGCTTGGGTCTCAGGCACCGAGGTGGCTCCTTGACACATGTCTCAGAGGCTCAATGAGAGCACTCACCAGCTCCTTACACACTCTGAACACACTTGTAACCTTCTGTCTGATTCAGGGGGGGAGGCAGACACTTCATGTCTCCCACAGCAGCATCTAAGGTGCATCAGGCAGAGGACACAGCAGCCTCAAACCGTACACAAGAGAGGCACCGCGCATGGCTGGATTCTGCCCTGGGCGGGTGAGGGTGGCAGACTTTTCTAGAAGTGGGTCTGGGTGTGAAGTTCTGAGAGGAGCAGCTGGGCAGGAGAGAGTCTCCCTCCATGGGAAGGGTGCTTGTGAGGACAGACAAGCAGAGGCAAGACAACCAGGGTTAAGAAGAGGCAGGACGGCAAACAGAAAGGATGGAAATGTCCATCATGTTCATGGCATGACCAGGACTGAGAGTCCATGGCCAGGAAAGAAGAGAGAGTGGGATAGGAGTAGGTCAGGGTAGCCTGGGTCAGGAGCAGGTGAGCTGGGTTCCTGTGCCAGCGTCAGGTGGGACATGTGCACCCGCAGGATATGGATGCAGGGGCGGCTGCACAGACGGGGGGTGGTCAACGGTACAGCCTCCGTCTTCATCCCTGCAGGCCATGTACTGCCCTCCGTGTAAGCAGAGGGCTGTGTCAACACCACAATTTCTATTTCTGGTGTTTGTCCCTGTGGTTTCCTTGGCAAAGCTCCCCGCCAGGTCTCCAAGGAGGGGAGTCTGATCCCGTTTCCCCATCAGGCAGTGTGGATCCTGGATGCTTCACTCCCAGCTCAGCCCCAGACTCCAAGATGAGTCTCAAGGTTCCGTGTGACCCCTGCTCTCTGAGATCTCAGTCATTTGGGGGATGCAGTGGTCCTAAAGTGGCTGTTATAATGCCAGACCCAGACACACACTGAAGCACGTCCAAGCACCCACTTTGACTTAGACTAAATTTGTTTCCTTTATAGGGTGTCTGCTGACCTCTGGGCACCTCACGCTTTACCTATCACAGAATTCCTTTCTAGTCCAAGGCATCCCCTCACTGACGCCGGATAGTTTTCTGCTCTTTCTCCTCCGTGTTTGCCTCATGGTTCCCGTGTGGCTCTCTGCAGCTGGAGAGCACTGGTCACCATTCCCTCTCGCCCACCCTCTGCACATCCTGCAGGGACCGGCTCAGGCCGCTCCGTCCAGTCCCCTCCCCAAGGATTTCCCTCATCAAAAGAGGTCCAGCACTGCTCATACCAGAGTTTTTATTTTTAGCCCCATAAAAATGTGGGGCCGCCCCTCGCTGTGCTGACAGGCATGATGACTGTACGAATCCCCTGGTCCTCCTCGGGGCTTTGGTCCACAGCACCCCGGAGGCACCCGGTCCAGCTACCCAGTCAAGGTTTCCTCCATGTGGGGCTCCGCGCCATGGCCGGCCCTTCGTGTCTGACCTGCAAGACGGAACCTGTTTGCCTGCAACGTTCTACACGATCTATGGGCTACGTCACTCATAGGCTTGTACTCAATGTTTGGACAGTATGTTCTGCCATCAGACTTGACCAACAGCTCGGAATGGGTCCAGAATTCTTCCCACTGTGCCTTCAACAGGCTGACCACCGTGATTACAGTCCCACCATTAGGTCTTATTATTCAGTCAGGGGACCCTAGTCTCTAGGAGACTCCTGTCGAAGGAACATGCCCTTCCGAGCAACAGCCTACTCCTTTTTTAACTTTAATTGAAAACTAACCGGCAGCACGGGAGTCCGGAAGTAGGGTCCGCATCTGGAACAGTGGACAGGCAGAGCTTGTTTCGGGTGATAGGGAGCAAGTGGGGGGAAACAGGGTAGGTATGAGGAGTAGAATTTATGGTACATGCATGATTGCTGCTGTTGATGTGCTGTCCCTTGTTATACATAATTTTCATTATCCCTAATACCCGCGTATGATAGGTTTCACCACCTCCAATTTAGAGAGGACCGAGCAGAGGCACAGAGTGGTTACACAATTTGGCCGTGGTCATCCAGTCGGGTAACGGCAGAGGTAAAGCCCAGCATGGCCGGGGATGGTGAGAGGCGCCGGGCAAGAGCTCCGACAGCGGCCGGCTGGAGTCACCCAGCTCCGCTCTCAGAGGCAGCTCCCCCTCCTCCTCGCTGGGCCTCCCTGGCTGTGCACGTGCCCTCACCTGCAGTGCACCGTAGAGCCACTGAGACCTGCCCTCGGCGGACTCCGGAGGTCGGGGACAGAGCCGCAGCTCCCACCTTGAAGGAGCCTCTCAGAAGGGGAGGCAGAGCGTCGGCAGACACACGGGTGGTGAGAAACGTGCCCGGGTGAGTGAGCCCAAATCTGCGTGAACAGCACGGTATACAAACTCGGTTCATGGTGTGCAGGTGATGCTCCTTGTTCACTGTTAGCGCGGGCTTGCAGACTGGATAACGTGCACTTAATCCAATTGAGATCTTACCTCTGAAATTAGATCAGATTGCTTTGATGCAAACAGGAAATGAATGCTGTCTGAACCACGATACAAAATGAGACTTGCCTAAGTGGCCGGTACCCAGGCCAGGAGCAGACATTCCGCCGGTGCGGCATACGGTGTGCGCTGGATCATACTGGCTGTTTGCGCCCTCAGGGACAGAACACAGAGCTTGCTGAGACGCTGGTCACTGGAGAAACACTGCCGAGCGGGAAGACCTCAGCACGGGGCCAGGTGTTGGAAGTAGAGGACTCCAGTCCTCGCGGTTTGCAGGGACCTAATCTCAGGGCTCTGCACCCCATGTCCGGAGGCACACACTCTACATGGAAATCTTACAGAGAAAACCTGGCAAACGTGATAAGTACAAATGCAAATTAGCTGTCAATCAGACATTAAAATGGATTTTTAAGAAGAATTTATCTACTTTAAAAGAGAGTAAAGATGATCCTTCTGCTAAATGATTTAAGAGTGTAATTGGCTGATGAGGGTGTAGAAAAACAGTAATAAAAGGGAAGTGCATTTAATTTTAGCTTGTCGCTTCCAGCTCTATAAATTGGTTTATTCCAAATGAATACTCACAGTTTTCAAAATTAAATTACCTCTTTTTATTTATTTAATTTATTTTTCTTACCTCCCACCTATTCACGTGACCTTTACATAGACCAGCCAGTGGGCAAGAGCAGAAACCCAAGTCTGCTGTGCCTGTGTGTGTTCAAAGGTCTGCTGGGGCAGGGCATCGTATTTCATGAAATCGTATTGCATTGTCATCAACTTGCAAGCCTGGGGAAACACTTGGCCCCGGTGAGTCCCCCTCAGAGAACGCTTGTCTGGATGAACCGCGTATCTGATTTCCACCATGACCTTTTAGCCACACGTCTAAGCCCCTGCCCCCCCGAGAAACCCTTAACAAGTTGCTCATCATCACAGAGAGCAATTAGCTGTCTTCAGTCAGCTGTGCCACCAAATGCACCCGGGACCCGGAGCCGTCTCGCTCTTGCCGGTGTGCCCGCCAGGTCGCAGGGAAAGCCCGGCCCCGCCCAGCCAGGTTCGTTTCACGCATGGTTCTCAGAGTGGGTTCCTCAGACGACAGCAGCAGCCTCACCTGGCAACGTGTTAGAAATGCCAACTCACAAGCTCCACCCCAGACCCGCTCTAAAGCTCTGGTTGGGGACCCAAGGGCCTGCATCTCACCCGTCCACCCACGAAATGCTGATGCTCGCGGGTCTTGTGCACAGGTCGCTTAGGGAATCAGGGCTCTTGGGACTCGACCTCCGCCCTGCCGCTTGTGGCCTCTGTGAACTGGAGCGGACTGCCCAACCGCCCGAGTCCGAGCTCCCTTATACGCAGACGAGGTAAGTGAGTGGCCTTGGCAGGCTGCTATCAACCACGTTACACGTTACGTTAGATGCATTTCATGGGAGACCGTGCCTCGTCTAAGAAGTAGGGTGCTAAGGTGGGACTCTTCCTGCGTGCGAGTCAACGGGAGTCATGTGGTGGCTGTGCAGCCCCAGGGCGGGGGTGACCCACCCCAGGTGGGCAGACTGAACAAAGACAATCACTTGGAACCCCGGCACTCTTGAACTTTCTCACCCACTCTGAATATACAATTGCAGGCTAGGCAAGAAGAGCCGGTGTGGGGAAACGTGTGGTGTGCATTTCCAATCCCAGGCGGAGGGGCTCCAAAGGGAGCTTGCCGTGTGTCTCCCTCAGTTGAGGAGGGATTCTGCTTCAGGCCTGAGAAGCCCCAGCAGCCTTTTGCAGCTGCCCTGAGACGGGCGTGCACCGTCCCAGAGTTTATCGCAGGGAGATCTGCATTCTCCTGCAGTGTGGGTGCGACAGAAAGCTGAGATGGGGTGGTTGACAAGTGTCTCCTCCTGCACCAAGAAGCTGGAGGTGGACACGGCTTTCCTGGACTACGGAGGAGCCGGAAGCCTCCCAGGATGGAGATTCATCTACCAGGTAGAAGGAACAGCAGGAGAGAAGTCCTGGCAAAGCTAAATTCCAAAGCATGCTCAGAAAGTCTTCATGGGGAAAGAATCAGTTTCTGCGGAAACAGAGTGGGGAGCAAGCTTATGACGTGCGCGTTCTTTTTCACTCTTGCTTCTCCCCGCTCCCGTGTGGGAGGGTGTCACAACGCTGCGCGCAGGGGAGAGGGGAGCACCAGACAGAGGCCTACAGAAGCCTCCTGCAGCCCTCAGTTCCACTCCAGGCCACGCCCTGGAAGGGAGGGAGATTGTCATGTTTTGTTTTTGGCTTTTTGGGGTTTTTTTTCTAGAGGGAGAGAAAGAGAGAGCAAGAGAGCAAGTGGGGGACAGGGGACAGAGGGAGAGGGAGAATCCCAAGCAGACTCCACGAACAGCATGGAGCCAATGCGGGGCTTGATCTCATGACCCTGAGATCACGACCTGAGCCGAAATTAGGAGTTGGACACTTAACTGACTGAGCCACCCAGGTGACCCAATGAGATAGTGATGTTAAATGATGTTAAATCACATTTGCTGTTTTGATTAATATTTGGTCACGATATTCTAACTTCTGAATTGAGACTCTTTGTGACTTAAGCGACCCTTGCATTGTCTATTACCGAAAGGTGAACAAAATAGCTGTGGTCTTCTAGAGTTTTCTTCTAGCAGAAAAGAAGATTATTCTCATTGAAAAACTCTCAAAGAGGCTAAGATAGAGCATGGAAATAAATTCGAGTTAATTATGACATGAGTTATGCTTGTTCAATCCATGCTCACACACACAGGTTCACACGTTGTCGTACGTGGTTGCACATTCTTGCTCACATGCGTGCTCACGTACTCACACACGTACGTGTTAGCACACCATGCACAACACATGCTCGCATGCTCACGCATACGTGTTCACATAGTCACTTACATGGTCGCACATTCATGCTCACACACATGGTCACATAAACACATATACACGCTCACACTCATGCACACACACGCTCACACACACACTCACATATCAAATAGTAGAGCCCCAACAAATGGAAACTATTTGTTTTTATTAGGAAACAATAACACTGCCTGTTTCTTATAATCAGGAAGATTTTATTAGCCCCAGTTTTATAGGTCTAAGTATGAAGACAGACCTACCTCAGGGCAAAGTCTCCCTGAGTGCTGACGGGAACCGGCACAACTTCTAGTGGCAAGTGTTTCACAGACTCAGCGGCTGTAAAGCAGCTCAGTGATCTTCAGATGATATACTAATGACTAGAGAGTCTCCAGGCCGGGAGAGGGCTGACTGGCTCTCATCACAGACCGCGAGCTGGGGGAGAAGATCCAAATTCCAAATTCCAAATATGGCTTCTACTGAGTCTTACCACTTTCACACTGTCGTGAAGTTGAAAATTGTATGCTGAACCATAGTAAATTGGGAAACTTAGCTGTTTGGAGGGACAAATACCGCAGCCTTCCAAATGGCCAGCTCTGAGATTTTCCCACTGTGCCATCCTCCCTCCCAAGCACAGAGCGGGTCTCTGTTATGCGGAAAGCAATGTGTTTTTGTTCAGGGGGAACACTTTCTCCCAGTTTATACCTTTCTGCTTCTGTCTGTGTTGGGCATGCTTGCTGCTGCTGGCACTGGGGCCAGCGTGCCCACAGGGTAGAGAAGGGTAACTTTCCCCAGAAAGACTGATGATGGGGCCGTTAGCACGGACTGTCAGGGCAGCGGCTGTGACCAGTGGGTCAGGATGCACTCGGCCACATAGAGCAGTCGTGTCCATTGAGGGAAACAATCCCATGACATTAGTAGCTCAGGAACCACGGTGACCATCACTCAAAGCTGTAGAGGGCCAAGGACATTTCAGATGCATGTCTCAATTTCAGCATCTTAACTACAGTGAAAACACACGTGTGAAGATGAGGGGGGCAGTACCTACGGACGTGCTGAGTGTTTACAGGTTGTCTACCGTGTGCTGGACACTCTGCAGGTGCCGTGATGCGTATTCACACTGAGTCCTTATCGTTGCACCCCGAGGTAGTTTCCACCTTGCACGTGATGTAACCATGGCCGCAGAGGAAAGTAAACACGCAGGGTCATGAAGCCGATGGTGGCAGTCATGACCCTGGCTCAGCGCCAATGCCGTTTCACATCCAGGCTCTTCATTATACACGGCTGCATCACATGTTAATTCAGAACTTAGGAGCTTCAAACAGCACACATTTATTATCAGGACTCATCACGTGGGCCTCCCCAGAGCTGCTCGAGCGTCCTCACAACATGGCGGCTGGCTTTGCCCAGAGGAAGGGATGAGAGGGAGGAGGAGCCCCCAGACGGAAGCCATGCCTTTGTAATGTAATCGTGGTAGCCACATCCGATACCTTGGTGGTATGCGATGGGTCAGTCCACTGGCATGTGCCGGAGGGGCCGACACAGGGTGTGAGACCCAGGAAGTGGGGGCACTGGGACCGCCATGGCGCTGATGGCCCCCAAAGCAGTGAAACCTGAAGAAAAGGACCTGAAAATAGGTCATCTCTGTGTCTGCACCATCACCAGATTGGCAATTCTCAGATTGATTTCATTTTTATTGTAAAAAGCATAACACACACAATGAAGCACAATTGGGGAACGGTTGTGTTAGTTTGGTTGTCATGATGCTGTAATGTGCACATTCCAGCTTCATGATGCAACTGTCTGACCAAACAGCAAGCTACCTGGTCACGTGTGTGTATATGCTGCATTTTCCGTTCTCAAGCATCTGCGTGTTTGAGACCGTGATACTTCAGGCACGTAACAGAACTCATGTATGTCCTTGACATTTTAGAGGTGAAATCCACAAGACGGAATGCAGAGCAGTCGTCGTGCACCTGTTCTCAACTGGCTTGCGGGGTTTCAGGCTGGGTGCTGCCTTCCCAGAGAGGTGGTGTTGCCGTCATTTTAAATCAAAATGCAGTGTGTTCCGTCTATTCAGTGACTCTAGCTTTACAGGGAAAGGATGTGTGTGCAGGGCCCGGGCAGCGGCAAGCGTGTGGGCTCCTGTGCCACGGCTGGGGTGTGCAGCGGGACCATCAGCAGGACGTGGAGATCCGGAGTCAGCTCCAGCTGGGTGGCATCCAGCCTCACGTCTGAAGGACACCAGGAAACATGGCCAGTGTCCTGGGGAAGGCTGGGGACGGGGCTGATCCAGGGACAACCTCTCAGGACTCAGAGATGAGGAAGGATGTTTGCAGGGCGCGTTTTGGCTTTTTCCCTTAGATTCTGGCCTCCTGAGCTGGGGCTGAGGCAGGTAAGCCGGTTGCCTCACAGGTGTAGGACTGGGCTAAACGTGCATGACTTCTGTCCTGGCTTCTGTTTCTGGAGTTCAGCGCACAGGAAACATGGGCCTTGGCCTAACCAGTTCCTTCTGCCTCTGAGCAGGGCAAGCACCCGACTCCCCTAAGAAACCAACATGCCTTGTTCACCGCCCAGCAGGGAAACGCCTGGGCAGGGAGACACAGTACAAGCGGAAATTGCATCCCGCGCAGGGCGCTAATCATCAGACAGAAATACTGTAATTTGCCCCCCCCCCCCCAAGTGCCACATGAGCCAGTGGAGGTTTGGGCCATAGCAGTGCACTGTGAAGATCTGCAGGGTAGGAAAGACCTGGGCTCCGCTGGGTCATGGACTCACACCCGTGAGGGGCCACGGGGCCTCCCTGTCCACCTCTGTGGCCTCACTGGGCGGACCTCCCGTGCTCTTCCCCACGGCCCAGGACCAGGTCTCCGTAGCTCTCCATTCTTCTTGAATCACACGCATCACACTGGAGTAGAACGATGTCGGTGATGCCGCTGCAGGAGAAGCACCAGAGCTCAGAGAGGGAGGGATGGTCCTCAAAGGGAAGCTCAGCCTCTGAATCCCTCTGTCGCCCCTTTCCAAAGGCCCCAGAACCCTCTTCCCCACACAGCAGCCCAGGCCTCCGAGGTCCCAGGTCTCTGGCGCTCCCAGCTCCTTCCCCCGCCATGCAGACCAACACCCAAGACTCAGGCGCCCCGCAGAGCCCCAGGAGGCCGTGCATGCTCAGGCTTTTGTTCCGTTTTCAACAGAGCCTTCCCGACACCCGCAGTTTGCCCGACTCTGTGTTCGGGCTGGAGCGCACACGTGGTGTTGGCTCTCAGAGCACGCACGGCGGGAGGTGCTAACGGGGTGAGAGCGGACAGACTGGGAGCTCAGAGGAAGGTGGGTCACTGCCAGGACTCACTGGAGGGGACGGAGCTGTAGGATTTGGGGGACAGAAGGGTCCTGGGGCTGCCGTGGGGCTGGCTGAGGCTGTGTTGTGGATCCTCAAAGAATTCTCTTTCTTCACCAGACGTCCGTGGTCCTCTCCGTGATCGGGAGCCCTCTGGGTGTGAGGAAGTGGGAAGGATGTCAGCCTTCATCACAACACACATGTGGCTCTTCACTTTTTCTTGTGTTTTCATGCATTTTGGAGGGAAATGGGAAAGGCTCTGTCAAGGGTTGTGAGCCAGACACGATTTTTGACTGGAAGCTTGACATTCTGTGCATTTATTGGAATCAAAGGGACTTTGAGCAACGGTGGGTTAATCCCTGCTGTTGGGAGCCCAGCTTGTTTCACAAATACGCAGGACTGAACGCAAGTGATAAATGGAAGCAATAGGGTAACGGTTCGTTCTCTGCTGATCCATATCCAGATAGGCTATAAAAATGGTAATGTATGTGTTCATAATTAACCTGCTAACTATAAATCATCTCAGAGCTAAATTATTAAAACAATGGAACGCACACATCTCTATTAGGGATGACAATTTATTTGTGGAAAAGTTCGGAAGTCAAAACTGAACCTGCCGGGCAGGCTTGCTGCGGCCTCTTCTCATTCACACCGGAAGGGGAAACAGGTACGCGTCTCACCGAGCGCGCTCTGCAACCAGGGGTGAGTCTCCGTGCAAATGCTCTGGTTGGAGGTAAGAGTGGGATGGGCCAGAGCTGTAAGCACAGAGCCAAGCTGCACCAGCAGGAGGACAGGAACAGGGTTTGTGACATCGGAGCAGTACCCACAGGCCTACGTTCGTCCACAAAGTCACAGCACAAATTCTGGGTCTCCTCTGGTGAGTCACCTCTTGGCAAGTTTCTCATTAAGGGTCTTGGGACCAGTGTGTGAGGACTTCTGTGTCCTGGCCCCTTCCTGGCAGGCATGACGTCACGTACAAGTAAGAGCCTAGCCCAGACTAAGATCTCAGTGGCCAAGGGGGCAGTTCCTCCCAGGACCTTTCACTGGCTGATGGGTTGGCAGAACTCATCATCTGGGAGCTGGGTGAGGCCGTTTCCCCGACGTGAGGGTCCCCAGCCCGGAGACCTCCAGGAGTTACAGGACTCCATGGAGTGGATCCTGAGGCCCAAGAGCCTCTTCTGACCCGGGTCCAGTTGGGTGGGGCCATGACCTCCTGCTGCTGCGGCCAAGAGTGCCTTGGCCCAACTGGGGATGAAGGCAGCCCCCCCCCCAGCTATGTGCCTGGGTTCTTCGGCACCCTTTCTAGCACCTCTGAAAAACGATATGCACGGCACAAACGTGATGTCCAGGCCGTGAAGGTGTCCTCTATGGCTTTATATATATAAATATGGAAGAAAGTAAAGGAAAGTGAGGATGTGCTGGACATAGCCGGCATCACCTGTGACAGGTTCTCACCTGTTCATCACAGACAGCAGGGCTGTTCGCTCTGTGCCACACGGTAGGTGAACGGTGGGGTCAGGGTTTGAGTGCAAGTTTTTTGAAATTGAAGCTCATGCTTTCTTGTGCAAATACACTCAGACACATGCACACATGTGCGCGTGCACACACACACACACACACACACACCCAACGGGCAGGGAAATTGGTGCAGCCCTGTCTTCTTCACGGTGGTCGTGGTCCTGCTCTTCCTCAGCTCAGGCTGTGTTCTAAGCATCTCATCTCCCTTCTGAAACGACACCAGATGAGATGAGGTCACTAGGCTGTTGGTGGCCAGCAGGAAGCCGGGGCCCACAGAGATAAGGAGGGTCAGCCTGAAAAGTTAAGAGTTTGGTGTGTGCCAGCCACGCTTCCTACGTCAGTCAGAACCAGTCCCCACAAAGCCCTCCCGGGAGACGTCATCACACCCGTTTTCCGGCAGAAGACACTGCGAACCACAGAGGTTCAGTGACGCAGCCTGGGTAGCACAGCGAGGGAGTGGAAAGGCGGAAGGTCTCACCTTCCAAGTACGTTCGCTGTTCGCACTCTGCGGTTGTGCCACCTTGTTAAGTAAACCGGTTACCTCCTCACACCCTCCCCTGTCCCTGTCCCTCGGCGGCTCCGCCACAGTCCAGCCGTGGTGTCCCCTTCTGTGCCGTGGGGGGACGCACAGCTCCTTCGCAGCTGCTCCCAGAGGTGTTGCCAGAATCAAGATCCGAGCGAGGTCCAGGGCGCGCGCGGGGCAGAGATGCACAGAGCTCGCGCTTTATTTGTTGAGGGGCCCGCCAAGCGTACGATGGACTGAGCTGTGCTGACCGTCAGGGAGGATGAGGAGCCGGCAGCGCAGAGCCTGGGGAGGTAAGGAAAGCACAGCAGGGTCTGGACTGCTCAACAGCAACGTCCTGGGGCCTCGTCCGGGACGCACGGAACTTGGACCACGTTGCTACGTGTGCGGCTCTGGTTACGAGTCTATGTCAGTTTCACCTCGGGAGGCCCCGGGGGAGGGTCACCCCCTACCGAATCCCTTGGTGGAAATGACACATCTGGAAGTCCCAGGACGCGTGCTCCTCCTTTCCTGAGGTCGCCTCTTCTTCCAGCAAGACACACGTCCGTGTCCTGAGCTTGCGCTGGCCCTGACGCTGACATTCCCACACGAGGATGCGATGGCAGACCATGAGCCTGAGAGTCCCAGATTGCAAGAGAAAGGTAGGGTGCGGTTATTCATCTTACGGTTTTTAAATAACAGCAACTGGTACTTTCAAAAAGGAAAACCAGGATCACCTTCCTCACTGTGCACACTAATGATCCTGGGCGTGAACCCATCGCACGAAGCCTGGAGTGTACGGCCCCTGCCAGATGCCAAGCGGAAGTAAGGTCGCCCGTGAATGCACAGGTGCGCCATGTGCGCGGATGCGAGTGCATGCAGGGGGGCTTGGCCGTACCCGAGGCTGGCCTACCACCAGACGTTCAGGTCCAACGCACCCGATTTTACTGAGTTGAAACTGGTGTGACGTGTCAGGACCATGTGACTGAGAAGGGTCATTCCGCGCAGGGCTAATGTGCAGCCAACCTGACCAGTCAGGAAGCCGCCGGCACAGTCCCCGCCTGTGCAGACAGACCCAGGCCTCAGACCTTGGCCCCGCTCACGCAGGTATGCACAACGGCTCAGGTGGGGGTCTTTCCAAGCACGTTAGACGGCAGCTCTGGCAGACCCAGACGTGATCATGTTCAGCCGGGCCCCCATGGACAGCGGAGTCCTGCTAAGAGGAGGTGACACCCGTGTCTGCTCCCAGGCTCTCGGGCTGCACCCCTGCTTGGAAGCAGGTGACACTTGTGTCTGCGTTGAGGCTCTCGGGCTGCACCCCAGCTTGGAAGTCGGAGCCCGTTGCAGGTGCTGCTTTCCACTCCATAACCAAGTACACCTTGAGCTGCTCTGTCTTCCCACCTGTCCTTTCCTTGCTCTCTCTGAAACTCATTTTCTCTAGCAGCATCCTGTCCTTTCCCAGGTGGAGGACAAGGTCGGCCTGAGTGAGGGCAGGAGGGAGGTCAGGGGGCACCAGGCTGCAGAGCCCTGGGTGGATCAGCGATGGGGTCCAGGCCCCTGCACACCTGTCCTCCATACTCACCTGTCCCCACAGGAGCTGGCCCCCGGGGGAATCCAAGGCCCGGCCGCTTGCTTTCTTCCTGCATGGCTGGCAATGCCATCAGCTCGGCGCTGACCCGCGCTGCCGTTCTGTGATTTGAGCCGAACTCTGTGGCTGCTGGCTGCTTCTGAAACCTGACATTTCTTTCAAACTTTGGCAACTGCTCTTTCCTCTCTCTTCCTTTGCTTTTTCTAGCAAAATGATTTTAGGTGGGAAGGATTCCAGAACATACACCAGGAAATTAAAAATAAAGGTACGATGCTCATCGCTTGAGCAAAGTGAAGGGTCAAGGACGTATGTGACAAAGGTCCGGTTAATCTAAACTGAAAACTAGTTAACTTTGGTGAACACAGTGTCAGCCTTTGCTCTCAGCCCACCCACCCCTGGAATGGTGGGTCTGAACCCTTTCCCCGTCCTGCACTCCACCTGAGCTGGGGGGCTGGGTGCCTGCCTTTGGAGAAAAGACAGAGCAGCGTGGCTCAGGGCTGGTGTTTGAGATCAGAAACCGTTCCAGGCATGAGGACGTCCCCCGTGTCGGTGAGCTGTGTGCATAGTGACACCTGTGGCTCCAATCCCCTGCCGTGGGGCCAGGGCCACACCTATGACCACGTGGGGCAGCTCCATCAGCCTTGGTTGAAGATCCCAGGTGAGCCACGTGTGGTGACGCTTGGGAACCACGGGCTTGCCGCAAGGACTCAGGGTGCATCATGGGAGTGGGCAGTGGCCCACCGTGAATCCAAGCCCTGTTTGGTGACAGCTGCTTGTCCTGGCTGCTAATGTTCCTGATGGTGGTCGATTCCCTTTCACTTTTAAGTTCTTTAGTTATTTTAGTTGATAACGAACCTTGAAAGGTGGGGTCCCCAAATATCTTGTTATAATCACATTTCTTGTTATAACTACATTAGTCTTTCACAAATAATTTTATAATAAAATGGAATACTAATCAAATGCCCTAGATGCTTATGCTCTTAGTGAGTCTCAAACAGCTGAGAACGCTTTAACGATTTGAAAAAATAAGAAGGCCGGGGGCTTTGCTCAGTCAGGTGGGAAAAGCTGCTCCAGAGCCAGGCTGATTTCTCACAGTGCGATACTGGTGTGGCTGTCACGGCTGTCCTCAAGTGTCGCTTAGGGACTGCCGGATTCCTCCAGGGCCTTGTCCGACTCACGGACACATCTCAGGGCTGTGACCCGGCTTGCAGGGAGTCCACAATCAAAGCGTGTGTTGGGGACAGTTCTGGGAAAAAAGTGAGAGAAGCAAGAAGCAGGAAGCCAGGCTGTCCTGAGTGTCCTTGTTGGGACTGTGTCCATCCACGTCTGTCCCCTCCTTGGGGATCAGCCTCTTGGCGGGAACAGGTGCTCCGCCGGCCTCGCCTGTGGGTCTGTACCATGGCTGTGTTACCAGAACTGATTGGTTCATTCAATAAGTATTCCTGGGGTGCCTGGGGGGGGGGGTGGCACAGTCGGTGGAGCCCCTGAATCTTGATTTTGGCTCAGGTCATGGTCTCAGGGTCGTAGGACCCAGCCCCGCCTCCGGCTCCACGCTCAGCGAGGAGTCTGCTGGAGAGTCTCTCTCTCTGTCTCTCTCTCTCTGTGTCTGCCCCGCCCCCCGCTGTCTCTCTCTCTAAACAAAAACAAAGCCGGTATCCTGGTGTATCTTCTACATGTACAGACCCACGCACATCTGCAGAACCCACTTCGTGCCAGGCGGTGGCCACAGGAGAGCCCGGGTCCCTTTATTCGCACATGCACACGCAGCCCAGGATTCAGACAGGTGCCTCGTGGCCGATCGGTGACCGGCACCTGAACCACAGAGGCTCGGGGCGAGCCGGTGCAGAAGAAGGGCGCCAGATTCAGCCGGCGAGGGGAGGTCAGCACAGTCTTCAAGAGGAGCCTGGAAGGGTCTGCACGAGTCAGCAAGGCGGCCGAGCCCCGTCGTGGGGTCTGAGAGGTGAGCCAGAGGGTGGAGAGGCAGTGGCCGGATCCCGCGGGACTCCCTGTGCCGCACTGTTGTTAGACTGGGGGTGGATTGATGTTCTCAAAGTGTTTTAATCGGAGTGGCGATCTAATACGAATTTTAGAGAACTTCCATGGTTAAACAATTTTAGGGTCCCACGGGAGTTGTCAAGAGCACAGAGCCCCTGTGTGCTCCTCACTGAGTCCCAGCTGTGAGAACTTCTGCAAGCCAGGGGACAGTGGCCTGGGTGGGAGATGGGCCTGGGAGCTATGCTGAGCTCTCGCCAGCTCCGGAAGCAGCTTTTCCTGGGCTGCGGGTGGCGGTGTATAGTCCTCTGACACTCGACCACAGGTACACATTGGAGTAACAACCACACAGAGCCCTCGTCGCCCTCAGGCCACACTGGGAACGTCTCAGGGTCGCACACCCCTGATGACCACAGACTTCTCGCCGTAGGGGAGATTTTCTCGTTTTGAGAACGTTACACAGACGGGATCATACACTACATGGCCATATGATACTGGCTTTTCCACTCCGTGAAACGCCCTCGAGACCCATCCAGGTCCTCGGGCATGGAGTTTCCCCTTGCCTCCCCTTCCCCTTGCACGGATGGGCCTGTCCGTTTGTCCATTCCCCGGTGAAGGACACTTGCTTTCTCCCCAGGTTTTGGTGATCGTGGCCACAGCTACCACACATTCACTTACGAAGTGTTGTGTTAGCATTGCATTTTTATTTATCTAGGCGACGTAGTCAGCAGTGGTCCTGCCTGCCGTAGACCCTGCCCAGCGGTGTCCCGCTGTGGCCGCGCGGTTCTGCATTCCCTCCAGCGACGTGCGAGAAGTCAGACGCCTCTGGTCCTCACCAGCACCTGCCGTGACGTGCCGGGCTGTCCCGCTGTGTCTAATGTGCCGTCCCCTCGTGGCCGAGGCTGTGGAGCATCTTTTCACACGTCTATTTCCCATCTGTGGGTCTTTTTTGGTGCAGTGTCTGTTCAAGGCTTTTGCCCATTTTCTGACTGGATTGTTTATCTCTCTCTGCTCAGCTTTGAGAGGTCTTTTCATATTCCGGATACAAGTCCTGTGTTGAATTTGTGAATTGCAAATATTTTCTTCAAGTCTGTAGCTTATCTTTTCATCAGTTGCACAGGGTCTTTTGCAGAGAAAAAATATTTTCAATTCTTATGATGCCCAAATTTTCAAATTTTCCTACTGTGGCTCGTGCTTTAGGGGTCATGTTAAGGAACTGAACCTTGGCCACAAAGATCTTCTCCTCACGGTTTTATAGTTTTATGTTCAAGTTATGAGATACATTTTCAGTTAATTTTTGTGTAAGGGGTATGCCTATTTCATCTCAGAAAGGTCCCTCTGGTGTGCAGAATGTAGCAGGAGGGGCTGATCACGGAGACGGAGGAGCTGGTAATGTAGGCGGCAGAGCGGAGGGCTGCAGGGTCACGGTGACGGACCGGAAGCCGTAGGACACTCCACACGGGGCTGGCCCTGGTCAGAGCGGCACACATGTGCCTCTACACATACGTGTGTGCAGACACGCATGCACGTGTGTGTGTGTGTCCCATCCTACCAATCACGTGGAGAAACCCTCTTCACACCAACTCCTGAGATTTTCTTAAATCTTTAAAAGGGAAAAGTTTAGTATTTGGAAAATTTATTTTGAAATAAAAACCTGTTTGAAAAGGCACGTTATTAATTCGGATGCATGCATGTACACACAACAGTTTAGAGACTAGTAGTTTAAAATGTCGGTATTTCCTAATTATGTTAAATCAGGTTCTATCAATATGTTTCAGGAAAGGCAAGAGTTGAAAGTGCTTGGTCTATTGGTTCACGTTGGAGATGATGCAAATTGTAGGCAGTGGTGTTTCTGGCTTCTTGCCTTGGGCATTAAAAAAGTAGTGCCTTGGATATGAGAAATTGGGCTTGAATCTTGAGCTAGAGAAGAACATGAGGCAGCTTTCAAATGATCTCAGGGAAATGCCCCGACGATGGGTCGGCAAATTCCAGGCAAGAGGAAATTAAAGCTATCTGGGGAGAAGCGAAGATTCAAACCCCGGCTTGAAAGTGCCCATTCTGGACAACGGCTTGCTGGCCGCACAGACCCTCTGCGGGGTGTGGTGTTGCTCTCTGCCGGCATTGATTTAGGAGCTCCCCGTGCAGCTGCCGTGGCTGTTGTGCTGTCCTCCTGCAAGCAGTAGTGATATTTCAGTGCTTGGTAACGCGTGGGATGCCGCGCACGAGACGGGCAGCTTGATATGCAGTGTGGATGGCGACTTCCGTTAAAAACAGTCCAAGACTGTCTGCAATTCACGTCTTTAAAAACCTCCTTTTTTTTTTTTTTCATTTTCTGAACGTACATTCAGTGTTAATAATATTCATGATTCTAGGCTAGGGATGCATCCAGCCTTTTTTCTGGCTATATCAGCCCAAGCATGTGGGTATCCTCCCATATTTTTGTCCTGTCTTTTCTAGCTTCTGGGAAAAGGCAACATGGGCTGTAATGCAAGTAAATCATTGTAGGCTGCTGCTGTCTCCTGTGTCCCCAAGCAGCCTTTCTCCCCAGTGCATCCTGAAATAAAAGATGCTTCGTTTTGGACCCTATCACTTTTGTCTTTTTGTTTTTGGTGGCTTGGGATACTGTGGGCACCAGTCCCGGGCCCCCTGGGCTTCTATTTGGGGGAGTTTGCCCTCATTTCTCAGCTGTTTTATTTAGTTGCATTTGGGAGCTGATCTGCATGCATGTGTCAGATACAAGTATTTGTAGTAACGATGGGACTAATGACTAGAGAGAGAAGTCAGGCATGTGTGTGAGAGAAAGAGAGGGAGTTTCTCCTTTGCCTACAAAAAGTTCAATATTTCACTGTCTTTGTCCTCAGAGGGGAAAAAAACCCTGAAATTTTCAGAAATTTGCCTCAAATATAGTTATGACTTGTTTTTTGTTTAAGTATTTGTTTTCCACTATTTTCTTTAAAGGCAAACTTTAGGGTAAGGAAGTTCTTTCCACATCTATTTTAAATCATTCTCGCTACAGGAAAGCACGATTTTTCTTCTTCTTTTCTTCTCATTCTTCCATCCTCAGACATCCGATGAGTGTTTTCTATAGGGTAGTTCATTGGTATATATGCCCAGCTCTCAATTGAGTCCATCACCTCTGGATCTGTATTTTATTCATTCATTTATTCAATAAGAAACTACTGAGTCCCATGTTGTTTTCAGCACCGTCCTGGGTACTGGGGAGCCAAAGATGAAAACAAGATGGTAAACACTTATCTGATTTATACACCTGTTAGGAAATCAGATAGATAAACAAATGCCCAGGGGAGGCAGTTGCTTTAAGCAGGTTTGTGCTACTCTGCA
Organism: Ursus arctos; assembly: GCF_023065955.2. Classification (NCBI taxonomy): domain Eukaryota; kingdom Metazoa; phylum Chordata; class Mammalia; order Carnivora; family Ursidae; genus Ursus; species Ursus arctos. Next base: position 83,886,493 of record NW_026623100.1, read on the forward strand.
CTTGTCTAGGTGCTCCCACAGCACCAGGTGCTCCCATAGACTAGATGCTCCCACAGGCCAGGTGCTCCCACAGGCCAGGTGCTCCCACAGCACCAGGTGCTCCCACAGGCCAGGTGCTCCCACAGCACCAGGTGCTCCCATAGACTAGATGCTCCCACAGGTCAGGTGCTCCCACAGACCAGGTGCTCTCACAGGCCAGGTGCTCTCACAGGCCAGGTGCTCCCATAGACTAGATGCTCCCACAGGTCAGGTGCTCCCACAGACCAGGTGCTCTCACAGGCCAGGTGCTCTCACAGGCCAGGTGCTCCCATAGACTAGATGCTCCCACAGGTCAGGTGCTCCCACAGACCAGGTGCTCCCACAGACCAGGTGCTCTCACAGGCCAGGTGTTATAGGTTTTGAAGAATGGGGTTGGGCCCCACACCCCATCATTGAGGCTGTGACTCCACCACTAGAACTACCTGCCAATAGCTCTTTACAAAGGAGTAAGCAGGCAGTTATGACACAGCAAAACCCTTTGAGCCATTCTCAAAGTCTTAGGGGAGGAGAAGCTTCTAGAATGGTGTGTACAGGGGCTGTTGTAGAGGTCCAACAATGCTTTCCATGAGAGATATCTGCCATTCTTCATGGTATTGAGAACTTCCATGTACCCCAAGCTATGGTCTGAATGTTCATGTCCCCCCCACCCAAATTCATTTGTTAGGACCTAATCCTCAAGGAGATGGTATCAGGATGTAAAGTCTTTGGGAGGTGAGCAGGACGTGAGGTTGGGGTCAACAAGAATGGGATTAGTGCCCTTATGAAAGAGAGCCTGGAGAGCTCCCTCATCCCTTCCTCCATGTGGGACGCAGCGAGAGGTCTGCAGCCTGAAAGTCCTCCCCTGACCACGCCAGCACCCCGATCTTGAGCTTCCAACCTCCAGAACTGAGAAATAAATGTTGTTTCAAGCACTCAGTGTCTGGTACTTTGGTACAGCAGCTGGAGCAGTCTAGGACACCCTGTGCCCGGGCAATTTCTAGGCATATACTTTATTCTTCTGGATTCTGAGGCTAGAGAGCGAACCACTTAGGACAGAGGAATTACTTCTTCTTATCTTATGTGTGTTCACGAGTCTAGGTTCATGCTTGGCACATAACTATCACTTAATAAACAATGTGAACTAATTCAATTAATAGACGGGTTTAATTAAGTGGTGTGCTGGTAAATACTTAATAACTGGCTCTCCCAATATTAATCAATCAATCAATCAATCAAATAAAGATCTGATTTGTAGCATCTCCCCATTTCTGTGGTGAAAATATTGCCATCACGAAATTCCTGAGAATGTAACAGTCGCTCTCGCTCACAGCAGTCACCCCAAGATGGGCCACTTTTGCAGATTGTCTCGAGGTGAAAACAGTCAAGGTCCAAAAGGCTCTGGAGGAACCTTTGACCTTCTCTCTGACTACCTAAAAGAATTTGATGGAGGACCTGCTCAGGAAGGGAGCTGTCACCATAAGTAACTATGTATAATATGAATGGGGTGGTAAATGGGGGGAACCTAGCTAAGTCTGTTTGTTAAAATTCTTCTCTGTGTCCCATTGTTTCCAAGTGGCCCAGCAAACATTTGTTCACAAAACATTTACCCTTTTTCATCTTCCTGTGAATTGCATTCCTTCCCTCCGAAGTTCCAGGCCTCTATCCCCTCTGCTTAGTTCGGGATGGCATATATATCTGACAGCCTTTGGAATCTCACCTCTTGTGTGGATTCCCTATAAGTATGGTATTAAATTTGATTTTCTCCTGTTAATCTGTGTCATGTCAATTTACCTCCTAGGCCAGCCAGAAGAGTATTGAAGGGAAGAGAAAAATTTCTCCTCCCTAACAGTCTTGTGAAGCAGCAGCTCCAGGAAACCATGGCGGTGTGTCTGTTACCCAATGTACCAAGACAGTGATTCATAAATGCAGTGAAGGTCGGGTCCTACCCAGGAAGGCTTGGCTGGATGCATGTTAAGAGTATTGTAACTGGTTACTCTGTTTGACTGGAAACCCAGTAAGGATAGGACTTGGGTCTTATGCCCCTTTGAGTTTCTTAGTGTCAGTTCTCTGTCCTACATACACAGATGCTATGATTTTATACAAATCACATCCATGCCACTGGATCTGATTTTGAGAGATTCCTTTTCTAAAATTTACCATATCCTGAGGACAAATATCATCCCAGGCCAGCATCTGTGGCTGTGGGCCAGATGAGTGCAGCGTGTCTGCCCCCTGGGGCCCTGCACACATCAAACAAGAGCTAACAGAGTGGGAGCCCGAGGTCAGACAGGGGCTAGGGTCTGAGCTGGGCCTTAAAAGGCAGGTGGGGTGGAGAGCTGGGAACAGCCAGGCACAGCCATTCCAGGGCCAGTGGCTTCGGTGCTGCCCTTGAGCCAGGACCAGTGGCCTGGGGACATGGAGGTTGGAGGACCGTGGATGCTAAGTGAGGGATTAGACAGACTTCTGTGGGTGGCAGGGGCCTCTGAGAAATTATGAGCACAGAGGGACATTGTCAGGTGCAACCTTTCTTACCTCTTCACACAGACAGATCAGGTGACAGTCGGCTTAGATTACACCAGATGGAGGAGCTTCCTGCCTCTTCCCTAGGGCCTGGGGCCCAGCTCCTTCCCTTACCATTTATCAGGGTCACCACCCCATCCTCTGTGGTGGTGATGGGCTCTGTGTCTCTGAGTCCCTTTAGAAATTGTACAGGTGTCCTTGTAGAGATGTGGGATATTCCCAAGCCTCATTCTGACGGCCTGGCCTGTGCCTGCTGCCTCAGCTCCCAGCCAAGAGCTCTGAAACGGGACCTGGCTCTGGGCTCTGACAGCTGACACTCTCTTGTCACGTCTGCTACTCCAAGAAGGCTCCTGGCGACCTCCCAGTTCTGGATTCAGGCTCCCACACCTCCTGTCTGTGCCTGAACCATCCCAGCACCGCTGCAGGGGACTGGATGAGGCCGGCCAGCTTCCTGAGCCCTGACAATGACAACAAGGCCACATCTCAAATCCTCTTCAAATTAGCTGTCTTCCTGGGCTTGACTTATCACGGTATGTCTGCCCAGAACCCGGGCACCTTCCCCTCCAAAGGAAATTGCTCTCTGCAGAGCCACAAAATCATTCAGAACACAGCTTTCAATAGGATTGAGAAAACCAGCATTCTGATTGTTCTAAGGTTACCTGCATTCATGGTACTTAGAAGAATCATTTGCTTCTGGTAGAATAACATGTTTCAGTGCCTAGAATTTTGTTAGAAATGTTCAATATTGGAAATATTAGAAAAAATTTCAGTATATATTTATGTATGTGTGTGTTTTCTTCATTCATGGGAAAAACCTGGTGATCAAATCACTCAGAAGCATTTTCAAATCAGCTGTCATCTGTCTGTGTCAATGTGCCATTTGTCTTTGAAGCCATTACTGTCCTTCCCAGAAGGAGAATGGGGTAAATCAGAAGGAAAAGCACATGTCTTACCACAAAGTGAAGATGGTGTTAACCTAATTTGCTGTTGACATGTGTGGCTTTCCTGCCCCCTGTCCTGGTGCAGAGGGACCATGAAAAAGGAGAGGGTGTCCCAGGGTGGCCAGAGCGCTGCTGCCAGCACATTGCTGTGGGTCCACAACAGCTTCCCGATGGGCATCTGACTATGGTTTGGGTTCCACATTTATAGGAGTCAGACTGGGGCTCAGGAGTAGGAGGCTTGTTGTTCCTGCTCGCCTGTCCTTGGCACGCAATGACAGAGCTCTTCAGACAGAGCTCTGAAGCTCCCGCAGAGGGAGGAAAGATGGGGGGAAGGCTCTGTCTGCGTTGCCTTTGACACGGAAGAACAGTGGTAGTATGATGACTCTGGGAAAAGAGCGTGTGGCTCCATGGGGCCCTCAGATCACCGTGCACAGCATCCTCCAGTCATGAGAGCCTCTCAGACCATGGCGATGGGGACCCCATCTACGGGTGCAGCAGAAGTGGGCAAGTCTGGAGATAAGGGGTGCCCCTTCCATGATGGGAGATCCTCAGGGAGCCCGCCTCACTCTTCCTTCTACCTGGAATCCCCACCATACTCACTTCCCATGGCTACTCTGAGAGGTGCTCCTTGGACCCCTTCTGATCTGACAGTGGGGTTCATGACCCCCAATGCACTCATTCCATCACTAGTGACAGCTTGGCCAGCAGGGACTGCCAGGTCTGTTGTCATTGCACTGGGGTCAGATGTGTGCACCTGCTATCCTCTGGGAGTCCCAGACTAGCTTTAGCACCTTCTGCACCTGTCCTGTGCACACTGGACAATGGACTATGGACTGAGTGGTTGGGGGTGCCCAGGGGACCACTGGGCATGAAGTGTCCACTGGGCGGAGGCGGACGCCTCCAACCTTTGCCTGGGCGTTCCTGGAGATGTCCCTAATGAGACACAGAGCAGTGTGGGGTGTCTGGCCATCCTGGCTCCCTGGAGTATTGGTCTCAGGGGCTGGTGAGTCACATCTATCTATCCCACACTCTGCAAGCCTGCCCCTGTCCCCTGCCCCTTGTCCCCTGTCTCAGCCTGCCATTCATCTCTAATTTCCCCCAGGTGATATAATTCCAACATTAGCTTCATTGCCAGTGAACCTGGGGTGGGGATGTCTCCAAAGGTATCCCAGAAGCACTTTATCCAGCAGGGATGGTCCTGGAACACTTGCCATGGCCAAGTCCTGTGTTCGAACTGAGCACCTGGCCCCAACTGTGGCTCGTTGCCAGGGGCTCCTGATTCTCACCATGCCTGTGGAGGTCCTTCTTATTCCGTGTGGCGAGTGGTCAGAATCTCAACATACACAGCCCAGCATCTGTGCCCACTCTTGGAAACTCACATGAGAGCCATCCCCATCCTGGTCCTGGAACAGGGGCAATAGCCCTCGGGGCTTTTTTTTTTTCCTGCAGAATTCCTGCTGATGGCCACTGCTCCTCCTTCCACTGGTCCCTGGAACATTCTGGTGGTAATGTCAGGACGAGAACTCAAAACACTCTTTCTGTTTCTTGGCATCCAGTGGCCCCAGCCCGCTGGAAGGAGCCAGCCCGGAGTAGCAGCCCGCCTGCGGGAGCTCCACCTGACGGCACAGCGGTAGGACTCTGCACCAAGCCCAGGCTTGTCTGTCCCAGACTGACCTCCTCCTTTCAGGAAAATAGCTTCTTGAGTGTGTCTGTTGGTTGAGCCCAGGGTGAACATGCATTTACGGCTTAGCCAGACAGCTTTCTGAACTGCTCCCTCCGATGAGGGCACACTAGCCCTGATTTTCCACTGCAACTCCCACCTCAGACCAGGGAAGGACCCAGAACACGTAAATGACGCTATCAGGAGGTGACACTTTACCCCTGACCTTGAGGTGATCCTGTTGACCTTCCCAGCTTGTGATGCTTCAGTGCCCCTCGCTGCCCACCACCCCTAGCTGGGCACTAGGGAAGGGTTTTAGGGATGGGGCCCAGATCCAGGAAGCACGGTGGGACGGCAGGTGCCATGGGACAGAAGGACAGCATCACTGGTCTGCCCTCAAGATACTTGGAGTCTTGTTAGAGAAATGAAGTGAGGCGTTGGCTCTGGGGACGAGCTTCATAAAGTGATAAAGGGCTCGGGGTTCTCCACATCCCTCGCTCATCACGCAGGTGACGCACCTGGGAACCGGAGAGAGGAAAAGACGTCACGGGATCGATAGCCAGATGCACAGGTTTAGAACAAACACAGGGCTTCCCTGCATCCGATGGAGTAGATCTGTTTTGCCTCCGTTGATGGGGAAGAGGTGAGGCCCCTGGAAGAGAGAGTAGCTGGCCACTGAGAGGACGCACCTGGCACTCAATGGTCGCGGAGGCAGGCTTTCTATAAACATCCCCAAACAAATAGGAGTGCGCCTGGCACTTGAGTGGATGGCAACCAGGTGGGGGTGTGCCTGTGCCCTGACTTCCAGAACCTGCGACTGTGGACCGATTTGGGCAAAGGATCTTTGCAGTTGGAATTCAGTTGGGGATCCCAAACGAACTCCTCCCAGATTACTCAAGGGGGCCCAAAATCCCTTGGTGAGTGTCCGCACGTCCTTGCAAGGAGTAGAAGAGGAGACAGCCCTGTGGAGACCAAGCAGAGGGCCGAGTGACACAGCCATGAGCCTCGGAGCACTTGAAATTCCCAAACCTGCAGAAGTCGAGGAGGGGCTGTCCTAGGAGCAGTACAGATCCCACGGCTCAAGCCACAGAAATTCACTTCTCGGTGTTCTGGGGGCTGAGGTTGAGGTCAGGCTGTCAGCAAGATTGATTCTCCGGAGGCCTCTCTTGAGGGCATCCTCACACGGTCACCCCTCCACCCACGTCCATGTCCTGACCGCCTCTTCCCATGGGGACAGTGGTCCTGTTGGCTTAGGGCCACCTTAGTGACCACATTGAACCCTAATCATCCCCAGAAAGGCTCATCTCCAAATATTGTCACGTTGAGGGTTAGAATGTCAACATATGAATTTTGGACGGACACGTTCAGTCCGTAATAGGAGGCTTCTCCTCTGAGCCTTTGGAGAAAGCATGCTTGTCCTGCTTGATCCTGGACTTGTGGCCCCAGAACCGTGCAAGAATAAATTCTGTTGTTTTGAGGCACCCCGTTTCCTTCAATACACACGGACACATGGCCACACGCATGCACCTTTCTGTATATATAACACAGCAACGCGTATGTGTCCTATGCTTGCAGAACACGTGTGATATGCACGCTTATACATTACAAGCATGCGTGTAAGCGAGTACGCATTCACATGTGACCGTGCTGTATTACACGTACACACAGCAAACCCTGAGCATATGTGAATGCTCTAGCGGCTCCTTGGTGTGACTGTCACTCGGCAGTTCACGGTGCACGCACCATGGGACAAGCTCAGAGTACGCGAGCTCTTCCTTCGAGGAGCTCGCCGTCCGGTAGGAGACGGTGGGCGGAACAGAACCCGCTGCGTGAGGCCCGCGGTCGGTCCGTGCGGAGGCTGCAGTGGGAGGGGTGCCCAATGCCCCAGCGGGGATGGGATGGGGTGCGGTGGGGTGCGGTGGGGGCCTGGAGAGCCAGGACACGTGGGCGGGGCCACAGGGACCGAGGCGGCACTGAGTGTCCTTCTTCCCAAGCTGACGATTCCTTGGTTTGGGGAACAAGGGAGAGGATGCTTTCGAGCGGACCCCGCACGTCTGCGGCCCCCCACATGGACCCCTAGGCCCATGGCTGAGGAGTCGGGCTCTCCGGACAGCAGCTCCGGCAGGCGCTGTGGGCACCCGGGTCCTGTTGTAGGGTTTTCTCATATCAGTCTTTACAAAAGCATCTCTCACTCCTGCTTTCCGCTCCCCGCTCTCTGCACAGGACGCTGAGGCCTGAGGTCGGTCCTGGGGGGTTCGTGGAGTCCTCATCTACGAGGTGCTTAGGGGTGCAGAGTCTCAGGCCTTATCCTTCCTCGACTGGGTCAGAATTTGCATTTTAACGGGGTCTCCGGGAGGGTCCTGTTCATGTTAGAGTTCAAGAGCAGGTAACTAACCCACGTCAACTCAGGCAGAGGCCTTGCCGTTTGCTCTTTGTCCTGCCGAGGTTATGTCTGGGGGGATGCCCTGCGTGGCCCGTGTTGCCGTCTGTTCCCCGGACTACCTAATAAAGTGCTCTGACAACACAAACCCCAAAGCCTGCTATGTCATTCTCAGTGAGCAATTCGCAGGGCTCAGCGTATACCAGCCGAGATTTGTCTCCCGCGCGGAAAGCAGCGGAAAGCTAGTGACCCACTGTGCTTAACTGACCCGGAAACGGCTTTGCACTTAATTTTAATTTGCTATGGGTGGCAAAGGTGTTCTCTGCTGGAGAGGAAAGCAGCCCCAGCTCTGGTGGGGGCCGCAGCTGCAGCTGAGGTGGGCAGAGCCACCTTCCGCACGCAGGGGAGGAAGCGGGGGCAGCTCTCCCCAGGCCGCGGAGCCCACGTGCCACCTGGAGGGGCCCTGGGGGCCTGGCTACAGCCGGATGCCCCCTGGGTGTGGCCTTCCAGGGCTAGGAGCCCAGGTCCCCTATGGGAGGGGCTCAGAAAAGGGATTTCTGTGATGCCCCAGGATGAATGCGCTCCGTCTTCTTCAACCAGGCCAGTCCAAGGTAAAGTAGAGAAGCCTTCCCGGGGGCTCCATGTCAGCCAACACTACCCTGGTCCCCAGCCCCTTTCTTCCCATCTGTGGCCCCAAGCACAGGTGCTTCTGTGACACCCCTCGTGCTTCAGAAGCTGCTTCCATCACAGGCACAGGGAGCCTCTGACCCCAGTGTTCAGCCCCACACCCCAGTTCCCAAGGACTCTTCATAGGGTCTCAGTTCTTGAGGCTAGGCCCCTCCTCCATCCCAGCAGACTGACCCACATGGACCAGAATCCCAGTCTGCACGTCCTGTACAACTGTGTTTCTGTATCTAGAGCTGTGCAGTGCACTACCTACACAGCCTTACGCAGAAGCCCATCATTACTAGGGCTTAGCAAGCACTTCCTACGTGCCTGGTATAGCTCTAAGCTCATAACGCGTATCCCTCACTCAATCCAAGAGAGATGTGGCTATGACCCTCACTGTATAGATTAGTGCATGAGGCATGGGGAGGTCACAGAAGCCCCCCAGGGGGCAGAGGCAGGAGACACATCCTGGGCCACCTGAGCCTGGCCCCACCTCAACTGTCACCTTAATCCACATCGGAGTCAGTAGAGGCCTCCACTTGCTACCTTCACATCCCAGACAGCCTTCGGAGCAAGTCTGCCGGGTTCAGGGGGTTCAGGCCCTCATGCATCCGCACTTGTGTCCTTGGTGCCTCCCCTCTCCTGGGTTCTGGGGATGCCTCAGGGCTCCCCCCGCCCCCCCTCCTGCAGAAGCTGAGCGGGCCCCTGTGAAAACACCCTCCTGGGACGTTTTCTTCCCCAGGAGGGAGAATGTTGAGCTGCCTTGCAGACGCAGAAATACCTCTTCTGAGAAGAGGTGTTACCTGTCTTGTATTCAGACTACAAGAGGCAGAAGTTTCCATGCCTCTGTGACCCGAAGACGACCGTCAAGGAGACTTTGTACTTGGGTCCCGTCCAGTGTGTCAATCGTGCTTGTCTCTGAGCTGGGAATGGTGTGTGTTTGGTTTCCAAGCCTTTACGGGGGGGCTTGAAAGACAAGACAGAGTGAGGGAAGGAAGTGTCTGAGCTCTTTGTCCCTGAGCTGACAGCGGAGCCCTCGCAATGCCCATCTCCAAGCTTGTCGAGATCCAGGAGCTGCTGTGGCCAGCGCAAGAAGGAGGACAGATCAGGACAGGCATCTGACCATGGCCTAGAGCGGCCTGCATGGGACAAGAGGTCCTGCTGGACATGGTGTCTTGGGGGAGTGACCCCTATGGAGGGGTCGCCTTCTGGACTTGACCCCTCGATTCTCTGAAGCTCTAGGTCACCTTCTGGGGATTTGGGAGGATGTGGTTCCTCCCTCAAGGTCTCAGTGGAGTGGGCTCGGGTAGGATCAGGGTTTCCCCTCTCCCTTGGAAGCTGTCCCCCTAAAATCCAGGGGGCTGGGAGGAAGGAAAGGCCATTCTAGATAAGCAAGATGGGCTGGAAGAATTCAGTGCGTTTTCAGTCTGCTTCTGGGGAAAGAACAAAGTGTGGGGAGGGGTGAAAAGAACCGAAATTGAAATATAGTCACAGAAGTCGGAGCTTGGCTACCTTCCTTGATTAGCCAGGAGTCAGAGAAGGCGCTACCGACCTTCAGTTGTAAGCTGAGTCCCACGCAGGTGCTCTGGGATTTGCATGTGAAGAAACAAATCTACAAAAGGGTCTGGCCCTATCTCTGCCCCAGCAAGTTGGAAGTCCAGGGGAGACAGAGATCATGTGGCCAAGGGGCCGCGTGGGCACGTGCTTGGACCTATGAGGATGGGGAGGAGGTCCCGGAGGGCAGCTTGGCCTGGAAGTCCGTGGAAGGGAGTAAACCCGGAAGAGGTGCACAGTTGGGCAGTGGGATGGACGCGGGCTGGCACGAGTGGCTGGTGGGTGTGCACACTTCCCTGGGTGCCCTGGGGGGCCGCGGGATGGTCTGCGTGAACAGGACGGGGTTTCAGGGCAATGACACTGGCCGCACAGCCAGGGGTGCAGGTGGACTGGAGGAGAGGAGGCTGCTGGAAGGGGTCTGCAGCGATCCTCTGGTGAGGGGACCGAATGGGGTCGGGGCACAGAGGCGGCAAACAGGGAATGGGCGTCTGAATCTGCGCTACGTACGAGGAGCCGCCACTCCCACAGGTGGCGGTCAGGGCCTGCCTGGAGCCCCTCCTGTGGGTCCTGTGTACTCAGCTCACTGCTCGCTGCACCAAATTTGCTCAGTGAGAGTGAACTGGAGACCGCCACCAGGAGCTGTGATTTCCAGCCGGTGGATACGGAATGCTCCCTACAACATAGACTCTGCTACACGCTTGACCTGAAGTGTGTCACTTGAGCCCCGGAAAGAACCCTCGAGGGAATTTTATTGCTCCCATCTTGCAGCCAAGGATCCTGAGGCTTACTTCTAAACACATGATGACCTTCCCAAGGTCGCTTAGCTGCTGGGAGCCGGAGCTAGAATTCAAAGATATTTTCTGACAGCAGATTCCTTCCCACGGCTGAGCGTGATACCATCTCTCGTTGCAAAAGTCAACTCAGAATCAAACGGCATTAACTTTCAGGACCATCAGCTCTTCTGTGTCACACGGGTCAGTGTTTGGTTTTTTATATATGTAGATGATTATTACACAAGCGTGTTCGCTGCAGGCAGGACTTGACCACCTGGAAATCGTGTGTATATATCTGACCCTGTTTCCGGTCTTCCGTGTCATGGGAAGCTTCCTTGTAGCAGAGAATGGGGGGTGCTTTCCCATAGCAAAAAGAACCCCAACGTTTCAACAACTCATTGCCCCGCAGTTAAAAGACCTCCCTCTTCCATGTCTGTGCGGCGAGGTTCGTGCAGGGAACTGGGCGTGGGCTAAGGACATGTGCGCCCAGGAGCTGCGGCTGGTGCCCTTTCTGCCCCCTCCCTGGGCCCCTGAAGTGGGTATCGTGGCAGAGCAGCCCCCAGGAGGGCTTGTGTCCCCATGCCTGGAGGCCTCCCCCCCCACCGGTCCCACCCTGGGACCCTTCCGTGGGGGACAAACCAGGACTTTGTTTAGCTGTTATAATGCCAACTTTTCTATCAAACACAAAGGAAATAGTGAACATATCACCCCATGACACTGGGAAGAAAGGAGGCTGTCTCAGATGAACAGCTCTGACACATGCTCTCTCTGGACCCTGAATCATGAGCTCTGTGGGCCTCGGAAGTCTGGAGAGAACTCAGGTCCCCTCACTCTGCTCCCGCCCAAAGCAAACCCCCGTTCGCACAGGGCTCCCAATGCGTCACGACGTGGTGACAGACTGAGAGGACTGCTAATTGTTCTCTGCTGCCCACCTCTTTCTCCTTCTCTTTGGACTTGACAGCTATGGAAGGATCTAAAGGCATCACTTTTCTGAGCATTTCTTGCAGCCTCTCCCTTGTCCCAGCCTCTGTCATCTCCCCCTCTGTCCCCAGGCATATGCAAAACTCTAGTCTCCCCACAGTGCCCTCAGCCTGCCCCAGCCCCAGCCCCAAGTCATCTTAAAGATCTTCCCCTGCCCGGCGTCGCCTCCCATATCCAACGCCCCATGTCAGCACCTGCTTTTCCAGGACGAGATCTCCGATTACCTCTGGCAAATTAGTCTGTTACCGGTGGTGACAGATGAGGGGTATTTGCACCAGGTGGTCCCTTGACACAATGGCATCCATTTAGAACATGGGAATGTCAGCCTGAAGGGGCCAGCTGGGGGAGAGGAACGCATCTCGGCCTGGCTTTCCCGGAGCGTGAACTGCCTTTGCCTGGCCACCTTTCCTGTCCACAGCGAGATATAAATCGAAACCATGAAATGGGCTTCCAAAAGAGCTGCTACTATCGGCGAGATTGTTTCCTGATCACTGGGGTGGTTGTCCACGCAGTGGGGAGGAACGCACGCAAGGGCACTCAGGTGGCCGGCATCCAGCCGGAGCTGCAGGGGGAGCGTCCAGGAAGACAGGGCTTCCAGACCCCATGCCCTGGGTTGTCTCTGGCGCCGATGCCCCTGCGTGAGGGGGCTACGAATGTGTGTCAAGGCTGAGTGTGCCACATCTCTGAGCAAACATTGTAGTCAGGAGTCTTCCTGCTATGCTTGCATGGCCTCCTTCCCCGGCAGTGGCACGTGGGCAAGCATGGAAGGCTCTGGAGCCGATCAGACCCCCTGCTCAGTCTTCATGATCCTAGACAAACTCAGAATTTACATTTCATGGGCCAGACTCTAGCCCACGTAGATTGAAGGTCATCATAACGTCGACGGGTTCCCCTAAACTGGAATGAGGCGACATTAGTAAGTGCTCAGCGCCGCTCCCGTCAGTGGGGACCAGCGAGTCCTGGGTGTCCGATGCCCTCAGACCCTGGGCTCTCTTCTCTTCCTGTTCTTGTTTTTCCGCCCTCGTCCTTCCCCTCTTCCTCCAGTTGGCATGGGGGAGGGTCTCCACTAAGGGATTCATTAGAAATTCCCAGGGAATTCCAGTAAGTAAATGGAGTGACGTTTTTCCTGGGAATGTTATAAAGGATCTTATACATCTGAGCTGATGCGAGAGGGACAGACAGAAAGGGGATTAGGAGGCCTGCGGATGGGCAGGAAGGAGAGAGGGGCCTGAGTGCAGGCGGGAAAGCCCAGCTGTCTGTTCCTTTCTTCCGGCTTTGGGACGCACGGGAGCCCCTCCTGTTTGCTCTCCTGGGGCACCCTAACCACACCACAAGGGTGGTGGCTCCAAACAGTCCCCTTCAAGGCAGACGCGGCAGCCTCAGGGCAGGGCTGCACACCTCCCTCATCACGCCACTGGACCCTGAGGGCAGCTGCTGGATCTGAGGTCCCGCGGACTCGACGAGTGTCCCCCATCCATCGGAGACGCAGAGCCCCTGCACCGCGCAGACCTGCGCCCTGGCCTCCTTGCCGAGGTGAGCCTGGCCTGACTTTTGCAGGAGGTCTGGGGCGGGGGGGGGGGGGGGGGAGCACAGCCAGGCTGTGCCCAAACTGGGTAAGTGCTGACGTCAGACCTGCTGTCCCCCTGCCCCTGCTCTCAACACGCCCTAAAGTATTCTCACCATGAACTTCCTCTGGAAAGAAGAGGAATATAAATCACTGTGCTTGTCATTCTTTACAGGGTCATCGAGACCCCGAGGAAACTCCAGGCTTTACAGACATCGTGCCCTGCTTACATCCAGCCTTCCTTCCCGTCGTCTGTGCAGGGAACTCTGGGGAAGGTAGAGGGCTGGGGGCTCTGTCGAGGGGACAGTTCTGTAGAGTGCGATGTACGTGTCCCTAACAATCAGCACGATGAGCAACACCGAGCAGTAGAACCCCAGGACTTACGGGAGCAGAGACACGACACCCAGAAACCTCGTCGGAGGCTCCTGGGAAGAGCGGCAGCACAGCCTTATGCCTGCGCGCCTGGCGAGGCTGCCAGGAACTGAGATGGCAGACCTGTGACATCGACAGTGGGCGGCTGGCCCCTGGGAGCGGGCCGGGGGAGCCTGGGTGCAGGGTAATGTGTGGCCGTGTGCCCCGCCCCCCGCCCACATCAGCTCAGGGGCGTGGGCTTCAGGTCGCCTGGTGATTCTCGAAGATGAAATCATGTGTAAGTGAGCGTGAAACGTGTCGTGTGCTCAGGTTGTCCCCTGCTCTATCCATAGTGTTGGAGCACGTTTGCATTTTCAAAACTAGGTCTGTGATGGAACAGACCGTGTGTCCTCGTTTTCCGGGGACTGCCCCCAATAATGCTGTGGTCCAGTGTAATCATCACCGATGCCCCGTTCGACTCTCGAAATGCCTTTGCTCCAACACGAGGGTTCCCCGGTTGCCCTGTGCGTACGGCGCCCGGGACTCCCCGCACCGCCGGAGACGCGCATCCCTTACACGGAAGCACCTGCCCCCTGGGGTGGGGGAGCCAGCAAGATGCCCCATGGGGAGCCCACCACCGCAGCCCTTCCTCACCTCTCACCCTACCCTCAGCCCCTCTTTGTAGACTGAACTCTCATCCTGCCAGAGGTCAGCCGCCTTCCCTGGGTCTCTGGACTGCTCTGTCCCATAGTTACATCGAACCAGGGCCGGGGGACCAGGGGCCTGAGATCTTGCTTCCGTAACTGGAAAATGTCACCACCTTTGCCTAACAATCTCCACATCAGGAGCCTTTGAATTTCAGGCTGATGAAGGTCACCTGAAGCCGTTGTCAAGGTGTAGATTTCTAGCCCCCGTCACGGGCGATGCTGACGCAGGACACCAGGGGTCGGGGTCTGCACCTTAAATACACACCCCGGGCTTTCCAAGGGTGCTTCACGGCTACACTTTGGGAAGCACTGCTCTGGTCCTGCCTGACGGGGAACAAGTGGGTAGACTCAGTTCTACGGGGAGCCTGTCACCGCTTCAACGTGGCAGACATCTGGGGGCTCCATTAAGGCCACGTGTTTTGGAGAGAGAGCACGAAGCATGGGCCCTGGAGCCACTGTCCACTGGCTGAGTGAGCTTCCAAAAAACAGCTCACAGTCCTTGAGCCTCGGCCGAGTCACCACGAGACAGTCTGCAACTGATGCTGCTTCTTCCGGTTCCTGCAAGACCCAGATGACGCTCTGCCCCACCCTCTGTCTCAGAGCACGTGTTTAGTGCCCACCGAACCCCTGAGTGGGGATGCAGGTGCTGTTTTAGAAGGCAGGTGACCCTTAGAGGATCCCACACACCCGGTCGGCTGACGTGACCAGATGGGGAGAGGGGGACCGGGTCGGCTAGGGCTGGCGGGAGGGGCTGGGAGGGGCACTGGAAGACCAGGACAGACAGGGGGCCGTGTGCTTGCCTCCCCCCTTCTCTGCAGCTAACAACCCTCCCTTTCCTGGCCCGAAGCTTCCACTAGACCTTCACCAGTGGTGCAAACAGCACGGCAGTTCAGCCAAAGAAAACGGGAGGAAGGTATCAAAGGGGACTTTTACAAATACGCCGTAGGGAAACGTGCTTCTGCTGGAAGAGAGAAACGTCAGCTAGGTTCCAGAAGACAAAGACAGGCTCTGAAACCCCATTGCTTCTAGGGGCTCTTGTATGATTAGGATTCGCCTGAGGAAGAAGCAATGACATAATGCTTGTGTTCAGAAGGGAGGCGGGGAAGCTGGGATGATGGGCAGGGAGGCTGGGGAATTAATGTGGGCAGGCTGGAATGGCCGGCAGAGAGCCAGGGTCAGCCACCTGTCCTGGGGCGCTGTTCCTTGCTGACCACGGGATGCATGGTCACCTCGCCTTTCAACCTTAAATCTAGGGGGTAGGTGAGGCCTGCACAAGCCTTTGCACCTCACTGCCCTCCCCTCAGAAACAGCAGTCTGCCGTGAGGACTGCAGACACGTGGGGCTGCTCTGACGGGCTTCTCCTGCTCCCCACGTGGCCCGGGTACCACACTGCAGAGAGGAGTACGTGCTGGAGTGGGGCCTGGGACAGTGGGGAGAGGCCCGCATGCCCCATGCTGGGAGGAGCATCTGGGAAACTCGAGAACAGGGTTTTTTCCCTCGGGAGGGTGGTGGGGAAAACGGATGGTTTTCCAGTAAGTGCGGATGGTCATGCGGGAGCAGGACAGGCTTGCTCAGTTGGGAGGGGGCTCCAGGGGCAGAACCGTGCCCAAGGTCCAAGATGGGTGTCCAAGAATGAAGTTTCGAGTCAAAACAAGTAAAATACAACTGAAGCATGACTTTCATTCATCTGAAGGAGTCCAGGTAAAGTCCTCACAAAATATGGGGATTGGCGTCGTGTGGCCCCAAACCCGCCCTTCAGCCCAGGGACCTGCAACGCTTCCCAGGATAATGAGTTTTCAACAGCGATTCTGGACACGAAAATGTCATCAGCTGTTAAGCGCTGTATACACTCAGAGTCCTCCCATCCAAAACACGGACGGCTATGGGTGAGCTGGCCCAAATGGGCACACGCCCCTGACCTGTTGAGTATGGTCCTCAGCAGCGCTGGGGTCGCTCATACAATGACAAAGGAGACACTTAGGAGATGGAGGGGCACAGGCTTCCGTGTCCCAGGGGCTGAAGTAATCCACTGGTCTTGACTTGCTGGCAGCTGTTTCTGGAAGTCCGCAGAGGGAGGTAGAGAAACCCTAACTTGCCCAGGAGAAAGGTGGAGGACATTCCCTTCTGGGTATAAAGATGGCACTGCTCTTTCTCTCCCCACACCTGGGGCCACACTCGATGGACGGGACAGGTGGATTCTTCCAGGAAGGAATCTTGCAAAGCAGCTCTGGAATAGCAAGGCCATTTCCATATCTGAGCAACCGTTCATGTTTGATTGATTTTTCTGCTATGGACACATTTTTACATCAAACAGGTCCATTCACTGGCCATTCTAATTAATATAAGTACTATTTTGGTTGTTTCTATTAATACATTTAAATAACCGGATAATGTGAAATATTCTTAAAACGTAAGAGGTTTTTCAGAACGTGGTTGTGATTATTTTCTGCTCCTCCCTCCCCTGAGCACCTGCTGCACGTCGGACTCGGTGTGGACACCTAGAGTCACGGTCTCATTTTGCTCTTCTCGCTCAGGCTGGGGAGGGGCTTCCGAGGCCCCCGGAGTGAGGAGCCAGCCTTGCGGGTTCCATGGCGGCAGAGAGCACGCTGCCTGCGCGTGATCAGCCGTCTGGAGAGCGACAGGCGTTCTTGCTCCGTTGGAGCCCTCGGCCTTTGCAGGGAGCACACCCGGGTGCGAAGGAAATGCGTCAGGCAGAGAGAGTGCTTCTGGAAAGCTCCTACGGATCAGTTTCTCAGTCCTTGGCTGGAAGTCATCTCAGACATCAGGTACTTCTGCAGCCCTGGTCCTGGGGTCTCGGCCGAGCAGCCATTCAGCCCTCAATGCCGCGAGCAACTCACGCCTCCGACCTCTGACCTGTTGGCCCTAGAATCTTTGTCTCCACATAACTGGCCTGTTTGGCATCCAAATTGGGATCTCCTGATACCCTGTGTTTCCAAGATTTCACAGAAGCATGTTATTAAGAGAAAGGTGCATTTTTGGAAAAAGGAAAAGCGACGAGACCTTACTGCTTTACAGAGTGAGAGGGAGGAGGGCCGTAGAGCCCACCTTCCCTGTGCTGCCCTCCCCACCCAGCGCTGGGCAGGCGACGATTCAGCGTGACAGGCCCTGCCGTCCCCAGCTACTCTTGGGTGCCCGTGCTGGTCTCACTCCCAGGCTTCCCAGCTGGGTAGAGAGGATGCCGCGTGCCAGGCAGTGTAGGCACCGGCTTTGCAAGCGGGCACACCTAGACCACCTCGTGGCCCCTGTGCACTCCTGCCCAGCATCCCGGGGAAGCGCACTGCCCTTCTCTCCTACACTGCTGCGGGCGCCAGGCCTTCTATTAAACTCTGTGTGCATGTGCGTGTGTGTGTGTGTGTGTGTGTGCACGCACACCTAGTAATAGCTGCGGCAGAAATAAACACTGTATTTCCAAATACCTGCAACCCGAACTGTGCAGCTTTCTCCCCCCCCCCACACGATCCCTCACAAATCCCCCAGAATAAGAAATACACTATCATCTTCGCACATGTAACAGCATCTATTTGGATGAAGTTTAAATATAAATTTTGTACGTTATAATAAAGTTTAAATGTAAATATTACAATATTTTATTTCTTATCAATTTTATTGAAACAGAATTCTACACACAGAACAATGGGAGATATAACACAGCATCTAAAGCATTATCGAAAATGAAATGAACAGAGAAATTTGTGGAAAGCACATGTCCTACAAACTTCATGGCTCCTTCCAACAGGATTACCAAACTCTGCGACAAAGGAGAACACAGCAGAGACTGGATGACTTCATGAGAGCGTCCCAACACTGTACTTTCGCAAATAATCTGCTCTCACGTAACCACGAATGTCGGTTAAAAACGGACTTCCCACCACGTGAACCTATCAGATTGTGTAGAATTAAACTGATCACGCTGAGTGCCGGCGAGGGTGTGGGGACCCGGAACCGTCGGGCACCGCGGGGGGGCACGCGATGGTGCCACCTCCGTAGGAAACGGTCTGTGAGTTTCCTAAAAAGTCAAGCACACACCTACCACGTGCTCGAGCCAGCGTTCGATTCCTAGCTCTCTCCCGGGGCATCAACAGACTGCACGCCAAAACTCGCCCATGAATGTTCACAGCAGCTGTGTTTGTGAAGCCAAGACCCAGAATAATCCGACTGTGGATCCACGCTCGACACGGACACACGTGGGCCACACAGCAGAGGGCTGCCCAGCAATGGAAAGGAGTGGCTATCGGTGCACACAACACGGCCACGTCTCTGAATAATCACGCCAAGTGAAAAAAGCCAGACAGAAAGATGCCATTTATATAGAACTTAAAAGCTGCAGATTCACCTAAGCCGGCTGAAGACGGATGAGTGGGGGTGGGGGATGGGAAGGAGGGGGCGGAAGGGAAGAGGGCTCTGAACACGTTCGCTCTCCTGATTGTGGTAATGGCTTTGCAAGCATATACAGATGTTAAATTTGATCAAATTGTACACTGTGAGTGTGTGTGGTTCATTCTGTGTCACTTACTCCTTGATAAAGCAGTTTAAATTTCCTAAAAGGGGAGAGTCCTGCTGTCACAGACAAGCAGCACTAATGCAGGGCTCAAGTGCGTTAGCATGGCGGTATCCATGTCATTAAAGGCTTTTGCTTTCAGTTCTAATGATCAGCACTTCGAGGAGGGAAAGGACCCCGCGTTCTCGTGCACTTCCAGCACGAGTGTTGAATTGTTCCCATTCTCGGCGGGAGTGGTTTGGCAGAGTGCATCCCAAACGTCTCAGATGTTCACCACGCTGGACCGGCTGGACACCTGCCAGCATCTCATCCTCCCGAGACCACAGAGGTGTGCACTGTATGTCTTTTCACAACTGTCCGAAAGACTTTTCAAAACAGTGAGGAGTAGAAAGCAATCCAAAGCTCTCCACCCAGGGCTGTGGGGTTAAAGGGTGGCCACGCACTCACTGTCTCGCAGCCCTTCTCAGGGTTCTCTCCCTCTGTCTGTCTGTCTCTCACACACACAAAGATTTCTGAGAGTTAAAAAACCACACATTGGATGATTTCTTGCATATTATTAAGCAACACGATCATCTGGACTATGTCTTGTGAATACTTCCATATCAGTAACAGAAGGATCGACGTGTTCTTTCATGACTTCATTGTATGGGTGACTACAAGTACCTTAATATGACACTGGTTGATGGATATTTAGGTCTTTCCCTTTGTTTTTAAAATTTTCCAATAATACAGTGTATGTATTTTCCCACACTTGTGAATGTCCATCTGTAGACTAGTAAGTTCTGAGAAGGGGAATTTCTCAGTTAAAGTATATATTCGTTTAAAGAACGGACAAAGATTTGATCTTCAGAAGTGGGGCCCAGTGCGTGTTTACACCATCAACCTCTCTGCACAGTCTGCTCAACCACGGATAATCACCAGCGTGGTAACTGCTGCACTCTGATCGCTTAAAACAGATGTAATCATTTCTTTGTTTCAGTTTG
The DNA here is from genome assembly GCF_023065955.2 of Ursus arctos. Lineage (NCBI taxonomy): Eukaryota > Metazoa > Chordata > Mammalia > Carnivora > Ursidae > Ursus > Ursus arctos. Next base: position 83,906,113 of record NW_026623100.1, read on the forward strand.
GTGAAATTTTTGACCAGCAACCCCTGCATGTTGTTTTGTGTGTCTGGGGTGTGGCGGGAGGTGTAAAGAGAAAGAACACCCACCAGCCGCTCCACGCAGGCCTGGCGAGGCTGTGAATCTTCTGGGCTTACCTCCTCAGCACAAGGAGTAGGAGTGGACCAGGCTGGGCCACGCCCCCAGGCAGACCACGGACTCACAGTGTTCATGTGACCCCAGTGTGGCCAGCCTTTCCTCGAAATTTCCACCCTGAAGGGTGAGGGATGGCTTTCTCCTACTTTGTGATCATAAGTTGTAGGAAATCAGAGGGGATGGGGATGCAGGAGATTGGGATAGGCCGGTGATGGGTAGTAAGGAGGGCACATATTACATGGTGCACTGGGTGTTATACGCAACTAATGAATCATGGAACTTTGCATCAAAAACTAGGGATGTACTGTATGGTGACTAACATAATATAATAAAAAATTGTTATAAAAAAATAAGTTGTAGGAAATTTGGCCTTTATTTTTTCCACCAGGTGGATTGACTGTGGTTGTAGCAGAGGAGAATTAAGTCCAAAACACAAGCACCATGATAGCTCAGTAGAGCTCAGAATGGAGAACAAGCTCCTGAAAGGAATCCTGAATCCAGCCATGCCTGAAGGAGGATCACTAGTCTTACCAGTTACATAAACCAGTATATTTCTTTCTGCTTGAGCAGTGGAACTTGGTTCCATTACCTGATATTAAATGCTCTTTGATCATTTTTTAAAAGCTGCCTGTTGTTTTCTTATTGATAAGATGACTTGGAGGAAATTAGCCCCCTGTTTCCAATCTTTTATTTAAAAAAAATTACCTGAGCCCTAGAATACGTCATGCTTTCTGGGTGTCACTGAGCCAGTTATTTTAATTTTACCAAGTGTCTACTCTTGATGGATGACAAACTTAGCATAAACAGAAAGAAGTCAAAATAGTCAACCCGAAAACCTGTCTAGCTGGTAATACTGGGAGCCAGTGTGCACAGAGTTTAACAAACAACTGTGTTTGAAACCGAAGAGATAGTCAAATTGAACTGAGCAGCAAGAATGGTGTGTGTGCGTGAACAACCTTGGGGTATCCGACCTCCACTTCTAACCAGGTCAAACTTGGGACCAGTTGGTGGCCGTGCCAGCCAAAAAGAGCATATGCAAAATGAATTAGGTGGTTAGTCAGCTCCTAAGACATTCAGGTGTCTCCCGGGCTGGATCGACAGCCAGAGGAGAGAGCCAAGCATGCCGGAGACGGCAGTGGGCAGCCAGCCCCCACCAGTAGGCCGGCAGCTCTGTTCCCCACCAGCTGTGGCCTCAATGTGGCTCTCTGTGTCCGTGCCAGGCTGGAGAACGCTGCCGCACGGGCCTGGCTAAATGTGACTTGAAGGACACACCGGTGCGGAGGGGCCTGAGACTCCTTCCACACCACGCTTCTCTACGACACCAGTGTGCACGTGCATACGCTCGGACACGCATTCGCACATACACACGAACACATTCCAGGCTTGAGGGGCTCCCGCGGTATGGCTGCATGTACCCCTGGAGGGAGGAGGACTCTAGGCCAGGTGTCAGTGGAAGGAGGGGACGGAGCCGGGCGTTTTCGTGACTTCTGCCCTGACCTACTGGGTGAGCAATAGGGCTCAAAGCCGACTGTGGCTGCCGACCCCTTCCTCGTCCAGGCCTGGAGGGCCTGGGATGGAGCCGGTGTGACCTTGTCTGCAAGCCGCCAGACAATGGGTAGCATTTCTTTTGGAAGAGGATTCAAGACAGTCTGCAGCTGGCATCATTAGCGTCCTGGGGCAGAGGCTGGCTCGTCTCACTCCACCTCTCCCAGGGTCCGTCTTCGGTGACAGCGTGCCAGGGGATGGGCAGTGGCAAGCTGCTCAGTGGAAAAGAAGGAAAGGAACACTCTGCAAGAACAATGCACAAGAAGTCTGGGTGCAGGACGGAGGGAACTAGTCTCCAGCGAGCGGCTGACTGCCATGCCTCTGCAGCCAATGTCCTCCTTGGGAGGGGTCCTCTCCGTCACCCCTGCCTGCAGGCGGGCCAGGATCCCCCAATCGTTGGCTGCATCCTAGGCCAGTGGCCCCCGAACTTCAGGATTAAAGGGACTAAAAAGAACGTCCTACAAATAGAGCAGAGGAAGCCGGACACGGGGTTGTGTTAAAAACACTACCAATCCGGGGCGCCTGGGTGGCACAGCGGTTAAGCGTCTGCCTTTGGCTCAGGGCGTGATCCCAGCGTTCTGGGATCGATCCCCGCATCAGGCTCCTCTGCTAGGAGCCTGCTTCTTCCTCTCCCACTCGCCCTGCTTGTGTTCCCTCTCTCGCTGGCTGTCTCTGTCAAATAAATAAATAAAATCTTAAAAAAAAAAAAAAACAAAAAAAAACACTACCAATCCTCATCGTCATTAGTTCGTAAAAGGGAGTTCCTGTGCACACCGACATGCAGGGTCGCCTCCCATCAAAACAGAAACACTTGTCCCCACGTTCAGCTTCCTGACGCATTGCTGGGCAGTCCACACGTTTCTCCAGGTACCGGAGACCACGCACCACGGCGGCCCAGTGCGATCAGAGCCCGCGGCTTCACCTTCCTTCAGCCAACCTCACCTTCGCCGGCTGTCAGGTGCTAGAGGCCTCGTCAGGAGTCCCGAGGTTCCAGCAGAACTCTGTGTGACGTTGTCCGCGGGGAGGTCCGTTTGTGAACAGGACATTGGGCCTGTTCTACCTAAGGAAGGGTTCCGGGGGGTTCCCACGTGGCGGGCGGTGGGGGCCGGTATTTCCGTTCTTAGCGGATCCTCTACACGTGGGCCTTGCCCTGCGCCTGGATCACAGGCTGCTGTGAGCTCCCAGCTCCCGGGCCGGCAGTCTTGGCCCAGCATTATTTCCCACCCGTGGAGTGGAGGCCGCAGACCCCACACTTCTGCCCTGAGTGGCTCCCCTGAGATCCAGCTCCAAACTCTTCAAATTTATCACCTTCCTTTATACTCAGGAGACTTCCGATTCTGCTCCAGAAAGGACAAATCTAGAGAAGAGTAGCCATCCAAATAGAGTAAAGTGAAATAGAGCCTCCTCCCTTCGGACTGTCAGAGACACGGCATTTGAGACACAAGGGGCTCCTGGCATCAAGGCCCAGGCTCGTCTCCTCCCGCTCACGGTGCACACACGGAGGGCTCTGCTCCCGCTGGCCCTCTGGACTCAGACGATCGCTCAGTACGGTGCCCCTCCTGGGGTTCAAAGCCAGGACAGACACAGCCCAACACGGAAGGAGACAGGGCAAGCTTCCGTGGGTGTCCCCCACGGAGCCCCTGGGCCTGGAAGGACTGCCCTTCCCTCCATGAGCCAGCCCCGAGCTCTCCATCGAGTGTCCGTTCACTCACTCACTCCCCATCCGTCCGTCCATCTGTCCGTCTGTCCATCCATCCATCCGTCCATCTGTCCGTCTGTCCATCACTTGCAGCTCATTGTAGCCAGTCTGCTTCTGTGACTTGGTACTTCAGACTCTCCTGACCTACGAGCCAGCTAACTTGGAGGAGCTCCTTCCCTGGCCCTGAGCAAGTTCAGAAACTTCCTAACCTGTCAATGAACGTCAGATTAATACCGCCTCACAGGGCATGCGGGATAGTAATGACACAGATCTGGGGAAATGCTGAGAAATTACTGTGTATGTGTGTCATGGGGAAGCAGCCACTTTTCTGTCCTTTAACTCATTTGTGATATTGTTCCTGAAGTTTCAAATAAGCATGAACTTGGAAGCAGTTCAATAAGCATGAACACGTGGGCTGCCCGTGTCTGCTGCCCGTACTCGGCAAACAGGACACCAACGCAGAAGAGCTACCATCAGAAAAACCACTGAAAACCCCAGAGGAAAATTAGGGCCCTAGAATTCCCTGGAAGCCAGAAAAACACGTGATTTTCCAGGAGGGGACTGGGTACGGTGTGATGCGGGAGAGACATCAAGGGGAACAAGGACCCAGAGCAAGGCCTTTTGGCTCAGCTGTAAGAAGTCCTCGGTGACCTTCCAGAGGCCGACCAGGGAGCACGATCAGGGTCGGCGGCAGAGAGCGCATCGCGGGTCACATGGCCCCCGGACGTCCAGGACTCACACAAGCACGGATCACAAAATGTCCACCTATTGATTAAATACTGGGAGACTGTCTTCTGTATTAAAAATTGTCACTCTCAGGGGCACCTGGGTGGCGCAGTCGTTAAGCATCTGCCTTCGGCTCGGGGCGTGATCCCTGGGCTCTGGGATCGAGCCCCACATCAGGCTCCTCCGCTGGGAGCCTGCTTCTTCCTCTCCCACTCCCCCTGCTTGTGTTCCCTCTCTCGCTGGCTGTCTCTATCTCTGTTGAATAAATAAATAAAATCTTTAAAAAAAAATTGCCACTCTCTTCTTACTTCACCTGTTTGTAGTGCTAACCTACAAAAATTAAACACAAAACGTGATGTTAACAAACTCTCCTAAGGAAGTTGACAGCCCAAAACAGTACAGTTAGATTTTTTTTCAGATGCTTGATTTTCTGCCTTCTGAGTCTTAGCCCTCATTGTGTTACGTGGTGATCACGTTGACTGACTTGTGAGTCCCCGAGATAAATCCCATCAATCGGGACCTATGAGCTTTTTAATGCGCTGTTGACTCCCGTTTACCGAGACTCCGTTGTGGGTTTTGTATGTTCATCAGGGCTCTTGGCCTGAGATTTTCTGCCCTTGCAGGGTCCCTGTATGGCTTTGGTATCAGGGTGATGCCGGCCTCCTACCATGAGTCTTCCATGTTTTGGAAGCTTTTGAGAAGAGTTGGTGTTAATTCTTCTTGTTAGCTTTTGGTAGAGTTCACTGGTGAGGCCGTCTGAACGGGCTATCGCGGTGGCTTGGAAATGAGGACGTGTGGTCCACTTGCAGGGCTCTGTTACCCGACAGGATTTCTGGTCCCTGTGTGGACGCGGCTCCACGGCAGACCTGGGGCACCCAGTTGCCTTCTGAACATACCCAATGTGGAGATCTCTCACAGACCCTGTCTGGAGGGACAAAAGATTGACAGGTCATTATATAGAAGTCATTAGATGGAAGAAGCATCTCCAGTTATCCACTGAGGCTGGAGAGCAAAAGCATGACGTACAGAATAGTATCTCGGAGGATATGTTTCATTTTTGGTTGTGATACAGAAATCACTTTGACCTCAGTGGAATTCCACTGTGTCTCTGGACCCCTTTGTAAATACCTTCTCTCTGACGGATGGAGACCTGCTCCCAAGAAGGTCACTTTCCCAGGAGTCTCTGCTCTTAAAAATCTTAATTCTAAGCAACGAACGAAAAATTATTTTCATTAGCGGAGCAGATAGGGAAGGTTTTGGCCAAGGAATGGATTCCTGCCTCGATTCGTGAAATCCGTCCAAACAGGCAGGCTCCTGCTATTCTTGTCCTAAGTACCCAGATCAGCAGTGGGCATCTCTTCTGTCACAAAGGCTGCAGAACTGGGGGCGGGGCGCACAATTTAGACTGTAGTTTGCATCACAGTGCGCAACTATCAATGATCCTTCAGTTTAAGCTACTGAACAGAAAGCCCAATCTCACGGGTCAATGCGGGGGCACGGGGTGTGGCTTTGGGGTGCATCGAGTCTGTCCTACAGGAGCTGCAGCAGGCCACTCGGCAGCAGAGAGCGTGAAGCTGTGATTTCGGGGTGCATCAGCAGTGACTCCTTGTTCTGTGCAAATGACGGGCGAGTCACAGAACTGCTCTGGGTCCCCTCAGCATCTGCAGAAGGGGGCAAAGCCTGTCTTCGCACCTGTCTTACAGAGCGGCTGTGAGGGACCACAGAGGGTCACAGAGGGGCCAGGGCGCATGAATGTGCGGTGGGGCTCCTGGGGTGGTCTTCACGGCGCGGCTGCCCCACTGTGGCCCACCACCGATAGGGCGCCACCTGCACAGTCCCAGCTTCCTCCGCCTTCTCACCCTTCCAGACACAGAGGAGTTAGAGGTGAGGGGAAATGCGGCATAGCGGGAACCAGAGGCGTGGCTGTCGGAGTCCCTGTGGCCCGCCTGGAGCACAGGGAGGAGAGGTGGGGCGTCGGCCGTGCGGGCAGACCTTCTCTGGGGGCTGTCCCAGGCCTCGGTGCTGCACCGTGCGTGGCACACTGTGTGGGAGGGCTCTGGGGCTCGGGTCCCACTTTCCCCCATACATGCCCTCCTTTATAAGAGAAGCACTTGTAAACGCATTCTGATCTGCCCAGCCACGCAGATCCCAGCACAGGGACGGGGACTGTCCTTTTGTTAAAACCGAGAAATGCCGCCCACCAGCACAGTGCGCGGTCAGAGGCCGGCGAGCACCCGTGTTCCCGGCATTTATAGACTGTTCACCGGGCTGAGACAGAGAGCACGGAGATCTGTCCCCACCCACGCTTTTTAATTTAAGAACCCCAGGCGATCAGCGTGGGGGTGACAAATGGCAGTGGCTTTACTGCTGTTGGTATTCTGAGGTCAGAATGTGGTTGGAGCCAGAAGCCCAAGGATGAAGTATAGCATTAAAAATAATAAAGATTAAAAATATGTAGCCTCCCAAGTCAGCAGAGCAGAGCTAACAACCCCATATAAAGAAGCTTCGTGTGGGATGAGCTTGTGTCTGGGAGGCAGGAGCAGAGCATGAGCCACGATAAATCTTCCTCCTGCGCCTGCTGCAGAGCCAGGGCTGGGAGGGGTGCAGCCAGTGGGAGGAAGAGCACTGAGGTCGGGGAGCGTGTGCATGTGTGTGCGTGCATGCATGCACACACATTGTGCCTGTGTGTATGTATGTGTGCATGTGCACGTGTGCATGTGTGCCCATGCATGTGTGCACATGTGTATGCATTATGCCTGTGCGTGTGCTTGTGTGTGCCCGTGCACGTGCGTGTGCACGTGTGCATTGTGCCCATGCATGTGTGCATGCATATGCATGCATGTGTGCATGTGTACGCGTGCATGTGTGCACACGTGTATTGTGCGTGCATGTGCACATGTGTGCCCGTGCATGTGTGCCCATGCATGTGCAAGCGTGTGCATGGGTGTGCATGGGTGTGCATGGGTGTGCATGCATGTGCGTGTGTGCTATGAGAAAGAGAGGGAGGGAGGGGCGCTCCAGGAGAACCTGAGAAGGGAAGCAAGTTAGGACAGCGACCACTCTGATGGGGAAGGGAAGTGTTCATTTCTCTCTTGTGTAACCTGACAGGCAGACAGCTCTACTTTCCCTCTGCATTTATCTTTTAAAATTGTATTTTGCTGTAAATCAAGATTCCACAACTTAGTGTGTTTTTTTTTTTCATGTCTGTGACCTCTAGCAAATCTCTCTCCCTGCCCTCCATCTCTCTCTCTTCCCTTCTGTCTCTTTCTCTCTGTTTCCCCGTCTCCCTGTCTCTCTATCTCTTTCTTTCTGTCTCTCTGTCTTCTCATCTTTCCCTCTTCTTCTCTGTCTCTTATTCCCTTGCACAGTTTCAGTTCATGGATCAGACCCAGCAGAGGCTCCCTCCTCTTTGACTCCTGCTATAAATAATTTTTCAGGTAAGAACTTGACTCTTTAGGGGTAGAAATGGATCTTGCACCCCACAAGGGTATTAAGCACCTGTTAGCTCTTCATCTGTGTGTGAGGTGCATGGTGTGTGGGTTTGGAAACTTGGTGTTCCAGGAGCTCCTGGTCGGACGCGTGCAGGAGGGGCTGGGGGCCGGCTTAGGACCAGAAGCACATATGAGCGAGGGTAAGACAGTCTAAGCAGAGTCAGTGAGCGGAAGCTACCATAAAGAAGCGTGGGAGAAGGAGACTGTGTGCGGCTGGGCTGGGGGGCCAGGGAGTCAGCACAGCATCGGGATCCCCGCCTTCCCAGGGACGCACAGATTTGCACCACACCAGCCGTCCTGATGAATGCTTATTAAACACATTCGTTCATTCATTGGACAGTCAAGTAAATTAATAAAAACAAGGCATTTTAGTTTTCAAATTCTCAAAGGGACACGGGTTAGAGCATTACCTTCATCATAATTAATTCGGGAAAATAAAGTGCTTTGCCCCCCAGGAGATGTCCTCACGGCTCTCCTCCCGCACGCCCCTGCTCAGGCGTGCCCGCGATCAGTGGACAGGATTTCTGTTTCCCAGGCAGTGGGATGGCGGGGAGGCAGGACCGGGGCCTCTGAGTCCCACTGCCACTGCCTGGCCGAGTGGATGCAGGCGAGTTTCCTCAACCCTGCAGTGTGGACCATGAATGTGCCTTCCAGACACGGTGGTTGTGAGATGAATGGCTGGCAGATGAGACAGGGTGGACGGCGGGGTCTCTGCCGGGCTGTCTGGGGCTCCTTCTAGTGTGGCTCCTTGCAGCTCTGCCATCAGTGCATCCCCGTGGGGCCCGGCCATGGTGTCCCCTTCCAAGATCCCTGCAGGCAGAACAGAGGCACCAGGCTTCTCTGCCCAGCAAAGCGCGGCTCCCATGTCATGGTTCTTTTCCATGACGATGTCGAGAGCGTTCCAGAGCTTTCAGGCTGGAAGGGGCCAGAGCTCACCAAACGAAGTGTCTCGCTTCGTGTGAAGAAGCAGGGGTCAGACAGGTTCATGATTTGTCCTGTTCACCCTTGCGTTCTTCCTAATGGCTGGCATGGGGCGGGGGTCCTGGATGGTTTCGTACCACACAGCCAGAGGGTGGACAGATGGGTGGACGAGTGGGTGATTTTACTTTCATTTATTATCGTGAATTGTAATGGACGGTGTTATTCTGTGCTGCAATTCAGCAAATGGCTTCCAAGGAGGAAACCCAGATCAGATGTATAGGTAATTCTTCAGAAGGATGGGACATACGAGGTTTGAAGAGCTTTTTGCAGAAGAGCAGGAATTCAAGAGGGCCCAAAACAAGGAGGAGCCTGGGGAATTGGATGTTTTATGCTGAAACTGTGACCCCCCCCCATTCCTGTGTCGAGCTCCTAAGTCCTGGGACCTCAGAATGTGACTGTAGTTAAAGATACAGCCCTTAAAGAGATAACTAAGGTAAAATGAGGTCATCAGGATGGGGCTTACTCCAATGTAGCTGGAAAAGGAAAGGAAAGTCGGACACACAGAGAGGTGTGCATAGACAGACGGAGGCACAAGCAGACGGAGGCACAGACAGACGGAGGCACAGGCAGACGGAGGCACAGACAGAGGGAGGCACAGACAGAGGGAGGCACAGGCAGACGGAGGCACAGGCAGAGGGAGGCACAGGCAGACGGAGGCACAGGCAGACGGAGGCACAGGCAGAGGGAGGCACAGGCAGACGGAGGCACAGGCAGAGGGAGGCACAGACGGACGGAGGCACAGGCGGACGGAGGCACAGACAGAGGGAGGCACAGGCAGACGGAGGCACAGGCAGATGGAGGCACAGACAGACAGATGGAGGCACAGACAGATGGAGGCACAGACAGAAGGAGGCACAGACGGACGGAGGCACAGGCGGACGGAGGCACAGGCCTCTGTGGACATCCTGTATGTCAGTTAGTCCATCCTGCTGACAGGGGACCGTTTAGGATTTTTGTTAGACCAGTGAGATAAGAGGGCGAGGCACTAGCTCAGAGAGGGTGAGCGAGGCCCAGCTGCACACACAGCAGGCATGTTTCCGAGCTGGGGCTCACACCCGGGTTGCCGAGTGGCCAAGGAGGCAAGCTGGCTCTGTCAAGGGCACTGTCCCAGGAAGGCAGGAACCAGCGACCAGGCAGTGGGGGAAAGACAGGGCTGGCTTTTGGGGAGAGGGCAGGGGTCACTGGGGAGGGAGGGTGGCTTCAGGCTGGCCGTCCTCGAGACGGTGCCTGCTCCCATGGGCAGCTTAGCAGGGTGAAGCTGCAGGCCCTCAGAGAAGAAAAGTGGCCGCCATCTGTCTGGGTGCAGCCCTCTTCCTGGGCCAGCCCCAAAGGGCCCCTCTGAGCATCCTGTCCTTGGTCCCAGGGATCAGGCAGCCCGGACCTCCCCCTCCTCGAGGGCGGGGAGCAGCCGCCCCTCCTGTCTGGAAGCCCCGCTCGTGGGGGCGCCCGTCCGAATGAAACACCAGCCAGCGCTGGCGGCCAAGGCCCAGCGCCCGCAGTTTGCACAGGGGCAGTCAAGGTGCTTGGACACCTGAGGTGCTCGGAATCTCAGCGTGGAAGGGAAAACGCAGCTGCTCCACCGTCCTCCCACGCAGCCTCCGAATCCGGGCAGAGCAGGGCGAGCTTTCCATCAAGGTGACCTTGGTTTAAAATACAAAAGGGCACTAACTTGTTTAAAGGCTGGACAGAGGGTGGGAGAAACCGACAGACAGGTGGAGTGCTCGCCCCGCCAGGCCTTGCAGAGAGGGCGGCGGCACGCCTGGACCGATGCTCCCCCCGCTGCGATGCGCTCGCCTGGATCCCGCTGCAATGCAGATTCCCACGCGGTGGTTTGGGGGAGCCCGGACGCTGCGTTTCTAGCAAGCTGCCCGGGGACGGGTGACAGGGTTACTCCCCCTCCGGCACTTGCTCTTCGCCCCACAGCACCCACGGTGAGACCAGTGAGGACAGTGCTCCGTGCTGGAGGGGACCGGCCGCGTGCCTGACGCTCAGCTGCAGGTCGGACGCTCAGCTGCAGGTCAGGTGCTGGCCGCTGGCAGAAGGGGCTCGCACGGTTCTCCTGGCAAAGAACCCCTTCTCTGGGCAGCCCTGAAGCATGTGGGGCCCCCAGGCCTCCAGGGGAAGGCCTGTGTTGGCCTGAGTCTCGAGCTGTCCTCGCCCCCCGGGGGGAGGCCTCCAGAACAGCCTCAGCTCTTGCTCAGAGCACCAGGGGGACGGAGAGAGGGAGCACGAGCCCCGGAGAAGGCAGGCCTTTGGACACGGCTTGTTTCCTAAGCAAACCATCCAGAATTCGTTCTGTCTCATCCAAAAGGATTGGAGTCTCGATAGAGCTGAATGAGGGCCTTGAGTGGTACCAGGTGGGATCCAGGAGGCAGGAGGAGTCGTCTGCGCCCCTGTCCCCAGGTCCACGGCGAGCCGGGCCGTGACCTCACAGGCGTGAGGACACTGCTGGGCCCTGTCCATCCAACCTGACACAGGATTTCTAATTACTTCTCAAATAATTTTCAGGGAGATTCTATCCCAAGTCAGCTTGATAGCAGCTGCCATCATGAGTGACTGTGCGTTCGCCCCAGAAAATCCCAGGGGCAATGAATTTCATCGCTAAAGGAAATGTTCTGCTGCATTTTATTTCCTCACTGAAATATTTCTGTCCCGGGACTCTCAAAGGGAAGATAGGGAGAAGCTATCAGCTTCCAGCCAAACGCCTCATCTTCCAAAACATGGAAATTGGGATACGTGCCGTCTTCTGACCTGAGCGCCACCAGACCCCCCAAGTGCCGGCCCTAAGCCCAGCAGCACCCGCAGGGCTGTGCGCAGGATGGCGTGGCCAGCAGCCGGGGGCCTGGCCTCCCTGCAGGGGAGTGTGTCCTCGGTGCTTGCCAGGGGCTGTGACCCTCGCCCCTGCCCTAGACCCTCACCACAGCTTGTCCCAGAGAAGGGCAGTCATTCCTCTTGTCCTCATTGACTTGGGGAGGCCGGACAGCTCCAGTGCCTTCCCCCGGGCCCATTCCTGCACCGCGGCCGAGCTGGACCTCACCAAGCTGGCCTGCGGTGCCCTTTCGTCCCTGCTCCGAGCAGGACAACCCAGCCCATTTGGGACCCACAGGATAGTCTCCTGTGCGTGGTCCTGTGCGGGCATGATGCCCTCGGGTGGCTGGCTTCCTGTGCTCCTACAGACCAGGGAGCTCCCTGCCAACGGGGCGCATGGGGCCCGTGTCCACCAGTGACGTTCGGCGTCCGGCAGCTGGGGCTCGCTCCTCGTCTGGGAAGGGTCTGCTTCCGGGAGTCCCGAGGGTCAAACCCCACGCTCACGGCACATCTGACGAACACCCGCAGCTGGAAAGGGCATCAACTCAGCTCAGGAGGTCGGCATCCGCAGACTAGGGGCTGACTCCTCAAAATCTTCCTGTTAGGTGTGGGTCTTCGTGCGTGATTTCACTGTCTCTCTCGGGGCAAAAGTGAGTGTTTGTAGTCCTTTTCTATATAGAAAAAATTAAGGTACACATCACTCTATAAGTGATTAACACAGCAGTGCTAGAAGTGCCAGGTACGGGCACCTTCATGTCGCCTCGGGAGCGTCCGCCGCCCAGCGCCCGGCTCAGCACCCCGCGCTGTCGGAGGGGGCACTGCAGGCATCCGGGGGCAAATGCACGGCCCCCCCCTCTGTCGCAGGAAGACTCCGGTGAGAGGCACAGATGAGTCCCTGGCCCTGGTTCCGGGACAGCCTTCTCCCAGCCCCGGTTATGGGAACATGGGCCCCGTGGCCGCAGACCCAGGGCCATCTCGGGACCACAGACAAAGGATGCAGAACTCGTCTCAGAGACTCCGGCCCTCATGCCCTTGAGCACGGGGACCAAGGTCAGCACTGCCCAGCTGCGGACTTCTCGTTACACAAAACACGTAAACAAGTAAAGAAATATGCACCCATTTCGGCCTCTGTGGCCATCTTTGCTGCCAAGAGCTAAACCTGTTCCTGACTCGTGTCTGTCCTCACCCCCGCTGCTCAGAAGTGGGCTCGGGACAGTGTTCGCTGAGGCAAGCAGCACACCGGTCCCTAGAGAGTTCTGAAAACCAGACGTGGCCTCCTCTGGAGGCCGGCGCCCCGGTCTCAGTCCCGGGCTGCAGCCCACGGGGTGGAAGGGTGAGCCCTTCTTTGCCCTCCCTGTGCACCAGTCAAGGTGGCACCAATGTTTTCGAGGCTGGTAGAGTAGCCGTCACTCCAGAAGCCTCCTGAGCAATAACCCAGCTGAAGGGAGCGAGTTATAATGAAAGTCTCCGAACAATCAGACAGTTGGGGGCTTCTCCCCGCGGGATGCTGACAGCTCCCAATGACAGAGGCTGCAGGTGGCAGGGGAGCTGGGACAGAGGGGCAGTGGCGGTGTCCTGGGATGCCCAGCCCTGGCTGACCCGCTGACCCTCTGGGGCTGTTCACCCCCCTTCCTACACCCTGGCCTGGCCTACTTCTTCCCCCGGGCTCGTGCCTCAGCCTCTCAGGACTGGGGCCGTTCACTCGGCGTTTTCAATCCAGACCCTCGAAACTCTCCAAGTTCAGGGAAAGGACGAGCATGTGTAAGCGTAAAAATCCTTCATGGCCTGTGGGCCTGGACTTTAGTCTGACTCCATGTAGAGACCTTGGAAAAGTCACCCCATTGCCCTGTGCCTCGGTTTCCCCATCTGTAGGTGGGCACGACATGACAGTTCGCTACCTCATGTGACTGTTAGGACTGAATACGAGGATGTGACCGATGGAAAGTTCTGGTCAGTCTTGAGTCGATGTGGTCCCTGGGATGAGCGCAGCGCGGGGTGTGAGAGCCGTGGCTTCTGAGGTCTCGGAACTGGCCGCGGGGAGCTCTTTAGCACTGATGCATGTGGCCACGCACGCCGGCGCTAAGGGTCCCCGGGAACAAGTCTGTGCGACAGCTTCGTTTTACAGGTGATGAAACAGAGACCGGAGGGAGAGAAGCCTGTCCAGGGCAGCGGCCCGGGGTGGCGGCTCTGTTCTGCTGGGGATCTCCCTCCCTTGCAGGCTGGTGCCTGTGCCGCGCGGGCCACAGTGCGTCAGCCGGACGTAGAGCCCCCACACAGTGCACGCTGCCTTCCTGGCACCCTCCGGGGCAGGCGTCTTTGTAAAGGAGGAGATCCTGTCATTAATAGCAATAACTATTTTTAAACAAACAAACGGCTGCGGGCCCTCTATTCAGGACACTTTCCAGGGAAGATAAAGCGCCCGCGTCCCAGAAGGGGTTGCTCATGGGGAGGGAACCTGCCTTAAAATAGATGTGAAAACGGAGCGTGCATGGTCAGCAGCAGAACTCACATTTTGTTTTTCGTGCCACAAAATCACAGCCTCATCACCCTTGGGTGGAAGGGGACTGGGATGAATAATCACCTCCAATTATGTGGATATTCTGTTTGTGTCCCCATTTGGCTCCGATGAAAGTTATCTTAAATGTGACTGGTTACTGTGTCTGGAAAATGCTAATTTCGCAGGACCCAGGGCTGGTGGCAGCAACAGAATAATGAAGACAATATCTGGAGGTGAGAGACACAGTGCTCCCGGAAAGGAATCCGCACCAGCTCAGGACATGACCTATTTTGATGGTGGTGGAGGGAGACGCGGCTCGGGAGAAGGGGTCGGGGAGGGTGCTTAGAGGTGAAGGAATCGGGCCAGCGGGGGCCTGGGGGGCTCCTGATTAAATGCACCCCACTCTCAAAGCTGAGGAGAGAGGCTGATGGTGGGCCTGACCTAAGTTGGGGAAGCCCTGTACTGGGGAGACCTGGGTAAAAGGGTTGGTTGAGGGGTCTGGGCTGCAGACCCAACTGGAGTCACCAACATGGCGGCAGCAGAGAAGGCAGTCCTGCAGGCAGGTGCATGCGGGGTGCTTGCACAGGTCGGGGGTGGCCGTTCAAAGCCACGGAAATGTAGTCAAACTACCCTGGAACCGGACATCAGATCGGTCAGGCTGGGAATCCTGCGACAAATTAAAGCCTGTGTTTCCTTCCCTTCTACTCGATTCCCCACCTGCAGGAAGTGTATTTTGTTCTCCCAAAGACGGACTGAAGAAATGATTATGCAGAGCGCGCTGGAAAGCAAGGATGGCATGTCTTAGCGTTGATTTCTACCGTCTGTAGAGCAGATCATATCATATTCGATCATGTCATATTCCATGTCATGATCCCAGCAACCTCGCTGAGTGGACACGACCGTCTTCCTTTCACAGGGGGAGGAGTTGGGGTCACGGAGGCTGCGGAGGTGTCCCCGGCTGCCCGCTACGGACCGGACTGTGCAGTTTCCCTCCCCATAATCAAGCCCTCCTGGGCCATGGGCACTTTACCTTCCCTGGATTTTTGTCCGGCATATATGGGAAACAGTTTTTGCTGGTGAGTGACAGGGTCTTTGAGCAGGATTGCCGTGAAGGCTGTGCACAGCATCGACGTGTCCCTTCCGGTACCACGCCCCAGAAGCTGGATTCAACAAAGCAAGTCTTAAAAATAATGACTTTCAAGAAAATGATCAGAAATTGGCAGAAAAGTCCCTATATTGACTAAATTTTCTCTTGGCTAGGCCTTGTCTCCTCCTCCCACACCCTGTGAGCTCCTTGAGTCAAGGGTTGTGTCTGTTTTTATCCCCTAAGGTTCCTATCCTTGCGCTATGAGACCCGTAATTCCTCACCACCTTCCTGGCGACTTATGTCTGTTTCACCTCGTTGGTGATAAAATGAAGCCGCTAAAACTGCAGGCTGGCATCAGACTGCTGTGGGTTCAAGCTCTCCGTCTGTCTGTCCACGTCTTTCTGTAAGCCCTTAATCTATTCAAGACTCAGTTTTCACTCCTAAGCTAGGGGGACAATGTCCTCTTTGTTATGAGGATGTGCTCATGTACGTAGTGCATCTTGCAAAGTGTTTGGTACAAAGTAAGTTCTGTGAAATGTGTAGATAAAATAATAATAATAATTAATAATAAGCTTTACAATAATAGACATGGGGGGAATAATGTCAACAGGCCATGATCTGAAGGAGAGTAATTATACCCCTAAGATAAAAGCAAAGAGAAATCAAAGATGTGACAAAAGGAGCAATCACTTCGTGGAGGTTACGGAGGTTATGCTGTAAGTTCATCTTCTGGCAGGGGGTCAAAGCTTCAAGCATGAAGAGACGGGTCTTATTTATTCCAACGTCAAACTCACTGTAAGCATATAATGATGGTTTGTTGAGAGAATGAGTGGAGAATAAATCAAAAGTTCTGGCAACTGGGTTGTTTTTGGATGGGAGACCATCCAAGGTGAGAGTGTTCCCTTAGCTAAGGTATTACCATGCAACAGTGACCATATACTGCCTATATTCATACAAGTTTATTGCCAAAAATCACTAGAATATGCACCATTAATTTGAATGTGTGTGTCTGATATTGAGAATTCCTCTTGCTAATCATTCTTCCAAATTTACAGGGTACACATGCATACACATATTCTTCTATCCATCCACCTATGCACCCTTCCACCCATCCACACACCCTTCCACGCACCCATCAAACTATCCATCCACCCTTCCACCCATCCACACACCCTTCCACGCATCCATCAAACTATCCATCCACCCTTCCATCCACCCACACACCCTTCCACGCATCCATCCATCCATCCATCCATCCATCCATCCATCCATCCATCCATCCATCCAGTCCATCTACTGATCCATCAGTCTGTTCATTCATCTAGCCAGCCGGCCAGCCATCCACCCACCCATTCACCCTTCCTTTCCTCTCCTTCCTCCCTTCCTTCCTTCCACATATCCGTGCATCCATCCACCATCTACTCATCTATTCATAATCCATCTACTCATTCAATGTTTTTTGAGAGCCTACATGTGCCAAGCTATACAGTAGGTATAAGAGGACACAGCATGAAAAAGTAAGGATGATCCCGGCCCTCCAAAATTCACTTTGCAATTAAATAGACAGATGATGTGAGAAGACAATAATTTTACACATAGATTCTGTTTAGCAAGGAGGTAACTTTCCTGGAAATAGTAGTTGTAATAATCTACTCTAATATTGGCAATAACCTTTTCTTTCCTTCATATTTTTAAATATAAAAATTTCTGAGTCCATAGCTTTGTCTAGCTAGCATTAATTTGTATAATTGTTGGTCAATACTCCCAGGCTGAGAGATGTTTATGATGCTTTTCATACTATTAGAGCAATTTTACACATCCCTAATTGCTTACTGATTGCACAATCTTTCACTCTTAGATCATTTACTTGGAGACATCTCGAGTTATAAAGCTTGGATTTTATCATGCAGGTTAATCATCTTTCTTCATTTCATGTTGGCACTCAAAAAATTATTTGCACAGCCAACTGTTTTTTTCTTTTTCCATCATGGATCAAAAGTGTTCATCCTCTCACAAGATAAACGGTGGGAATGGAGAACAGTGGGACTGCAAGACACAGCCAACCTGTGACATCATTGGGAGTGTGGAGAAATGTGTGTATGTGCTGGAATGGCATGTATTTTGGCAACAATTCGCAGTTTATGGCTGCGTATGGCCATGAACGAAGCTCTGCGTATCTAGTCAGCTGAGGGCACGTTGGAAGGACACCATATGCAGCCTTCCTCATGGCGGCTCCCTGGAGGGGGTGAACGCCGTGCTGGGACATACAGAAGACAGAGGACCAGGACCTCAGTGTTATCTGACAGAGGTGGCATCCTCCTCAAGCGTCAGACACAGGCTTTCTGGGAAAGGACCAGAGAAGGAGCACTCTTGGGAAGAGTGTCGGTGGGGAGAAGTTGGCCACGAGCTATTGCGACAGAGCCCATCAGCCAAGCCCCTGGAGCCTGCAGTGGCCCTTCAGAGCTTGCTCTTGGAGGGACGGGAGCTGGGCCTTTAGAGCCCCGTGATGATGTCATTGATGAGGATGCCCCAGAAGGGGGGTGAGTTTGGATGAGGCAGCTCTCAGCTGGGGGCAGTGCCTGGAGAGGGACGCAGGTAAGAACCACCAGCTACCAGCACTCCTGGCAAGAGGGGTCATGAGTATGCAGCTCTTAGGTGGATGGATGGGTGAGGAGGAACTGGGGGGTTTCCACAACATCTGCTCCATCCAGTATCACCATTCTCAAAATCAGGTGTTCTCCTGTGGCCCACGCCCCCTGCAGCTCTCCTTCCGTCTTCTGCCCTCCTTCAAAGGCTTGCTTCTTGGGAGAGGACAGGGTGCCACCTTCTGTTTCCACTCCCTCCTCAGTGTGTTCCAGTCTGTCTTCTGCCCCCATCAGAAGTTGCTGCCAAAATAAACCATGACCTCCATCTCCCCAGTGCAGCGAAGAGCTCAGTCCTCAGCAGACAAAGCGGATCCCATTCTCTTATCTTCCGGGACCCCAGACTCCCGCCTCACCCCATAACATGGCTGTGCCTCCACAGTCCTCCTGGGCGCCCAGCCTCCTCTGTGGAACCCTTGTCGGGGCTCAGACCTGCGTCCCCATCTGGCCCCGCTCCGTACTCTCTGCTGAGCACACTGCCGCGTAGCGTTTCCTCCCTGCTTTGCTTCTCCAACCCTGAGCTCGTCCCCGTCGTCAGTAGTGTGTCTCAAGTGCACGGCCAGCTCTCCTGCCCACACCTCTTCCAGTGTCCTCTGCTCACTGCAGAGACTGTGGACCACCCACGTCTCCAAGCCAGAAAGCTGAGTCACTTTGCCAGCTTTCCCTTTATTACTTCTCAAATTCAGTTCGCCGCCAAGCTGTGCAGCTTAGGTCCCCCCGCCCCCTGGCCCCCCCGCGTCTCTGCAGCTTCCCGCCACTGCTCTGGCAAAGCCGCCTCACCGCTCGCCTGCACCACGGTTCGCCTGTGCCTCCCCGAGTCTGAGTGATGCACCGCCGGACTACGTAACGTCCTTCAGTGGGCTCCTCTCCCTTTCCCCACGCACACGATGCCCTCATTGTGCCCGTGGAGGCTCTACCTGGTCTGGCCTCCACCTGCTTCGCGGCACACAGAGAGACGACCTTGCTAGGATGCGGGGAGAAGACCGAGAGGGGCCCCCGGGGACCCCCCACGCTCCGTCACCTGGATCTCAGCCTCAGGCCTCCAGAGCTGTGAGAAGATAAGTCTCTGTTGTGTCAGCCCCACCCCCCATCCCATCTCTTGCGTTCTGCTACGCCAGCCTGAGCAGAGTCATACACGGGCCAAGGTGAAACCCGGCATTTGGTGTCAAGTAATTCTGGAGAAGAGATTTTTTAGTAAACAGGAGAGTAATCAATATTTTCACATTGCTAAAAGATTCAGTGAAAGAGGAACTGAAAATCTTCCGTTCAGTATGCCAACAGGGAGTCCATTGTTGTTGTGAGGGGATTTCCAGAGAACTCCTTGGGAAGAACAAACGGGACGTGGGAAAAGCAGATGCCGTGGGAAGTCCAAGTTCTCACGTGGTGAGAGAAGGCGAAGAGAAGGAACCGGGCAGCATGGCAGTGGGAAGTGACCATGGGCCTGAGGGGCTTTGGGGCAGGAGAGCAGGTGCACAGACGGCGCCAGAGAGGGATGGAGACGGAGGGAGCCCAGGAGGTCCCTGGGAGGCCGAGACCCCCGCGCCGGCACGGCTGGGGAGCCACATACAGCAAAAGACAGAGATGGGCAGAAGGAAGGGTGGGGGCCCAGGTAGTCCCTGAGCTTGGAGCTCGGAGACGGAGGGTCGTCTCGCAGAAGCTCCGTGTTTCTCTGCAAATCTGAGGGCTGCATTTGTTCATTCTGGGTGCTCCTAGGGACAGCAGTGTGGGTTTCGGTTCCAACAGGAGCACAGCTGCTTGTCACGATGGCAATAATAGCTAACTTTTACTGGGTCCTCATCCTGGACCAGACAAGACACTAAGCACTCGAACTGGACTCTCACATTCGATTCTCTCCGTAATCCGATGCATTCAGTATTAGGACTGCTATTTTGCAGATAAAACAAATTAAGATGCAGAAATGTGACTTCCTCTAGCGCACCTGACAGGCACGCAGAAAGGGAAAGCTTGACTGGCGGTTGGGTCCCCATCTCCTATGCTGTTTTTGCCTAAAACGTACGGTTGCTGCATAGATGGATAGAAGTGTCTTCTAAAAGTAGAAGATAAAGGGAAGTCTGGTCATTCTAGCCTCCAAGTTCTTAAACTAGCCACTTGTTAGGTATGCAAGAAAGAATAATTCAAGCAGTAGGATGGGATTATAGTAACCTGGCAGTTACACCGCCAGGCACCCCGGAAGCCCAGGCCCGTGAAGATTCTCCGGGCTTCCTCCCCGGCCGCCCCCCACCTCGCCCGATACAACTAGATCACCTGCATCGCCTCTGCTCCAGTGCATATTGGGGTCACATGGAACATTCCATGTAAAAAAAATTTCTATGGCTAAGAACATGGAAAAAAGCCATTGGAGTAAAAAAAAAATTCACTTCTGTTGTAGCCACAGGATTCTGTGGGAAGAATTTTCTGGTGGAAAGGGGTGTCATGGTGACTGGCACGACTGTCTTGTCTGTGCCACCTGGGTCCCTGTCTGCCCTTGAGTCCCCTCCTCTGGCTCCTAGCCAGATGCTCTCCTCCTCTGGGAAGGTCATTCGAGCTTCTCAACCTGGAGCTCCCATCTTAACCCTTGGTGCTCGTGGAGCCCTGCCCCCTCCACGAGTTTCTGACCTTGTGACGGGGAGGAAGGTCTGAGCTGGGGAAGCAGTGGCCGAGGGGAGACGCTGAGGCCGCAGGGCACAGACTGGCTCTGAGCAGCCCTCTCCACCTGGCCTCGCTGGGGTGCTCTCCCCTCCGTCCTGGGAGGATGAGAAGGCAGAAGCAGCAGACACGCTCTGTGCTCACACACAGCGCCTGACTTAGCTGTCCTGCCCATTCCCGCAGCGTCCCCGGGGAAGCAGGGGGCAGCAGGGGCCGTCTCTGCTACAGAGGCGCAGGGCAGGCAGACGCCTGGACGGGCACCTGCCTGTAGCCGGCACTCGGGCGGCTCTGCTCCCAGGGTGGGTCCCACAGAACCCCACACAGACTGGGATCTCACCTCCTCCCGTTCTCCATAACCTCCATTAAGTAGCACAAGAGATGAACACGTGGGAGCCATTAGGGAACTCAGCCGGGGGCACGGCTTCGGTGTTTCCTGCTTTCCAGCAGGGCCCGGACCCGCCATGCAGCTGAGGCCAGGCTCGCCTTGTCCTGGCTCTCCCGTTGTCAGGCACTTCGGGCAGCAAATGCCTGCTCAGACGTCCGCTGGTTTGCAGAGACCCCTTTCTTCACCCCTGCGTGCCTCTGTGCACACCAGGAAGGGAGACACTGGGATAGAAAAGAAGGACTGAATGCCATCTTCCCAAGGGGAAGCCAGCACTGGGGGGGCTGGGCCTGTAGCCTCCCCTCCATTTGGCATGCAGTCACAAAGCCTCCCGTCCCCCACCGGGAGTGGGGGTGATCAGGGGTCCCTGAGCTGGTGGGAGGGTCCGGAGGCTGACGACCAGCCGTCCGCGGAGGCTCTCCTGGGAGCGGTGTGTGAGGTGGGTATCCCCGTCTCCCTGTTTTAGGAGCCCCTCCCTGCTGTCCGCCACCCCCAGCAGTATCTGACTGAGCCAGGCCTGGGCCTTTGTTGTGACTACACTCCTGGCTGCTGTCTCTATCCTTTTTGACCCGCACCTGCCCCACCTGGGGGGGTGAGGTCGTCAGGACGAGGCCACGGCCGCTCACACTGCGGCTGCCGTTGGGAGCTCCTTCATGCACCTTTGTGGCGAAGGCCCCGTTAGACGATTTACAGAGCCTCTTTCCCCAGAATGATCGGGGGCCCTTGAGGGAATTTCTCATCAATGCATAACAGCAATAAAAATAAATAAGCTGTCGTTGGAAGGGGGAAACAGGAGAAGCAGAACACGGGATCTAATTATGAAGGGGAGAAACGGCCAGACTGCAGGGCTCCAGCTAAGGTTCTCAAGCCCTGTTGGGGGCCGCTGCTGGCGGGAAGGGCTCTTGGCGTCCGAAATGCGTGCACACGGGCCGGGTGAATCACACGCTGCTTACACCCGAGCAGACATTCGGGATGAGGGTAGGTGTAGCAGACAAGGAGTTGCCCATTGTTACCTTGTGAAACTCCCCTTCCTTCTCCCTGATCTCACCACTTCGAGGGAGCCCGCCCCCATGCTCCTCCCAGGCGTCCCCTCCCTGCGCTCTGCTGCAGCGTGGGTTTCTCCTCCTGGCCCTTCCGTGGCATCCCCTCTGGGAACACTGACCTGAGGACAGCCGTGGCGGACCCCGTCCACGGGATGAACATCGCTGCTGAGTCAGGAAGGGAGGGCGGAATGTGGGAGACCCGGCCCATCACAAAGAGCCAGTGCTGGGCGGGGCTGTGACCCGCAGAGGAGTCTTGCGGCCTCCCTGACCCACCACCACCGGGCGGCCCCCCACGTCCTGGTCGGTTTGCAGCCTGGCGCTGTGGTGGGGGCGGCAGTGGGAAGCACAGACCGCAGGAGAAAGGGGGTTCTGACACCGGCTCGGGCGGACCGGCCACCTCGGGTCCGCCGGCTGCGGTCCGCCTGCAGGGCTGGGGCGGCTCAGGGAGCAGCGCCTCGTCCTCCGTCTGCAGACCCCGTGCTGGTCAGCCCCGACGGCCCTGTGCGCCTGTGCGCCCCCGTGGGGGCTAGCGGGCCGCTGGGTGTGCGCCACACCCCAAGTCAGGCCTTCCCCGAGAAGAGGGAGCAGGGAGTTGAAGTGCAGCGTCGACATTTCCCCCGCACTTTGAATTAAATCCAGGCATCCCTTCCCAGGACCGCGAGGCAGACGCAGCTCCTCAGCACGCCTGCCCTGAAGTCACCGACCTCGGGATGCTGGATTCCTCTGAGGGCGAAAACGCTTAGTTTTATGTTAGAAGCACAGTTAACATTCAATCTAAATGGAACAAAAGCCAGATTTTTAAAGTTCGTTTCCAGTCAGTTATGGAACTCCAAAGCCATCCAAAGGGGCTCACCTGGCAGGAAGGACAAGGGGCGCCCAGCCGGCCCCGAGGCCCCACTGAGCCGGACACAGGAGCCTCCTGCAGAGCCCGCAGTCCCCTTTGTCAACCATCTCCCCGTGTGGGATCCCCACGCCTCCTCCCGACAGTCTTCAGCTTCCTTTAGGTTAAATCCCATCCTCTCCCAGCCCTGCAGATTTTCTCTTGACCCACACCACCTGCAGGGACTGGGGCCGGGGAGGCCAGGGCCCGGAGACCACCCTCACACCACCAGCCAGCCACGTAGGCGGGCGCACTCCTGAGCTGGCAGGAGGCACCTTCACTCCCTGCACTCTGCCCCCACCCCACCACCGGCCCCAGTGCCTCTTCCTTCCATGGCCTCTGACCTTTCTGCTAAAACCTGACTGCTTGTAAGGCCTGCGAGAGCTTCAAGGGTCACCCCCAGGGCCCAGCCCCTCCCCTTGAAAGAGCACTGTGGGAAAGACAATTATCATATGGTTTCACTCATTCATGGAATGTAAGAAGTAGGAAGATCGGTAGGATAAGAAGGGGAAGAAGAAAGGGGGAGTAAACAGAAGGGGGAATGAACCATTAGAGACTGTGGACTCTGGGAAACAAACTAAGGGCTTCAGAGGGGAGGGGGATGGGGGAATGGGATAGGCTGGTGATGGGTATTAAGGAGGGCACATATTGCATGGTGCACTGGGTATTATATGTAAATAATGAATCATGGAATATTGCATCAAAAACTGGGGATGTACTGTATGGTGACTAACATAATAAAAATTATTATTAAAATAAATAAAAAGAAAGAGCATTGTAGGTGGAATCACAGACGGCAGGCACAGGAGATGGGACCCTGGGGAAAGCTGTCTCCACGGGACTGTCGACTCCTCGCACTGTGTCTGTGTTTCCCCAGTCCTAACTCTGGACCCACATTCTCTGACTGCATTGCTGGCCTTTTGAAGCACCCAACAGTATCCCACAGTGGGGTAGAGACATTAGAATGAATAGAATACAGATTCATGCTGACACTACAGCTTGAGAAGGACCTCCAGGGTAGAGTAGAACAGTGTATCTGTGAAGTCTGTGTACCTGCTGAATCCCAGCTTTGCTGCTTCTTAGCTGAGGGGTGACTGGCGGGAACGACGTCCTTCTGAGCCTGTTCCCGCACCTCGAAATAGGAGGAATCCTACCCCACTCAAGGCTTGCTTGGAGACAATGTAAGTAAAGTACCAGCAAGGGCTGATTTCTGGAGCAGCTGAAATGCACAGCAGTTCTTACAGTTACCACGGCAAAGAGGCTTCCCTCAGCTTCCCGCCCCGGGAAATGGATGTGGATGTAGAGATCTGTGAGCAAAGCTCTGGGCTGTTCTCTGGAGATAGGAGGTGAATGTATCAGACTGGGGGTGGTGAGGGAAAGCACCCCTCGGGGTCGGAGTGAGGGGCGTGGGCTCACGCATCAGCTCTGTTCTTTGCTGGCTGGGGGATTGGGTGACTGGCCCAAGACTCTCAAGCCCACTTCCTCGCGAGCATGGTGGGGCAGTGGTCCCACTGGAGACGGTTGCTGGGAGGCGTTAACTGCCATAATGCGTGACTGGGTTATGTCTTCGTGGCCCTCAGGCGTCCAAGAGCCCGTGCCCCTCGTTCGCGTGAGCTCAGCTCAGGCTACGGTGCAGAAACCTGATGGGAACAGGACCGGCGTGGTCCTGTTGACCAAGGCTTACGGCCTGCGGGGGGACGGAGCGAGCGATTCTCACAGCTCCCATGCTTCCTGGGACTATAGACAAACTGACACTGACTTCTGGATGCGGCTCCACACCTAAGAATCTCCAACAGCAGACAGGTAGTGTGAACTAAAGGCCAGAGGAGGGGCTTTCGTGTCAGACAGACCAGTGGCATTTGGGCCAGTACATGTCTCTGTGCCTTGGTTTCTGCCTCCACAGAACTGAATTTTAAAAACTGACCTCACCGGCCTGTTTTGTGCCTTAGCGATAATGTCTGTATGGGACCTGGCTCCTGAAAGCACTAAGTAAAAAATGACCTATTATTATTGTAACCTGAACAAACCCGAGTCTCAGCTCCAGCCTTAGGGCTTGTCTGGAGCAGAAGGAAGTGGGCAAGTCCGAGAGGCAGAAAACCTGGACCACCCGCTTCCTGGAGGGAGCTGTGAAGGGGGGCGGGTCAGCGTGCAGGGCTCACAGGCTGCATCCCTGCCCCCTCAACCCCCGTTGTCCTCATAGCAGCCGCTCCCACTGTTCATAAAATGCTCCCTGCCCTCATCCCACGTCCCTCCTGTGTCGGTCCTTATAAAGCAGCGTGGTCACTCCCTCTGTCACTCTCCCCATCACTTACCACTCAGCACACCTAGGTTCTGACCGCCTGGGCAAACAACAGACCTCACGTCCTCAGAAGCTGGGAGGGGAGGGTTCGCTGTCCATGCCTGCATGTGTGTAGATGTGTGCACCTGCTTACCTGTGTGTGTACACGTGCACACACTGTATGTACATTTGTGTGTGCATGTGCACGTGTGTATGCTGGTGTGCACACGTTTGTGCATGCATTCACGTGAGCACGTGCATATATGTTTATGCAGGTCCCCTTGTCACATTATCTTTCCTTTGTATTTTCCACCTACTCCCCTGACCTCGACATTTGTCATCAGAATTCTGCATCTCCACCCCTCACTCCAGTATCACTCCCTCTGCTGCTGTTGGGCGCTGTCCTCCCGGCTCTGATGCCCTCCTGTTGTCGCTGCTGGTGCCCTGCTGCTCTTGTAGACGCAGCGCTCACAGCAGCAGATGCCACCGTCTGTCTGTCTGACTCCATGAGTACAGAGTGAGTTTCAAAGGCAGGGACCCGGTCTGAGCCAGTCCTGCGTCTATAGCAACTATTGCAATATCTGGGGCATCGTAGGCTCCCACGTAATGAGTAAAATAAGGAATAAATGAAGTTAATAAAATTAGTATATAAATAATAGATGGGAAAAAGAACATTACTGATAAACCACTAACTCAAGTGTATGTACGTAATTAACTCAAAGAAATAATTACTGTATGTTAGCACAAGATCTCACGTAAGCCGCAGAGCCATGCAGCCCCGTGTCAGATCGGGGTACTTCAGAATTCCTATCATATACGTGCCACAGAAAACGTGCGCTAGACTTGGCCCAGGATCATTGCCAAACATCTCTGGGATGTCGTTGACATAGAAAAAATAGTGAATGGTAAGTGCATAGCTTGGTGGACTTTTATAGATGTGTATACCCACGGAATCACCACCAGATGAGATACCCAACATATCTACCTCCCTACTCACGCCTCCCCCTCCCCCTGCCCCCCCCGCCCCCCCCCCCCCCCCCGCACACCTTGCCTCGTGCTTCTTCCCAAGAGATACCACACCAGAGTAACGTTTCTAGCAATCACGGGCCATGGTTGCAAAGGGAAGCTCCGGCACAGATGGGACCTGTGTGTGGTGCACCCGTCGGTACTCCACACTCATCACTGTGCCCTGAAGACCACACTAGCACCCTGCTATGGGCTGAATTGTTATATTGAAGTCCCACTCCCCAGTACTTGTGAATGTGACCTGATTTGAAAATAGGGTCTTCGCAGATGCAATCAAGCTAAGACGAGGTCCTCAGCATGGCCCTAATTTCAGCACGACTGGTGTCCTCACACAGGGAGAAACCCACGTGGTGATGGTGCAGAGGTCAGAGTGAAGCACCCACAAGCGGGGAATGTCAACAATCACCCCCATCACCAGATGTGTGGAGAGAGGCAGGGACTAGATTCTCTCTCGGAGCCCTCAGAAGGGACCGACCCTGCAGGCACCTCAATTTAAGACTCCAGACTGTGGGAGAATACATCTTTGTTGTGTTAAGTCACCCAATTTGTAGTGAAGGGAGCCCTAGGAGGCTCACATACGTCCATGATCCACACCCATGACAGCTAACATCTCTGCTACTTCTTGCGAAATGTCTCACCAACCTTTCCTTTGCTCAGGCTCATGAATAATGGGTAATTGTGGACACAACTTTGGATGATTGAGGATACAGTACAGTGAAGCTCTCAATACTCGTGGGGCTAAGAGACAAGGTTGCCCTTTTGTTGTCTCCCCAGGGCCTACGAGTTTGGACTCAGGGATGATATCTGTGATGATGATGATACATCATACCAAGTGTTTACTCATAACAAAAGTAATAAAATCATATCCTTTTTCTAGTTCTTAGGTATCTGAAGAAAAGGAGAGGGATGTGAAATTCATATCCCAGGGTCACCTTCTTAGGCCCCTGAGCACCTGTTGCTACAACATACTGTCCAGTTTGCTTCCACTGATCCTTCTCTTCCTCATTAAGCAGACTTGTTTCTCATCTTGAAGGCAGGTAGTCACATTTCAATCACTTTGCATGATCTAGTAACATCATTCATTCTCTCTCTAGGACACATTTGCTAGAGCTCTTTGCCTTAAGCATGAATATGGTTAATTCCTTATTTGATTTAGGAAATATTTACTGAACATCTATCAAGACCCTGGGACACTATTCAGGAGTGGAGAGAATATCAAGAAGTATCTATGACCCTTATTCTGAGAAAGCACATATTGTAGTTGGAATGGGATCAACTATAAAGCACATATGCAGAGAATTTTTAAACAACTATTCCAGAATTTTCTGTGAGTTTCAGAAGTTCATCCTTGAAATCCTCTTCAGATCTTACTGGTACTATTCAATTCATAATACGTTTTCTTCCTTGAAAAGAAATTTCTGCTGGAAAGTCCCATTACCTACTGGAAAGGGCATTTTATGGGGTTGGAATCAGTATCAGCTGAAGAACACAATTCAGGGGGTTGCATTTGGATTTCTTTGTCACCATGATGTGATTATAAACTTCAGGCAGATTTTCATACTTGCAAGGCTATACGTGGCTCTGTGACCATGAAAATGTTGAATCATACTGAGACTCTGAGAGCTTATCAGTCAAGGACAAACATTTATAGAATAGAATTTGCACAACCAGCAAAGCAACTCTTGTTCTTATCTTAACTGTCAAGAAGATCCAGAGCTGTGCCTGTGCCTCCTGGTCAGGCTTATGGTGGGCTCCGCTCTTGACCATTGCTGGCAGTCTTTTTCTCAAGTCAGCACTCTGTCCTTCTTAGGTCATCGAGGGGGCAGGACATGCTACCTCCAGCAGAAGACATTCTGAGTAGCAGAACTTTCCAAACCTTTTCTCCCATGGATCAAAGTCTCAGTTGTGCAGAATTCATAGCTGAGAGTTAAATTGAAAGATGTCAGGTGGGCTACCCTATGTCATGACTGTCTGAAGAATTCAAACTACTTGTAACTTACCTGATGGCAGATGATCTTATGGGGAGCTGAAGTCATTTTGGAAGAGAAGCATGTCACACTGCTCGCAGTACACTCAAGAACGCTAGAAATTATTGCTCTGAAAACACTGACTGGATGTTACGTCTACCTCTCTGGAATATTTTCTCATTTTTAAAAGGTTGCACCAATCAAGTTATTTAGTTTCGGCAATAAGGTTACATCCTTTTCTATGGGTAACCCAGAAAGACTTTAGAAATTATAGGACGTTTCCAAGGGAAGCAGGTGATATGGTTAAGCTTTTGCTCTGTTGTCCTCTCTGCTTGGAAAGACGTCCCTCTCCCCTCATGTCCTCACCGACACCAGATGATGGATTTCACTGACCCTCCTGACTGTCATGCCCTGATTCCTCTATGCTCTTTCCAGCCTACATTGTCTTCTATCCCAGCACCTGGTCATGCATATCTGTTCAGGCATCCATAGTTTTTCTCTGGTGCTCTAAACGCCTTTGCAGCTGGAACTGAGTCTTGGGGCACTGGCGGCTCTGGCATCCATGATGCTATCGGACTCACGGGAGGAGCACATACGTATCTTCTTGGCAAATGAACAAATGCATGAATGGACTGTACAGACTCCCAGAACTGTCTTGCAATGACCGCAGCAACAGCTGGCATTGTATGAATCTTCAAAACCCTTATGGGCTAATCCATCATGACCACCTACTGTGTGCCAGGCACGTGACTGACACTTCAAGGAGCGTGTCTGAACTGTCTTGTGTCTGACTTTAGGAAACAGCTGGGAAGAAAGGGTACTTCGGCTTGCACCTCCCTTCCGTCATTTTCACATAGGTTAATCTCCAGTTTTAATTAATTTGGGGTGTATTTTATACTGTCTCAAGCATCTCTACCTAGAATTAGATGGGGGCGCAGAGGACAGACAAGATTATTTGCTCTGCTTCTGTTCCCACTTACTCTCAAACAACCTCTTCCCTGAGGATGGGACACCGTGGAGAGGAGTTGAGGGAGTTCCTCCTGTGTGCTGTGTTTCTGTGACATGCAGGCCCAGGAGCAATGGGACTACTGCCGTCTCCATGTCAGCGAGCATGACGGGCACCCATTGGGGTGGCTTGAAAACAGCAGGTCTGCAGGAAGCAGATCTTCTGTCATTTTCAGTTACCCAGTGGTGGGATTTCTGCAGGACTACCTACGCACCAATCAGAACAATAGAAGGAAATCAGAAAGTGTTTCTTTTCTGGTTCCCAGGAATTGGTGAAGGGGGATAGCCTTGTATCTCTTGACTTACTAGGAAATCCAGAGAAAGCTGCTCCCCAAAGGATCCTCTTCTGTAGTTAAAGATGATCTTTGCCAAGCGGGAAGCACCCTGAGCTTATGAGCAGGTCCTCGGTCCCAGAGCTCTGGTGACTGATGGTGGAATTGCTCAGGACACCTGTCAGTGGTAAAATATTATCACGTGCAGACCATTCGGGCTCTTGTCTGCTTCTACAGCTACCACAGCTTGCCAAACAAATCCTACCGTCTAGAAATTTCAAATCGGTATACGTTCACAGTGTCTGAGCCAGACCAGACCAGAATTGATACCTCATTAACTTTCTGTCCTTCAGGGTAATAACAAGAACTGGAATGTTGAGGAAAATACTGGTTTTTAAAGTTTCAGGAAATTATGAAGGAAATCGTGTAGATAAAACTTCAGGATCATGACGCCTGACGTAAGCTCATCAATCATCTTTCCTGGGCATATTCTCTCACATTCAAAGCCAAAAGAAACTCAAAAAAAGAACAAAAGAAAGATACTTCATCTCATGTGTTTAGTAAGTGCAGGGCAATACTCCATCACATGCTAATCTTCTTTGAGATGACTATAAAGCTGACTGTTTTTTAAACAATAGGAATTAGGAGGCTTCTAAGCCTAGCAAGACTCTAGAAATGATTGGATTTGTTGCTGACATTAACTAATTATATTGACTCATCAAAATCATCGTAGGAAATTTCCCAGAGAGTCGAAGTCAATCTATCAACGCAGTTTTAATCCCCACCGTGTGCCTCCCACAGTCCGCTGCTGTGGGTGCTGAAGTCTCAGAGCCTCCCTTCCCAGAGGGGCTGCACCTGCCGAGAGAGACGAGGCGTGGAACTTCAATGACAGCTCAGTGCGTTACCGAGCTTTTAGGGGAGATCATTCTAGATTACAGCACCACATTGTCAGTTGTAAACTGTGCACCTACCACAAAATCAAACCAAAGATTTTCTTCCCCAAAAGCTGCCTTTTATTGATTTATTCAAGAAATGCTTGCTGAGTGACTACCACGATCTGAGCCCTGTGCCGGGTAGATGGCCATGAGAGCAGTAACCATGGAGCTGTGATCAGTTTGGGAAGGGCATCAGGACCAGGGTGCTCGGGTGCAGGGAGTGGGGTAGGAATGGGGACCAGAAGGACTTCTCCAGCCGGGGACAGCCTGAGCCAGGCTCTGCAGCCTATCAGGTGCTTGTGGGAAAGGCAGCGGGGACAGGGCAAGGCCCTGTGGCATCTGCAGGGACAAACACACAGTGTGGGTTGGCGGGCATGGGAGGTGCAGAGAGGAGACCTGGGTGAGGCGGCAGGGGAGGCCGCGTGGGGACCAGGCACACCGTGGCGCACACCAGCATTGAGGGGGAGGACGGGACACAGTTGCATGTGTATAGGCTGACTCAGGCTGATCCGTGGAAGACGGAGCTGAGAAAAGTGCGCAAGAGGAGCCACAGACAGGGATACCAATACGGGTCCAGATCCCTGGTGCCTGCAACTTTCAGCTCAAAAAGTTTAAGACTTTTTTAAGGGGGGAGGTGGGGGTGGAAAGAATTGAAAAAGACCAGAATGCCTGAAATTCAGAGTGTTAGGCTATAAAATGATAGAAAGCAAGAACAACTGGTGTGAGAAACATATACAGAAATATACATACCACATATATACAGTCTGTGTGTGTGTGTGTATATATATATATACACACACAAGCCCCTTAAATACAGTATATTTATGTATAAATGCATGTAAGTATTTCTATAAACTTATGTATTGTTAATGTGTAAATATAGGGTATTTATATACATGCATGCAAATAGAAATATACACAGATGCAGTCCTCTGATCCTTCTTAATATCTTAGGGATGTGTAAGACAGTATCTGTGCTTAAATAATGTTGTTTTTGGGGTGCCTGGGGGGGCTCAGTCGGTGAAGCATCTGCTTTCAGCTCAGGTCATGATCCCAGGGTCCTGGAATCAAGTCTGGCATTGGGCTCCTTGCTCAGCGGGAAGCCTGGTTCCCCCTCTGCTTGTGCTCGCTCTCTCTCTCTCTCTGACAAATAAATAAAATCTTTAAAAAAATAAAACTAATGTTGTTTCCGATGACTTCTTTCTTTCTGAACATCCACCCTGTAAGAAAGCACTCCAGTCTTGGTAACTTGTTTACTAGGCGCATACTCTGCTAGACACTGTGATAAGGACTTTGGATTTGTTTTCTTAGTTAACCCACACACGGAATCTGGAAGTAAGTTATCCTCATCTCATAGGTAGAGGTCCATGAGGTTGGTCTGAGATGAAGCAGTTTTCCAAGTGGCATAAAAGTGGAAACCACTGTAGGTAGGGAGCAGGTCCACTTGGACATTGGGAGCCCTCATTCTCAAGCTAGTGGGGACTTGGATCATGAAGTCTTCTGATTTCCCATTTGGGACAAATCTCACAGATCGTTCCTCCAGGCTCGTTCCTCCACAGCCAAGGGAAACTAAGACTGAGAGGCAAGCTCCTTGCCCCTGTTGCTCAGATCGTAAAAGGTTGCACCTGGACGCCAGGCGTCTACCTCCCTGGCCTGCTACTTTATTATAATAGTCTTCAATATGAACAATAATTGAAAGTGAAGACATTGGTTTATACACACTACAAAACAAAAGTTTTAACCAAACTAATGAAGAAGCAAATTCAAATGTTGCTTTATACAAATAAGGTCCCCTTAGAAGTTATATGTAAATCACACCTTTGCAAATCGAATTGTTGGCCCTTCACTTGGGGCTCATTGGGTAGTTCCCAGAGTTCTTAGACTTTAAGGTCCCTTGCTTTTTCCTTATCATCAAAGAATTTATGATTTATTACTTAAACATCCAAAATGCTGGAGCAGAGCTGTGAGCTCCAGATCCACAGGACTTCTGCAGTGTGAGAGCCCTCTGCAATCACGCGGGAAATCGTAGCTGTGTGTGTCTGCACACCCTGAAGTTCCTTGTTTACAGGTGCTGTTTTTCTGGGGAGCTAATCCATAGTTCTCATGAAGTTTTAAGGAAATGCACCCCAATTTACAGGCAACACTAAAATATGGGAACTTTCAGGCCAATAAAGAGTTACTGACGGAATAATACAATTTTCCGTAGTGGTGCTTTTGACAAACATGCTGATTTTTAAGTAGACTACAAGGAAATGCAGAGGTCACTGCAAACAGGTTCTCTTGGCCGCTTAACCATTTATAAGCAGCCCAAGAGTTTCCAGGCTGAGGACAGTAAGAGCCCAGGCTGTCCACCCATGGTGTGCCTGGGTTCTTAGACACTTACTATTCTGCTGTCCGTGTGCTGCCTGCGCTATTATGACAGCTTCACATGTGTCTCTGAGCGCTTCCTCTCCAGGCTGCTCCTTCCACTTTGGGAGGCTGTGATTACTAGATTGTTCCTTTCCGTAGGTGCACGCTGCTACCCTGTGATGGTTAGTTTTACGTGTCAACCTGACTGGGCTAAGGGTTACACAGAGAGCAGGAACAACAGTATTTCCGGATGTGTCTGTGAGGTTGTTTCCAGAAGATATTAACATTTGAATCCATAGACTAGTAAAGGAGATCACTCTTACCAAGGTGGGTGGGCATTAGCCAACCAATTCCCTAAGGGCCTGAACGTAACAAAAGGGCTCTGAGAGAGTGAATTTGCTCTTTTGCTTGAGCTGGGGTGTCTACCTTTTCCTGCGCTGGGATGTCAGCTCTGCTGTTTCTCAGGCCTTCACACTCTGATTGGGACTTTCATTATTGGCTCCCCTGGATCTCAGACCTTTGGGTTTGGCCTGGAACCACACCACCCACTTTCTTGGTTCTCCAGCTGGCAGATGGCAGATCTTGGGACTTCTCAGCCTCCATAACCAACTGTGCCCATTCCCATAATAAATGTATCATCTATCTATCTATCTATCTATCTATCTATCATCTATCTATCCATCCACCCATCTATCTATCCATCCATCCCTCCATTTATTCATCTATCTATCTTTTCATCCATCCATCCATCCATCCATCCATCCATCCATCCATCCATCCATCCAACCTGTTGGTAATGTTTCTCGGCAGAACCCTAATATACACCCTATTTGCCTTTGTCCCCACTTCAGGGTTGGATAGACATGTCTAATGATGTACTGTGCTCCTGACAACCACTGTTGCTCCCTGTGTCTACCGTCCTCCATGCTCCTGTCCTCAGCTTCTTCCCTTGACTCTCAAACCCCACCCTCTCTGGTCTCTGGTACCCAATCAGATGAAGATGAACACCAGAGATGAGCTCTGACCAGCTCGAAGTAGTTAGAGGGACATCACTTCCCCTTTTCCTATCACTACACTTTCCTTAAAAAAAAATCTTAAAAAACAATAACTTCCTGGGGCACCTGGGTAGCGCAGTCGTTAAGCGTCTGCCTTCGGCTCAGGGCGTGATCCTGGCGTTCCAGGATCGAGTCCCACATCGGGCTCCTGGGCTGGGAGCCTGCTTCTTCCTCTCCCTCTCCCCTGCTGTGTTCCCTCTCTCGCTGGCTGTCTGTCACATAAATAAATAAAATCTTTAAAAAAATAAAAAATAAAAAAAATAAAAAACAATAACTTCTTTGGCACTTATATCACACTGAAGGCTCATAAGACAATAAAAAAATCTCTTTTTTTTTCCCACATGCTATCTTTAAACCATGGTTTTTCCCCTATGCCTCAAATGTCCAGTTATTTTTATGAACAAAATATAACATTTTCTATTTGTCCATAATAAATTCTATTATTTAAGACTCACACCCTTCTGTGACAGGCCCCCAGGGGCATCTTTGGAAAACATTATAGAGAACAGTTTACAAGCGGGATGGAGCGGTCTGATGGTGCCTTACTGTTGCCACAAATTTGACTACTTTTTATTACCTACATCTATATGTGATCAAATTATTGTTTTGTTTTCCACTGGCCTTTGCTATCATTTGACACATCATGGTCGGCTGTGGTTTAGGGTATCTTTGAACGTGAAATTGGGAAAACTGTAGAAGAGAAAAACAATGTTCCTCATTCTTTTCAAGTTAGTATGGTTCCATTCACCTTCCTCTAAGAACATGTATTCCTAGCTTTCTCTGGGTGTCCCATCCTGCCTCCATTATTGTATCTCTCCCTCTTCTGCCACCTTCAGCTGCCAGCCTGCCGGGACCACAGGCAGAGTGCAGGAGGTGGGTTTGCCCTGGTCACTGGGCCCCACCTGGAGTGGTCCTGCCCGGGACCCGGCTCACTGTACTAATGTTCTGTGTGTGTGTGTGTGTGTGTGTGTGTGTGTGTGTAAGATTTTATTTATTTATTTAACAGAGAGAGAGCACGAGCAAAGGGAAAGGGCAGAGGGAAAGGGAGAAGCAGATGCCCCACTGAGCAGGGAGCCCTACATGGGGCTTGATCCCAGGACCCTAAAATCATGACCTGAGCCAAAGGCAGACACTTAACCAACTGAGCCACCCAGGCACCTCTGTTCTTGGTAAATGATATTTTTACAGGACACTAGGTGACTTTAATACATATTATGACCCAGAATAACGGAAAGGTATCACCCTACTTAGATATTCTCATTTTATAACAGAAACATGAAGTTTTATAATAACTTGGAAATGGTCATCTTTATTTAAATTGAATATCTTGCGTATACTATAGTCATGGTTCCATAACACATTCCAAAGCTCCAAATATAAGTTATATTGACCCATTTTCTGAGAAAAGTACAAATTAATATTTCCTTTAATTTTAAGTAAAAAACTATTCTTGTGGGTTTTTCTTCACATCACTTTGTCACAAAAAGACAAAAAGGACATTTAATAAATAATAACAAGAAGAAAAATGACTGTAGAGTCATTCACTACTTTGTTCACAAGAAACAGAATAGTTTCCAGTGCAGATAAATCTGTTAAATAATCATTTTTATGGTCATTAAAAGTAATTTACAAATGCACAAATTGATAACATGCTTTGCTCAGTCACACCACATATCATTTATTTCACCTATAAAATCTTACTGCATTTCTAATTAACCATGCTCATAAAAGGTTAACAATAGGAAAGCCACAGCATCATGCTCGCGTGATAAATACTCATCCTCTTTGTCTGCTTGCCGCTACCCCTTCTGCTGTGTGCGCCCACGCACACACCCCGTCCTGACCCCCTTTGTGTGTGCGCGCGCGTGTGTGTGTGTGTGCGCGCGCGTGCTTCTCGAGTGGAGCAAAGATGCTAATAGGAGACAAGCTGAGAGAACAAGGGCACTCTGCACCACGTACGTCTGTGCAGGCGGCACCTAGAATCAAGCCGCTTCCTGTAGGGAGCTAAAACCGCACTGCTCTGCAGATACCTTGACGATGTCTTTAAAAGTTCCAAATATTTCACAGATTAAAAAGTCAGGTTAGCCAGATGACTAGTTGTAAGGTCACATATGCTCACATTGGTCATAGTCCTAGATACCAATAGCAAGAGTAGAGAATTAAATTCATGAAAGCATCAAAACTCCTTACATAAAAAAAACAAATATAAGACCTCTAACCGAAAACTATTCACCATTATTGAGAGAAATTAAAAAACCAAATAGATGGAGAACTATACCATGCTCGAGGCTTGGAAAAATCAGCATTTGCATTAATTTCAATTTGTCTCAAACTGATCTGTTGGAACAAAGTTTTAGCAAAGTTGTTTTTCTTTCGAATATTAAAAAAAACTGTTTTTAAAATTCATTTGGAAATACAACTGGCCGGGGCAATCTTGAAAGAAGAAACCTATAGCTGGGGGATGTAAGCTACCAGATGTAAAGATCTATTATAAAGCTATAGTAATTAAGGCAGAATGGTGGGATAGATTAAAAAAAAAAACAGAACAAAATAGATTACAGAATCAGACCCACACATAAAAGTAACCTGATCTGTTAAAAAATATATTACTATAACATAGTGGGCAAATGAAATTCTTTTGGATTAATTGTGATAGGTCAATTAGCTATAGATATATATGGAAAAATTAATTTTATTTTATTTTATTTTATTTTATTTATTTTTTTTTTTTAAGATTTTATTTATTTATGTGACAGAGAGACAGCCAGCGAGAGAGGGAACACAGCAGGGGAGTGGGAGAGGAAGAAGCAGGCTCCCAGTGGAGGAGCCTGATGTGGGACTCGATCCCGGAACGCCGGGATCCCGCCCTGAGCCGAAGGCAGCCGCCTAACGACTGCGCTACCCAGGCGCCCGGAAAAATTAATTTTAACTCCTACTTTACCAATTCACAAAAATAAATTCTTACACACTGCAGATCTAAAAGTGAAATATTAAAAATAAATTTTTAGATGAAAATGATGGATCATTTTTGTGAGTAAGAGTAGGCAAAGATTTCTTAAAAAGGACAAAAACCTGTAAGCAAAACAGTGATATATTCGACTATAAC
The DNA here is from genome assembly GCF_023065955.2 of Ursus arctos. Classification (NCBI taxonomy): domain Eukaryota; kingdom Metazoa; phylum Chordata; class Mammalia; order Carnivora; family Ursidae; genus Ursus; species Ursus arctos. The sequence continues at coordinate 83,942,662 of NW_026623100.1, forward strand.
AAGATTGAGTACTTTTGTTTATCAAAATATACCATTAAAAGTATGGAAAGACAAACCGTACAGAGAAGGAGAATAGATACATCTCTCCAACAGAAGGCTCACACTGAGAATATGTAATGAACTTGAACAAATCAATGGCAACAAAAAAGCCAATCGAAAAATGGGCAAGCCACTTAAATAGGCACTTCATAAAAACATATCAAAATAACCAATGAATATATAAAAAGATGCTCAACTCCATTCATCATCAGGAACATGCAAATTAACTTTACAATTGAGAACTGTCAGAAGAGCTAAAATGAAGAAAGACTTTCTATGCCAAGTTATATTGAAGATTGGAACAGCCAGAACTCCATACATTTCTGGCAGAAGTATAAATTGGTACAACTTTGGAAAACAATTGGACAGTTGTACAAAAACGTTGTTAGTAGCACTATTCACAATGGCTAAACACTGGAAACCCAGCACCTGTGCGAGAGATCCGGCAGTTGCCGCGTCACGCGATGGGGCTCGGGGATGGTGAGGGCGGGCGCACCCAAGCCACGGCAATGTGCGTGTATCTCGCAAGCCCAACAGCAAGAAAAACGAGCTGGACGTGGGAGACTACAGGCTGTGTGGTGCCTTCTACCCACATGAATTCCAGAAGCGGGCAAAATGCATCTATGCTGTGCTGGTCAGGACAGCAGTTACCTCGGAGGGGTAGCTTCTGGGAAGCTGGTTATACCCAATTCTTGATTAAGGTTTAATAAATACAGGTGTGTTCTGCTTGTGAAAATTCTTTGCACCATATGCTGAATATAACTACGATATTATACTTTTGCAAATGGCTGTTATCCTTCAATAAAAAAATCCCCCGAATCATGTCTCTTCATATCAAACAATGTAACTTGATGAAATCGATGATTCTTCCAAACCTTTAATTTCAAAAACTGATTTTTGTGTCTGAGTGGAGTTAAGCATTCTTGACTTTGCACGGTAACCTTGCTCCCACTAGCCAGTCTGGCTCAGCAATATTCATTCAGATTCCTAGAGAGTCTTCAATATAAAATTCACACAAACTCTTTTTTTATACACTACGTTCAAGGTCTCAATAAATTTTGGCATGCCTTATTCTGTGATGAGAGGTGTTTTCCTGTAAAATCTGTGTTCAAGATCATCTCTCAGAGTGGAATGCGTATCATGGTCTATATTAATGTAAGTTTCATTATACTCCGGTCTTTCTGGACTGTGTCTGTGAATATCAATTAAAGAAGAGTTTATCGATGTCATTTTGGAAAGTGTAGCTAATAAAAATGTGAGGCAATATGAATATTTTCTAGTAAAAATTTTTCCTACCCATAGGTTAAGATGTATTTTTGAATGGCTGGCCAAATGCCAAGCCGGCTGTTTCTACCTGCTCCTCCCTCCAGGGTCACAGGAGGGCACAGAGGAGGAGGCAGCACCCCCACCCCCACCCCTTGGTTGTCGGTTATGTCCTCAACGGGGCAAAGGGCCCAGGAGGCGAGCGGGCCGGGAGGTCCTGCCTGCCCTCCACTTGCAGAGCCCTGTGCCCCGGGGTGGGGCTGCCTCTGCTCCAAGCAAGACTTGCATTTTCTGTTTGGCAAAAAGGTCTGGTGAGTGCTAGCCAGATCTTACCTTTTTTAGCCAGATTTCTCCAAAATCTTTTTTCCTCAATCTCTGTTTCTCTGTCTAAACCAGTGATTCTAAGACTTTCAGAATAATGTAAATACCTTGATCTTAAATTTTTAAAGGATTAGGTGGTCTTGGTCTAGAATAGCCTTATTATCTGTGACTATCTAATTCAGATTGTATATCAAAAAAGTGACAGCAAGCCTATAGATACAGTCCATTTTGCCATTCCTTGACATGATTTAATGGCCGAAACAGTAAATAAGTCCCTCAGATCCTTTTTTTTTCTATTTTGTCCTTGTTTCTTCAGTCCAGTGGCTTTCCTTGCCTGCCCCTCCCAAGTCTCCCCAGCCCACCCCATGTATGTGGGTGCACACACACTCACGTGCACTCACATGCACACACTCACGCACAGACACGATTCACACCCACACTCAGCACCCATCCCAAATCACTTCAGAAACATTTCTGACCTAGTCTTTTGAGTTTTCCCGTACTTACAGTTGGCATTTCTCATGGTCTGGTTTGCTGTTAGGTCTTCTGTCCACAAATTTCTGAATGGCCTTTACACTCGGCTCGGCCATGTGCGCGCAAGCCCCCTGGAGAAAGGTAACCGTAGCCAGTCGTGCAGCATCGGGGCAGAGCCACCGATAGCCCCTTGTTCTTGGCATGTATGTTGTTTTAATGCCGTGTAATTATGTGAACTTGAAGCTGTACTTGGGTTTGAGAATTGTCCTTGAGTGTGTGTTCTGCAATAAATTATTTAAGTGAGATGTGGAGGAACTAATTAGTTAATAACCATAATTGGGATTAAAGAGTAATTTTGATTTTTAAAAGATGCTTTAAAGGATAAATATTCAGTTGTCTCATTTTGCTATTAAGAAGAAGCAAACCTCCTTAAGTGACTTCACATAATGGAAAGCACAGGTGGGTTAAATGCTACCCTGGGTGTGAGGTGACGAGTCATTGTCAAACCCCCGCTGGAGGCAGGCTACCAGGAGCAGTCTGCTCGCTTGTGCTCTGCCCGGAGGACGTCGACTATTATTATTTACGTTGTATGTTGCTCGGTGAATGTACCTTGTGCAGAACAATAGATTAAATCGTGCTGAACAAAGAACACGATTCCAGCCCCCAGGAGGAGACTTAAATTTTAGATGCTAAGTGACACAGCTCAGGCCTTGCAGAGTGGGTGTGGGGCATCCTAGGCGCTGTGAATTAGGGAGGGGCTCGAGCTTTATCAGCAAGAGAAGAAAGGCCAGCACTGGGGAGTAAGGAAGGCAGTGCTTGAAAAAGAAAGCACTGTTCAGCTTAGCAGAAAAGGAGGCAGCAGGAAGGAGGAGGAAAAACCCAGACAATGAAGGAGCTACCAGGCCAGAAGATGGGCTCCGCGGGCCAAATTAAGTCAGCCCCTACCTGTCCCATGCTCCCCCTGCTTCAAGCAAGCTCAAATATGTGTCTACGCCCAGAGACATCTTCACACGTGGCCTCCAAGAGAAAACCCAGCTGCTTACCTTGGCATCGCAAGGGCTTTCCCCCTTGGTTCCAATCCACTGTGTGTGTCCAAACCCCTGGGCCCCCAACATCCCTACTCTTCAGGCTTCCAACACCCTGACCCTGCAGTCACTCTCTCCCTCCAGACCAGGTAATTCCTCCACTTCTTCTGCAAGCAAGCGCTGAATGAGTGTGACATTTAGTAAATTCTCCAGGAGTTCAGAGAAAGGGTGATGTTTGGTAAGCCTTATAAAAAAAGATTTGAGCTGAATACTCTTCAAAAAATCTGTATGATTGAATTTATTAGTCAGTAGGTTTCCTTAAATTTCTCTTTCTAAAGTCCTATCAAAATATCAAGGCATTAATGAAGAATATTATTCATGATCTATAATTCATTACCTCAAACAGTTGGTTTTATTTTCTTTTAATCTTCAATTGTATCAATACGTAGATTTACATAGATTTACTAATAGCATATATTTAATTGTATTTGGTTTCATTATTTTTATATCACTATATTATTTTGCCTCCCATAATATAATATTAATATTTATTCTATACCGTAGATTTTCATTGCCACAGACATATAGCCATTCTTTTATTGCTGGATACTTGCATTGTTTCTGAAGTTTTATATATAAGTGATGGTAAAAAAAACATCTTCAGGCATCATAGTATTTTGATTTGTTTTGATTATTTCCTTAAAATAAATGCATTTATTTTAATGTACATGAGAATTTTAGGTCTTATTATTTGACCTATAATTTGCCCAATGATGTGATTATTATATTAATTAATTAATTAGTATTTTGATCTTATTTTTGTTTTTATTCTTTCTTATACTTTTTGTCTTTTTAATTTTTAAAATTTTGGTTGTTTAGCTTTTTTCTCTCCTTTATTCTTTTTCTTTTTTTGATAATGTGATTATTAAACAGGCTTCCTGATATTTAACACTTCATTAGCAAATTTCAATATACATAGCAATTGCCCTGGAAGCTTGCTTAGAAATAGAGGTTGTCTGAGTTTTACCAGGAGATCTATAGACACAGGGTGACTGAGGTTTCTGAATTGGAAACATCATCTCAGGTGATTCTGATAAAGATATTCATGTTATCAAATATAAAATCAGAAACAGACAGATACAAAGAAGTAAGGAAGGCCTAGTTTTATCTTGCCTCAATTGTCCAACTAAAATACTGTTCTAAACATATTGCAAAAATTTAGGTCAGCACATCATCAAGAACGATTACGTTTTTAGTATTTTTTAAATGTTCCTGGATGTTCCTATTAAATGCATTTTCATCCTATGATAAGTTACTTTATTTAAATATTAATTTATTTAAATGAGAGGCTAAAACACTTGAAAGATAATAGTATTATTTAATAGACATTTCATTTGCGAACAGGCGCAAGATACAGGCAGTTCTAAGCATGAAACGTGAGTATGTACAGATACAGTCACTTTTGTAAAGAACGCACCACAAACTTTAGTGTCGTATAGAGCTTTCTCAAAAGCTTAAGAGGATCACACATTCTTTGTATGTTTCTTATTATGCTCATATAACAATGTACAAAACTTACCTCTACGGGTTAGAATAACAAGTCCGAGACATTCTTTCCTTGAGCCATTTTCATCCCCAACTTTTCCAGAAAAAAAAAAAAAAAAAAAAAAAAAAGGACAATTTAACCAGCTAAGGTGGTGTACCTGATTTGGATGGCAGAGAAGGTGGACATTTAAAAGGTAGATTTACAAAGAAAGGGTACAAGACAGAGATGATAAAGTCTCCGTGACCCCTGGGTGATGGCTCTCTCTCCAGAGCCCCGTGCAAGAGCTGGAGGGGCTTGCAGACTTGTTGATATAAAAACGCATCCCTCGATTGGCACAAAGCTGGACCGAACTGCAGAAACCTTGTTGACTTGGGTTCTGTCATCATAACCTCTGACTAAATCATTGGTTAAAAATTAAACTAAAAACAAGACTCCTAAAAAAAAAATTAAACTAAACTATACTGTACACCTGAAACTAATATAACACTTCATGTTAACTAACTGGAATTAAAACGAAAACTTAAAAAAAAAAAAGAAACTAAACAAGAGCCAGGGAGACACCTAGATAGGCAGGCTTAAGAACAAAAACAAACAAACAAAAAAATGAAACAGAAACTTCTGTGACTGCACCCAGAGCCGAGAGGAAGACGGATTCTAGGCCTGTGTGCAAGCTCTGGAATTATCTAGTAAGACAAAACAAACAACCCCGTCCCCCATGAATAAAACCCCACAGCCCTCTGCAGAGAAGAAAGAAACAGAATCCAGAGTTGTTTCAATGTCTTATCTACAATGTTCTATTTCCAACCAAAAATTAGTAGACATACAAATAAGTAGGAGAATATTACCCAAACTAAGGAAATGTTATCCTGAAGTTATGTTACTGTTCAATTTTGTAATCAGTAACTTAGAAGCAGTCATTATAAATATGTTCAAATAGCTAAAGAAAAATATGATCAAATAATTGATTGAAAATATACTATTAATGAGTGCACAGTTAGAAATCTTAATGGAGGAATGAAAACTATGCAAAAAAACAGATGGAAATTCTAGAGCTGGGATGTTCAATACTTGTCATAAAAATTCACTAAGTGGTTTTATCAGCAGCTTTGAGATGGCAGAAGAATCAACTTAAAGAAGATAGACCTATAAAAATATCCAATTTAAAGAGCACAGAGAGAGAAGATTGAATAAAAATGAGGAGAGACTCATCACGCTTTCCAACAGATGTGTAATTGGAGTTCCAAAAGGAGCAAAGAAAATACAGATCACACAGAAAATAGAATGATAACGTCTAAAAATTTGCTAAAATTGATAAAAACTTTGGTTTATATATTTTTAAACTCAAAAAGCCCCAAGTAAGATCCTCACAAAGATAAATGCATCTAAACATTATATTCAAACCTCTAAACACCTAAAGACAAAGCAAAAATCTTGAAAGTAGTGAGAGAAAAATGACAATTCACATATAAAAATACAATGATATAACTAATAATTGACTTCTCATTCAAAACAATGAAATCTATAGAAATTGGAATGTGTTCAAGTACTGGAAGAAAAAAAACATGTCTTCTATCTCTAATGAAACTCTTCTTTAAAAACAAAGGCAAAGGGGCACCTGGGTGGCTCAGTCCTTAAGCGTCTGCCTTTGGCTCAGGGCGTGATCCCGGCATTCTGGGATCGAGCCCCACATCAGGCTCATCCACTGGGAGCCTGCTTCTTCCTCTCCTGCTCCCCCTGCCTGTGTTCCCTCTCTCACTGGCTGTCTCTCTGTCAAATAAATAAAATCTTTTTTAAAAAAATAAAAAATAAAAACAAAGGCAAAACTAAGGCTTTTTTACTTTTTACAGAGAGAGAGAGTACGTGAGTCAGGGGAGGGGCAGAGGGAGGAGAGAGAGAATCCCAAACAGACTCCCCACTGAGCAGGAGCCCAAAGCGGTGCTCCATCTCATGACCCTGAGATCATGACCTGAGCCGATAACAAAAAGTTGGCCATTCAGCTGACTGAGCTACCCAGGGCCCCCAAAACTAAGACATTTTTAATGCACATTGATAGAATTCTATTGCTATCAGATCTGAGTACAGTAAAAAAATACTGAAGGAAGTCTTTCAGACTGAATGTACATGAAAACAGATAAAACTTAAGGTCCCTGGGAAGAATAAAGAGCACAACAAATAATAAATATGTGGGTAGATATGTAAGATCACATTTCTGTGATTTTAAAATGAAATATTGTTTTATTATAAATATATTTATAATATATTTTATTATTTGTTAAAACAATATGTAAATATATTTTTAATGTAAAATATTGTTTTAATATATTAGATATATATATACATCTTCAGTTCTCTTGATTTTATTAAAGACATATGACTGTAAAGCCAAATTTATAAAACTATATTTTGTATTATAATGCAATTATAGTGTATAGTGTTGTAATACATACGATAATAAAAGCACAAAGGTGTGGAAGAGAATGGAGATACACTGGCATAAAGTTTTTACATTATATTGGATGTATATTTGAAACATGTATTAAACATATTTTTAGCTGTTTTTCATTTAAAACATTCAAATACCAGATGCATCAAGTTTGGCCTGGACACTTGCAAGTCCTATCACCAGCCCACTAACTGATCAGAACAACCAAGGCTATATGGGATTGTCAGAGTCATGATCACCTTTTATGAGAAACTTATCATCCAGCAGCAAAAAGATGATCATTCATAGGCTACTTTACAGAGCATGGGGGAGAAGATGAGCCCTTCCAGGGCTTGAACTGGGCACACTGCCGACTGGGTGGATGTTAGTGGTGTGACTGGGGGAGGGTCATGCGTAGGTCTCCCACTTCACCCACTTGTTGCCTCATTAGTACTGCTCCCAAGCTCTTAACACGCCTTCTCCTAGGATACAGGCCAGCTTCAAAGTCTACCCCAGAGGATCCTGTTGATTTAGACAAATACCCAGGTGTCTAATATCCCTCTTGTGAGTACTTCCTGTCTGGGAAAAGCAACTGATCTGGAAGATGATGGAGATGGCGGAAAGTTCCAGGGTCACAGTGAGGTGGGAATGGATCATTTACTAATAAGATAGAAATTCCAAGAAATCCCCAACAGAGAATGGGAGCCATGGGGGAAATGCCCCAGGACCGTATCTCTTAGGGGTTCTTTGGATCACTGACGTGATTTGTTTTGTTTTTTTCCAAGAGTGGAAATAAATCCCCTGAGGCTGCCATGCCAAGCTCCCACTGCTTCTCTGTTCCTTTCTAGAAACAGGTACAGAGAATCCTGTGTGGTCTATCTCAGGAGTGTAGCCTGGGCCTATTAAGTGTTCTACCAGCTCCTGAAATCAGAGTTTCAAGGCATGCATATGTGTATTAGTTCATTCAACAAACTTGCCAAATACTTTCCATTGTCCTGGTTCTAATCTCCTATGGACGTTACACTGATGAATAAACATGGAGATCTTTTCTTGTAGGATCTAACAGAAGAACATCTGCATATAGCAATGCATGCTAAATGCCACATGAACACTTTGTACAAATTGAGCACCTTGTTTGGCCCTGTGTGCTTTGGGCTACAATGTGATCAGGAAAATCTTCCTTGAGAAAGTTAAACTTGAACTGACTTAAGAGATAGAATTTTCTCAGAGAGGAAGGAGACAGCTCTCCAGTTTGAGGTAAGGATTCAGAGTCATGGTTCAGGGGTAGCAATGCCCCAGGAAGAATGAAGCAGCCAGATTCAACTGGAGGAGGTAGGTGGGATGGGATGTTCCAGGAAAGTAGACAAAAACTGGGAGAACACAGCCAGGCTGCAGACCCAAGACTTGCCCTGAACGAAATGATGGATGGTAGATATGGAAAGTGATGGTTTAGGAACCTGATCTGGAAACTCTGCGGACAGAGGATCTGAGTTAAACATAGAAGTAGAGAACTAATTCAGACCCTAAGGCAGATAGTAACAGGAGAAAAGTAGTAGAAATGGAATATAGGGATAGATACAGACATATGAAGATTCTTTGCTTTTCTTTTTAAATAATTAGTAGGTTTGAGTGGCAGATCGAATTGAAGGATGGAGCAGAGAGGGCAAAAGAGTTGGAGGCGCTCTCCCTGGACTGAATCTAGGGGGCTGGGCGAATGCGAGAACCACAGCAGCAAAGGCAAACTAGGAGCCGCAGGGGACTGTGGACAGAGTGGGAGAGCAACGTGTCAGCCTCCCTGAGGCTGAAACATGAAATGCACAACTGGAAATGATAATAGGAAATGGAATGTGAGTGATCAGAACTCCTAGGAAAAGATAGTGAGTTACCTTTTGGGGTGATTGATACAGAAATGATACTGGAAACCCAGGAACTGCTGAGGTCTCTGAGAAGGAACTCATTTACAGAAGATGTCTCATCAAGTACCTTGACATCTGCAAGTCTGTGCTGAGCAAGTTAAACTTGTGTTCGACCCCTGTGCCTGCCGTCCTTCCTCCTGTTCAGAGCTTAGATATTGCATTGATTGCAGTATGGACAAAAACAGCAGTCATGGATGCCAGATCAAACGGACTGTCATTTATTTATGACTTTCTCTACGCATTTGAAAATTCTGTGAGAACTGCCCTAGATGGAAGTTTCTGTTCTTTGCGATTTATTGCCACTTCGCCAATTGGTATCTCATCCTTCGAATGCAGAGGATATCAAAGCAACAATTATTTATTGATTTCTGACCATGTGCCAAGCACTGTGCTAGGCACTGGGGATACAAAATAAATAAGTCATGGTCCATGCTCAGAATTGATTAGAGGGAAGGCCACATAGGCTGTTACCCATTATAAAAGTATATAACGAGTACACTAATAGAGATATAATCAATAAAAGAGCTATAATAGAGCTATAAATCAATAAATTACCATGGAAGTATAGATGACGGGAAGGGAAAGCTGCTCCCCAGATGTGACACTTGATCTGGGCTTTAAAGAATGAATAAGAGTATGGGCAAAGCCTTCCCGGGAGGCAGAACCACAAGAACAAGGAGCGTGAGGGCGTGAAATTACATGCAATGTTTGCGTGTGTGTTGTTATTCATGTTAAAAAATGTCCACGGCTGGCTCCCACAGGAACCAAATACCTTGAAGGATATGTGTGGATCCATGCGATGTGTGCATGGTCATTTCTGAAACCAGGACAGCGGAAGTGTCACCGGAGCCCTGCAAGCTGACAAGGGCATCGATCGATCCAGCATTTCTAGAGTGATCTGTATGTGCGCTAGCATTCAAATCACGCGTCACTCCTAAAAGCCTTTCGACCCAAGTTTCCTTTGTGTGGATGAACATCAGGCAGTGAGAATGCGGGAAGGTGGCAGGGACCTGGACCCCCGCTGGAGCATTCTCCCCCTCTCACGTTCTCTGGACACCCGAGCACCTTCGTTGCCCCCAACGTGGAGGCACCTGAAAGCCAAGCATTGTGTGCTTCCGCTGAATTGAATACCAATGAGAATGAGTGTGTTAATTGTGATCTCTTGATAGCAGAGTAAATGTTGAACCAGCTTTTGTGTCTCTTAATTTCTTGACTTGCCAAAATTTTCCAGTTCATTTCGTGCAAGTAATTGAGGCTACTGAGCCCAGTGCTGGTGTTTTCCCCCAGCACTGTGGCTCTTTGAACGTGAGATCAATCTGTCTTTCTTGACTTCATTGTGGCTACCCTTGCACAAGACATGAAGGCGATTTGGGAGCTGCAGCTGTCAACCTATTGTTTGAACTCATGGCCCACGTGGCTCTTTTAGGGATACAGAGAAGACGGGCTTCTGCTGCAGCTAGCAGCGTAGCTCCCACCTTGACATCTGGCTGAATTCCTGCTCCATTTAAAGCAGCTGCAGTTCTTCCCTGTTCTAATGACTTTCCTTATTACCTGACAATCTATCTGAACTATCGACTCATTTCCGACCTGCCAGTTCTCTCAAAAGTTATGGAAATGGTCTGCAAATTGCAGCTTCAGCACCTCCTCCCCCACGCGCTGTCTGTGCATCAATAGATCCTATCGTAGACAAAGGAGAGAAGCTGAGCGAGTGTGCCAATGGACTCCCAGGTGCTGAGTGCAGGGGGTTGCCGCTGTCACTGGCTGACGTGACTATGTTCTGGCCGCGGGGGCGAAGGTTAAGAGCATTTGTCATTGGCCAGCATTAGTGCTCTCTGGCACTGGATTGGAAAGTGCAGGGAGAACTGGCCTCAATATTTTTTATGCACTATATATGTCCTATCTTCCTTTCTACTCTTGTTTCTCAAGAACCACTTGGGTCACATTTTTGAAAGAGGTTATCAGTGCTTTCAAATTCTTTACTATCTCTTTCCTTCATTCAGAGACATGAGGAAATTTCCCTGAGAGAATGTTGGGCTCAGGATTTATAGACAGCTCCGTCGAGCCAAGGACAGGCTTTTACATGAACCCATTAAAGCCCACCGAGTCTGGACTGCTACAGAAGGGGTGAAGTAGGAGAGAGAGAAGAGCACCAGACTAAGGAGAGGGGACTCGGCGCACCTGACTCTCGGCCCCTCCTTCCCCTGGGCAGGCTAAGAAGTCACTAACATCCCTCTCTCCTTACCTGTAAAAAAGCGTAAGAATGCCTTTCATCCTCCACACCTGTCTTCGGAATTAAAGCAGACAATATAAGTGAAAATGTTTTGAAAATTACAAAATGAATATACTAACTATATATCGTTATAATTATTGTTAATGTGCTATTAAAGGTCCGCTCTTTGCCTTCGGGGAGTTAGCCTAGTTAAGAGAAAAAGCAAGCATAACACAAATAATTTGAGTACAATTAGTTCTCTGCATAGAACCACTGATGAGTACATTAAATTCAGTAAAGGGAGACATAAACATTCAATGTTATATTTAGCTTCTTTTTGAGACCTGGTTTTAAAGTTTGGTCCTTAGATTGCTATCAACACAAAAATGGGAGCTGGTTATAAAGGAGATCAAAGCAATAACTCAAACTTACATCTCTGGGAGCTGGGTTCTAATATGGCAGCTCCTGTTCCTAGACTCACTGTGTTCGTCAGAAAGCCCTCACTCCTGGGAACATCAGCTTCCTGTGGTGGGCAGCCTCTGTCTGGGGTCGTCACAAAGCAGCATACAAAAGTTGGGGAAGAATGCAGGACCCACATTAGCTTCTCCCTCTGAGTGGCCATGGCGACTCGTAGCTTTCCTGATGGTTATTATATTGGATGGTGGCTGTTGACTTGTTCGTTCACAGACCTGGCTCCCCAGTGGAATTTACTCAAGGACAAGAAAAACACGTATTTTCTTCAATCCTCGACACTGCCAAAGACTGTGTTTTGCACATAATGGCACTTAGTAAATACTAGGGAAAAAAAGGAGGGAGGGGGAGAAGGAACGCAAAAGTGAACAATCCTACACAAACAAGAGGAAAGTGTGCATCAAGGAGTCAGGAGTGAAACAGATCAAGGAGCACATTCAGGCCTCAAAGAGTTGGATGACCACTTGGGGTATTTATGGGGAGATCACAGTCTACTGCAGATTATCTACCCAGCCTTAAAATTTAAGTATTTATTTGTTTCCTTATTCATTTATTGGAGTATAGTTGACAACATTACATTAGTTTCAGGTGTACAAAAGTTAATTTTTAACTTTTCATTTCGAAATACTTTCCGACTTCAATATCACCAAACCAGTGTATGGAAATCAGACTTATCCACACTTGATTTTAGAAACAATGGGCTTGAATTTTTCAAAATGTGAGCTCATATCATCAGTTTAGCTTACTTTTATTTATTTCATCAATTAAGCATAAAACTATTGCTAATATATTCTTACTTTCCATGAGTATTTTTCAATCGAGCAAGCAATCAAAATTGTGTACAAATAAATAAAATCTAAATTGCTCCAAAATGGTAATGACCTGCCACAAACTTTCTTGCAGCATCCATGGTTTTCCCCTGCCCATCACCATCATATTTCCCTTACAACGTGCAGCTCAAATGTTTCCTTCTCTTCTTATATTCCTCAAGCGAGCAAGATAATTTAATCAATTCAAGTTTTACCAAGCCAGATTTTGAATAATTTCTGAGAAGAAGCCTTTTAAACATTCCACAAATACTTTAAACTCATGGTATGCAAAATCAAGCACATTGCTTTTTTTCTCCCACTTTCCTCTCCCCGTGTTTCCTACACTAATTCATTCATTCATTTCCAGAAACATTTGAACACATACTAGGTGCTGAGGCCATAGCGTTGTTAGAGAGGGAACATGTCCTGCCCTTGCAGAGCTGACATCCCAATGGAGGGGTAGGAAATTAAATAACAAATTACCATTTTCGTTAGCAATTTAAATAATTAAATTAATAATTGATAATAATAAATTAATCATCATTAATCATCTTAGATATCCTATAAAGAAGGGGTACAGGGCACCACGGGAGTATTTTAACAGTGAGCCTTACCTGGTCTATCAGAAATGGGAAAGCTTCAAAAGTTACGTCTGAGTTGAGCCTGAAGAGCAAGTAGACATTGACTGAGTGGAGGACCGAGGGGAGGGGAGAGCAGGCCAGGCAAGAAGGTGCTGAGTGCGAAGGCCCAGAAGCGAGGCAGGGCCCAGCACATTCAAGGCATAAATTAGATCAGTGAGCAGCTGCCCAACTGTTCTGCAAACTGGTCAAACCACTTCCTACTTCCGCCAGCAACTCTTAAGAAGGGCAGTTGCTGCCCGTACTTGCCTTCGCTCGGTGCTAGCGGGGTTCCTTAGTTTCGGACATTGCAGTAGGTATACAGCAGTCTTTCTTTATGGCTCATCCGCCTTTGTCCAGTGACCAACACGGTTGAGCATCTTCGGTACATTTAGTTGCTATTTGCATATATTGTTTTGGTGCAGTGTCAGTCACTCTGGCATAAGCGGAGTGAGAATGTAGAAATCATCTTGGACCCCTCGCTTGTCTTAGAACTCTCTCTCTCCAGTAGCACTCCCCAAGTCCTGTCCATTTCATCCTCCAACTGTCCTTCAAACCTTGCACATCTCTCGTCCACTCTGCTTCCTGGATCAAGCGATGGTCATCTCCACTCCGGACACTTCACTGCGGTTGCATTTCCTCTCTGCCCGTCAGTACCTTCTCTAACTGCAATGTGAACCATCCGTTTCAGTGAAGAACCTGGTTCATACCACGCCTCCGTCTCAAACTCTCCAAGCTCTTGGCTCCTCCTGGGGTGCAGACTGACATCATCTGTACGCCCCGGGCAGCCAAGCAGAGTGTGCACGCTTCCTTCTGTGCCAGCCTCATCTGGCACCACACGGCACCTTGTCTGTGCAGCCAGCATGCTGGTCTTTCTCTTCTCCAGATGGGCCTCCCCATTGACTCCCCAGGCTCCCATGCACTTCCTCTGTCTGATTTTCTCCTCTCCCTAACCCTTCTCCCTGCTAGTCTTCCATGTCCTCCAGGTGTGAGTCTGCATTATCATTACATCTCAGGCAATTCTTCCTGAAGCTTCTGGAACAAGTCAAATACTCCTGTCTCATTGTTTCATGATTCCACACACTCATCACATGTCAGACTTGTTGCAACCAGAGTCTTACACCGATTGTGTGATTCTTTGATTCATATATATTGTCTCTACTACGTCATGATCTATTCTCTGCCCCACGAGTGCAAAGAGCATGCCTGTTCTGCTCACTGTTATATCAGTAGCACCCAGTAGGGTGTCTGGCTCTCTGTAGGTACTCATTAATTTTTATTGAATGAACAAATGGATAAATAAATGGATATGTATTCAAAGAGAAATCTGGAACTCAGGGTTTTTGGTAGGGAATAGAAAAACCTGGACTGCTTTTACAATAAAGTGGGTTTTTTGAAGCTGCCAAGAGCAGGTGCAGGTGGGAGCAGTGAAGAGGTGTGTAATTGTGGGGGCTGGACCAGGCGTCAGCCAGAAATGTCAAGGGACTTAAAATCTGGGCTATGATCTGTTTGCATTTTTAATGTCAGTTCACTTCACCTTTCTAAGTCTTTATAAAGTCTGCTACCGTGGAAAGGTCTGTGTGTGCGTGCACATTTGTGGATGTGTGTGTGTACATGTGAGTGTGCATGAGTGTGTGCATGTGCTTGAGTGTGAGAGTGCATGGGTATGAGAGTGTGTGAGTACGTGTGAGTGTGCGAGTGCTTGAGTGTGCATGTGTGAGAGTGAGTGCGCGTGAGCGAGTGTGCATATGAATGTGCATATGTTTGAGTGTGTGGGGTGAGTGTGTGTAAGTGAGGGTGCAGGTGTGCGTGCATGGGAGAGGACTGAGAAGGGGAAAATGGGTTCCACACATCCATGGTCAAGAAGAGCTCAGTAACCAGACGTGAACGTGTAAATATAAACCCCTTCTTCTCCTCTCCATTATGGATGTGTAAAAATGTGGAGGGGACATTAGATTTGCTTACTGAAGTGGAACTGAGATTCCAGACAACTTTACGTACCATCAAAGGGTAGGGCATCCCCCGGTGACAGCTCCCACTAGACTGCGGACTCCCAGGGAGCAGAGACCAGCCCTCATTCACGCTCGTCCGCTGCCTGTAACGTACGCAGTACTTTGCATGTCCATGTGTCCAACTGAATTGAATCCTTTAATTTATTTCCTTGATATAGTTGGCATCGAGGATTTCTGGTTTTGCCTTTTCAAAATGGAAATAAGGGAGAAATGGGTATTACTTTTTGATTAGTTTTCTGTGGGGAAATACCAGGTTTAATTTTGAAATTGCCAGAAGCTAACTTTCCAGACATGAAAGCAGTTTCCGTACAGTGAGGAGGAATTATGGCTTCTCGCACATGGCCCCACAGTACCCAAGGGGCGGTGGGCTCGGGACAATGAAGCACCCTCTCTGGTTCCAGCCTCAGCCTCCCTTTTCGCAGGGTGACCCCATGACAGAGTTGGGGCCAACGAGGCCTGACGGAAGCTGCCTGGGAGCTGTGCGTGTTTGGGGGTTTGCAGACTCACGGCCACCCGTGGCCACTTGCCCCTGTCTGCCCGCGTAGGAAGGAACCGCTGGTGTGGCAGGTGGCTGCATGCAGAGCGAAAGCCACGTGCCGGGAATGACGAGAGGAGACTGCCAGCCTGGCCGCGTGGAGACGTGGTGGGTCCTGCACCGGACGGGGCTCCTCTCTGGCAGGACCTGGGGAGAAAAACATTGAGCACCTTAATTAGTTACGCTTCTGAGGCTATGATGCACTTTCAACATACAGCCAAAAGAAAATCTACATGAAAAATAATCCTGGATATTTCCCAAGTATCCCAGGCACTCCCCAAGGCCTCCCATGCTTTGGGAGGACCCCCAGCACCAGCAATGAGCTGTCTGTGTTCAGGAATGGGAATCAAACAGCCCAACTGAGGGAAGTTCAGGACCGTGCTTGGCTAGAAGCTGGGAAGAAGGTCTCTGTGGTGGTCTCTTGCGGTCTCTGTGCTGAGCAGGACAAAGGCGCATGCGAGCCTGACTGGGACACCAGCCTGTCCGTCTGCCTGTGGGAGGGTCGCCACCTTCTGAACCGGGATGACCCTGGGGAGGTGCCCAGGGGGCTGCATTCTTCAAAACATTATGCCTGCCAGCAATGCAACCCCAAAGACCTCCACTATTTGTTTGATTTTCAATTGTGTGGGACAAAAAATCAAATTAAAGTTGGATTCCGTTATGTGCTGTGTGGGTGATGAAGGGAGGAGGCTGCCTTCACCGATCTCACACCAAACACACGGTGTGGTGTGTGCTGAGACAGCCGTCCTGAGTGCATATGGGAGGGGTGGCCCGGACTTACTAGACTCAGCTCTGAAACAAAGAAGAAGTAAAATAAGTGAGATGCTTGAGAATTCGGTGACATCATCGGGTAATTTGGTTCCACGCAGGACACAGGAGACGATAGGGCAAGGAGTTTTTGTTTTGCCTTTGTTACTGGGAGAGCTGATGGACTATATGATATTAATTTTTCACACAGGAAAAGGATTACTCTGGTGCCAGTGTGGGAAGGAAACGCTGGGAGTTCAAGAGTGACCCTGGACAGGTATGAGGGCGGCAAACGGGCTTGACACCCTCCTCCTGCTCCAGGCGGGAGACAGAAGAGAGAACTCCAGGGAAATCCCTCCCTGGGCAGGAGTTAGCACAGGTCTCCACCTGGCTGGGAGAGCAGCCCGGACGAGGGGAAGCCTCCCACCTGAGCCCTGGGGGATGCCGAAGTTGGGAGGACACACAGATCTTAAGCTGAGCAGGTATGCTTTGGTTCACCATGGAGGAGAGTCCCCCTGGGTTTCAGACCAGAGAGACCAGAGGCACAGATCAGAGGGAAGCCCAGCCTGGTGATCGCGGAGCAGGATGGCGGCCATGGAGGGTAGGGGCCGCGTAGGGCAGGGAGCACTGTCCACAGCTACACTGTTATACAGGAGGTGAGCTGTGCCAGGCTTGGACTTAAGGCTGAGAACTCTAATTCTAGATGCCAGGAGCTGGTGACGTTACTAAACACACAAATACTGGAATTTTGAGATGGGGTGTGAACACATGTGATTTGGATCACAAAGAATTGCAGGTGCCTTTGAGAAGCTCTGGTCAATAATCTGCTCTGGAGAGCAGTCATCTGTAGACTTGGATATCAGACTCATTGCCAGGTAGATCTAACCGGAGTTATGATACAAAATGAAGCTGTTCATTCAGCATTTATCTAGCAGTTACGATGTGTTAGGCATCAGAGCTATGTATGGTAGCCAGAGGTGTAAAATGATCAGACTCCAAGTGAGTAAGCACCACCCATATCCTGAAGGGGCTCACAGTCTAGCGGAGTCCTGGGGATGAAGCGCCGGGGGCCATCCTTAAACTGGCAGGTAAAGGAAGAGGTCATGAGTTGCAGAGTGAGTTGGTCCAGGAAGAATGAAGATGGGGTTATCAGTCACTGATGAGTCAAGCAAACAAAAACCAGGAGTGTGGAAAGGGAGGGAGGGGGCTGCGGGGAGAAGTGAGGAGCCACGGCTGGGTCATGGATGGCTACCCTGGGGTGAACCTGGGCTCAGGGGACTGAGAAGTCACTGGGTGGTGTCTTGCTGAGACTGCACTCTCCTGTGGGGGGAGCTCTGGAGCTCCTACTGGCTGCTGTCCGGTGGGGAGTCCAGTGGGCTGCTGATGGGGCTGCCAAATAGCCTGCATCCAGCAGAGCAAGAAAAGAAAACATGTCTACCCTCCACATTCTCGTGCTCATCCCAGACTCCCACTCTAGGACCCGAGGAGAAGCCATCTGGGGAGGGGCTGAACATCAGCGGAACCGTAGCTGGCCCATGGTTGTCCTGGCTTGTCACCCCCAGTAAACAACCCCTTCCTGTGGAGACACTGCCAGGCCCTGCCAGGGGGGCACCTGCTGCTTTTGCCTGCCCTGCTCCCGGAGGCTCGTCGTGCTCCCTAACTGGGACCCTGACTCCCACCTGCCGCCATCGCCATCCCGCGCGGCATGAATTCCAGGACAACAGATAATAATGACACACAGACTGGGGGAGCAAACTTTGGAGGCAATGGAGGGTTTAATGGGGACGTTTTCACAGGCGTGTGCATATCTCCAACCCCACCACACTGCACTGGTCAAATACACACGGCTCCTTGCAGATCGGTGATACCTAGATAAAGTGGTTTACAAGAAAGAAAACAAAGACACAAAAATCCCACCTGTGCATTCTCTATCCTACAGGCTAACTTTACAAGTTAGCCAAATACAAGCTCCTCAGATAAAAGTACATATATATAAATACGTATTATGTGTATTACCTACTTCTGTATATAAAACCAAGAACATTAGCATGATGCTACCGTCTCATTTCTTTAACCAGTCTTGCAGCTGGAGTTTGCAGTCATGTATTTACAACTTGTCCATTCTTCGTGCAGTTATCCTGCTGGGGGAGCAGGGCTTATTATTGAATGGTCTGGGTCCTTAGCATGCTTACTGTTGTTGAATTGGGGTATTTATCTATTCATGTTTACGGAACGTGGTCGAGGCTCTCCCAAGCATGTCTTGTGGTCTAGATCCCAGTCCCCCTGCAGAGCAGCAGCCCTATTTCCCCTCTGTGGCTGGAATAACTCATCCCCAACGGTGCCGTGACTCCTTTTGCTGACAGATGATTGATGGCATGAGGAGCCCCAAGTGACGATGGCGCCGAGTCAGCTTCCACTTCAAAGAACCCATTGTTGTTTCCACCAAGTTTCACTTTAGCAGACTCAAAATTCCAGACCAGGAGGAGCTGGAGATCCAGAGACACAACAAAATGTTTCCAGTGGGTTGGTAGCTGCTGTCGGTAGAGGAATCAGTCCCTCCTGCTTCACGTCCTCGACTCCAGGATCCCTGCTTTCGGGATGCTGTTGGTTGCTGGTTCCAGGCACGTGCACCCCAGCCTGCAGGACAGGATCTAGTCTCACAGACAGTGGTCTCCTCGTGGTGTGTGTTTCAGTCCTGAGCGAGAGCTTCTGGATGGCAGAGTGTATGGCGGGGCCAGGAAGGGGCACGTGCCCACTGCCTCCCTACCGTGCAGACCGCTGCTTCCTTGGTCGGAGGCGGCATCGAGCAGGAGAGCACGCAGTCGTGAAGCATCCCCGAGACCCATGAATGGCGGTGCTGGCAAAATGATTTCAGGAGAATCCAATTGCAGAGTGTGTGCCGCCTTTCAGCGAGGAGATAATTCTCACTCCTGTTGGAAATGCTGTTGTGTGACCGGCCTGCCCACAGGTGGCTGCTTGGATCCCCGCCCCATCAGAAGCGGTGCTGCATCAGGGGCTCAGCACTGACTTGTTCCGTGCGAAGAGTGGGGTGCTCCGCAGTGACAGTGCTACGGGTTCGATCATGTCCCCCAAAACGACTGTTCAAGTCTTAACCCTGGGTACCTGTGTTCAAATAAGAGGTACCAGAGTCAAGATGAGGTGGCCCCTACTCCAGTGACTGGGTCCTTATAATATGAGGGAAGTTTGGGCGCGGAGATGTGCCCAGAGGGAAGGACGCCACTGGACGGTGCAGGCAGCCATCTGTGCGATGCAGCTGCAGCCGAGGCATGCCTGGACGGCCAGCCTGCCCCGGAAGCTGGACGAGGCAAGGAAGGACCCCCTTCCAGAGGGAGGGAACATGGCTTTGCTGCCCACACCTTGCATTCATTCTTCTGGCCTCTGGATCTCTGAGAAAATAGCTTCCTCTTGTGTTAAGCCTAAGCCACCCAGTTTGTGCTACTTTGTTCCGGGGGCCTGGCAGGTAATGCAGGCAGCAGCCAGGTCAACCGTGGATGGAAGAGTCCACTCTGTGGAGCCCGCACACAGCCTCGTCCCTGCTGCGGTGGTCAGTGTGCAAGTGTGCGCACCTCATAAGTGCCAGGGGCTTGGGGAAGGTGGAGAACTCACCAGAGAGCCCCCTCGTCCCTGGTTCATGGTGAGTCTTCTCCTCAGCGAGTCTTCATCAAGCCCTCACGTGGACTGGGACCCCCTCCACACTCTCCCCGCCTGGATGGGTCACCTGCACACTTTTCTACAGACCTTGTCACCTGCCCTCCACGTGTGTTCTGCCCACACTCTGGGCACAAGGCTGAATGGTAGCCACTGCCTGTAAGTCCCCGTACATCCATACTTCTCCTGGACATGTCTCCTGAAAAAGTAGGTGAGCAGGGGACGGTTTCAGTTCCTGCCCTTGGTAGGACTTCCTCCCCCCGTGCTCAGCGGGAACACCCCTGCAAGGGTGTGCAGGATCACCTCTGTCTGCTGTGAGCTCATCACACAGGTGCTCCTGTGAGCCAGGCCCACATGTTCTTACTGAATCAGCTTGTTACAGGGGCCCCTAGCCCCATGTAGCCATGGCTGTGGGGGAGGAGAAGGAACAACGTGCCTTGATTCTGCTGCCATCTAGGCCATGAGTTAATGACCCAACTGGAACTCCCCCACATTCACACACATAGTACATAATGCGTTGTTTTCAGGGGCTACTTGGGGCCTCGTGGTTAGCTGTGCTGTCTACGTCATGGCCCTGAAGCAAGCCAGACTCTCACAGGAAAGTATTTGTAGGAAAAATCACGGTTTTGCTCACACTGCAGAGGTCTGCGATGTGATTTCCTGTGGGGGAGTGTCAGAAGCTCCACACTGAGTCCCTGTCTGCCCCAGCTAATTGGAGGTCTGCTAGGCCCATGCGGCCTGTAAATCCGAACAACATGGCAGCCGGCATTATGACTTGGGTCTGCTACATCCTGACGTGAGTCCGACTGGGAAGGGATAGCTCTATGGTTACTCAGCAAATGGACCGGGCACACACTCAAAGGTGGCGTATTTGTGTCCAGAATCTGTAGAGGCCCTAAAAACGTCATCTTCCTTTGTGGTGAGTGGTAGTGTGCTTTCATCAGTCAGGGGATATGCTGGCATGTCCCCAACCACTAGAACCTAGAAACATTTGTAAGGTCCAAGCCTGTTTCATGGGCTTATCTCCCATCCCCTGACTTGGTCTGTTTGGGTAACCTGTAAGTAATTCAGTATGGCTGAAGGGTACACTTTGCACGGGATACAGAGAGGGTAATTTACACCTCTAGCTATATATATAGCTACACAGATAAGCAGAGTATAAACCATACAAAGTATTGCATACATCCTAAAGGGTTTGGGATATATTTTGAGTGTAGTGGGGGGAGCTATTAGAAATCTTAACATCAGAATTTGCATGATCAGACTTGTGCCTGGTTGGACCTCTCTGGCTGCAGTGTTAAGGGACGGCGGTCTCAAGGCTGGGAGGTTGGCTAGTGGCTGGTTTTGGTCACCTCTTTGAGCGTGAAGAGCCAGTGTTAGCGGGAGCAAAAGACATGGCCCCATTCAGGAGATACCAAATGTCATTAATTACGTGCCATGACCCTAAGTGCTTAGGTAGTATGATGAGGGAGGGGAGGACACCGTGTGAAGCTTACAGTAGTGAGAGAGACATGGGTAAAATAATCGCATTGATTACTGCAATATTACAAATATGGAAAGAGCTGGGAAGGAGGGAACATCATTCTTTAGAAGCATAAGAAGGAACAGGTCTCTCTCACGGAGGTGGTGGGAGGCTCGCCAGGGCTGGGACCCCCAGACGAGGGTCTGGGAGAGGGAGGTGTCGGCAGCTGGGAGGGGGCGGGAGCCAAGTCACTGAGGCTGGGAGGGCGGGCATGCCAGGGCACCTCACACATTTGTACTTTTAGAGCCAACCGTTAAGTAGAGACATGTCTTGGTTTGCGCTGGAGCAGGCTAGGTTTACTCTCACAGCAGAGTGGACGCTGTGGCAGCATGAGGGTGGACACCAGGAGACCAGCTGGTTGGTCAGGGTCCCGGAGGTGGTGGCCATCACCTGGGGGACGGCGTGAGGTGCCAGACCCAGGGAAGAGTGCATGCTCAGGGCAGAGGGGCAGAGCTACTTTACAAGGAACGGAGAAACAACAGTGGCCAATGTGAACAAGTAGGGGTAACGTACTTGCAGGGCTCAGTCCCCAGAATGCAGCCTTCCAGCCTTCCCTGGCAGGGAGACAGTGTAGATACCTGCCCAGCACTATGGAAGAGCAGTCCTGGGACGTCCTTTTTGGGTGGACAGAGACAAATCCTTCTAGGCTTTCCATTTAAGCAGGTTTTATTTAGAAACTAGTTTGTCAATTCTTTTTTTTTTTTTTTTTAAGATTTATTTGGGAGAGAGCAAGAGCGCGTGAGCACAGAGGAGCAGGGACAGAGAGAGAGGGAGAAGTAGACTCCCCACTGAGCATGGAGCCTGATGTGGGGCTTGATCCCAGGACCCGAGATCATGACCTGAGCCGAAGGCAGATGCTTCATTGACTGAGCCACCCAGGCACCCCTGTCAACTCTTTAATGATATTAACAGCGGCCATGATAATCTCCAGGTGAATAAATTGTACTGTGTGGGAAACGTTAGCGAATGAAGGTCATACATACCATAGAGGAGTGATAAAGCCACTGGAACAACCTCATGAGAATAAATATATTCCATATTTCTTCACCCTGTGTTATGAGAAAGAACATCACAGGATTGAGACAGTTGTGATATTTTGAAGGATTAGCTCTAATTCTAATGTGCTGGTGTTTAAGACAAATTAATAAGAGTTTTTGACATTATAATTATATTGTTTATTTCATTTTTAATTAATATGCTTTATTTTTAGAGCCTTTTTAAGTTTACAGAAAAATGAGCAGAAAGTATAGAGGATTCCCATC
Source organism: Ursus arctos (assembly GCF_023065955.2). Taxonomy (NCBI): domain Eukaryota; kingdom Metazoa; phylum Chordata; class Mammalia; order Carnivora; family Ursidae; genus Ursus; species Ursus arctos. The sequence goes on from NW_026623100.1 coordinate 83,965,521, forward strand.
TAACCCCTCTCCCCACCTCCACAGGTTCCCTGGTTATTAACATTCTGAATTAGTATGGCACATTGCTAAAACTGAGGAACTAATATTGAAACATTACTGTTAACTCAAGTCCATACTTTATGTTAGGTACTCTGCATTGTGCAGTTCTGTGGGTCCAGACAAATGTATAATGTCATGTATCCACCATTAAAATGTCACACAGAACAATTTCACTGACCTAAAATCCCCCCGTGCTCCACCTGTTCATCCCTTCCGCCCTTCCCCTGCCCAAAACCCTGGAAACCACCCATCTGTTGACTGTCTCCGTAGTTCTGCCTTTTCCAGAATGTCAGAGAGCTAGAATCACACAGAATGGAGACTTTACAGACTGGCTGGCTTTTTTTACTTAGTAGTATGCATTTGAGTTCCTCCATGTCTTTTTATGGCTTGTTAACTCATTGCTTTTTAGTGCTCAGTAATATTCTGCTGTCTGGATGGACCACAGTTCATTTATCAACTCACCGACTGAAGGACATCTTGGTTGCTTCCAAGTGGTAGGCGTTATGAATGAGGCTGTTCTAAATATCCATGTGCAGGTTTTTGTGTGGACCTAAGTTTTTAACTCAGCTCATTTGGGTAAACACCAAGGAACACGATTGCTGGTTCATAAGGTAAGAGTAGTTTCATTTTGAAAGAAACCACCAAACTGTCCTCCAAGGTAGCATCACTGTTTTGTGTTCCCAGCAGCAATGAGTGAGCACTCCTGCTGCCCCACGTCTTTGGCAGCACCTGATGATGTCAGTGTTTCGGATCATGGCCATTCTCACAGTGGTGCAGTGGCATCTCAGGGTTGTGCTAATTGGCATCTCCCTGATGGCATAGGCTGTTGGGCATTTTCCCACCTGCGGTATGTCATCTTCCGGGAGGAGCACGTTCAGATCTTTTACCCACTTTTTAATTGAGTTGTTTTACTTTTGAGTTTTAGAAGTTCTTTGTATATTTGGGATACTAGTATTCTATCAGATATGTGTTTGGCAAGGATTTTCTCCCTGTCTGTGGCTTGACTTCTCATTCTCTTAAGTGTCTTTAGCAGAAATGTTTGATTATAATGAAGTCCAGCTGCCAATTTTTTTCTTCTACAGATCATGCATTCTGTGTCATAACTACTTTTAAATGTGTGTGGGTTTTGTTTTTGTTTTTAACTTGAAGCAAGAATTACTACCAAACTCCACTCACTGGGCCAGAGACCCTTGTGGTGGTGGTGACAGATCTGGGCCTCCTGTAGTGCACCGCCTGCCCTTGTGAACTCATTGACCAGCCATAAATGTATTTTAAATTGCTTGGTTTGAAAAATGTTCCACTGTTATTATCTTAATTTACATTAATTTTGGCAGCAAACAATTTTGCGTGTGATTGTTAAAGATTTATTTATTTATTTTGGGGAGGGAGAGAGAATCTCAAGCAGACTCCCCACTGAGCATGGAGCTCGATGTGGGGCTGGATCCCACGACTGAGATCATGACCTGAGCTGAAACCGAGTCTGACGCTCAACTGACTGAACCACCCAGGTGCCCCTTGTGTGGTTTTTATTTATTTTTTATTAATTTTAAAAATTTTATTAAATTATATAAAAATATAAAAATATTTTTATTAAATTATTTATAAAATCTTTTTTAAAAGATTTTTATTCATTTATTTGACAGAGAGAAAGACAGCCAGCAAGAAGGAACACAAGCAGGGGGAGTGTGAGAGGAAGAAGCAGGCTCCCAGTGGAGGAGCCTGATGTGGGGCTTGATCCCAGGACCCTGAGATCACACCCTGAGCCGAAGGCAGATGCTTAATGACTGAGCCACCCAGGTGCCTCTTATGTGGTTTTTCTAAAGTGATGAAGCCAACACTAGTTGTGACTGTCATGGTTGTGAGTTGGTGAATTCCTTGTGTGTTTATTTTTGTTTTGTTGATATTGAACAGGTCTTTTGACAGAGGTGTGAATCATAATCTCCTTTACTTTTGTTGTTCCATGCCTCAAATCCTTGTATGCTAAAGGGAAACAATTTATGTATACAAACTATTGATTTGCATCAGTTTTCTGCATTAGCTCAGCCCATCGGTAAAGGACTTCCTCAGTAATAATGTCAGCCATAAAGCCATCATGAAAACTGATATTTTTCCCTTCTCAGTTTAAACTTGGATTATATTGCTATCTTATGTCTCGAGCTAGACCCATTGCATATTAGGCATTACTTAATTTTGTTTTATTAATAGTCCTTTGTGGCTTCAAGGCTGTTGCAATTGCCAGTTTCCCCACGTAGAGGTTGGCATGCTCTGCACTTAGCGTGGGGCTCCTCATTCCGGTTCTGCTAGGACTTCATAAGATGCTATTTCCTCAAAGGTTTCCTGGACAATCATAAAATGCCTCATGTACTCGGTCACTCCTATCCTTTCCCTTCTTACATATTTCTTGCTGCCTGTGAGACTCAGAATCATGTTATTCTTCTGCCTGCTTGCTGTCTGCCTCCCCCAGGAAGGCTGGGTGTTCTCTGCCTCGCAGCACTTGACCACCGTTTGTCCAATAAATCCAAGTAAGCTAGGGACAAAATACTTCGTCAAATTCCTTCTACTGATTTACCAAACATTTGTGGGACACAGGCCATCTCTGCATGCTTTCTTTGGAGATGATTATGGTAATAATGACACTTAAACTTGGCATTAGATTCTGCCATCAACTTTGTGCAACTGGTCAGGGCAGAGACTTTGTCCATTTCATGGAAAAAGAAAGTGTAGCTCGGAAGGACTTTTTGGGGGGGAGGGTGGCTTAGAATAGTTTCCTAATACTATGTTACCTTTGTTTGAGCTGATGTGAATGTGAAAAAAAAAAAGAAAAAGAAAGCAGTCAAGGAAAACCTACACCCATTTGCTACAATGCATGATGTGCCCGGAGCACAAAGTGCTATTCCTAGCTCCAAGAAGCCTGGGCACGCCGGCTAAGGCAGGTCAGTTCCTGGGCTGACCCAGGTCAGTTCCAAAGCAGCTGCTAGCATAACCACTCTGAAAGGCCCAGTAGAGGGAAAACACAGAACAAAACAACAACAAAGCAAAAAGCCAAAAACAGTTTAACTTTGTATAAACCCCTTTTTCATGCGTTTTTGTGATCTCTGTTTTACCTAAAACATATCATTCCTTGGATCTAGTGTTCCAAAGAATACCCTATGGAAAATGTTGCTTTTTGCATCTTTTGTTAATTTGTTTGGAGAAGAAATGGAAGAAGTCAATATCAGTTCAAATCGTTTTTCTAGCCTGAATGCAATTAAAGGTATAGGTAGACAACTCCTTTGTTACTTCATGTTAGCGAGAGTTGACTGTAAAATTTCTGGTTATAGCTCATTGACAAGAAAGTTTCTTTATTAGCACATTTAACAAAAGCCAAAAGGTATAGAACATAATATAAATTATTAACTATCCTTGTGATTTCCCCCATCAAAATGTGCATAGCAGTGCATCTTAATTAGCTGCAGTATTAACTGGAAATCTATTCTGGAAAACACGCAGAATGACTAAATAGCTTTATCTATCATGTAAAAATATCACCTATTCAGAGAGGCCTCCTCTGATCTCTGGGTCTTAAATAAACCCCTCCAAGGCACTTGCTAAAAAACTTAATTAATTAATTAATTAATTAATTAATGTAGTATTGGTAGAATTTGACAGTATCTCCTATAATCCTATCTAGTTATTTACTTGTTTACTGTTTTTCTGAGCCCTTCCACTTCCACAAAATTTAATGAGGATGGTCTTGTCTGATGCAGCACCTGGAAAATGGCCCAGAGCATACAGCAGAGGCCCTGATATATACCTGTGCATAAGCGCCAACACTGGGTTAACCTCCAGATCACAATTGTCATCCAATGAACTAACAGATCCCAACAACCATCCTCTTGTTGGACTTACACTGAGGTGATTAGTTTTGAATATGTTCATTTAGGGAAACTTAGATTATTTCAAAGAACTTCAGAGATGGTTCCCCTTTTCAAGCAGACTCTTTTTAAAAATTAAGTTGTCCCTCATCTGGGGCGCCTGGGTAGCGCAGTCGTTAAGCGTCTGCCTTCGGCTCAGGGCGTGATCCCGGCGTTCCGGGATCAAGTCCCACATCAGGCTCCTCCGCTGGGAGCCTGCTTCTTCCTCTCCCACTCCCCCTGCTGTGCTCCCTCTCTCGCTGGCTGTCTCTGTCAAATAAATAAATAAAATCTTAAAAAAAAAACTGTCCCTCATCTAGCTTATCTATTTAATAAAAACGATTAAAACAAAAGCTTACCAAAAACTACTTAGAATTAATTAGTTCTAAATACACTTACCAGACTGTTCAAATTTTATATATTTTTAATTAGTCAGAGATGTCAAAAATCAAGAAGAATGTTCTCCTTCTCCTTATTTCAAGTAGGAACTGGTTTGACTCAACAGGAAGACCTAAGCTGTATCTCTGTGTGTGATAGGGACTCTGGAGCGTGAGCATGTCTGTAAGGATGGGGCGTGTGTCAGGCAGTAGGTTTGTGGAGTATTCTTTTTTTTTTTTTTAATCAGCATTATTGAGATATAATTCACAAACCAAAGAATTTACCCATTTAGAGTGTTCAGTCTACAGTTTTTTAGTGTATTCACAGACATGTGCAGCCAGTACAGTCCATTTTAGAACACTCCCAGCCCCCCCATTAGGTGTCACTTGCCCACCCACCCATCTCAACTACCCCCCCAGCCCTGAGCGACCATGAACCTGCTGCATCCACTTTCCATCTCTGGATTCCCTGCTCTAGACATTTCTGATCTACAGCCACACAACACTTGTTATGACTGGCTGCTTTCACTTAGCATAACTATTCAAGGTCCATCCATGCTGAAGCATGTACTACTCCCTCACTGCTTTTTATGGCCAAGTAATATTCCATTGTATAGGTATACTGTGTTTTGTCAATTGATGAGCTTTGGGGCTGTTTGCACTTCTTGACTATTGTGAACAATGCTGGTATAAATATTTGTGAATAAACGTATGTGTGGACACAAGTTTTCATTTCTCTTGGGTATATACCTAGGAGTAGAAATGCTGGGTCATGTGGAAACTGTGTATTTCATACTTTGAAGAACCGCCAAACTGTTTTCCGAGTAGCGACACCGTTTTCCATTCCCACTGGTGGTGTATGACTGTTTTGATTTTCCACATACTTGTCAAATTACTTGTTATCTGACTTTGGTTCTTGCCATCCTACTGGATAGAGGTGGTATCTCATTATGGTTTTGATTTAATTTGTTGTCTAAAAATGTGGAAGATCTTTGTATGTGCATATTGGTCATTTGTATGTCTTCTTTGGAGAAATGTCTATTCAGATCCTTTGCCAATGTTTTATTTGGATTATTAGTCTTTTTATCATTGAGTTACAAGTGTTCTTCATGTATTTTTTGTAGAAGTTCTTTATCTGATATATGATTTTTCTCCCATCCTGTTGTGCATCTTTTTACTTCCTTGATGATGTTCTTTCCAGCACAGGTTTTAATTTTGATAAAGTCCAATGAATCTTTTTTTTTCTTATTATTGTTTGTACTTTTGGTGTCCTATGTAAGAATCATTTGTCAAATCCAAAGTCATGAAGATTTACTCCTACGTTTTCTTCTAAGAGTTTTATTGTTATTGCATTTAGGTCTTTGATCCATTTTGAGTTAACTTTTATGCATGGTGTGAGGTAAGTGTTCAGATTCATTCTTTTGCATGTGGCCGTCCAATTGTCCCAGCACCATTTGTTGAAAAGACTATTCTTTCCAAATTGGATGGTCTTGGCATGCTGGTTGAAGATCATTTGAGTGTTGATGTACGGGTTTATTTCTGGACTCTCTATTCTCTTCCATTGATCTATAATGGCTATTCTTCTGTAGGAGAGCATTTTCTTGACTACTATTGCTCTATAGTAAGTTCACACCATGAAGAGTGAGACTTCCCACTTTATTCTTCTTTTAAAGATTGTTTGGACTATACTGGGTCTCTTGCAAATTCGAATGATTGTAGATTCAGTGTGTCAATTTCTACAAAGAAGTCAACTGTGATTCAGATGGGGATTGTGTTTCATTCTCCAGCTCAGAGATTCCTTCCTCAAGTTGTGTCCAAGCTACTACTGAGTCCATCAGTGGCATTCCTCATTTTATTGCATTGTTTTTGATTGTTATTACTTGTTTTTTATTCTTTCTCAGAATCCCATCTCTGTTTACATTGCCCTTCTGTTCTTGCATGTCGTCTACTTTTTCCATTAAGGAATTTTAATCATAGTGACTCTAAGTTGGTGGTCTGATCATTTCGACTTTCCTACCATATCTGTCTTGGTTCTGATGCTTGCTCTATCTCTTCCAACTGCATTTTTTTGGGGTCCTTTTATTTATTTATTTATTTATTTTTATTTTTTTTAAAGATTTTATTTATTTGACAGAGATAGAGACAGCCAGTGAGAGAGGGAACACAAGCAGGGGGAGTGGGAGAGGAAGAAGCAGGCTCATAGCAGAGGAGCCTGATGTGGGGCTCGATCCCATAATGCCGGGATCACGCCCTGAGCCGAAGGCAGACGCTTAACCGCTGTGCCACCCAGGCGCCCCTTTTGGGGTCCTTTTAGAACGCGTTACAATTCTGTGTTGAAAGCTGGGCATGACATCCTGGGTAAAAGGAGGCATAGTAAATAAGCCTGTGGAGGTGAGGCATGTGGGAAGAGGTGCCCTGTAGTTCTGATCCTGTTGCAGAGCCCTGGAAGGTAATCTTCAGGAGTGCTTCTAAGTTCTGCCTCCACCCTTTAGGGAGGACAGAATAGGGGTGGGGTGGGGAGCGTGCTGGTTTTTTATATTTCCCTTTCCCCAGGTCAGCTAGACTCTGATAAAACCCCCACAGGTTAGGCTCAGATAAAATAGTTTCTCTACAGGAAGGCTTTGTCAGGAGCAGAATGTGCTGGGGCTTTTCAAAAGGGCTTCTTCTCCCCTCCCCCCTGCCAGAAGCCCCAGGGGTATTTCCTCCTGTTTTCTTGAGCACCTGGTAGAGCTTCTGTAGGCAAAATCCACAAAGATGTGGGCACCCCCATTGGAGTCTTTGTCTCTCAGAGCTGTCCACATGGAGCCTCCAACTATTTGCTATTTCTGTTTAATTATAGGTTGGGCTTTCCTACTGGGCTCTGGCCCCTGGAACTTTTCTGCTCCAGTAAGTTGTGATTTCCTGTATTTTCCTGTCTGTCTAATTTTGGGGGTGATGACCTCAGAATTTTTGCCTGTAATCTCAGCGTTTTTATTTTGTTAACCACTGACTAAAATAATGGGTACAAAAAAAGAGTATGGTCCGTGTTTAAGCCAAAGAGAGTTACAGGAATGGACGTGAATGTTGAAGTAGGTTATACGCGATCACACACCTCAGCTTCCCTCAGAACAGGTAAGTCCACATCAAACTCTGTGGAATTTTCAGAATGCAGGGAAAAAAAAATCATTCCACTATAGTGTGCTCACTTGCTCTTTCTCTCAGTCGGCTCAGTCACATAGGCTTATGGAGAGCAAAGTTTTCCACTAAGGGCTCTGAGACTCTGGTGATGACTACACTAAGCTGCCTTCCTCCTCCTCATGAATGGATCCCATTAAACCCTTCCACGCAAATTGTAACTATAATCATAATTATCTTAATTATAACCCTGGACTTGACTACTTGGAGGACCACACCTGCAAAGGCAAGGACCTCTAGCTAGCCCGGCTCCAATGGCTCAGTTGGCAGTTGACCCCCAGGGCTGATGTGTGCAACCTACCCTCAGCCCTAGGTTAGCTTTTTCTCATTTGAAGGTTATGATCATAAGAACTAGGAAAAGATTACAGTTTGAGAAAATCATGGGGAAAAGTAAGGGCAAATGCTATTTCAGTGAGAGGTTGTGGATGGTCTTGGGCAATCAGAAGCCAGAAAATGTTTAAATGGTCTGTGCGAAGCTAGCCACTAATAAAGGGCTTAACGAGAGATGTGAAAGTTGAAAACTCAAATTGTGTGGAAATGTACATTCTGACCCCAATTTGGAAGGCCAGAGGCAGAAAGCACTTTTCCCGGGAGTAATGAGCCCGCTGAGCGGACAGGCCGGCGTCGCCCTGAGACCTCAGGAAGCCAGCGGCCGAGGTGGGTGGCTGAGCGCTAAGCCTGCTGCTCTTTTCTTAAGATAGATAGATATACAGTACAACCGTAATTAGTAATAACCTCTTGGTGCTTATGTTTATCAACTTTTCCAGTTAAATTAAAATTATTGAGAAATTTTTGTTTTTAACTATTCTAAATGTTTTGTTTTGAATCATAAAACATTAAAACATAGGAAATATGAACCATTTTTTTCTTGAAAACTGAGGATATGTCAATTATTTTTATACAATGTTATTACAATATTATTGAGTATATTCCCTATGCTGTACTTTTCATCTCCGTTACTTAATTTTATAACTGGAAGTTTGTACCTCTTAACCCTCTTTATCAGCTTCACCCGCCCCCACCCCCTCCCTCTGGCAACCACCACTTTGTTCTCTGTATTTAAGAGTGTTTTATTTTATTTTATTTTATTTTTTAAGATTCCACATATGAGTGAAATCATATGGTTTTTGTCTTTCTCTGACTGACTTATTTCACTTAGCGTAATACCTTCTAGTTCTATCCACATTGTTGCAAATGGCAAGATTTCATTCTTTTTGATGGCTGAGTAATATTTCACTGTGTATATAGACCACATCTTCTTTATCCATTCATCAGTCTATGGACACTTCGGTTGATTCATATCTTGGCTATTGTAGATAATACTGCAACAAACATAAAGGTTCATATATTAATTTCCATTTTTATACAACTATTTGGGAAAAAATTACAGTAACTGGAACACTCATACAGTACTGGTGGGAGTGCAACCACATTGAAAATAAATTCAGCATTGTGCACAGTTGTTCATAGGTAGATGTCATCCCCTAGGTCTATACTCAAAAGTGCACTGAAAAAAGTGCACTGAAGACACATGCAGAAATGTCCACAGATCCATCATTATAACCCAAACTGGAAATAATTCTAGTGCCCATCAACTCTAAAATGGGGAAGTCCCTCAACATATGACGTGACCTGATATGACATGATGTGACCTGGTTTGATATTATGTGATATGACATGGCCTGACATGGTGGGACCTGACATGCATGATGTGCTGTGATATGACAACGTGTTCTGAACTGACATGACACAATGCGAACTGATGGTGGATGATAAGTGATACCTTAATGCAGGAAGGACAGGCAAACTACAGCTCCCCAGAACATGAAAGAATCTCACAAACATACTGTTGAGTAAGAGAAGCCAGACACTATGGAGTGCATATTGTTCTATTCATACAAAGCTCAGGAACAGGCTCTATGAACCTGTGTGATGAGAAGTCAGCACAGTAATTTCCTGGCCAGTGGCTGGGCAGGGATGCAGAGGCACCTGGTGTTGCTGGTCGTTTTCAACTTCATGATTTGGGTGGTGGTTATATGTAGTGTTTATTTGGGGATTAATCATGTAATTCATCACTATAAATTATATGATCTGTTCACTTTTATTTATACTTTGGGTTTCCAAAAAATATTTGATAAATGATTGAGAGACTCTGACAAGTATGAGGAAGTCTCTTAGCAGTGAAGTCACAGGAATCCAGAAGGGATCTGGATCATGATGAGCCATTTGAAGAACTTTGGTTTTGCTCTGAGAGGAATGAGAACCACTGGAGATGGTTGAGCATAGGAGCGGTCTGCTGTCTCATATTTTGGAGTGAGCATTCTGGCTGCTGTGAGAAAAGTATACAGTGGGCTGGGAGCCAGAGGAATAAGGTCAAGAGTGTGCATTTCAGGTTGGGATGCACTTCAGTAAGTCGTTGTCCATAGAATCTGCTCAATTCATTAACAATCACACTGGCACTTTCCCGATTCATCCCTGCACAGTGGGTATTTGTACATTTGATGGGGAAATGGTGTATCTTAGAATAGTTGGAATTTCCATGTCTTGTATTATGGGTGAGGTTGATCTTTTTGCAATTTTGAGAGCCACTTGCAGCTCCTTCTGTATCAAGTGTTTGCATGATGCTCCCATTTTCCTCCCACCTCGACATCATTCTTGCACTCTGCCCATGTCTACAGCATATCAAAAAATTAAATGCTGTCTGTGATTTGAGCTCCAGCTGCATATTTTACCTGTGTCATAAGTTTTTAAATTAAAAGCCCTTTTTTATTCAAAAATCATTATTAAATATGATAGTAACAAAAACTTAAAATTCACGTTTTCTTCCAGTATTTTTGTGATTTTTTTTCTTTTCTTTTCTTTTCAAGCTGAGATCATCATTCCATTTAGAATTTATTTTGGTATACAGTATGAGAAAATAATCTGTTTTTTCTAAAGTGTGAGAACAGCAGAGTGTTAAGGGCACATATCATGGATCATAGATTGTTCGGTTTGAATTCTGTCTCTGCCAATTACTAGTCCTATGTCTCTGTGCAGCCACAACTCCATCACACCACCACTAAAATGTCCACCCGGAGTGGAAAACAAGATCATCTAGGGTGAGCCATTCAGGCTCATCACTATCTTTCAAGGCTACCCGTGAGTGAGCTACATCCCAAGCTGACTCATCTATAAACCAAGCCTGGGCTTTTGCTTCTGCCATCAGTTGCTCCCACAACCACTGGATAAGAGTTGAGGAGAGCTGATGCCATGATACTGAGGGATCACATGAGAGTCAAGGACACCTGCTCATACAGCTTGCTTGTGTCTAATAGCCCCACTTATGCTTGTTCCCATCAAACTACTTCATCACACACTGGGCTAGTGTGTTTTTCTATATGGCCTAGTGACTCTTTCAGAATGCAGGTCATGATGGGCAATTCCAGATCCATGGCCACTTGGAGCTCTGTGATCAGGCGTCCTGTCTCTATCAATAGTGTACCATGTATTATTTTTCAATAGGTGGCAATGGTCCACTGCAGATGAGCTGAACTTGCTTTGGAAATCTGGAGGCTTACATTTGTCATTTTGACTGTGGTGTTGGTCCACATCGCATCTGTTCCCACTACATCATACGATCTGCTGGGTCATATGGCCTGAGTCTTGGCTATACCATAGCCTTGACTTGCTACAGTGCCATTCCTGATTTGGGCTCCACTAGAATCCTTTTGTATTACTGTGTATGGACTGAAGTAGTATTCTCAAGGATGGAACATGCTGCTCCAAAATCCAAAGAGCACTACCAAGAGCTGTGCTTTCTTGTGGTGGGGCCAAGATGCAGTAACGTGTCCTGTATTCTGGATAAGATGCCCTGACTTCTGGACCCCTAAAAGTTTCACTAAGGTGCACGCTCCTGAATTTACTAAGGTTTATCTGCAACACTCTGGAGTGTGTCAATTACCAGAGCCTCCAACAGTCCAGATGCTTCTTGTTGGTCAGGTCAGGATGATGTCACAGAGAGTTGGTCAATGTAACATTCAGATGCTCCAGACCTTTTGGACCACTTCATGGCAGAGGATGGAAGAGAACACAGCTCAGGAAGAAAATCTAAATATATGCTATTGCCAGTTTTATGTGAACGGAACTTTCTGGTCTGCTTTCCTGATAGCGGTGGGGAAGAGCATGTTCATTACATCAACGGCCTAGTGTGCTGTACTGCCTTCATGTTAACTTGCTCTGCTGCTGGCCCCGGGCTGTCAGTGCAGCTCATACTTCATTAAGCTTGTGAAGGACTCTGTCCTCTTCCAGGATCAATCTCATCTCTCCAGAGGGCCAGAGGGTAGAATTAAATGGAGACCTGCGCTAGTGGGACCGCTACCCTGGCCTACTTGAGCTCCCTGAGTGTGGCACTAATCTTTCCCATTACCTCTGAGATGAGATATTGGTTTTTATTTTCTATCTTGCCTGTGATGGGGGTAGGACACAGTTTCAGAGGCTTCCGTTTGGCGCTCCTGCTACTATGTCTCCAACCCTACATGCCAAAGCCCCAATGTGGAGTTTGCTCCATCTGCCCAGTATATCTTTCCCAAATGACAGCTTGGTGCATCTGCAGAGCTGAAGGATCCACTGCAAGCTGAACAGTGGCCTAGGTTTCATTTATAACCTGACCCATACACTCAATTCTAACAGAGGGGTAGTAATGACCCTGCAGGTCTCCAGGTATCACCATCAACTCTGAACCCATGCCCAACGACTCTGAAAGTGTTTGTGTATTCCTCTTTGCCTGGTGTACACTTACCCAAGAAAATGACATGCGTCCCTTCGTGGGGCGCTGGGGGTATCATTGCCATGTAGACTTACCGTGGTGCTTCAAGATCATTCCTCCTGGGAACATGGCCTTCTCTTCAATCACTGGGTCTTGGGTCCAAAAACTGGCTCAGGTCTGGAGACTGCACAAAGGGGCACTGCTCTCAGTTTCCCATTCATTCATCCTTGATTTCTTCTGATGAATCAAGAAGTAGTCTGACTGGCTATCTGTCTGTTTTGTCCTCAGGGGTGCTGTGTTCTATAACCCATCTTCATAATTCTGAAGGTCAGGCCTCATTGGCTGCCACTCCAACGTTGCCAGTCATGATGATAATTGCATCCACCTGGCTTCTGATCTTGACGCACTGCCACCTGGCCTCTATTGCTGCAGAGTCCTGCCATCCCTGTTGTTAGAGTGAGCCTAACTCCATGACAGCATCACCCACCCTTGGTCCTGGCCCACACAGGACAACACTGTTGAGAGCCTTTGTGGTGCTGGTGCCTCTCTTCCTGTGCATTCCTTCTTGCTTTGGTAAAGAGTGAAACTTCCATCTGGTGGGTGATCTGGCCATCCAGAGTACATCCATCTCAGCAGGCCTACTTCCTTGCCTTTCAATCCCTCTTTCCAGTCTGCCATGCAATTCTGGCATTTCAGCTCACTTAGCATGGCCCATTGATTTTTCCATGATCTCAGGAAATATCCCAGTAGCTATTTCACACCATCTCTTGAGGCTTTGCCAGGATGCTGAATCCCGTATCTCAAAACCGCTTCCACATCAATACACTCTCCCTATGAAAGCTTTTGTCCAGGACTCTTGCTCAAACATTCCTCAGAATCCAGTCCTGTGCATTCTCCTACCAGTACACGTTATCTGAATCTTAAAACTCTTTATCCGACCCAGGTCATTCCAGCCATGGCATAACCCTAATTATGATCTAATGACCAGAAAAGGTGGGGCAAGTCTTACCAGGGAGCAGCTCTGCATTCTCTTTAGGAGAGAGTCTTTGCTCTTAATAGGAAGGAGTGGGCAGCTGTGCAGGACAAGCCTTCAGGGGAACGTGGGAATTCACCAGCCCAGACGTCCAACAACCACGTGTCAGGGTCGCATTCTTTCCCAACCAGAATCCTAAACTGCCTTGGTTGGGAGCTCCACCTGATCTTCTTTGGGATTCAGCTACTCTAAAGATTAAGTGCAGCACCTGGGTATACTGAAAAATACCCCTCCTTTCTGTCCCGATCTCAGAATCTCTGAACATGCTGGGCTCCACGTGGGCTCCATGGCAAAGGAAAATTAGGGCTGAGATGGAATTAATGTCGCCAGTCAGCTGACGTCAAAATAAGGAGATTATCTAGATTTTCTGGGTGGTCCCGATGTCATCCTTCCTGGTCCCTACCCTATCCCCATGGCACTGACCTTGGTCAGCATTGATTTCTGCAGCTGAGGTAGGGAATGGCCAGGGCAAACTGGTCTGGAGGGGACATCTACTGCTAGTATTTATAGCAGGGATATAGGGAACACATCTGTGTGTCCATTACACTGTGAGAAGGATGTTTACTGTTTCCCCTACAGAACCATAATGGACTTTCTATCAATTCTTTTTTACCTCATCTGCAGAAAATACATACCTGAATAGAGTGCAATAATTTCTTCAAAATACTGAGGAAAATCACTGTTGTTCAGAAGTGCAGATGCATTAAAGACTTCACATAAAAACTAACAGAAAGATCTTCTTGAGAATATACTCAGATGGGAAGGAAATTTCGAGCCCACAAGGAAGGAAGCACAAGGAGTAAGGAACAGATAAATCACAAAGTAGTGAATTATCCTAAAGGAGAAGAAAAGTACTTGGAAGTCTGAAAATATTCTGAAAGTTAAGGAATAACATGGATGACGCACACAAACAGGATTACATTCTAATCATTAAAAAGTACTTTTGCTCTTTAATAAAAGGAGAGAAAAAGGGGCACTCGGGTGGCTCAGTTGGTTGGGTGTCTGCCTTTGGCTCAGGTCATGATCTCAGGGTCCTGGGATCAAGCCCGGAGTCAGGCTTCTTGCTCAGCGGGGAGTCTGCTTCTCTCTCTGCTCCTTCTCCTGCTCGTTCTTTCTCTCTCTCTCTCAAATAAATAAATAAATAAAATCTTAAAAAAGAAATTAAAAATAAAATAGATAGAAATGTTTATTACATTTTGACACTCTTAAGTATGTAATTAATATTTAATGGGAATAACCAAAAAGTATAGAAATAGAATGTTTAACAAACCAGTAACATTAAAATAAGTTGGTGAAAATAAATCAAAACATAATAATAACCACTATAAATGTAAATATTTTAGAGTTTTCTGTTAACCACGGAGGCCAGAATAAATTTTTAAAATAATGTTTGCCATATGCATTTTGTAAGAGACACACATAAACCATGACAGAAATGTTAAAGGACACAGATAAAGATATGCCATGCAAATACAAATAAGAAGAAAAGAAACAGTAATATTAATATCAGAAACATAGACTCGAAGAGATAAAGCCAAAGATCTCTCTTAGGTGTGAGGTAATCATAAAAAGTCACAAAAAGCTCAATCCTGTATGTTTCTAACAATATAATCTCAAAAATATAAAATAAAAATTGACAAAATTACATAAATACATGGAAAACCTAGAACCTTACTTAAATATTTTAAACATAATATTCTCAGAAATGAATAGATTATTAAACTAGAAAAAAAATTTACACAAACTTGACATGCTTGATCTGATATTGATCTACACCCAACAATGAAAGGATACGCATTTTTTTAAAGCATACATGGAAATTTCATTTAAAAGAAAATACAGGGGGCACCTGGGTGGCTCAGTCCTTTAAGTGTCTGCCTCCAGCTCAGGTCATGATCTCAGGGTCCTGGGATAGAGCCCTGCTGAGCAGGGAGCCTACTTCTCCCACTCCCTCTCCCTCTGCCGCTCCCCCTGCTTGGGCTCTTTCTCTCTCTCTATGCCAAATAAATAAATAAAATCTTAATAAAATAAAATGAAATGAAAATATATTTAATCACAAAAGAAGTTTCAAGATACCAAAAAAAAAAAATTATCATTCCGACTATATACTTGGAGTACAATTTAATAAAATAAAAAATCAACTACAAAAAAATAGTAAAAATAAAATTCCTCCCATAAATTTGTAAATGTCAAAACACATGTCAAAGTATTCCTGAATCAAAGAAGAAATTACAATGGAAATAAGAAAATGTTATACATTAGGTAGGGTTGTACAGAGAAACCACATTCAGGGAAGGAGACCTGGTGGTGAGGACTAGCTTGCTGATGGCGGAGATTCCAGTCTGGGTGTGAAGGCTGAGAACCAGGAGTGCAGAGGCCAGGAGACCCATGTCCAGCTCAAGCGGTCAGGACGAATTCACCTTCCTCCACTTTGTGGTCCTTTCAGGTCCTCACTGGATTAGATGAGGCCCATCCACATCAGGGATGGTGGATCTTCTTTACAGAGCCCACCATTCACATGCTTATCTCTTCACTGATTTGATATCTGTACATATATTTATATCTCTCATCTCCTGGAGTGGAAACCTTTGTCAACTGAGGTGTCAGGGCACTTCTGGTCCTCACTGATAGCTAAATGTAACTTCTTGAACAAGGGTGTGTTCAACCATATATCTTAGGTTGCTGTTTGACTTGTGGAGAAACACTTGGTGTTACCTTGGGGAAATCACGGTATAAGGTTTTTCCTATTTATAAATATTTACTTAGCACCTATTATGTTCCAGTCCTTGGAGGATTGACAGATCATCTCATCATCATAACAAAGGCATTTGTTACTGAGATATTCATCTGTTCACAGAGAAGTGCTCATGAGAAAAGTCTAGGTGACCTGTGTCTCCTTCCTCCCTCCCACTTCCCTCCTATGTCCCGAGTCTTCCCTGCCCAGTACTCCACCCATACTTTCTTGATGAGTCTCCGGTGATATTCACATCTCCAACCTTAATGGTCATGTCTGTTTTCATCTTGCTCCACCTTTTAGTCTCATCTGAGAGCTGAAATGTCTTGAAACACTTTTTGTTTTTTTTGACACCAAATTCTCTTGGATGTCTTTTACCTAACTGGCTAGTTTTTTTTTTTTTTTCTTTTCTTCGTTGATGGTTCTTCCTCTCTGCCCAAATCTGCATCTTAAAATCACTCGAAGTCCAAACTTGAGGTCTACTTTCACCTCTACATATACTCTTCTCCTAGGTATTTCATCCATTCCAAGAACTTTCTGACACCATTTTTATGCTGATAACTTGCATATTCATATGGCCCACCCAGATGTCTCCTTTGAGAATCAGATTTATATACATCCAAATGCTTACCTGACACTTCACCTTTAATTCCCCACATATGTCTCAATTTAAACGTGCTCAAAATGGATTTCCTGATGTGCTCTGAAAATCTGCGCCTTTCTCGGCTTCTTCCTGACACCATCATCTACCAAGTTGCTCAGACCAGAGCCTGTGCACTTCACCTGCTTAGGCACCAATTAGCACTTTCCGCCAATCCCCCTTTAAAATATATCTTAAACTCTCACTGCCATCGACTCAATGTTCTATCACCTCTTCTTCAAACTTCTACATCAGGCTTCTATTAGCTCTTCATACTTTCCATCTTTATTGGTAACATTTACAAGCCATGAACCCATTCACCCAACACCAGACCTAATAAGTGCGGACACACCAGGTGACCCTGCCCTAAACTCCTGCCATGCCCCAGCCCTGCAGAATTAGCACCATCCTCAGTCATGTCCTTCCTATACTTTTAAACAGTTTTATGACATCTGTAATATGCCTAAACTATATATAGTTTAATCTTCATTGATTTTGTAGACAGTTGATGGAATCATGACATGCATCAGAAAAGAGTGTTAGAATCTTGAATGGACAGCAGAAATCAGAGGTGTGCTGCTCAGTAAACTTTAACAAATGAGAACAGCTGTGTAATGAGAACACGATCAAATCAACAAGCAAAGCATTGGTAGCTTTCAGAAGACCCTGCCAGCCTCTCTTCCTCCCCTACTCCCCAGACTAACCACTACCTGGACTTGTAACACGACAAATTTGCTTCTTTTGCTTTTCAGTTTTATATAAATGAAATCATGCAGTGTGTATGCTTTGTGCCTCATCTGCGCCACTCCACACTGTTCGTGAGATGTTTCCACGTAGTTCTACGTGGTGTGGTTCAGACTCTCATTGTCGTACAGGATTCCACTGCAGGATGCGCCACCCTGTGCTGGTCTGGTCTGTGGTGGCAGTCGTTGGGATAGCTTCAGGGTGGGGCTGTGGGGAATAGTTCTGCTATGAACATATTTGTGCATGTCTTTGGTGAGCACACAGGTGCACGTTGCTCTTGGGTATGTACCTGGAGAGGAATTCTGGGTTGTGAATTTCTGCAAAATAAATGTTTATCTTTGGGGAATACTACTGGTGTCTGCATACATCATTCCCACCAGCAGAGTGGAGGAGCTCAGCTCCTCCACATCAGCACAGATGCTTCGAATGTCAGCCTCCCTCTCTTTAACCAATTCAAGGAAGGAACAGCAGTGTTACAAAAGTTTTGGTTTAGTTTGCATTTCCCCAATGAAAAACTACATTGAAAATCTTTTAAAATGTACCTAGTCGTCTTCTGTCCATATTCTCAATTGAATTATTAGGTTTTTAAATTTTATTTATTGATTGATGTTTTGGAATTCTTTTATGTGTTACAGAAGAGCTTCCAGTCAGAACAAAAATCAAAAACTGTATGTCTATATATATATATACATACATACATACATATATATATACACATACATAGCATTTGATGATCAGAAGCTCTTTGTAAATTTCAACTGACCTATTTTCTCTTTATGGTTTGCACTTGTGAATTTGTCTGTTTTTCTCACTTTTATTTCTCTTAGTATTTATTTCTCTCTTTTAAAGTGTTATGTATACATACATATATGCACTTTTATGTATACATATATGTAAAATATGTGATCTACTTCACATACTATCCAGTTCACTCATTTAAATTGTACAATTCAGTGTTTTTTAGCACATACACAGAAATGTGCAACCACCACACAGTTAATGTCAGATCATTTCCATCACCCCCAGATTCCTGTGTCTTACCTATTTCCCTGCAGCCCTCTAAGGCCTCGTTGGTTACTAGTCTTTTGTGACTTGGTTCTTTCTTTTTGCATAATGTCTCCAAGGCACATCCATGTTGTACAATATATCATATAATTTTATTATTTGGCCAACTTTTTATTGCCAAGTAATATTCCATTTGGAATGAAATGGATACACCACAATTTACCTATCCATCCAATAATCAATGAACATTGGGGTTGTTTCCATTTATTGGTTTTTGTGATGAACTAACCTGCTATAGACCTTCACGTACAGTTATTATGTGTGCTTGTATTTCTCTTAGGTGTGTACTGAAAGTGAAATTGCTGGTTCATGTGGTAACTCTGTGTTTAGTGCTTTGAGAAACTGCCAGGTAGTTTTGTAAAGTGACTGTAACATTTTATATTCCTACCAACAGCGTATACAGGTTCCAAACTCTCCCCTTTTTTTTTTTTTAACATTTCTTATTGTCTGTCTTTTTTATCATGGTTACAGATGTGAGGTTGTATCTTATTGTGGTTTTGATTTGTATTTCCCAGATGACTAACAATGTTAAGCATCTTTTCATGTGCTTGTTGACTATTTATATATCTTCTTTGTAAAAAATGTCTATTCCAATCTGTTGTCCATTTTTAATTGGGTTATTTTTATTTGTATTATTGAGTTCTTAGAGTTCTTTATATATTAGTCCTTCATAAGGTAGGTGATTTGTTTAAATTTTCTTCCATTCTGTGGACTTTCACTTTTTTAATGATAGCTCTGACACACAAAGTTTTTAGTTTTGAGGAAATCCACTTTATCTACTCTTTTGTTGTTGTGTTTCTGATGTCATATTTAAGAAAACAAATGCCTAATCCAAGGTCAAAAGATACATACTTGTTTTCTTCTAAGACTTTCATAGTTTTAGCTCAGTCTTTTGATACATTTTTAGCTAATTTTTAAAAAAATTTATTTTTGGTGGGGAGGGGCAAAGGGAGAGGGAGAGAATCTTCAGTAGGCTCCATGCCCAGAGCAGAACCCGATGTGGGGCTCGATCTCAGGACCCTGAGATCAGGACTTGAGCCAAAATCAACAGTTGGACGCTTAACTGACTGACCACCCAGGCACCCCAGTTAAAGTTTTACATATAGTTTCAGGTGGTTGTCCAGTTGTTCCAGCATCATTTGTTGAAAGGACTGTCCTTCCCCTCATGTAATTGTTTTGGCTTCATGTCAAAATCAACTGAGCTTAAATGTGAGAATTTATTTCTAGACCCTCAGTTCTATTCCATTAATCTGTATGTCTATTCCTATGCTGGTGCTTCATGTCAGTATCACACTTACTAATTTCTGAAGCTGAGTAGTAAGTTTAGAAATCAGGACATGATGGGGCACCTGGGTGGCTCAGTTGTTAAGCAACTGCCTTCAGCTCAGGTCATGATCCCAGGGTCCTGGGATCAAGCCCTGCATTCGGGCTCCCTGCTCCACTGGGAGCCTGCTTCTTTCTCTCCCACTCCCTTTGTTTGTGTTCCCTCTCTCGCTGGCTGTCTCTCTCTCTGTCAAATAAATAAATAAAATCTTTAAAAAAAAAAGAAAAAGAAATCAGGACATGAGTCCCCCAACTATTCTTCTGTTTAGGGATTGTTTTGGGTATTCTGGTTCTCTTGCATTTCCATGTGAATGGTAGGATCAGCTTGTCAGGTTCTGACAAAAATGGCACCTGCGATTATCATGGATACTGTGTTGAGTCTGCAGATTAATTTGGGAAATACTCAATTTTACCAACATAAAATCTTCTGATCCATGGTCTTGAGCTATTTTTTCACTTATTCAGATCTCTTTCATTTTCTTTCAACAATGGTTTACAATTTTCAGAGTATAAGTTTTGCATTTCTTTTGTTCCTTTTATTTCTAATTGTCTTTTTGATGCTATTATAAATGAAATTGTTTTCTTGATTTCATTTTTGGATTTTTCATTACTAGTATATAGAAATAAAATTGATTCTGTATACTGAAGTTGTTGAATTTATTTATTAGTTCTTATACTTTGCAGTGGGTTTCCTGGGGTCTTGTATATTTGCAAGATCATGCTGTCTGCAAACTGAGGTGATTTTACTTCTTCCTTTCCAATCAGAATGCCTTTTATTTCTGTATCTTGCCTTGTTGCCTCAGCCAGAACTTCCAGTGCAATGTCAACTATAAGCGGTGAGAGCACACATGACAGCTTGGTTCCTTATGTTAGTGGTATAGTACTCAGTCTTTTACAACCAAGTTCCATGGCAGCTGTGGGGTTCTATAGATTTTCTTTATCAAGTTGAATAGCCCCCTTCTGCTTTTGGTTTAGTGTCTTTTTACTATGAAGGTGTCATGGATTTTGACTTTGTTTAATCTGTTGAGATAATTGTGTTTTGTTTTCCATTCTAGCAACACAATATTGTATCACTTGATTTTCACATGTCAAACTAACCTTGCATTCCTGGAATAGACCACACTTGGTCATTGTGTATAGTCTTTTTTGTATGTCACTAGATTTAGTTTGCTATTATTCTGTTGAGGATTTTCACATCTAGAGCGTGGCTAGTATTTTAATTTTATAAATGAGAAAAGTAAGATTGCTAGCAGTTCAGCACATACTCCACAGTCACACAGCTGGGACACAGGAGAGTTAAGACTGAAGCCTGGGATCTGCCTCATTTCAAAGTCATGTTTTTTGGAATTTTAATGAAGACTTCAAGTTTAAGTGACATTCTTGACTTTTACAACAGATTATTCTGAATCAGGACAAGTATATTCTCTATCGTCATGAGCTCATGGGGACTTACTTTACCTCTAAGAAAGACCACTTTCTCTACTACTTTCTTTTTTAAAAGATGTCATACTGTCTGAAAAAAATATGCTAAAAATATCAATCAAGCTATCTGACTAGTTCTCCAAGGATAGAAATACAAAAGATATATATAGATAAGGATATATAAAACAATTTCTATACTGTGATGAAGAGAAATACACTATGTTGCATTGTAGTTAATTCTCCTAGTATTTTCCAGATATAAATTCAGTTTCAAATGGAAAATTAATACATACATTTTTTAAATCCTTATCCCTTATTTCCACCATCTCCCCACCCACCTCCCCTCTGGTAACTATCAGTTTGTTCTCTATAGTCAAGAATCTGTTTCTTGGTTTGTCTCTCTCCTTTTTCCCCCTCAATTGTTTGTTTCTTGAATTCTACATATGAGTGAAATAGTATGGTATTTGTCTTTTTCTGGTTGACTTATTTCACTTAGCATTATGCTCTCCAGCTCCATCCATGTTGTTGCAAACAGCAAGTTTTCATTCTTTCTTATGGCTGAACAATATTCCATTGACTATATATATACCACGTCTTCTTTATCCATTCATCTATCAGTGGACACTTGGGCTGCTTCCATAGTCTGCCTATTATAAACAATGCTCCAATAAACATAGGGGTGCATGTATCACTTTGAATTAGTGTTTTTTTTATTTTGGGGGTAAATACCCAGGAATGCAATTCCTGGATAATAGGATAGTTCTATTTTTCATTTTTTGAGAAACCTCCATACTGTTTTCAAGTGGCTGTATCGGTTTGCATTCCCACTAACAGTGCAAGAAGGTTTCCCTTTCTCCACATCATTATCAATACCTGTTGTTTCCTGTGTTGTTGATTTTAGCCATTCTGATAGGTGTGAGGCAATCTCTCATTGTAATTTTGATTTGCATTTCCCTGATGATGAGTGATATTGAGCATCTTTTCCTGTGTCTGCTGGTTATCTGGATGTGTTCTTTGGAGAAATGTCTGTTCATGTCTTCTGCCCATTTTAATTGTATTATTATTATTATTATTATTATTATTATTATTATTTTGGTATTGAGTTGTATCAGTTCTTTATATGTTTTGGATACTAACCCTTTATTGATATGTCATTTGCAAATATCTTCTCCCATTCAGTAGGTTGCTTTTTAGTTTTGTTGATTGTTTCCTCCGCTGTGCAGAAACTTTTTATTTTGATGTAGTCCCAATAGTTTATTTTTGCTTTTATTTCCCTTACCTCAGGAGACTTCTCTAGAAAGATGTCACTATGGCCAATGTCAGAGAGATTACTGCCTGTGCTTTCTTCAAGGATTTTTATGGTTTCAGGTCTCATATTTAGGTCTTTAATCCATTTTGAGTTTATTTTTTGTGGATGGTGAAAGTAAATGGTCCAGTTTCATTCTTTTGTACATTGCTGTCCAGTTTCCCCAGCACTATTTGTTGAAGAGACTATCTTTTTCCCATTGCATTCTTGCCTCCTTTGTTAAAAGTTAATTGACCATATAATTGTGAGTTTATTTCTGGGTTTTCTGTTCTGTTCTATTGATCTATGTGTCTATTTTTATGCTAGTACCATACTGTTTTAATTACTACCACTTTGTAATATGACTTGAAATCTGGAATTGTGATACCTCCAGTTTTTTTTTTCCTTTTAAGATTACTTTGGTTACTTGAGGTCTTTTGTGATTCCATATACATTTTAAGATTGTTCCAGTTCTGGAAAATTAGTTTTTTAAGATGTGCAATTTCCATAGGAATGGCATTCTTCCTTAAGACAGACTGATTGATAGATGATAGATGGATAGATTTTTAAATGATTTTTTCTATCTATCACTTTTGGGCTTAGAATTGTGCCATGGAGTCACTAATCAAAATATTTTTTGTCATATTACTGTCACATACCTACATTTCTGGTGGCTACCATCATGTCACTGAAATAATTTCTTTGGAGTTCCTATGATTCATTGCAAAATTCTAGATCAAATACCTCTTTTCAAATTCACTAATACTTGGCTTTAAGTAAAACTTTTCAATAAAGCTTTTGTTTGGTTTTCTTTCAATTAGTCAAATCAGTTTTGTATTTTTCTTAAATTCCCTCATCATCTGGTACAGTTTTGGGTGTGTGTTAATATAATTAAAATAAAAACATATAAAATTACTTTATAATTTCCAAAACACTATACAAATATGTCAATAACGATGAAAATAGTAGTAGCCACTCACTAAATATGTGTCATATTTGATGTCTTTCTTTGTAAAGCTCTTTCACTTTGCCAGCTCTTACAATCTCAGAGTCATGTTTGTACACATAACAGAATGTATGATTGGGTCCTTAATCATTTATTGAATACCATGAAGGATTTTAAAGAGGACATCTAGATGCCCATTGACCTGGAAATACCACGTTACATGGAAAAAAAATAAGGTTTATAAAGAATAGTAGGGGCAATGGTGACTGACATTTACCATGATATATTTCATGTATGTGTTTTGAGGATGAAAATAGACACAGTAGGTCTACTCATGAAAGCTCTGGAATGAACTGTTAAATGGGCACATAATAATGCTTATGTGAAATACATAGAACAATGCACCTGCAGCTCACAGACTTGATGAGAGTGAGGCAAGTTGTTCAAGGACACCAGTTAGAAAATGTGAAGATAAAACCAAAGTCTGGTGGCCTTCTCTCAAATGAAATGTTCCTTCTGGTGTACAAAGAATGATGGCTCACTGATTTTTCTGACTCACTAATACACAGCTGGTAAAGCTAATATTTCTTTTGAAAAAGAGGATGATACACTTTCTGTGGCAAATATAAAGTTATTTTTTTGAAAGCAAGTAAGTGGAAAGCCCAACTCAAACATCTTAAATGTTATTCTCATAAGCTAGAAGTCCAGCGGCAGGTTGGCTTAGTAGTTGGTTAGTGAAAAGTTGCAACCATACAACTGAGAACCCAGTTTCTTCCTCAAGACTTCTCAGTCTTCCTCAGGCTGCTAGCTTATCACTCAGCTTAACCATGTTCATGGTTATAAGACATCTATCATTCCAGACATTACATCCAGACAGGAAAGTATTCTCTAGAGGAATAAGAGCCAGCTCTCCCTTGTGTCTCTTAGCTAAAGCAAAGCCAGATTTCCTTTTAGAAACCCATCAGGCTCCTCTCAGATCTGATTGGCCGGAATTGTGTCAGGTGCTCACACCGAAGCTCCTCACTGGCTAGGAGACTGCGAATGCCATGACTGCCTCATGTGAAGGAGGTAGCTAGATACCAAGCAAAATCAGGGCTCTCTCTACCATCAAGAAAAAACGAGGAAGGATGTTGGGTAGACAACCAACAGTAACTATTAGTAACAGTTCTCTACTTGTATGCAGTCTCATACAGTGAGGGCTATGTATCTCTTTCCCCCCAGATAAATACTGGTGTAATATTTTAAATGTATTTGCTTCTTACCGGAAGTTTAACCTTGATTTATGCTTCTTCTGACCCTTAAAAATAAAGGTAATGAAAATCTTTGGGGAAAATAATGCAAGTGCCATAACAGACTGGAGCTTTGTAATAAGAGTGATTTCATCTGTGGGGTAGATCCTCAGTTAACACATACGATTGCTATCTAAAATCCTCTTTTCACATGTCTCTCCCTGGGGGTTTTTCTGATTGCAGCAGTTGTTTTTCATATTATGTCTGCATTAAACATGAAATTTCAGCTGCCAGAATTGAGCCTTCCTTCTCCTGACAAGATTGCAAACAGCTTAGCTGCAACCATTAGGATCAACATAAACAGTTTCCTGAAATGAGTAAATGAGTTCAAGTGCACAGGGCAGAAACCTCATAAAATCTGGAGGCCACTAAAAGAGGCGAAATTACAAGAGTGTCATTGTCAGATACAAAAAACAATGAAGAGAAAGGTCTAGATCCTCCACAGAAGGGCCAGGGAAGTCCATTGGAAATGGGTCATATCACTAGGTCCCCGTGGGCTCCTCAAGGGTTAAGAAGGGCTATTACAGAGTGTCAAGAAGCAGAAATCGCGTGGGTGACCCCACAAATGAAGCCTTCCTGATCTTCTCTGGAAGCTTATCTCAAATGGTGTCACACCCAAAAGAAAATCAAATTTGACTCCAAAATCTTGAAAGTAAGATGTCTTAACTAGTGAAGAAT
Organism: Ursus arctos; assembly: GCF_023065955.2. Lineage (NCBI taxonomy): Eukaryota > Metazoa > Chordata > Mammalia > Carnivora > Ursidae > Ursus > Ursus arctos. Next base: position 83,990,907 of record NW_026623100.1, read on the forward strand.
TGGCAGAGAAAATAACATTGAATAACATGAGGAGCTTCTTCAAGATTCTCTTTTGACACCTCTGTCTGTTCCTTTCTACTTGGCAGTGACTCCAACCCTGTTCTTCTGGCAATTAAAACCTAAAGACCTGTCCAGCCACCTGCTTTCTTTCTAAAAGCTCACAATTTCCCCGCTATTCCCTCCCCCAACTGGAAGTTTCCGTCAGGGTTTCTCAACCTTAGCACCGTGGACATTTGAGGCCAGATAATTCCTCACTGTTGGAGGCTCTCCTGTGTGCTGTAAATATCCATCGGCATCTATGACCTCTACTGACCTGAAGCCAGTAGCACTGTCCTCCTATGAGCACCAAAAGTGAGCGCAAACATTGCCACATTTCCCTGGGGGGACGCAATTGCCCCTGTTAAGCACCACAGCTGTATGTAATTCATACCTTTCTTGGGTTTCTGGACCTATCCTTCCCCTAACATATCCCCATTCACATTCCAATCTCCCACTCCTCTGAGCAAAACACAAAACTTGTGTCAGAACCCATGCTTCTAAGAAGGTCAGGGATGGGGGATCATTTTTCTCCCCATCACATGGACAGCCAGGTGGAAACTAAGACTAATAGAAAGCCCAGGATTAGGGGCGCCTGGGCGGCTCAGTTGTTGAGCATCTGCCTTTGGCTCAGGGCGTGATCCCAGCGTTCTGGGATTTAGCCCCGCATCAGGCTCCTCCGCTGGGAGCCTGCTTCTTCCTCTCCCACTCCCCCTGCTTGTGTTCCCTCTCGCTGGCTGTTTCTCTCTGTCAAATAAATAAATAAAATCTTAAAAAAAAAAAAAAAAGAAAAAGAAAGCCCAGGATTGATGCTAGAGGACCGGAATGTTTGCACACTCAAAACATAGGGCTAGAATAGGAGCATCAGATGTAAAGCAAGAGGTAAAAAGTTCGAGAAACTAAGAAAAATGGGAGTAGAGAGCAAGATGGAATTAACCCAAAAGATCTGGGTCTAGGTTCTGAGAAAGAAATAAACAGAGCGAGTTGCTTACTCTTTTTGAGCACCAACCGTAAACAACAGACATCAGTTGGTCACTGTGCAGGATACCGGAGGGGACCACAAGGAGAAATAACAAAAAAAGGAGAGGGTAAGGAGCATAGCCTCAGGAAAGGAGCCAGAAGAAAGACAGACAGGCTGGACTGGACACCTAGGTAGGGTTTGCATCAGGTGCCATCAAAGTACTAGATATTCATGCTAATAGTCCTTTATATTTGGGATGCCTCACACCTAGAGAGTATAATATGGTTAAAACTGCTGGTATTAATCTCATTTTAGAGAGAAAGAAAACTTACAGTCATAGGGGTAGCACACCTTCTAGCCTCCAGGAGCTTAACTGCTAATTCAGTTGGAAAAAGCAAGTGAAAAGTCTAAGAAAAACATTTTAAAAATCAAGTCAAGTATAGAATATCACAAAACAATGAATGTCTTCTACAGCAATTGCATAGGAAGAGGGGCATCATTTTGAAGAGGGAAATAAATGGTGGCCACCACTTGCCTTGAAATAGAGGTTGCCTGGAGAAGAAGGGAGACACCAGTTGGTATCTCATTCAATACCTACAAAACCCTGATGAGTTGTTACCTTCCCCCCAACACACACACTGCAGATGAGATTAATCATGTAACTGGGATGAAACAAATACGATGCAGCTGAGCCATGGCAAAGATCTCTGTCCCTGCCTCTGTCCTTTACCAGGCTTACTCATCTCAAAAGGTTTTGTTGTTTACAGTTTTATCTGTATTCCTACATTGGGTAAAACTCTACTCTTGAAGGTCGCAGGGAAGATGTATTTGCTAAGCTATAATTTAAAATTTCAGTTGAACATACATATACAATGTACACAAAACATAAATACACAGTTCAATGAATAATACTCATGTGATTACACTCAGGTGGGTACCAACCAGATAAAGACATGGATCCTACTGACACATCTGACCCCAACTCTGCCCCCTTTTTCCTATTATGTCCCTTTTCCTGGAAGGTAGCCACCAGTCTGACTCTTAAAATCATGGAAAGGTTTTTAAAAAATTTACACAAAACTGACCATTAAGCATCTGTTCTTTTTGCCTGGCTTCATTTGCTCAATATTTTGTGTGTGAGATTCATCCATGCTGGAGTTATATGACTCCACAGTATTCTGTTGTATGAACACACCTTAAGTTATATGTCTATTCTATTTTGGGAGGACATTTGGAGAATGCAGTTTGGGGCTAACACAGTTCTATGAGCATTCTTAATCCTTCTTTTTTGGGGGTGAACATCTGTCCCCATCTGTTGGGAAGTGGAATTGCTGAGTGTATGTGTGCACAGTTTAAGGTAGATTCTACTAGTTTTCCAAAGAATTGCCCTCATGACTGTGGTTCACTTATTTTATTTGCTGTATAGTTTTTCATTATGTGATATGCCACAATAGATTTATCCATTCCACTCCTCACGTCTTTTGGTGCCGAGGCATGAAATTTCTATCACATATGTGTGTATGCATATTTATATAGATGTGACTAGAATTGCATTAGGAAATCTAATTGACATGCCACCAGTAGCCTTGCCGCCATCAACAGATGAGGGTTGACTTGTATCCTCATCCACCATCTTGGAGGCAATTTATTTCCACTTACTGCTTTATTTCCTCACCAACTGTTTTAGAGGCAATCTATTGTGGTTACCAGCATAGATTCTGATCCTAGAGGGTTTGGGTTGAATCTGTGTTTTATCACTTACTTAGTTTTTTAATGCTTCTTGGTTTCTCCACATAAAAAATGAAATGATACTAAAAATGCCTCATAGAGTTACCGAAGTGACAAATGAATTCATATATGTAAACACCTAGCACCCTAACTAGTATATGTTATATGTAAAATATTAACTTAAATTTGTTATTATTCTGATACTAACTCCATTTAAATATAGTAGATATTATATAGCAAATGTTCAATAAATGTGTGGTTAATGTAATTATAATGCATTTCTTAACTCATCAAAGTTAGTCATTATTTATAAAATGTGTTTTATAATTAATAAGGATGTAGCAGCCTTACATCACTATCCCTCATCTGCCAACATAGTTATATAATAATTTTTATTAAATTAGCAAATATTGATTACATTATGTGTATTGATCACATTGTTGGTTACATTATGTGTCCTCGTTTCCTGGGGCTGCCATAATGAATTACCACAAACTGGGTTGCTTAAAAAAATAGGAATTTATTGTCTTATAGTTCTGGAGGCCAGAAGTCCTAAATCAAGGTGTTGGCAGGCTCATCCTCCCACTGAAACCTGGGGGAGAGTCCTTCTTTGCCTCTCCTGAGGTTCTAGTAGTTTGCCAGCAGTTTTTGGCATTCCTTGTATTGTAGCTACGGAAGTCCAAGCCCACATGATGTTCTGTCTCTGTCTTGTCCTCTTATAAGGACAACAGTCATATTGGATTAGGGCCCATCCTAATGACGTCATCTAACCTGAGTACATTTCTAAAGACTCTATTTTCAAATAAGTCACATTCACATGTACCAGGGTTGGGACGTAACATATCTTTGTGGGGGACATGATTCAACCCCTAACACACAATTATATAAATATTTCATAGCAACTACAGTAGAAATGTACACCTACACTATTTCTTCTATAAATTTTTCATGATGGTTCTCCCAATGATCCATCAGTTGTGCCATATTTGTAATCACTTCATGCCAAATGATCCGTTGCGGCAAATAATCAGTCCTTTCATTTTCCTGGGTACTTCCTTTTAGAGCCTTCTATTCTTATCTTGCACTTTGTGCTGCTTTTGTTTAGACCTATTACATCTCTGTCATACACCCCTTCTGTATTGGGGTTAGTGCTTTCTGCATTCTAGACCTACTTTTCCTTGATTTGCTTCCAGCTCTCACTGAAATATATTCTACATTGTCTTCCAAAAGAAGAACACATAATGGTCAAATTTTCTGAGTCCTTGAATTAAAAAAAAAATTACTTGATTCTATCTCACAGTCATTTGATAACTTAGCTAGGTATAAAATTCTGCATTTCCCTTCCAATTGTGAAGGGACGCCTTTGCTCTTGTCTAGCATTAGATGTCTTTCTTAACAGGCCATTGCTTTTCTAAGTTTTGAGCTCTTGTATGTAATTGCATTTTTTCATCTCTTTGTGGAAGTCTTAGGAAGTTTTTTCTAATTTTTCCACTCACAGACATATATATATATTTAACTTGGATTTTCATATTACTAATTTTAATGGCTCTCTCTTTTCCTCTATTCACTTTTCACAGCATGCTGCTCTTACTTTATAGATGCAATGTCTTTTCTTATCACTCTAAGATTTAGAGTTTTTAAATGTTTCCTTTCTGCATTATCTTTCTTCTATACTCACTTTGGTTCAATTGCATTTCTTTTTCTTTCTTTCATTGAAAACTACTTGCAGACATTAAGAGGTAGCTGAATTTGCATCTATGAATAATGTACTAATGAACTAACCAGAAGTTCAGAATGCATGGGTGGGAAAGCTTGCAGGCTGGTCAAGGGAGTGATCAGGCTGGGGGGTGGACAGCCATTTCATTTTAGGGTGCCAATGTATGTCAATGGAAATGAGACTATTTGGTTTCTCCAGACAACAGTCCTCCACTCTCTTGCCTGGGTAATATATGTCTGTGGGTATAGATTCCAGTAGCTGAATAGCTACTTATCTTAGGGTCTGTCTTTAATATAGTATTAAAAAAACTACCCTGTTCCCAGGCCCTCAGTCTATTTCCTTGTCTTCTTATAAAATAAACCAGCATTCTGTTTTCTAGAGATGTGAATGGGATACTGAGGAGGCCGGTTAGTATCATGCTGAATGCACAGGGTCAGGAAGTGTAATGAAGGGTGGGCAGGTGCCACACACAGGTGCTCAGTCAGAACACCTGTCTGCTGTTTCATGCCTCACTGCCTCACTTCTGTGCAACTGAAAACCCAGCAATCCCTGAGATTTTAGATGTATTGTTTGATAGATTCACTTCTTTCTCTTTGATATCATCCTATACAGATATTTTATTTGTGGTTTCCTCCTCTCTGCCAAGTAAATTATAACTTTTCCATAAAAAAATTTTCCACTTTCCATTCATCCTTTTGGTTGCTATGGATTTAGACTTTTTTTTTCTAATTTCCCATTATTTGGGGAAGAAGGAAAAGGATATGTAAATACATGTGGCCCATCTGCCATCATTAACCAGAAGACTCAGCTAAACGTTTCCATGTTATTTTTTTAATATATAATTTTTAATATGATTAGGGTGTGTTTTTACATTATGGGGTGAGGAAGGGCCTACATTTCACTTGCTTGTTTGCTTTATTTCAAATAGCTATCCACTTGTACCGGCATCAACTGCTGAATAATGCTTTGCTTTCCCAATGATATGTGTGGCTTCCCTAACAGTTTTTGTATGTTTTAAATCATGCTAGATTCTGTTTCAGAGCTTTCTCTCTTTTTAATAGCATTGTTTTCTTTCTTGATGTTAAAATGTTACTTATTCATCTCAGAAAACTTGCAAAATACAGAAGTACAACAAAGAATATAAAAGCTTCCCTCTTCCACTCCACTGTATTTATTTCTCCCAGGACTCTAATGCACACATGCACAATGTAAACATAAAATCAGAGCTGGTTGCATCTGTTATTGAGTAATCTCTAGTCGCTTAACATTAGATCATAAACACTCTCTTATCACATTAATTATTCTTTTCTAATATGATTTGTAACTGCTTAAGAGTATTTAATCTTATAGATACACCATACATCATTTCTTTAAGTAGTTTGCCAACACTGGGTATTACGTAAATTTAAGTTGTCTACTTGCAATTCAAAACTGATTCATCCTCTTAACAGGTAATTCTTGGATGGCCTGTGAGTTGTTTTCCATCTCAGTTTATTGAGCACATTGTTGTTGTTTTCTTACAAGCTCTGGAATCTCTTCAAGTGATGGCTCGGTGTGTCTGATGTGGGGGACACACTGACTCCACCTGGGAGCTTTGCGGGATGTCTGCCAGTGCCCACACTGGTCTCCTTGCTGTGTGACCAGCAGTCTGCAGACTTCAGCCTCTGCAGGTCGATTTCCACAGCACACTCAATGTTGTCCCCGACCATTCCAGTTAATGTACACTTTCTCTCTGGATATGCATTATTGTCTTTGCCATGACAGACTTTTTTTGAATTCCCATAGCAGTTATCACTTTCAAACATATTATATAATTTGATTTTTATTATACCTATTTTTCATTGTTGTCTTCTCTGCATGGGAGAATGTAACCTTTATGACAGGCATCTTTGTTTTGGTCACTGATACATTTAAGCACTAGCAAAGCGTCTGGACCATAATGGTAACCTGATAAGTGTTTTTGAATAAATAAACTTTATTATTTTTATTCTTTCATTCAATAAGCTTTTATTGAACACCTGGAGTTAGGCCCTACTGTGGGAATGAATTGGTGCTTGCTTTCTCCCTGAGAGCATCCCTTTGGGTAGGGCAGAAGCAAGAGAACCAGCAGCTGCAGTGGGGTGTACAGGGCCTCACGGTATAAGTACTTGGGATTTTATGGGATCCGGAAGGAAGGGTTCAAGGGGAGAAAATGCTTGGTGTGCATGCAAAAGGAAGTGTTTGAATGACACTGCTTGTCATTAGAAGTCATGAGCCTCACTGGAGGGAGAGTCATGAGCCACACTGGAGGAAGAGGCGCGGGGCAGAAGCACAGCAGTCTGGGAAGCATCTTGAGTAAGGAGTCTGCACTTTCTCTTCGGGTGGTTGGGGAAGGTTGAGAGATTTGAAGCTACACGATTAAATATGCATTTAAAAAGGTCACTTTGAATTGTGTGAAGGATGAATTGGAAAGGAGGCAGACTGGACACAGGAGATCATATTCTAAGGAATGGCTGCTGTCAAGGTGAGAGACGATAAGACAGGCAGATGCCATCGAAGTGAGGATTGAAAGCCAGGGAAGTACTTCCTGAATCGTTAAGTGATACAGCTGACAGGGTTTGGTGGTCAGTGACTAGAAAATAGATTATAGAAATGAGAAGGGGAAATTCTAGCACATACAGCTGGGGTCTTTGTTTTACTGACAATTTAGGTAGTGATGTTTCTATTTACATGCCAGAGATTAGGGATAGGAAAATAATAATTAACATGTTAATGTGCTTATCTTAATGTGTATAGTATATATCTGGGGAAAGTTATCTTGTAGGCAGCGCTGAGGGTGGGTCTAAACTTTAATGTAGTAATCTTGGACGTAAGTAAATATTTGGGATTTGTCACCTGTAGATGATAATTGATAAAATTACCCAAGATGTACATAAACTATCAGAAAATATAAAAAACTGGGGCACCTGGGTGGCTCAGTCATTAAGCATCTGGCTTCGGCTCAGGGCGTGATCCCAGAGTCCTGGGATCGAGCCCCGCATCAGGCTCCTCCGCTGGGAGCCTGCTTCTTCCTCTCCTACTCCCCCTGCTTGTGTTCCCTGTCTCGCTGGCTGTCTCTCTCTCTGGCTGTCTCTCTCTCTCTGTCAAATAAATAAATAAAATCTTTAAAAAAAAAAGAAAATATAAAAAACTCAGAGGAAATCTTGAGAATATTAGTAATTAATTATCAATGAGGGGTGGGGTACAGAGAGAAGGAGGCATGCTATGAAAATGAGGTTCTAGAAAGGAGAGAGAGAGAGAGAGAAACAAAGCGGCATCAGAAGAAAGGAAAGTGCTCAACTCTGGGAGAGAGGGTCATTGCCCTCGGGTCATCTGTGACCTCGGGGAGGGCACATTCCCTGAAATGATGGAGAAGATGCCACAGGTGCCATCAATGCTCTTATTTTGTTTTAATTTTGTTTCAATTTTAAGTGGGTTGAGTGTTTTTAATAAAGAGAAAGAGCAATTTAGAGCAGGGGCGGCAGAGGGGTTTATAGCCATCTTGTCCACATTTGAAAGAAAGAATATGTTGCAGAGGTGTGAAGTGACATGTCAGAGACCGTGCAGTCAGGGTCTGCTGCATGCCATCCACCTGACCACCTGCAACTGGGTTTACTCATCTGCTTAGGATTCTGAGAATACAAGGCAGCTTCCTGAAATTCCTTGCTTATTCACTTGTTTCCACTGTAATTCAGAAGCAAACTGTATCACATTTAGAGCAATCAGACATTATGGGAAAGGACAGTCTCAGTCCCAGACATCTTCTGTAGGATACTAACATTTCTGGATCAGTCATGTAACTGTGACACCTAGACGTGAAGCAGGTGGCAAAGACACACAGACACTCCATCCAATCTGTTGTTGGGAGATCAGCTGTTTCAGACTGCCGAGGCGCACGGAAGCGAGGGAGAAGGACTTGGTTTGTGGTTGCTGCCAGGCATGACCTAAATCCAGTAGGAGAGAAGTTTAAAACAAAGCTACTTTTCTGAAGTTCTTGACAAGCTCGCAAAATATTCACCAGCCCTTTCCTTATGGATCAATGTCACTGTAATGATCCCTTTGACAGCATTGATATCAGTCGCCTGAAGAGACAGCGCCAACTCTGAGTGTTCTGTTTTCATTAAGTGATGAGTCTCCCCACCCCCTTCCCTCCCGTGCCCCATTATCCATAGTCTGAGTGGCTCTTTGTTGCTTCTCTCACTTCTGTTTCCTGCACTTCCCTGTGCTGCCATGGGTTTGCAAGTGAACCTGGAATGCAAGTGGTGCTGGAGGGGGGTGAGAATAAAGCCCTTAGATGTACACCTGTGAGCGGGGCATGACTCAGGCCTCCATGAGGGGAGGAATGACACAATGTTTGACAAACACCTGCCAAAGGCTCCATTCTGTGTCAGTTACAAGTATCAACTCATCTAATTCTCAGACAAACCAGATTCTATGCTGTCATTCCTGACTGACACAAGGGAAAAACAGGGTCAGGACAGGAGCCCCCTACCCACAGTCGTGATGAACGGAGAGAGCCACAGGGGCATCTGGGTGTCTGGTCTGGCTTTGGCCTCTGCACCTGCCTGCATCTTAGCATCAGAGAGAATGTGAGTGGGCATGCGGTGGCAGAGTGTTTAAATTACTTCTGCATACCTGTGACCAGGTCACCACCTTTCTACTCTCCTGGTGAAAACTCCTGCTTTTTTGCAACACTACTCTCTAGGTACCCCCACCCCAACAGATTGTAGCAAAAGTATCTCTTTAAGAATTTCCACATGGAGGGTACCGTTAATAGCATTTTAGTGACGGATCTTAGAGCATGATTAACAAAAGCTTCAGAGAATACAGCACTCATTTGAACAATGCAGAAGGTGTGAGGAATTTCAAATTTAAAATGACAAACCGTCCTGCATGCTTAGGCACTCCTGTATTTTTACTACATGACTGGAGTGTCAAAATTCCAGCTTCTTGTCTGAATATTAATTAGTATTTAAGACTCATTAAGCTGGTTTTAGTGATTTATTTCATTCTGTAATTAGATATTATAATTAGATTATCTCTATCAGATTTTCAACTTTCCTTTAATAAGAAAACGTTCAATAAATACAGATATAAATTTATCACATTATAACACATCATTTGACCTATGTTATAAATCTTGTTTTGAAATAATGGAACAATAACCTAATGATGGCATGGTATTTTTGTTTTTATATGAATACATATTTTCTAGGTGGTCAATGTGTCCCAGTGGTATTTTGGGACCTTTGTTAAGTGACGTAACTGCCTCATGGTATTAAATGTGACCTTCAGAATTCAGAGGAGAATTTATGGAGTGGTACCATATACTACTGTGTTATGTCATTTATAGCCATTCCTAAGAATGGTTCCTTCCCGTAAGGAAGTAACTCCTTACAGCAGACAGCATAAAATAAAATATATGTAATAAACTGGAATGAGGACCAATTAATTATTCCTTGTCCTCTATTTTTGTTATGTACAGTGATGTGTACATGTGTGTCGTGTAAAAGCCAACCCAAAGTCAGGAGAAGGTGCAGGCATTGCACCCATTTAAAGGAGATATTCAGATAATTCTGCTTAAAGAGAGGTTGAATTTGTCTACTTTGCTATAAATTAAGCAAAATTTCAGGGTTGCTTTCGTGGATCATTTAAAATAAAAATCAGGAAATGGAGAAGCCATCAGAATTATTTTGGTCTGGTTCCCAGGCCGGGCGGTGCATGGTGGTTTCACTCCCACGCTGGCTCCTGGGCCTGAGTTCAACCGTGGTCTGACTCTGATTCCCAACCCGTAGATGCTGCTCTCAAAGCTGGTCCTGAGGGATGCTTGAGCATTTGCATTTGATCTTCAGCGTGGAGACAGAGGTAGAATTTAGATTCAGGAGTGGTTCCCCATGATTTGGGTCTACTTTCTTGTTAAAGAAATGAATACCATATTTTCTTAAACATAAATGTGGACATATGGTCTGACACATGCTCTGAAAATGGGACAGAATATTTGAAATCAGGTCTGTCCCAGTCAATCCGGGACATATGGGCACTGTTCAGAGTGATTCTGAATCTGAATTTCTTATTCTGTTCTGAAGCCCAATAGCCACTGCGTCTGTGGCTGTTTGTCACTTGATGGCAGACTCACTGCCACTCTGCTTGGTAAGAGTTATTCTAGGCGCCAGGATCCCAGTGTAAGCAGAGTCAACAAAAGCCCCTGCCCCATATATTCTTGCCCAGACCCTTCTGCAATATGAAAATATATTGAATTTGATTGGGATTATTATTTTTCTATGCTTTTAAAGGAACGCTATGGGTCTTTAGTGCAGACTAATATTTTCAGCCTTGGGAATCTGGGCAAGAAATGACCAGTGAAAACATACCTTGCTCTTCGTCTGGCACTCAGGAAGGCCAGAGGAAGGGGCAGGGACCCTGGTGAGACAGTGAGGCTTAGGAGGGTGGCCTGGGTACAGAAGGGTTTGGGGTAGTGGGCAAGGAAACCAAGTAGGAAACACAATGTTAAGTTAGGGACCCCCAAGTGGAAATGTGATACAGGAAGGAGGGGGGTGACCCTAACTGAAGAGGGGGGTTGGCTTTCTAGAACCAAGGCTGGTGTGACTCTGATAATGAGCTGCTCCCGCAGAGGGTCTGTATACTTCACCTGAAACAGGATATGTCCTTGAAAGGACAGGTGAAGCCAAAGGACCCGTGTCTCTCCCGTGTGTGCACTCAAAGGGGCTGTGGGCTAGCCAGATGGTCACAGTGCCACCAAAAAGATGCCTGTGCTTTCGACATTACCTGGCACTGAAGCTGGGTGACACTGGCTGTGTGCGCACACCAGGGGGGAATGGTTACTGCCGGGTACGGGGGCACTTGTCCTCAGTCGTAGGGAACAGACCACAGCCTGGACCCAGTGCAGACTAGCCTCACTGGGTTGGTTTTCAATTTCATCTCCCAAAATTAGTATTTGTGAAGCTGTGTTGCCCCCTTTAATGACGTAGGTTAATCCTCTTGTACACCAGTTTGACATTTAACCTCTCTCTTTCTCATTCCTAGAGATACCAAGCCACCACCAAGAACTTCACCCCCTCTGCCCGTTAGTGACAAACACGACTCCGACTTCTGCAGTAACTGGATTCTCAGTGCGTGTTCCCCACGTTTCCGCATCCCTGAGCACAACCACTTCCTCCTTGGCCTCAGAGCTGCCAGGCAGTCACAGACAGGTGCCTTATGGACCTCAGCTAGGTCCCCCTCACTGCACATCCTGCACCCAAAACCAGTTACCTCACTTTACAGAAACAGAAACAAAAATAGCTAAGTATCTGTACAAAGGTCCTAGGAAATAGCAGAAATGTACGTCAAATCGAGGGTTCCCATTCTGGCCCCCAAGAACCAACCACATTTTTTTTGCATTCTGATCTGTATATTAGCTCATCAGTACAGAAGGGTTTTAAAAAATTATTATTTCTTCTCACTCAATATTATGTTTGTAAGAATTATCCATGTTTTTATATAGTGGTATAATTTATTTTTCATTTTCCTCTTGGACATTTAGGTTGTTTCCAGTGTCTGTCTGGAGAACGCTGCTGTGAACATTCTGTGCATGTGCCTGACACACAGAGAATAGGGTTCTCTGAGGTTTTCACCCAGGGCCAAGATTGCTATGTCATAGAAGATACCTCTGTCTATTTGTCTATCTATTCATCCGTCTGTCCATCCATCCATCCATCCATCCATCTTCTTCATCATCATCTATCAAGAGAATAGATATAAAGAGACAGAGAAACAGAGAAAGAAGGAATTCCAGAGTTTATTCTAGTGATGCCTACTCACACTGATACTAGTGATACACATGAGTGTTGATTTCTCTATTTCCTTGCCAACATTTGGAATTATTAGATTCATAAATTTGTTTCTAACATGTTTGGTATATAAAGGATATCTCATTTTGGTTTTAATTTAATTGTCCATGATCACTCATAAGGTGAAGCTCTGTTTTATATATTTATTAATCATTAAATATCCTCTTTTTTTCTTTTTTATTTACTTTATTTTTGTATCTATAAGAGATGATGGCAGTTAACTAAACTTATTCCGGTCATCCTTTCACAATACATGAAAGTAAAATCATTATGCTGTGTACCTTAAACATACATAGTGCTGTATGTCAATTATATCAATAAAACTGGGACAAATCTTTCATTTATTTATTTATTTTTAAAGATTTTTTTTATTTATTTGACGAGAGAAAGACAGCGAGAGAGGAACACAAGCAGGGGGAGTAGGAGAGGGAGAAGGAGGCTTCCCTGCTGAGCAGGGAGCCTGATGCAGAGCTCGATCTCAGGACCCTGGGATCATGATCTGAGCCAAAGGCAGATGCTTAATGACTGAGGAACCCAGGCGTCCCTTATTTATTTATTTTTTGTGGCTCATAGGGTTGCTTTATTTTTTTTTTATTCAATTAACCAAAGTACAGTACATCATTGGTTTGAAATATCCTTCTTTAAAAGTTCTCAGTCAAGTATTTTACCTATTTCTTTTTTTTTTCTTACTGATTTGCAGAATTTCCTTATATTTTATGGATAATATCACCTCATTAGTTATACATATTGGAAATGTCTTCTCCGATTCTGTGGTTTATTTTTTTACACTGTGAATAGTGTCTTTTGATGAGCAGAAGTTTCTTATTCTAATGCAGTTGAATTTATCAATGTTCTCCTATGGGCTGGTTCTTCTACTGACTTATTTAAGACAGCCTTGCTTACCCAGAGTAATGAAAGTACATTCTCTCAGTGGGTACTTGTAGCTCTCATTTATCCTGAAATGTGGTGTTTGTGTGTGTGGATGTGTGTGTGTTAATTTTTATATACTTTCAAATTGTCCTATAAATATTTTAAGAAAGACAATTCTTTCTACACTGAAGTGTAATCTCTGTCATAAATCAAATGTTCATATTTGCATACATTTGTTTCAGAACTTTCTATTCTGTTCTATTTCTATATTTGTCTATGCCTGCACCAATTTTACCCTTTTATGATTATTATAGCTTTACAATGAGCCCTGAAACTTGTGGAACAAACCCCCTCATTCTTCTTCAAGAGCATATTGTATCTTCCTGACCTTTTGAAACTCCACATAAGTATTGCATTAAGCTTCTGAACACATACACATATACACAGAGAGTTGAGTTTTTACTGAAATAATGTTAAATAGCTAATAAATTTATAAAGTATTATCTTAGTTGCATTGAGGCTTTCAATTCATGAATATGATATATCCTCATATAAATAGGTCTTTTAAAAATATCTACAAATAAATTTTATACTTTTATTTCTAGGTTGTACGTCTAACTAGATTATCCTAAGAAACGTGGTTAGTGTCTTTGTTGCTATTTTAGACATTACTTTCAATTTAATTTTTAAGTTTTTTTCTGGCCAAAATTTAACTTTTTTTTTTTTTTTTAAGATTTTTAATTTATTCAACAGAGACAGAGACAGCCAGCGAGAGAGGGAACACAAGCAGGGGGAGTGGGAGAGGAAGAAGCAGGCTCATAGCGGAGGAGCCTGATGTGGGGCTCGATTCCACAACGCTGGGATCACGCCCTGAGACGAAGGCAGACGCTTAACTGCTGAGCCAGCCAGGCGCCCCCAAAATTTAACTTTTGACACGGAATTTTATTTTGGCTACTTCGTAGTGTAAACTTTTAATTACTACAAATTACGAGAAGAATCCCTGGGATTTCCTATGCACACAATCACAGCAACTGCAAATAATAACCTTTTTTCCCCCAATACAGATACCTTCGATTTCTTTTTCTTGACTTACTACCTTGGTTACACTTTCCCGTAGGATATTGAACAGAAGTGGTGATAAGCAGAAAGTTTATCTCATTTTCGATCTCAGTTTTGTGTGTTCATTAAATCACCATTTAGTGTTACAAACAGCACCTTCACAGAGCATTTCAACTTCTAGTTAAAGAGACTCAAACACCACATCAAAAAAAAAAAAAAAAAAAAAAAAAAAAAAAGAAGAACGCATGCCCATATCCAGGCCAAAAATTTCCCAAAACCTTATGTAATTCATGCTCTGCTATTCTACACAAGATACCTCTCTTTCAACAAAGAAATACGAAGCATGAAAAATGAAAACACAAGAAAAATTTACAAACTGCCAAGAGACAAAGTAAGCATGAGAACCACACACAGATGTTATTTGGGTGTTGATCTATCAGACAAAGAATACAGAAATAACTGTTTTCCATATGCTTCTAGTCTAAAGGATGGACAATGTGCAGACTCAGGTGGCTGAATTTTAGCCGAGAGACTAAGAACATACAGAGACGGATGTTTTCAACTGGCTCATTAGGGAACTGACAGCACTGAGGAAAAGAATCTGTAAACTCGAATTTAGGCCGCCGGAAATTACCCCGCTAAAACACACCTTTAGAGAAGAAGGAGTGACAAAACAAAACAGAATACCCAGGAGCTGTAAGATTACTATCAGAGGGCCTAACTATGTGCGATTACATCCCAGAGGAAAAAGAGAATGTGGTAAAACAAGTATTTTAATAAACAATGGTAGAGAATGTTCTGAAATTAATATAGACACCATACCACCCATCTAAGATGTTAAGAGAATGCCAACAAGATAATTACCAAAAATGCCTCCCCAAACAACAGAAATTTACTGGAAAAAAAATATACAAGTTCATAATCTGGGTGTAATATTTAAGCATACCTCCCTCAATTCTAATTAAACAAGACGGTTTTTCAGAAGTAGGAATGTAGAAAGTACCACACGTGACAACTGCAGAATACATATTATTTCTGTGTTTATGGAACATTTATCATAACACATCACTCGCTGGGCCGTTAGGCAAGCATCACCCTACTCGGTACCGTTAACACCGTACGGAGAACATACAGTCACCATAGCGGACGTACCTTGGGCTGTGTTTTATTAATAACCGTAGTGCACTTGTTCGGTATTCCGTGATTCACCCAGGCACCGGGGATGCATCTGGGCTCTGAAGTGGGAAAACGCCATCAAGTTGGGGTTTCTGGGTAGGGCGGCCCTAACAGCCCATCTCTGAGAGCCAGTCCTCCCGGAACTCGACCCGCCACCCGCAAGAAGGTTCTCCGGTTCCGTTGGCTGCCGTGGTGCGTTCTCCGCCTGGCCGGCACCCCTGCTCCTGGAAGGAGTGCGACCTCCCAGGCTCGGGCCGTGGCGTGCTCCGGGGCCTCCCTCCTGCTCCACGAAGCACTGCGGCTGAGCGCGCGGCCCGGCAGCACGGCGGGGGCGAGCCCCCGACATCCCGGAGACCGCCTCAGGCAGCCCGGGGACACCGGGGTGAAGCGGCTGCCCAGGTGCACAGGGCTCCCGCCGGGGTGCACGCGCTTGGCAGCAACCCTCGGGGGCGGTCTGCGCCTCGGCCGCACCGACCTCAACCCCCTGGGTCTTCGAAGGGAATGTGGATCCCAGACGCTCGTAAAATGACGGTGTTTCCACTCACCGAGAACTCTGCTTCCTTCCCACGGGGAGTTTGCGTCCGACGGCGGCGGGCTGACCTGCGAAGCCACCCGAAGCGCTGGTGCCCAGTTGTGACAGAAGCCGCAGGAAGCGACCCTGACACGTGCGCCCCGGCGGGCGTCACCTCACCTCACACCTCACCTCGCGCACCTCCGGATCTCATGCGCGTGAGGGAAATTCGGGCGTCACCTCCACGTCACCCGTCACCGCACGCACCTCCGGATCTCGCGCGCCTGAGGGAGTTTCCGGCGTCACCTCCACGTCACACGTCCCCCCACGCACCTCCGGATCTCGCGCGCCTGAGGGAGTTTCCGGCGTCACCTTCACGTCACACGACCCCCCACGCACCTCCGGATCCCGCGCGCCTGAGGGAGTTTCCGGCGTCACCTCCACGTCACACGACCCCCCACGCACCTCCGGATCCCGCGCGCCTGAGGGAGTTTCCGGCGTCACCTCCACCTCTGGCGTCGACCCCGCACCTCCCGACCTCGCGTGCAGGAGAGGGTTTCCGCCAGCAGCTGTCTGCTGTCGTAGGCGTCCAGCCCTCCCAGAGCTCAGAGAAGTGGCGCCCGTTGCTGGGAGGTCTTTGCCTGTCCTCCGCGCGGCAGCCTCGCCCTGAACGGCCCGAAGCTGGTGTGCCCGCGCCCTCCGCCTGTGGTGCGGCCGCCCACACCCCACGGCCTGTTCCTCTGAGGAGCTACGTCCGAACAGACGTCACGGCCGCTTCCGCAGAGCGGCCCGCGTTCCGCGTCGGTGCGTGGGCGAGCGCCGCCCTCTGCTCCGGGCCCTCCTGCTCTTCAGCCGCGCCGACCTCCGCAGCAGCCCCGCAGCCTCAGCCTCCCGAAGCTCGGTCCCGCCAGGACCTGCGTGGCGGCGCTGGGCACTCGCCTGCTTGTTCTTTTCTGTCATCTCACCTCAGAGTTGAGAGCCCGCCGTCCCGGAGTCTCTCGGTCAAGCGCTGCGCGTGGTCTCGTGGCCTCGGCAATGGCGGCGCTTCCTCTGCGCGTGGTTTCTCGAGGGCCCGCCCCGCGCCCGGGCCAGGAGCCGACCCAGCGGGCGCCTCACGTCTAGGCGGGGCCCCCGGACGCCCACCGCCCGTCTCTGCTGGACTGTGCAGGCCCCGGCTCGGCCCGTGTCGGCCGCGGACGCTGCTCTCATGCTGCCGCCCCCGTCAGAGCTGCCGCGGGGCTCACAGGGCACCCTCCCTTCCGCCGACGCCGTCTTCTTTATTGGCGTAATCGTGTGTCACGGATTTAGATGTATTTACGAAGCCCAGGAAAGTATCTTCGAGTTTGCTCATTTTCCTCTGTTGTCGCTCCCCCGCGTTTGGAAGCGGCCGCGTACACGGAGCGCAGAGCGCCCCTTCCACAGCCCTGGGCGCCCGGCGTCCAGACGACGTGGTACGCACTTAGCGCCGTTACCGCCGGTGCGCGTCACCTCCAGGGCCGCGAAACCCAGAATGCCCTCGGAGTGCCCGCCGTCGCGTTAGCGCTTCTTCACGGCGGCGGCGGAGCGCAGGAAAAGGCTTCCGCTCCCGCTGCCTTGACTTAAACCGTCAGTCTGGCAACACTTGCTGGTCACTCGCGGGGGCGCATCCCAAGTCGGCCCCGGTCACTGAACTAGAAACACCTGGAGGGCGTGATTCTGGGTGTAGCTCTCGGTCAGAGCTTCGGACTCGAACTCTGTGACCGGTGGGAGAAGCGTAATGTTTGTCGAGTGACTCAACTGGCGAGTGCAGAACTCCTGAGAATTCTCATCCGTTAAAGGTAAATGCGTGTGTCTCAATGGGAACTAATCCTCTGCTCTCCCTGGTCCTCCTTCCGCAAAAACTACGTAATGTGCATTCTTAGAGCCAGGCCACGCTTCCCCTGGGCGGGGGCGGTGATGTGCCAGGTGCAGAGACCTCCCTTATGGGCTGAGAGAGGCCCTTCTAACGTCAAGAAGCCTGTGTTGGGGACCCTCTAACCGTTTTCTTTCCCTTGAAAGATGTTCTAAAAAAGACATCACATGAACACTGGATTATGGCTCCTGGAATCTAGAATGTAAATGGCCTATTCTGACAACCCACATTGTCAGCCTTAAGTAAGGGAACATTTCCAACTTTCTAGAAAATCCAGCTAGTTTGATTTTCTTCTATGAGGCACGTTAGTAGAAAAACTAAGGAAGATCAGCGTCACTATAGACCAGGTGTCAATTGTTCCATGGGTGGGTGGAGAGTACTCCATAAAGCTGAGGGGCCGCCTCCTTCCTGCCCGGTCATGTCAGAACCACTGGCAGGCCAGATGTGCTCTGGGTCCACAGAGCTAGAAACCCTGCAGAGGGAAATAGAAAGGCCAGCCTTCCCACTGACCTCATTACCTTGGATTTCACTCTTTTTGGGAATCTGCTGATAAAATGTGTACTGTGTGTTCAAAGCAAGTTCACTGGCTAATTGAGGTCCTTGATCAGGCATGACTGGATTATACAAGGAACGCCTGGCTCAGTTTATCTGCCTGAGACAGACAGAATGACAGCTGAATCAGGGTGGTCCCAGCCATCTGTGGCCAGTTCCCTGTGGTTCCCTGCGGACTACCCTTTTATGCATAACCCAGGGAGTTCCGGGAGAGCCAAGAGTTAGAAGTTCTCATTCTATCCATGGCTAATTGTCTTTTGAAAAAAACATATTCTTCATGCTGCAAGGAGCACTAGAAGCCTTG
The DNA here is from genome assembly GCF_023065955.2 of Ursus arctos. Classification (NCBI taxonomy): domain Eukaryota; kingdom Metazoa; phylum Chordata; class Mammalia; order Carnivora; family Ursidae; genus Ursus; species Ursus arctos. Next base: position 84,009,580 of record NW_026623100.1, read on the forward strand.
AGGCCCAAACCTTTCTTTAGAGATGGAGACACCAGGTTGCAGGCTGAGAGTCCAATGGATCCACTCTGCTGCACTCAGCAGAGGTCAGGAGAGCCTTGTGAGGACACCTGGCTAGTCGCCCACTGGTGTGTCCATCGCATATGTGGCTGTGGGGCCAGCGTGGGGAAGCCCACTACACAAAGACCTCGTGTTCCATCCATTCTTTGGGAAGCTGATCGCTTGGAACTTCAGAAAATAGTATCTGGTGAGTGCAGTGTCACGAATGGTGAAGACATTCCCACGCCTGTCAACAAAATCTCATTTCATCCGAAATGTGGGAAAGTAGAGGAAGGATGCTTTCATGCAGGACAGTCCTGCCTGGCAAGGATCTTGTTCAGTGAGCGTGTTATTCTGAAAATTGGGTTTTCCAGATAGTCAAAGATCTATTGTTTTAATTCAAAAACATATTTTCAAATTTCTTTCATAGAGAGGAGATGGTTTGTGCTCCTCGCTCCTCCGCAAGCCTCCCTGCAGCCAGGACAGGAGAGTCTGCCCTGTGGTCACCTCCCAGCGTGGAGGGCAGAAGCAAACCCAGGTACAGGATGTGTCAGAAGGCGAAAGTGTGGTGAGGTGAGATGCAGGAGGAGCGGCCCAGAAACTGGCCATGAAGAGATAGGAGGTGACCTCAGAGAAGCCAGGAGGAGCCCCGTTGTGCAGGGCTTTGTCAACCAACCTGAGAACTTTGCCCTTTGTTTTTAGTGAGACAAGGAGCCATTACATGGTTTTGAACAGTGGTGTAGCAGGTGTAGACGTTGGTTTCTAAAAGGATTACTCTGTGATTTTGTTGAGAGTCGACTTTTCAGAAAAACACACAGACGCCACAAGGAAAGTGGGGAGGCTATTCAGAAAACTTTTGGGATAATCAGGTGAGACACGCTGGTGGCTTTTCTAGACCAGTAGCAGGAGATGTGAAAAGAGGGATTAGATTCTGGATGTGTTTTGAAACTCTTGTTTACTGGTATGGGCTACAGGAGAAAACACCTCAGTCTCTGCAGTAGGAGAAATGGAGTTGCTACTCACAGGACTGTGGACGCAGCCGATCTGTGGGAGAAGGTGAAGCGCACACTTCTGGGCATGCTGATCTTATAACGCCCATTGGAGATCCATGTGAGACACCAAGTTGGCTATTTGAAAATATGGATCATAAATGTAACGAATTAGTACAAAACTCTCTTTCAAACCTAGTGCAGACAATCCAGTCTTTCTAAATAGCGTATTCTGGAGCTGTCCGAACTCTGTGTGATTGTTCCGGTGAGCATTCCCACACCTGTGTGACACTGGAGGGCTTCACACTCTCTCACGACGTCAAGGGCTCCTCCTTCGAAAGATGACACGCTCCTCAGCTTTTGAAAACTTGTCTCAACAGTTACCTTTACTGTTCTTTGCTACTCGTTGTCACATCTTGGTGCTACCAAAGCATTTCCCACTAGAAATCCAGAGCAATATTTCAGAGTAAGAGAAAAAGTCCTAAGGCACAGAAATATTTTGGGTTTGGGTTTGGAAAGAGAACAGTTTTCCCACAAGAGTCTGAAAAGAATGGCCAGGGGTTAAGAAAACGGGTGTGTCACGGCACAATTTGGGGAGAGAAGGAGTGTCGTGAGAAGAACGTGTTAGAAGGAGAAATGCTGTGCAAGGGTGGATGGGGAAGGGGAGACCATCACTGGACTTGGTGGGGAGGAAGTCCCAGTGGGATTTGCCAGGGACATGTCAGTGGTTTCCCTGGATGTGAGTTTTCTAACGGTGAGGCGTACTAGGACTCCAGATCTCCAAAACAAGACACGACCGGGGACAGTATTGTGTCATCAAAAATTTTTCCGCATACACACCACCCAAAATTCTGATGTATGCGAGCTAGAAGCTCCCAGGAGAGTGGGGGTTTGAGGTGCACGACAGCAAGGGGATGCCTGATGTCCCCGCCTCCTACCTTCACAACCGTCACAGTCCTAGACACTGGGCAGGATTCTGAGCTGTCTCTGTCTGCCCTCTTTCCTGGATGTCTCAGATCCTCCTGGCATGAGCCTTTGGGTATCACACTAACAATAATAAAATGTGAAGTAATCACTTGTGCTGTCTCAATGACTTCAAATGGTAAATTAATTTTCAGCACATCTCCTTGAAGCAGGTCAGCATTATTAGCTCCATTTAACAAATTAGAACATTAGGAGAAATTAAGTGAGTTGCTGGAAACCTATATGCCAGATTGCTTATTTAAGGGCTGGCTATTCCTGTGTTGGCTCCTTTGGGCCATGTTGCTTCTCCTTGCCCCCTTACTCTCTCCATAGAACCGTTTTTCTGTGGAATGGCTCGACCAGGTGAAGACGGGGTGCAACATAAGCCATCCAGCGCAGGTTAGCTCAGCATTGTCTACCAAATGTTTAAGCGTGGGAGTCTTCTAGTTCTGTTCTCATTGTCTGACTCAACGCCCAGTCAACAGCTCCATGCAGGTGTCTCAGAGTGGCTTCAAACCTGTGTCCCAAACAGAATTCCCTGTGTCCCTCTTGAACCATTCTTTCTACCCCAGCACGTGGTATCACCACCCTCGGGTGCTGTGCCCCCACATCTACTCAGTCTTAACAGTACGTTGTTTCCACTTTCTTAATGCATCTCTTCTCAGCCACTTTCCGTCCAAATTGCCACCATGCTGGGCAGAGAAGCCATTACCTCCCACTTGGCCCTCTGAAACAGCGTCCCCTGGGCCGCCTCACTTAGTCTCCTACTGAAGCCTGAGCCATGCCAGTAAGGCAGACCCTGATTGTAGCACCCTCCTTGCAAGCACTCAGAGCTTCTCTTTGCTCTTACAGGAAGACCACAGCCTGTACTAAGGTCGTGACAGAGGATTACAGGCTGAGCGTGTCCACCTGCATCTCCAAGCCCTTTCTAGGAGGAGGACACCAAGCCCCAGATGAGGATGTCACTCGGTGAACCTAGCTTCAGTCTGGTGAGCCCCAGCTAAGCCACTCGCAGACTCCTGACCCACAAAAACGGTAAGAGAATCAGTCCGAGTTGTTATAAGCTGCCAAGTATGTTATAGTTTGTGTGCAGCCGTGGAGACCGGATACATGAAGCACCTCTGTCAGCTCTCTTTGCAATTCTGATTTCCAGTCTTTGCCCCGGTGTTGGGGAGGGATTCTGGGGGGCGGGGAGAGGGGAGGCTTCTTACCCGGAGTTTGCCCATCACAGACACATACTCAAAAGTATTTACTGAGCCATGACAAAGCATCAGGCACTCCTCCAGGCTCCTGGGGTACAGCAGTGAGTCACGCCGTCCTGGGATTTACAGAGTCCTCAAGGGAGACAGATGACCATTATAAACATAGTTTAAAAATTAAGTTATGTGACGCGGCAGGAGGTTGAGTTCGAGGACAACAAAAGGCAGCAGGAGAGTGTGGTTTGAATAACTGGAAGCAATTTTAGGTCGTGTAGCAGGAGTGGGGCTCACTGAGGAGTGGCGTCTATGTGAACAACTGGAGGGAGGCAGGCAGTTAAGGTAGCATGTGATTCACCAGAGCATCCCAAGCAGAGAGAACAACTCATGTGTGTCTGGTGTGTCCGCAAGGAGGCCAGTGCGGCTGGTGTGAGGTAACCCGGGTTACAGGAGGTGAGAATGTGTGTGTGAGAGTGCGTAGGGGAGGTGAGTGTGTGTGCGCACATGTGTAGGGGAGGTGACTGTGTGCGTGTGTAGGGGAACAGTTCATGTAGCATCTTACAAGTGGTTTTTTTTTTTAAGATTTTATTTATTTATTTGACTGAAAGAGAGAGAGAACACAAGCAGGGGGAGAGGGAGAGAGAGGAGCAGACTCCCCGCTGAGCAGGGAGCCCCACGTAGGGTTCGATCCCAGGACCCTGGGATCATGACCTGAACCAGAGGCAGACGCTTAACTGACTGAGCTACCCAGGGCACCCTTTCAGGTGGTTTTCAGGAGTTCACTGTGAATGAAATACAGAATCATTTCAAGATTTTAAGAAGAGGATTGACATGGCTTACCTTCCATTTTATGAGTATCAGTATTATTTCTTTTACAGACATAACCCTATAATCATCCAGACCAAGGGATCACTGGTTGTGAAGTGGGACATTGTAATTGTGAGGACTGCAGGCCCACACCTGCACTGTCCCAGGCACACTGGGACAATGGTTATCCAACTACGGTCTGCACCTACTCTCACTGCCATTTCGTGGTTATGCCTTTATGTAAATATACCATAAACGTCCCTTTATGGTGATTTAGTGGTGTTTACAACAGAAGAAAAAAAATGACACAAAATGCATGTATTTGGTTTCCTTGTTTTCACTTATCTAAGAGGTTTTTGTTGTTGGTTTTGCTTTTACAGAAGATGAATGGATTGTAAGTTTTAACAAATAAATTTTCTTCACCTATGGAGATGGTCCTATGACTGGCCAGATTTAAATGATTATTTTGGTTAATCATTTTGTTTTATTTTTTAAATGTCTAAATAAGATTATACTCCTAGGAAAATACAACTCGATTTTGGTTTCTGATGTATAAACGTGTGTGTGTATGTGTGTATATGTGTGTGCCTGGATTCTTTGCTAATATTTTATTTCAAGTCTTATATCTACTTTTTTTTTAGCAAGATGTGATCTTTTCATATTGTCTTTCCTATATTTTTTAAATCAAGCCTATGCTAACTTCATAAGGTGATCTGAGAAAATTCTTTAATATACTCTAGACTATTTGGCATAAATGTGACATTATTTGCTACTTGCCAGTTGGGCGTAACTCACCTGTAGATTATTTGATGCTGGACTTGTGTTGTGGGAGGACAGTCTGATTTACCTCTGGAATGGTCATTGCACCACTTGGGTTTTCTGTTCCTATGTGAGTCCGTTTTGGAAATTTTTTTTTTAATTTTTAAAAGATCTTATGTATTGATTTGAGAGAGAGAGAGTACACACACACACACACACACACACACACACACACTCACGAGTGGGAGGAGAGGCAGAAGGAGAAGGAGAAGCAGATTTCCTGCTGAGCAGGGAGCCCAATGTGGGACTCAATCCCAAGACTCTGAGATCAGGACCTGAGATGAAGGCAGACGCTTCACTAACTGAGCCACTCAGGCACCCCAGTTTTGGAAATTTTATTTCTCCAGGAATCCAGCCATTTCACTGAAGTTGTATAACTTACTGGCGTACAGTTGCTCACATCCTCACTTTCGAACTTCCCGAGATTTTTCTGCCGTGTGTCCTTGTTTTCCGCTTCTCCTCTGCCTTATCTCTGCGTTCTCCACCAATGACACAAAACACATTCCAGGGTTTTTTTCCCTTTTTATCTTCTGGATCTTAATAATCTCTATTACAGATATTTTTGGTTTTGTTAATATTTACTTTTTCATATTTCTTACTTTGTCTCTTTCCCATTACTTTACTGTAATTAGTTTAGAAGTGTAGCTTGTCTGAAGCCTTCCGTTTTCCCCAGCACCAGCATAGGGAGCTCTGCTGTCCAAGGAAGCGCTGTGTGGCCCGCAGCCGTCAGCAGCACCTGGGTTTGTTTGCATCCTGTTCTCTGAGCCCTGAGAAGCTCAGAAAACGAGAATGCAAGGTCTCTGGGCTCAGCAAATAAGAAGGCCCATTTCAGAGTTATAGGTTCCTGTGTCCACCTCGTTTTTGGTTTTGGAAAATATCTCACTCACTTTATACTCCACAATGATGCAAAAGGTGCATTTAAAAAACATTTCTCTGTTTTTTTGGCCAGTGTCAGTGAGAGTTGAGTTGGTCGTTGTGAGTCTGAGGAGAATCGTCTCACCCATGCCTTGGCTGTTCAGGGCACTCAAGGCCGCTTGGCTTCCTGCTCTCACATGTGCAGGACAATGGCTCTTTCCTCCATTTTAGGCTCTTCTAAGGAGACTTTGTAGCCCAAGTTTTTTGGAATCCATGATGTTACTTCATTTATTCAGAACATGGTATCTAAGTGCTCGGGCCTTTGTCCCTGGCCCAGTTACCAGCTTCTGGCTCTTGGAACCTGTTGTCGAATCAAAATTCAACAATAAGTTGGCCAGTAGGCATAAAGGCTTCTCTGACTTTGCTACGTGCGCACAGCTGGATATAACTTAATATAATAAAAACACCCAAGTAGGCAAGGTTTGGATTCTCTCCATCAAAGGACTCCTTTGACCCACGTGAATCTGTGGATGCAAACAGATGTGGGCAAGGCAGAAGCAAGGATAGCACTTCATGCTGTTGCCTCTGTATTTCTTCATTCTGGATGTTTGTGAAGCTCCGATTTCATCCGGCCAAGAATGCGCTACAAAGCAACAGCAAGGGCCATGGAAACAGTAGCAATTTCACTGAGTGCCAAATCCGAGGGAGCCCAGGATGAGGTGTCTGCACACATTGCAGCTACTTTTTACAACAGAAGAGAGAAAGACGCACTTTGCTTTTTGCAGGGGAGCCCAGAGAGTGTATGGAGCACTTAACAGTTTTTAATGTGCTTTCTTAAATCTTGCTTCATCTTTAGAACAACTCTGTGTGGCAATTAAGGATGAATGTTATTGACCGTCTATAAAACGGGAAGGCCAAGGCTTGCGGCTATGAAATGGCAAGTCCAAAGTCACACAGCTACTACATGGCAAAGCTGACTCTCCATCTTGAATCTTGTGTTCTTTCCTATATAACAGTCAGGGTGACTAAAGGTCACCTGAGATCTTTCCATATCAAGGTTTGACACTTGTGGTTTCCATTTGTCTGTGGTCACAACAGTAGACGTCCAGTCTCACTACTAAGTTTCTGTTTTTGGTAATGGGCTATCTGGTTACAGCATCCGCTACTGCATTATGATGGAGCAGTGCCGTGCTCTCTGGGCACCGGGAACGCGGCCAGACTCTGATGCCTTGCAGACCTTGTAACGATTCGGTCTTCATCCTAAGAGCAAGGAGAGGCCAGCAAAGGCTTTGGGGTTGGGGTGCATGTTTGTTTTTTAAATATCATTCAGTTTTCCGTGTATAAAATGGCTCGGAGGAGATGGGAAGGAGGCTTTTGCAGCAGCCCTAGGGAAAAACTGTCTGGGACGTGGCCGTGGAGGTGAAGAAGAGAGGAAGATTTGAGAAATATTTTGTGTGATGTGATGACTGAGCAGTTGAAGAAGCTGAGGAAGGGGAGACTTAGGAGATGCTCCTGGTTTTCTGCTTCACAGGGCGCTGATGTGATTACACCTGGAGCCGAAGAACGTGGGGGGGAGGGAGGGTGGCACAAGAGCTGCAGGAGGGCTTCCCAAACCACAGGCTCTCTCTTACCCCAATCCTGAGTCTGATTCTGTGTGTGGGTCCTGAGAATCTGAATTCCTAACAAGCTTCCAGGTGACACTGAGCTGCTAGTCTGCCAACCAGACTTCAGCTGAAGATCAGATTTTAGGAGAAATAGCTTGAATTCAACTCTAATTATGCCAAGTGTGACTTAAGTAAACTCTTTTCCCCTCATTTTATGTTAAAATCAGGGGAACACAGCACCCCTTCTTTCCCTTTTAGGGAGAAGCATCATGGTGTCTTGAAGAGTGCCTGGTTTAGAGCTCACGAGTCCTGAGTTCAAGTCCAACCTCTTCTACTTCCTCTCAGGGGTGACTTCATGGTAATTACACAACTTTCATAAATACCAATTTTCTAGTCTACGAAATGGGCATGCCCACAGTATCTATGTGAAAGTGTTTTAATTGTGAAGTGCTCTATCCACCATGCACCCCTGTGGAGAATATCATCCGCTAATTCCTAGTTTGCCTTTGCATGATTTTCACCGGCTGAGGTAGAAGCCTCAGAGGGCAGTTTACCCATGTCTTTCCCAGAAAGAGCTGGTTCAGGCTTTGCCCATTTTAGGAGCATGGTCAACAAATATTAATTTAATTGTCCTAAACATTTGATACACGTTAGTACGCTGGTCATTTTTCCGTGTCTCATTTATAACCCCTCCCCAAGGCATTAAAGAGCACAGTACCCACTCTCAGTCCTCCGGCACCTTATCCTGCAGCCCTCTTTGAAGAGCAATCAGCTTCCCGTCGTCAACCCCGCCCACTTTCAAGGCTCTGAAATTTACCTTTTTTTTTTTTTTTTTTAATATTTTATTTATTTATTTGACAGAGATAGAGACAGCCAGCGAGAGAGGGAACACAAGTAGGGGGATTGGGAGAGGAAGAAGCAGGCTCATAGCAGAGGAGCCTGATGTGTGGCTCGATCCCATAACGCCAAGATCACGCCCTGAGCCGAAGGCAGACGCTTAACCGCTGTGCCACCCAGGCGCCCCTGAAATTTACCTTTGAAAAGCTCACATTTTACCTGAGTAGTTAGCCATTTCAGTGTGAAATATATACAATATGTGTATATATATGCATACTTAAGCAAGGTAATATAAAATGTGGCTTTGGCTTTAATTGCCGATATTTATCTTTACCTTTTGATATTTTGTTTGGGTCTGTGGGGCACGTGACATACTGAAGACAATATTGGGTCTTTCTCATGAATCGTATTTGATTTCTAAACGTGCATGCAGTCCCTTCACTGGTCTCCAGTCCTTATACAGCAAAGTGCATTCAGACATCAGAAAGGTTTAGAAGGGGCCAGGTTTCTCATCTGGATTTCACCACATTTTGAAATTCAGGAGGCTTGGTAGCTGTCTCCCCAGGAATCGGGAGACTCTTCTGGAACACAGGGCTTTCTTTGCCCTTTAGGTGAAGATGCACAGCCTTGTTACCTGCCAAGGACTTTCCCTAAACAAAATCAAGGTAGAACAGAATGTCTTTTTAGAGCGTTGCTTCTGATAACCGATCAGTGTTTGCGCACGCAAGATGATGACAAACCAGCCAAGTGACATTGAGCTGTAAGGTGAATGAAAGGACACAGTTTTGCTGTTGCTTTACATACGTGACAGTACCTTAAAATTAGAGAGGAAAATTATTTAAATAATTTGCCAATAAATCTGAATCATGTACGTCCTAGAATCATGACATTCTACTTCTGGCAGTAGTGAGGGTGTCTTTGCCAGTGAGTATCCCATGTAAAGTCAATGAACACAGTGTTGTATGTGTGTGTATTTTCCTTTGTCTGACTTTCCTTTGCATTTATGATTAGCCCGATGTCTTTCCTCATGAGAAATTCAATAACGTAAGATGTTTACTGTACCACATTCCCCTGGCCACCTGCTCTATCTCTGTAACCTACAGGTCTCCCGCACACTTCCCATTCTTCCGTGATTCTTCCTTCTCATTTTGCCCTTTGGATTTTCCAGATGGCATGTCTAGCACTTCTTTCAGTATTTTAAGAGGACCCTTGCTTGCGACATTGCTTCTCAGTGCACTGTATTTTATAACAGAGTTAAAAATAGTTTAAAAGCTGAGTGGAAGTCACGGTATCGGGCCAAAGCCAAGTTTAATACAAGCCTCCAAACTCACAGGAGCTCAGTGGTTGCTTTAAATTTGTGTGTGTGGGGTGTGTGTGCTTGGGACTCTGTGAAATGACAAGTCTTAACACTGAGCCCTCTGGATCATGAACACAGAGACATCTCGGAGTGTAAACATGGCAGCTCTGTCCACTCTCCAGAATATGAAAGGTCAGTCTCAGCCCAGGAATCCTGTCTATAACTTATGGTTTGCAATTACTTTAAAATGTTTTCTTTTTTTTCCCTCTCTTCTATGGAAATTGGTCTTCTGATCACCACGTTAGCTGATACTTAACAAATATTTTGATACAGAAAATTCTAAGTTCATTCATAAAAAGTTAGTTTTGCTACCCTTCTCTGTCCCCCATCCTCCCCAAGAATTAATGTACATTTGAAACAGCAAAGAACGTTCAGGTCCAAAAGCCCTGTTTTGTTTGTTTCGCGTTTGTCTTTACTGCCTTGCTCTACTAGCAATAGGTTCTAGAACCTGCCGAGGTAACCCTAACATCTAATAATTTACACAATTATGCTTTATTTGAACATCCTTATTAGCAGACTTGCCATTAGATTTCTTTTGCTATAGTTCCATTAATTTTGTTGGATAATCATGAATATTCTTAAACATACTTTATTCTTCTGAGGCAGCAGTTGCTAAGTTACCCTAGGTTTGCTTCTTGTATAAATTGGTACAGCTAAAGAATTTATTTAGTTGAATTTACATTTTATGACTCTCCAAAATAAATGAACTCGCTTGCCTTTCTTAGTATTGCTTTAATTATTACCTTTTAGATGATCATAGTTACGGGATCCGTTCTCAAACAGTTATCCGGGATTTCATTGACATCGCCCCCTCCCTTCCTCTGAAGTGCTGTGGAAAGTAAGATGACAATCTCACATATTAGTTAGGCTTCTTTCTTCTTCTACTCCTTCTCCTTCTTCTTCTTCTTCCTTTTTTTTTTCTTTTTGTTAAGTGCCTTCCCCATACATAGCAGCAATAAAAATATGGGTCTACAATCTGTCATCTGCAATTCAGAAGTCCAAAACACACTGAAAAACTATTTTTGTGTGTTTGTTTAGTTGCCCATTTGTAGGCAAACCTGCCTTGCTCCAAAGTTGTGAGACAGCCACACCTGCCCCGGGCATATGGGAGCCCTGGGCTGTAACTCTGCCGTCTCCATGTGGGCATCGCCAGGCTTGCACTGGTGGGCTGGACTACCGGGAGCTCCCCAGACCCTCCAGGACGCCACACTGTGCAGGGTGCATGAACCCTGCATCTTTTCTAATGTTTGAATAAGAAATTTCAGTGTGATACACATCTGATTCCAAGGTTTGAGGTAAGGGTTTATAGGCCTGTATTGGGAAGTAAAATTGAATTTGGGCTTTTCTAGACTATAATCTAACATGATTCACTGGTTTCACTATAAAGAATGAATTGTAAAAAATTTAATCAAGAGCAAAATTGTTTCTGGAGCTGTGATAAAATGTTGACCTTGCTTTTTTTTCCCATTTCAGAAAGGGTTAAATAATTTCAGGAATTTAGAAAGTCTAGTATAATGAAGCATTTGCTAAATAATGCATCCTCCAGGAGTTAGGGCTCTGTCTTTAACCAACAGTCTTACCTCCTTTCCAATTAGGCAGTGGTAGGCACCAGAGTGACCTGAATTCCATTTGAGTCCCCGGGTGAAGTCAGTCATCATTCCAGAAACAACTGAATATTCAGATTGGGAAAAGAAAAAGAAAAAAAAAATTACGCAAATGGCTAATGCTGAACTTGATTGTTTTCTCAGGATGACGGATGTGGGACTAGCCCTGTGTCAAGTTGTGAAGGGAACTATTTCCTTCTGATCCCCTTCCCAGTGCTTCTCTCAGCAAACCCCAAAGCCCCATCTTTCTGCCGGAGGAATGTAATATTTCTCAGTGAGTGACTGATTCTTCCTAAGGTTTATCTCATAATAGTGATGTTAGGGTACGGTGAGACTCCACGTAGGGACATTTGCAGGGTAAAATGTGGTTTTTGGAGGTTTAAAGATGAGATCCTCACGGAATGAGTCCATAATGGTGGGGCAGCCAGAATTAGGTTGGGTAATGCTGGGAGGGACTCGTGTGATAGCCCATCAAGGGATTCGATTAGGAGTGCCCTCTCCACTTGCTCATTGGATTGCTGCTCTGTATTCTGGGAATACACTCGACTTACTTGTTCTGTGCTGTTTGTTCTTCCCTGTGTGCCTTTAAAAAATGTATATGTAGTCTACGTAGCTTTGCTTTAATAGAATACAAAAAAAAAAAAAAAAGATGAAGTGCCAAGAAGTGGTTGATGGCAGTGGTAAATTGGGTCTGAAATACAGGGCATAGGAGATGAGACATGCCCTCTTTCCCAAGGTGAGAGCAGGGTTTGGAGAATCCGTCTTTCCGATGGGGTGGCTCCTGAGGTCCATGATTAGAGGAAGAGGAGGCGTAGAAGAGCAGCCCAGGTGAATATTTGATTTCTGTCACTTCTGATCTTCCTTTTCATTTGTCTTCCACATGCTAACAGTTTGCCATCTGTATAGTGATAGCTGTTGTCCGAGATGATGCCAGGGTTTGCCGACAAACTGGTGCCACTGCAAATTCTTGCGATGACAATGACTTCGGGCAGGAAGAGGGCAAAATGCACATAAATGCAGTACAGAGCTTTCGATTCATCGGTGTAGAAATAGCATCTTCAGACGTGCTTGACTATATCAAAGGAATTCTTTCCTTTTTATATAGTTATTTGGAAGTGCAATATCCAATAATTGGGGAATAAAAAAGAACACCTAATACCACTATGCTTCAGTGATGACCCGAAGCAGCTGTGAAAGTCTAACCCTTCCAAACTGTTTTCGTCCACATAGTGCATAGTGGATTCAAATCATATGCATGTTTAACTCACAGGCATTTGTGTAATAACCATTATTTAATAAAAGAGAGAGAGAGAAAATAATTTAAATAATATAAGCAACAAAACAGTCATTTGTGCCAGTGAGTGCAAAGCCCAAAGAAAACATTAAGGGTGCAGTCACATGTAGAACACAAGAACAGAGGTGGGCAGCTTCCGGGAATACAGACTGATCCCGTCTGAGGAGCAGCCAAGAAACGGGGCCTCAATATTAGGAGGGCAGGAGGGTAGATTCAGCCAACAACTGAATGGGCTTGGAAATGCATGGATCCCAGAGTCTCTAGAGATGAATGCAGCCCACACACACCTTGACTTCATCCTGGTAGGACACACAGAATTAATGCAACGGGTTAAGAAGGAGAAATTTGGGCGGGGGGTGGGAATGGAGGTCCTTTTGCTATATTTTGTATTAGGAACGAGACTCATGGATTTTGGTGTTTGGGTGTATCTACAAGTGGGCAAACTATTCTGTGGTCATTTTTCATAAAGGTAGAAATCGTGCATATTTATTATGCTCTAAAAATAGATGAGATTTTAGTGCAGAAAAGTTGCACTTTGAAGTCTGATATTTTTTATTCATTTTGATTATTTATCACTAGGCTAGAAATACTCTAAAATAAAAGGGACAGAGCATTAGAGCATTAGAGACTTAGAGCCAGATGATGATGTGGAAAACAAACCTTTCCATATTTTAGGAATAAAAATGAAGGTGTTAACATAAACTTAACTTTAGCACCTCCAGAATATATTCTTTTAATTTGTTTTGCTTTATCAAAATTATACCTTCACTTAGTTTTTATTTTTTTAAAGATTTTATTTATTTCTTTATTTTAGAAACAGAGTGCGTGGGTGCAAGTGGGGGAGGGGCAGAGACAGTGGGAGAGAGAGAATCTCAAGCAGACTTCCAGGGAGCTCAGACCCCAAGGTGGGGCTCAATCCCATGACCCTAAGATCATGATCTGAGCCAAGGTCAAAAGTCAGACGCTTAAGCCACTGAGCCACCCAGGAGCCCCTCCCTTGGATTTTAGAAATCAAACAGTTGTACAGGTTTTGAGGGAAATCATTGCCATCCATCATTTGTTCTACTGTCAGAAGTAGCCACCTTCAATTTTTAACAGCTTATTCTGATGTTTTCTATTATTTTGATATTTACCTCTTTCTTTCTGAATTCTATTCCTCTATTGTTATATTGTTTGTTTTTAATGAGATAATATGTATCGACTTTCTAGTTTTGAAGATGAGTATTCAGATTTCTCATCTCCTCTCCAAAGGTACCAACACTTCCTCCCCCAACCTCCCAAGGCAGTTATTTTATAACTTGAAGAAAAAATACTCAGCATCTCCATTATCATGACCACATTAATATTATTCATAACTGAGGCTCATAGGTACAATGCCTTCCTTCCCTTCTTGTCGAATATTTTTGTTTGCGGTGGAGGTACCAATGATCTTATTCGCTTATTTATCTTATTTATGCATTACTCTACCAGAAGGAGACTCTCTCTGTCAGGAAACCCCTGTGTGGCATTTTTGAACATCCGGTCTAGAGAGCCCTAGGTCCTCCTGATGCGTCGAGGGCACGTCTCCCCCCAGGCTTGTGGGGCTCTCCAGGGAGCCGTATCCATCACTGTGTTGGAAAATCCCTTATCCTCATTCCCGAGTTGGGTCCCACACCTTTTTGCTCTCCTGGTCTACCACTTGAATGCAGGTTCTGCACATCCTTTAGTAGCTTCATGAGAAAGAACACATAAAAGGCTAATTGTTGACACATATGTATCTGGTTGCTCTTGGCAGCTTGTAGCAGAAAACATAACCTTTATGGCAGTTTAGGGTTTCTTTTTGTTCACATGGCAGGAAGTGTGAGGGACATTCAGGTCTGATGTGACGTCTGCTGTCATCTAGGTGTCACATCCATCCCATGATTTCATTATGTCATCCTGGGCTTTGCTTCCAACCTCACGTCTGTGTTCCAGTAGGAAGGAACCAAGTCTTCTCCTTGTGCATCTTTGTTCTTCTCTTTGGAAGGGAAGAAAGCCTCTGCCGCAGAATTCTGCACACCTTTTGTGGGTAGATTGATGTAATGTGAGCACCCTTAGGTGCCGAGGTTGTTTGGGGATCCCTTCCCTGTCATGAGCAAAATGGTGGTTCTGCTCATTCGGAGATGGGGGGCTGCGGGATGTGGTTAATGAATTCTCCCACACCTTGCCTGTTGCTACTTTCTTATTCTGACTCTCACACTCTATTATTAGTTTATTGGTCAGAATTCCGGGTTGGAAACCACTTTCCCTCAGAATCTTGTGTACTTGCACACATAAAACCTTCTTGGACTTCTGGTTCCTCAGGCTTTTTATATGGTCTCTCCCCGCCTTTCCAGTGGGCTTTGAAATTCAGGATTATGTGTCCTGATGTGGGCTCCTTTTTGACCATAATTTGGGCCCTCGGTGTGGCTTCTTCATCTGTAAACTTGTGTCCTTCAGTATGGGTATATTTTCGGTTTAGTTCTTTGATGATTTCTTCATTCTCTTTTCTTCTTTCTCTTTTTCTGATCTCTTATTAGTCTGACATTGGACTTCAGGTATGGGTCTTCTAACAGTCTTATCCCTTTTTCTTCTATTTTCCATCTTATGTTGTTCTACTTTCTAGAATTCTCACAAGACATTCTGCTAGTCCTTCTTTTGCACTTTCTGTGTGTGCCGTTGAGTTTCAATATGCAAGGGGTCTTTCTGATTCTCTGAATTTTCCTCCTTTTCATATAAATTCTCATTCCTATTTTAGGTATGCATTATCTTCTCTTACTGTCCCCAAAATGTCATTTTTAAAAAATTTTTTTCTGAAACTTTTGTTTCCCACAAGTTTCTGAGATTTTCTTTTCTTTTGTTTGGTTTCATGTCTACTTCTCTTCTTAGACACTGTTCTAAGACATCTGGAAACCCTTCCCCTCCAAAGCTGGCTTGAGGCTCTGTGTGAATGCATGTGCTTGTCAGTGCCTGAGCTTCCTCGTCGGGGGGTCTGGTTGAGCTGCTTCACCAGGGACGCTCCAGATGTAGTTCTAGTACAGTTTTGTCTAGAGAGTCTCATTCTTGGAAAAAAATCCTACAGAATTTTCCCTGCGGTGTTCAAGCCCATTTGCCACGACTCTATGGAGGAATTCTGGGCATCCACACTCAGTGGGTGGCGTCCTCCTCAGTGCCTCCTACACACCTCGGGTGTGTGCCTGTTCTCCACACTCCCATGACTCAGTCCCTCTGAGGCATGGGTCCCGGGCTCTAACCTGCTGTGAGAGGGTCGGCCACCCTGCCCCTTCTGAGGTGAGCAAATGGGTCTGCAAGGAACATGGCTGCTTCTTGAACAGACCTTCAAACAGTGCTTCTGCTCTCCACCCACCTTCACACAACCCCCTAACTCCTCAGCATTCCTGGGACTCCGCATTCCAGATATGCCTGCCTCCAGGCTTCCTGCACAGGCGCTGGTGTGGGGATAGTTCCTTTTGTCCACAGGCTTTCTGCTTCCGAGATGTTGCTGTCACATTTCCTTCTGTTTCACAGTCTTGTCCATTGGGTTCATGCCTCCACGCAATCCCATTTCCATCACCTTCGAGGGCTTTGAGAGGAAGCAGTGATTTGTTGTGTTCAGTGGGAGTCCAATGTTATTTACCAAGTGTAGGATTCATACTTCTCACACACTTTCCCCCTGCCCTCGCCCTTGGCTCCTCCTGCCTACTCAATACACAGAGGAGCAAATGTTGAGCACTCGCTGAAGAAGAGAGCAACCCCAGTGTTAATCTAGGAGGCTCATGTTGAGGTTAGAGAGCAGCATGCATATGGCAGCCCCCAATCAGGACAGTTGCCTGACAAGTATACAGAGCAAGGGGTCGAATACTTAAAATACAATGGACCTGAAAATGTTATCAGCTGTGATAGTTTGACAAGTCGTATTTTGTTCTCAAGAAAGGAGGCCTCTTCTAGGCTCTATACATCAGTCTTTGGACACTGGCCTACCCTCAGCCCCAGGACCTGCTGCTCTCGCCTCCTCCCTCAGACTGTCTGCCAGCTCCTGTGTTCCTAAATTCTGCTGGCTTTGGGTGAGCCCTTATTGTGTTTCCCTGAGGTGTTCTCCACCTCATAAGGGTCTGGAAATTCTTCAGATACTTTGGAGATGGTTTAGCAGATCGTCTGTGAGTAATAAAGACCATGTAAAGACTCAGACAAAAGGTCTCAATGGTCTTTATGTTTGTCATAATATAAGTAATAAGCCAATCATCACAGGCTGATCACATAGTCCTTCATGTCTGCAAATTCTGAAGAAATGATCCTGAGGAGTACTGAAGAGCGATAATCTCATATTTAAATAAAAAATCTGGGAAACACAAAAGGGCTTCTGATAATAAAAACTCACTATTATTTACATGGAAACTCACACATAGCAATGTAGATAGCCTAGCTGCACGAAGCCATCCACCCCCTTCACTTGTTTAGAACTGAGGCGAGGACAGACAGCAGGCATCAAAGTCCTCTCAGTGGCCCCACAAGACATTACAAGTTCTTACCTGCAAGCTGTAAGCATGGAGGACCTTTCAAACTCTCACTTGCCTCCAATTCAAACAAAACTTGTCATCTTATTCTAAAGCTGCATAGATGGGAAGAGAAGTGAACTGTTATGGGAAGTCTTCTCGGAGGGGAGACCTAGGTCACTAACAAGACGCAGGACAGAAGACTGTGACGGAACGGAGCACAAGGCTGGAATGAGCTGAGTGGTGCTGACATAGATTTGGAGACAGCAGTACAACCTAGGATTTAGCTTAACGTAGAAACAGATGGATAGATGGAGAAATAACTGGGTGTGTGTGTATGTGTCAAGTGATGCTTCCTAGCTCTGTCTGCGGAGGGACCGGAAGCAGTGATGCCCAGTAGCAACAGCTCACTCAGAAGGCAGATCTTGGTTTCTGATACTGTTCTCCTGTAAAAGGAAGTAGGGTTGCTTGGGGGAAATGACTGGTTCTAGAACTAGGCAGGACATAGATAAGATGAGCCTGGAACATCTTATAGTTCCAGAGAGAAAGGAAGTGCTCAAATACCACAGGCATGAGGACATGTCAGAGGGACACAGGGGCCATCCTGGGAACTCCCAATGGCCAAAGATGAAAAAATGTGAGCCAAAAAATTAACAATGTAGTGTTAGATTGAAGCCCAAAATGCAAAATAATTATCGATGTGTTCAGAGTTAATGTAAATAAGAGATTAAAGAAATGAATGGAGAGAAAGAAGCAAGTCTCCCATGCAGAAGAATTTCAAATAAATTATGCAGACAGTCTACCCTGGAGTTAGGTAGAGCAGAGGCCTCCAGCCCTTATGTGTGGGCTGTGCCTGGTGATGTCCTTTCAAAGAGGGATGGAAGGGGGTGCAAGTACCTTTCCATGAACATGACTTTAGCTGGTGATCAAGGTCGATGCTGACAGTCATAAATCATGTGGACAGCAGGGATGCTTGATATGGGGTGATGATGATGGCACTTTACCTCTGGGGCCTCCCTCCCAGAGACACGTTATCCAGCCTGCCCAGGAGAAAAACATCACACGTGCAAATGCAGGGGCGTTCTACAAACTATCTGACCAGGACTCCTCAAAACCGTCAAGACCATCAAAAACAAAGTCTGAGAAATCATCCCAGCAGGAGCAGCCTCAGGAGACGTGTCAGCTAATGTGCTGGGGGACCCTGGATGGGATGGCAGGACAGAAAAAGGAGCTCAGGTAAAAACTAAGGAACTAGGAATAAAGTATGGACTTCAGTCAGTAGTGGTATATCAGTATTCGTTCATTATTTGTCACAAATCTACCACGGGAAGGTAAATGCTAACAGTGGGAACATCTGGGAGAAGGTTAGGCATTCTCTGTACTAAAAAATTTATTACCAAAAAAAAAAAAAAAGACAACAGAACTCCAGATAATGTCCAGTCTGGAGTAACTTAGCATACATGCAGCTAATTTTACATAACACAGTGGAGCCTGAGATCATGCTAGTCCATTCCTAGAGATCGGTAGATCGAAGTTCAATTTCTGTGTAAGTGCTCACCAGTTGTACACTTTCTGGCAAACACTTAGCATTCAAACAAGATTCGGTTTCCTTGTATGCAAAAGTTGATAATAGTATCCGTTATTTCATAGGGTTTTCAGAGCAATACATTATTTCATTAGTATAACGTAGTTAGTTCAGTTCCTGGCAGAAAATGAACAGTCGAGAGTGTTTGCTATCATTACACAATATTAAAGCACAAGACAACCCTGTCATGATGGCCTAAGACATTGATAAAAGGTGAAATTACTTGTAAAAGAACTGAATCAGAAAGAAGAAAAGTGCAACATTGTGGAAAGTTCCATCTACAATGTGGAGATACAAAATCCACCCACTTGGGCACGATAGATGTGGGATGTGGGGGTGGGGAGGAGGCCGTGTGTGTGTGGGCATCCACGTATTGGAGGTTCTCACAGGGCCTGGGTTTTTGTTTTGTTTTCCATTAGATTTGTCACAGAATGTGGGCTGGAAGGTGAGAAGGGGGTGTCGGAGGTGAGCTGCAGTGTCTGAGGTTGAAGGTTAGGGGAGGTAGAGCGGCTAAACCCCCAGGCTGGGCTGTCTGCTCACAGGAGGGATAACCTCTGATCAGAAAACTGAACTGCCTCAGATCGCCCTTCCCCGACAATTTGAGATAACCAAAATATTCCTTTACGTGACATACCTCTTTGTCTAGAACTCTTTAATTAGCAGTAGTAGTGCTCACTGCCTATTTCTCAGATATTCTGATCCCAGGTTCTCAGTGGAGAGCATGATGTAGTGGTGGGTTGTAGCTTACGTACCTGCTGCAGGTCAGCCGCCTGCAGACACACAGGAACTGGGCTGGTGACTGGCAGCGGAGCTCTCCCTTCCAACACTGGGGAGGGAGACTGCAAAATCCCCTTCCAAGTGTGGCATGGGGCTGGGGTAGGCTGAGGGAGCAGTGCCTTGTGACCCAGAGGCCGGTCCCCTCTAGGGTGTGCAGGGAGAGTGGTGGGCAGTTGTGTGAGAGCCCGCCTTACCCCTGCTCAGGACTCCTGGAGCTCTGTGTGCGTGGCTTCAAGCTGCCCACTCCCAACTCATGTTATCTTGGGGGCAGTACCCCACCGTCTGCCTCAGGTGCCTGACCTCCTGTCCCCAGATCTCCCAACACCCCCGCAGGCCCCTGTTCTGTGTGAGCCTCTCACACAGAGAATAGATAGAACAGTGTCTACGTCCCTGACCAGTGCCTGGCTGACAAACACAAACATGTTTTGGGAACAAAGGCATTAAAGAGACTGAGCTGGAAAAAGCAGCCAGCAAGCCCTTTAATGCCTCCAACTTCCCTTGAAAATTTCCTCTGTTCCTTGGTTTTCCTTTTCATCCACAGAATACCGGAAGGTGGATGTGGGTTCACTCAGCCTTGCCATTTGCCCACTAATGCAGGTACCTCAAAAGAAGGAGACTTGTGAGCCCTTGCAATGCGCAGCTGGGGGCTCCGAGCTAGCTGAGCCTCGAAGGCCATGGCCCGGGACCTGCGTGCTTGAGACAGTCCTGGCTTACCTCTGGTAGCTTTATCCACTATTCTGGATGGTCTCCTCTCAGGGAGGTATAGTTTTCATGCTGAATTTCCATACACAGGATGGACTGGGGAGATGTCCACCTGGTAGCTTCAGCTTCTACCCTGGCCTCCCCAAGCAGTGTCCACACACGCAGTGAAGAGAGTTCTCATGTGCACACATGGTTACATCTGCCAGATGACCAGTTAAAATGCCTTCTCTGTGGTCTACACTTTCTAAGAATGAAATAAAGAAGAGCTCCTGTTCAGGGTCAGCACCCCCATGGATAAAACAAAGGAGAAGGGAGAAGGTGGGATAAGCTGACCCCGTGGTCTGGGCAGTGGCTGGAGATGTTTTCACGCTGCGGGCCCCTTGCAGGCCCTACAGGCCGTTGCACAAGGTTGTCTCCATACACGCTTCCCAGCTTCCTCTGATGTTCACAATTGTACAATTGCTAATCCAAGCTGGGACCAGGAAGTTACTGTTGATGCAAGTCTATCAGCTACTCTGCAGGCCTCTTCTGATCTGCTTGTTTGTCCTGAGACCCTTTTCTGTCTGCACTTCCAGCCTGCATTGCATATACCTGTGTTCCCCCATATACCTGTGTCCCCTTCTCCAACCTGAGATGCCCTCTGTCCTCCCTTAGCTCCAGGATCATGGTGGAAATGAGGGCTGCCTCAGGCGATGACTCGTGTGTGCGATTGCAGAGGACACCCTCACATACCATGAAGGGAGGCAGGACATTTCCTTTAGGTTGGAAAGTGTCCCTGTAAATGAGTTCTGCTCCTGGGGTCCAAGCTCCTGTGTGCGATGCGGAGGAAGTATGTTGTTCATGGCCACCGAGCTGGTTCCCAGGCTGAGGGCAAACTTCTTCGCCAGCAATGAAAGGAATCAGCTCTAGCTCCCTGCTAGCAGATGCTTCAGTTAAAGAACTCAGCTAAATCAGAGAATCAGCTACCTTCTTTGTGTCAGAAGATGAGAGATCTGACATGACTGTGGAGACTCTAGGCAATGACTTCAGACGTTTAACATTGAAGATAAAATTGTTGCAATGAAATAAGGCACTTTCGAGGGAGCCCAGCATCAAGGAAGCAATGCTTGTGCTAAATTAAGAAACCTGTGGAAGAGAGATGCATCTGGAATTGGTTGTGGCATATAAATATTTGATTCAGATTTCTGCCCGAATACACAATGATACTGTGCAATAGAAATAGGAAAAGGTTGCAAAGACATACACACAAATGCGCACACACACACACACGTGTGCAAACACAGAGTAAGTGAACTGAAAACTTTTTGCAACAATAATGGTGTTGAATACCAAAGAGAAATTTCAATGTAATAACACACAAAAATATTTTTAATTCTTTAAAGAATTGCTTTGTGAATAAGCATGGTCATTTTCTGGAATGAATAACGTAATAGAGCTCTGGTTTTTAATTAGATAGATGTACATTTAGTGAAATATTAAAAAATATCCTGAATACTGAATGCTTTTTGATCAATCTGATCTTAGAGAAATATGGATCAAGGCAATAGAATCTGCATGGAGCTGCTTTTAGAGCAAACTGTCAGTCCGTGAACTTGTTCACATCTTCTGCTTCCTTGTTGCTTCTGTTCGCTCATCTGGCCAACAATGTAGCACAATCTGGAGGCTTTCTGAGAGGAGGAGTGAGGTCATAAGCGTACATAAAGCACCCCCCATAGTGTGCACACTTAAAATCTGTAAATGGTTGCTATTATTATTTGTCCAGATCTTATCTAAATATATAGCATGTCAGCAAGATTCGATCAGTTGATACTGTCAGTTACATTTGGTAGAAGCCCCAGCTGGGAAAGAACAACTTTGCCATATTGCTTTTATCCACCATCAAATTTATACAAATTGGGAAGTGCTTTCTTCTCTTCAGCATGGCCCAGATCCCGTCTTCTGGCCTTTTTATGGTAACGGTCGCTAGGTAGAATTCTCACTTATGGTGTTGAAACTGTCCCCTTGGTAGGACTCCAGTTGAGATCAAACAACAATCCTTCAGACTTGGGTACGGATCACGGAAAAACGAGAGGATGGGGGACTGTCTTGGATACGTAATATTCTTTATCACTATTATGATTATTTAAACATACAGATGCAAACATTTAATGAGCAACAACCTGGAAAATAAAATGGGGTAGAAGTTATGGAAATAAAGACAGTCTCAGAATTCCCTTTTTAGTTGCTTAGACACGGGGATGGAACATTTGTGTCCAGCTCATCTCACCCCAAATCATCACGACCAGGGTCTGCCACCGAAGAGAAGAGGTGCACAGGACAGCTCTCTCTCTCAGAGCACCCATCCCCTAGTAAGCTAGCCACGTGAACAAGCACAGTGCTTGACCCTGACAGTTAGAGACAGGCAGTGCCAGTGAGCAGCATCCTGAGCCCTCCAGGACAGGTGTTCTGTCCTGTATGGGACCACCTGCCACAGTGGAGACAGGGACAGATGGGAATTTGGGCATCTGTTGGTTAGCAGAAACCAAATTATATGTAAGAGAGAAAAGAAGCATTCCTGTTGTATTTTCTCTCCTATTATTCTTTACAGAAAGTGATGTATGCCTTGGGGTTAGGCTTTCTTTGAAGGAGCAAGCATGTAGAAAGCACATAGTGTAGTTATAAAAATCAAAGGCAGGAGGCACAGTGTAAACTGTCTGGTAGAGAAAGAACCTGGAGAAGTATGATAGCTGCCAGGAAAGGCTAGAGACGAGCACGGAGGGAGCCCTTGGGAGAGGCTGGTGAGCAGGACAGGGAGCAGACGCAGGCTGGGCAGTGAAGCCCTGGAGCCAGCCACAGGAGGAAACACCGGGACTCTAGAGGCACAAAAGATAATTGATTAACAGCGAGCATATTGCAACAAAAAGAAAGATTCATTTTGCTCTGGTCAGAAAGAAAGAAGAGAGCAGGGAGACACAGACCTAGAGGAACACACGGTGCTTAGTAATCAAGAAAGGCTATGCAGCACTGATGTAGGGCAGGCCCCTGCCCAGATCCTGAGAAATATGGGTGAGATTAACATATGATTGTAAAGTCATTATGCATGGAATGTTTAGGGGAGTCTTTCCATGTCAGTCAGGAGGCTACATCAATATGAGCTAAAGTCTCCATGATTTTTAAGACTTTGGTGCAGTAACTGTGAGCATAACACAAAAAACAGTGTGAATATTCATACTTGGTAAATTCCAGGTTTTACAGAAGAAGCAACACAAGACGAAAACCCATCAATATGGGGCGCCTGGGTGGCTCAGTCAATTAAGCGTCCTACTCTTGATTTTGGCTCGGGTCACGATCTCAGGATCATTAGATTCAGCCCCGCATAGGGCTCCATGCTCAGCAAGGAGTCTACTTCTCCCTCTTCCTCTGCTCCTGTCCTTGCACATGCTCTCTCTCTCTCTCCATCTCAAATAAATAAGTGAATAAAATCTTAAAAAAGAAAGAAAACCCATCAATATGATTCAGAAATTTACTGAGCATAGTGGAAATTATTGAGAAAATAAAAAAAAAAAAACCCTGGAAAACCAAGTTTGTATTTATTGGTCTACATCATAAAGTTTAAGAATCAGAGAAAAATAAGTACTAAATACCTGGAATAGAATCAGTTTATACTTTAGCTACAACATATAAAGCCTAAAGATCAACAGAAATCACTAAGAATAAAACAAATCTATTTGAAAAAAAAGATATTGCATGGTCAAGGGTAAACTCCATCCCTGTTCCCATTCTCCTTCAACGAAATTGATCAAACCTACTGAAGACAATTATGGAAAATGAAATATGGCCTGTGTATGGTGACACAGAGACTGTAGGGGAAATGTCTTTGTACTTGAATATACTGAATATATATGAATCACAATCTTTTATTCCTAAGTCTTCAATTAATTTTTGACATGCTATGTTTTTATTTATTCATTGTCCCCCTAATTGATCAAATACCCATAAAAATAATAATTTATGGAAGATCAACATCAGCAAAATAATATTATCCAAGACTGGTAATAGAGTGGGTATGATAAATAATTTTTTCCCTTTATTTTCTTTATAATGTTCCTTTGGTGCTCTAAATTGCCTTGGTTTTATTTTTATAAAATGTTTAGATCTCCTTTTCTAACAAGTGAATCCTCAGGAGATAATTATTTAATGCTATCCCAGTGGAGGATAGAGGACTGGTGTGTTATTTCTGTTTTCAAAAGAGTAATGTGTTTCCCCCAAAATCTTTGTTCAAATCTCTTAATCTTGAGAAAGTATTTCTTCTTGTTTCTGAGTTGTTGAGTGTCTAAAAAGGGTCTCTATGTATTCTTACACAGTTTTAAAAATGTGACTATTTATGAAGTCAGAATTCCAAATCATCTTGTCGGTGTGTACTATACTTCCTTGAATATAATTCATTTTCTAATGATAATGTGGACAATTACTAGGATGAAAATGTTCTCCAATTCAATACATCTTTGAGTATTTATTTTATATAATACACTATTCTTGGATTTATAAAGGATTCAAGGATAAAGCATTCCTGCCCTGTGGGAAATCAGGCACCTGTGAAATCATGCTAGTACAGAGTGTTCAATGGAAAGAGTTAAACCAAGATATGTCCTGAAAAGATGGCAAGAGAAGGAGAAGCTCCTGGAGACCTTCATGAAATTTGTCTAGGTCCTTGAAGGATGGATAAGCCTGTGTTTATAGAGAGTTCACTTTCCTCCTTATTTTCTTTAAAGACTGAAAACCCAGAGGTGAAAAAATGGTGAATTAATTAAGATGAAGTGTAATTAAAATTAGGATTCTAAAATCTGATAATTTTTTTTTTTTTTTTTTAGATTCCTCTCCTTCCAAGGGTGACCTTCCGTCAGGATGTGGCACAATGTGGTCACTCATAAGCCAAGTCCCAGTTACCAATGTCAGGGACTGTTCTTTCTTTGGAAATTATTTCTCCTCACCCTCCTTTTGTTTTACTTAACTGTTTCAGTTTCCCTAAGTGTTTAGATTCTTCTTGTGAAAGGTACTCACTGCTCATTTATTCAATGAACAAATGCTCATTGGTGCCTGCCTGTTGCTCTACATGGGGGTAAGCACTCGGGGTACCTCAGCAGACACCTCATTGGCTCCGGGAGCTAAGATACGTGTCCACTTGAGGGGATGGGAGGAGGAGGACTATCCACAGTGAGGGCCAGCTTTTAGTCAAGGCAAAGAACAGTGGGAAGTTCAAAGGAAACATGAGGAATTTGGGAGATTGTTTCATCCAGCTGCACCTGGAAAGGTGGGTAGGAGGGTAGACTATGGATGTGGGGGAAATGTAGAGATGGGGAGAATGCCTGTCAGGTTTACTCAGCGGCAGTATGTCCATGAAAATGGAGTAACATTTTTAACATGATTGAAGAAATGTGAACCAAGAATTTACGTATCCAGCAAAAAAGACTCAGGAACTTAGGGGTGATGTTCTCTGGAGTTGTTCTTGTGGAGTCTATGAGAAAACAAGCATTGACAAACCGAAATAATAGAAACATTTGAGCAGAAGAACTGCAGTGATCATGTCGTGTGTAGCTCCTTGCAGAAATAATCCTGAATAAGGGTTAACAGGGAGAGAGTATAGTAGTTAATGACAATGTAATTGTAGTTCAACCATAAAAAATTGAGAGGGAATGAGACAACTATCTATAAAAACAATTGTTACACTTTTCAGTAATTGTGTTGTTGGTGGTAATATTTAGTATCAATATTTTGAAACCACTATGTTTTAGGGGTTAAAGCAAAAAGGAAATAATTATGAGATATCTTAATTCAGTCATTGGCTCGATGTCCTTAATGCATATTTGATGTAGAAGAAAGAAGCTGAGATATGAGATGTGATATATAAGGGACAAAATAAAGAGCCTATAGTCATGAATTTGAATTGTAAGTATCAGTATGAACTCATGAGTTCTTTGCTCTCCTAGCTATATCTTCACTGAAAAAGCCTGGGGAAAAAAATACCAGTCCAATAGCAAAGATCATCCCTAGCATCCAGATGCTGGTCTAGAAACAACACCAGCCCAATAGCAAAGATCATCCCTAGCATCCAGGTGCTGGTCTAAACATATTTCCTGTAAAAGAAACCAGAGCTTCTCAGAAAAATGGAGCAAGAAAGGTACAAAATGAATCTGGAACATCTTGACACACCAGACAGAAAAGAAAACTATGAAAGATTCTAAGATTCATATCAAAAAGACTCAAGGTTCAGCTTGAAGAGGCTCCCACTGGCCAAAGATGAGTAATAAGCTTTAAGCTTATTGTTTGAGCTTCAAGAAGGATAACAATTATAATGCATAAAAACCTATTGAATATATTTAAATCTGTGTGTTAAGAAGAAATTTAAACAAACCTAATTGGTCCCCTTTAAAAGATGATAGGGAAAAAATTAGTTATCTTGACAACAGTAAAAAAAAAAAAAAAAGGTCAAATTACTTATACTGCATTGTCTGTGTGAAGTCTGTCAAGAGACCAAATAGTAGGTGAGGGAAAGCTTCTCCTTAGAAAAATATTTCATCTCATCTAGGAAACAATAAATGACATAATTAGAATACCATAATTTTCAACCTTGACTGTATCTAGTCATTGAGCAACATTGACTAATAGCATCACAAAAATATGGTCAGAAATTACAGACTTCCTGGCGGAAACCAGCAACCCCACCAAAGGCTTGCAGTAGGCATGGAACCCAACTCTATTCAAGCCTTGCAATTGAGAGGTGATTTGTAGGAAGTGAAGAGCACAGAGGAACACTGAACTAAACCATGTGTATGAGGTCAGGACATTTGTGGGAAGCTCTACATGACAGTGGTTAGTTAAAAGGCAGTGATTGACATTGGGGCAGAGCACATGGAAAGGTGTGGGGGCAGGCAGCCCTAAGGAAGTCCTACTTTTTGACCCGGGTGGAGGTTAACAGACTTCTTGCATTGTAATATTCAATAAGCTCTACATCTTTTCTATGTCATGTTCTTATACTTGTATTTTATCTTCTAATTTAAAAAAGGTTAAAATACAAAGGCAAAAAACACCTACGTGTCAATGTTATGTTTGGAAGGAATAAAGATTGAAAGAAAATGGCATTAGGCTATGCTGGCAAAAGTTATACATGTTTTAAAATGTGAGCAATTTCAGATATGAAGGAAAGTAAAGGAATAACATAGGACTCCACATGCACATCAACAAAGATTGCCTAATGTTAAAATGCTGTCACTTGGGTTTCAATTTTAAAAAAAGTTTTGCATTCATCATTTTTTATTTGAGTATAGTTGACACCCAGTGTTACATTAGTTCAGGTGTACAACATTGTGATTCAACTTCTCTGTACCTTACACTGTGTTCACCATGAGTGTAGCCCCCACCTGTTCCCACAGGACACTACCTGTATTCCCTGTACTGTGCCTTGCATCCCCATGACTTAATCATTCCATAACTGCAGGCCTACCTCCCACTCCCCTTCACTCATTTTTCCCCTCCCTCTTCTCTCCTCCCCTCTGGCAATGGTCAGTTTGTTCTCTGTCTTTACAGGTCTGTTTCTACTTTTTGTTTGTTTATTCATTTGCTTTGTTTTTTAGATTCTACATGTGAGTTAAATCATACAATATTTATCTTTCTCCATCTGACCTGTTTCTCTTAGCATAATACCCTCTAGGTCCATCCATGTTGTCCAAACAGAAAAAAAAAAAATCATCCATTTTCATGGCCAAGTCATATTCCATGGTGTTAATAATACCACATCTTTTTAAAAATAAATATCATATTGAACATAAGTTTTCTTTGTTTCCCTACAAATTCTCATTCCCTTCTGCCCCGTTCCATTCGTCCCTAGAGGAAACCATTTGTTATTTATGGTAACCATAACAATAATATCCTCCAGTAGTGATGGAACAACTACTGTGTGCCAGTAAATTGTGCCAAAAAATTTTCCACGTTTCAGATGAGTAAATTCCCTGAATCCTCAGAACAATACTATGAAGCAGATGACACTAGTTCCCTCATTCTGCAGATGACATTGGAGGCATGGACAGATAAGTACCTGGCCTGGGGTCTCAGCACTAAGAAGCCAATGCTCAGAATTAGGCTGTGTGGCTGAGGAATGCAGACTACATACAGGGGTGCCAGGGGCCACGGGGCCGAGTGGAGAGAGGCGGCAGAGGGGTGATAATCTGGTCTTCAGAAATTGGGCTTCACTTTCTTATAGTTCAGATAGTTGTAGATTGCCTAGGGTTTTCTCTATATATTGTTCTCTTGTCTGCATTAAATAATACATATATATTTTTCTTCTTTATATATATATATAAATATATATATATAAAAAGACATATATAAATATATATATTTGTTTCGTTTATATATATGTGTGTGTATATATACACACACTATTTATTTATTTATTTATTTATTTATTTATTTATTTTCTTTTGTCTAGCCCACACATCACTTAGGATCTCTAGCACAAAGTTGAACGTAAAAATAGAAAATCTTGGTCAAAACGGTAGACATTTTGAAGACTATCTTACCTTTCTTGTGATTTTTGGACTACATGTAAATAATTAACTTGTCTAATGTCTGGGCTGTCATCCCGTCTGCTGACAAGGTCTTAGTAGAGGTAATGCCCTTAGTTTCGTGGGGCATCTGTTTCCTCGGCTGTGAAGATAAATCAGCCTGCACTATTTCCAGGATTCTCTTACCTTGAAAGCCTTATGAATCTTCCATCACCAACTTCTGCAGTGATTGTTGAGTGACTACGTGAGGTTCAGCTCTCCTCATCTTTGGTAACTAAGGACTGCACGTTGGAGGACAGCATAGGGATTCTTCAAGTATAAAGACAGGTGTCTTACATTTTTTAAAAAAGGAAGTTGCCAGATGAATGGATTTTATTATTTTATGGCAAGTTTTTTGGGATAACTCACAGAACACCATGTTCAGAAGATGTCTTGGCCTGGGCAGCATAACATGCATTGCGAGAAAACCAGTTGGTGGAACTTCATGTGAGGTTTCTTTACTCTTATTGCTTTTTTGTGTTCTCTATTTGATAACAATAAATACATAACTTGAAAAGTGAAATAGGAAATCAATTGAAGATGTCTTTGGGATACACACCACATTTTATATATAAAGTGTATATTTTTATCTCTCCAAATTGCCTCCCTTATGAAACCAGGTGGGGGCTCTCCTGTACTTCTGTCAGTCCCCCTCCTGCTTGCTGGCTCTGTAGGCCCTTGGTCCTGGCCGCCCTCCAGTGTCCACTGTCCCCTCCGCCCCTGGCTGGCATTCCTTCCTCACCTGGGCATCAGTTCCCAATCATGCTGTGCTCCAAAGTGGGGATAGTAGAGGGGTCAGGCCCTAGGAGGACCTGCTACGTGTCCCCACGGAGTACAAGCAGATCTCGTGGCACAGAGATGGCTTGCGAGCAGTGCTGGTGGCTTCTCGCCTCTGCCCACTCAGCCTCAGCTCCAGGCTGGGTGCCAGCTGACCGTTGATCCTGTCTGGACACAGAGGCCTGCATAGTTGTCCCAACACATTTTGTCCCTCTCTGTCTGAACATGGGCTCTGCCCGAAACTTCCCATCTTGCACTCCTTTGGCACAGACTCGCTCGAGCTGCTGTGGTATTCCTCCATACCCGAGGCTGAAGGGAAGCCTGGAGACCTCAGTGAGCAGGTTCAGATGAACCTCCGGGGTTTACTATGGCCGTTTTTTTGATGGCGTACATGTGTTCATGTGGCTTTGGTCAACAGTGTCAACTTCTGAGATTCATGTTTCAGGACCAGTGTAGAAGTTATCCCCTTCTAAAAGCAGCCTTGTTACCTTCTAACCACATCAGGTTTTCATCTCAAAAGTGCTGACAAGTATAGCATTTACTTTATTTATTGATTTACTAGCTCTTTGAGGGATTTTGGCTTTTCTTACAAATTCATCTTCTAAGAATGAAGATTTTCTGCACTGGAAAAATTATGTAAGATATGCCAGAAAACCTGAAAAAATCTCAAATATATCGAACAATTTAAGCCTTGTCTTAGGCAGTATAAAAATCTGGGATAATTGGGGCGCCTGGGTAGCGCAGTCGTTAAACGTCTGCCTTTGGCTCAGGGCGTGATCCCGGCGTTCTGGGATGGAGTCCTACATCGGGCTCCTCCGCTGGGAGACTGCTTCTTCCTCTCCTGCTCCCCTGCTGTGTTCCCTCTCTCGCTGGCTGTCTCTCTGTCACATTAAAAAAAAAAAAAAAAAAAAAAAATC
This sequence comes from Ursus arctos, assembly GCF_023065955.2. Lineage (NCBI taxonomy): Eukaryota > Metazoa > Chordata > Mammalia > Carnivora > Ursidae > Ursus > Ursus arctos. The sequence goes on from NW_026623100.1 coordinate 84,039,768, forward strand.
TGGGGTAATTGTGGTTCTGATGAAAGGGAGCAGGGCTTTTGGAATATGTTAAGTTTGGGTATTTGTTAAGTCACTCATATTACTTCACAAATACATTTTCTAACTTTCAAATTAAAAAAAATAATGCATGGTAATATCTTATGAAGTTCTGGGCAATTTCCTCTCTCTCCTGCTGTATTGGACCCAGTCAAAGGGAGACTGCAAACTCTGTGAGATTTTTCAAACCTAGCTTGAAATCCTTGGTAGAGATGAATTAATTCAGGTGTGAGTTCATGTCCCAATTTGAGCTCTATAGGCCCATGAATAAATACATCTTTAAATTTCTGCTAACCAAATACTCTTAGATGTCTTTAAGATAGTATGACTTTAGTGAAGGGACGACCAGGTTCATTCATGCAGCCCCATGCCCCATCTACAGTGAGCGAAGCTTAGTTTCCCTTGTGAATGTCTCTCTCCCCCTCCCCCTCTTCCTCCCTCCCTCTTTCTCTTTCTCCTCCTCTTCCTCCCTCCTTCTCTTTCTTTCTCTCCCTCTCCCTCCCTCTCCCTCCCTCCCTCCCTCCCTCCCTCCCTCCCCCTCTCTCTGTCCCTCCATCTCTCATCACTGATTATGAACCAGTCACCACCTCTGTAGACTTCAGCTTCTTAAATGATAACATTGATAATCTCTAATGTGGCCTTTTTACTTCTAATTTCCTATAATTCTAATATCTGTTTATGCTTTTATTTCTAGTTGGAAAGTAATCGCATTTGGGAAATGAGATCCCAATCGTGTAAGTTAATGTCTGTGGCTTAAAATAGAGTGCCGTCTCACGTAAATCCTCCACTTGTGGCTCCGTAAAACACAGTGCCGTTCTGCCCCAGTCTTTGAAATTCTTTTCTGGGGCGACTGAAAGCAGGGTCAAGGAAAGACAGCTCTGCTCATGAATGCATGCATTCAGAAATAGTGCTAAAGAAGCACATCTGAGCCCCCCTCCTCTGAAACTCGTCATCAATCACAACAATGTTGCAAGGAGAGGGCCTGGAAATTTACATTGGTGAAAGAGACAGAAGAAGACAGAATATATGCTGCTGTCCACGCTGGACATGCAGGAGCCTCCTGAGGGAACGGCAGGGACTGTTCAACAGAAACTCAGGGGTGTGCAAGACAGCTTGGGACATCCACGTGGCAGTAGGACTGGACAGTAGGTCACTCAGGGAACAAGAAATGCAAGGAGGGGTCAGAATAAATGTTGGGGGGGAACTGAGTTTCAGAAATCCCTGAACTGCTGAATATTACACCCATCTGTTACACACAACTGAAGGCATCCTAATAGAACACAAGGCATAGGGTTGCATAACAACCGCTATATACCACTATATACCCACATGGAAGCCGACAGAAGAGAAGGGGGAACCAAGGAGATTCTCTGGGACCAGGACATTGGTGAGGGGTGGCATGTCCCAGGGCTGGTCATTGTTAATCAGTGAATATTAATATTTTATCCATGTGTGAATATGGAGTCCTTGGTTATTAACATTATCTTGTATGCCTTCATTCACGCATTGCTCAGTTGCTTTCAACTGGGAGATTTCCAACAGACCTATCCTCACCCAAATGAAAATGGGTGATTCTATCTGGGAAGCCTGTTGGTGGTCATTGGTGATGCACTGTCATGGCAGAACACATACTAGGTTAAAAAAAAAATGTCAAGATTTTGTAATTATGGCAATGGATGTTAAGCAGACTTATTGTGGTGATTATCTCATAATACATACAAATATCAAATTATGTTGTATACCTGAAATTAATATAATAATAGTGTCAACTATATCTCAAAAAATTTAGAATTACACACAAAATATGTAAAATCTCTTACTCAAGTATTTTATGTTGATTATATTTTGAAATAATAGTGTTCTAGATATTGGAGTAAAATAAATCTTTTGGTAAAATTAATTTTACCTGTTTCTTTCCCCTTTTCTTGAAGATTTTATCCATTTATTTGACAGGGAGAGAAAGAGCACAAGCAGGGGGAGGAGCAGAGGGAGAGGGAGAAGCAGGTTCCCCACTGAGCAGGGAGACAGACGTGGGGCTCGATCCCAGGACCCTGGGATCGTGACCTGAGTCAAAGGCAGACACTTCACCGACTGAGCCACCCAGGTGCCCCGTTTCTGTTTTCTTTTTGTGTGTAGCTACGGGAAGTTTTTAATTGTACATGAGGCTCACACTGTTTTTCCGTAGGAATGCCCTGGTCTGGTCCACTGTTCCTCAAACTTCCCTGAGCATACAGATGTGCCAGGCATTATGTGAAAGAGCACATTCTGATCCCAGAGGCCAGGCTGGCCCCCCATAGGGGCAGTGTGGCTGGTCCCCATGCCATTTGGATGGCCTCTGTGTATATTTTAGGAGTAGAATGAGGTGGAAGACAGAGGCATTTTGCTCTGTAATTGAGAAACAGAACTCCTGCTGTCTCTAGTATTAACAGATAAAGTAGGAATGGTCCATTATTACAAGTTAAGAAGACCACCCATCAAAGATGTGTTGTTCAGATGTTTTTCCTTGTAAAGTCTCTTCCAGCTTGATATCATAAAAGGGCTGGGACCTGAAAGAGCCAAAAGAACTTGTCTTTTATTAGCTTATATACTTGGTTCATTCCTGATGTGGTTTAGATTCTGGACCACTCCCCTCCCTGTTTAAGCATGAGGAACGTGGCATATGCACCTGGGAGAGGAATAATTTTTAGAGCTAGAGTGGATTTTGGGTGGAGAAGGGCCACCCTGTGTGGAAGGTAAGGGGTGTCTTAGTAAGCGAAAGGGGTAGTGGGAGCAAATAAGCCAGGATTTGCGGCAATGGTGGTGAAGCAATGGCAGGTAGTAAACCCTGTCCAGCCTCTGAACCTGAGCATCGCTCCTCCCTTGCAGGACTGCTGTGCTGTGTTTGTGTGTGTGCATGTGTGTCTTTGAGTTTTGTGTTTGTGAGCTGTGTCAGTCAGGAAACCAATTGGCTCATTTAAGCAGAAAAAGGGATTTATTGACAAGATATCGGGAGTTCTCTGAATGCCCAGGAGCGGAGAACAAGGAGAGAAGGCTGAGCTCACCCGGGACCCTGGGCCCACTGCCATCATCATCCCAACCATGGGGCAAGCCTCGCAGGGAGAAAAATTCCTCAAGGAAAGATCAAAATGGAACAAACACCCACTGTTTCTGTCTTTTGCTGCCCAGTGTCAGCACGCATCCCTGTAAAGTATGTAGGCACTTGGATGGAATTACCACATGATCAAATTTTCCGCCCTCCTAAGGAAGGAATGGCCCTGAGTTTTTAGGTCAGTTCCTGGCCCAGGATCTCCAAGTGGTGTCCACTCCTGCTGTTTTCTGCCCCAATTCCACATCAATATTCTGTGCACTATAAACAACTAATATGGTAAAATCAAGTGAGAAAGAGAGAAAAAAGACGATTAATTACATTTTTTAAAATGTATATGACAAAGCAAGGAAGAGAAGAGCAAATAAATGTTCTGCTCCCTTTACTCACACTGATACTCATGATATCCCTCCTGCCCTGCTGCCCAGGTGACCCAGACCCAGGAGAGCCAATTACGTACCTTACAGGATGGCCCCAGATGTCTTTATGGAGAGAGGTAAGTCCTGAATATTTGTTGCATGGGGTGGCCCTGGTCTTCTTTACTGTCACCACTGAATGGGATGATTGAAAGGTGCCCAGAAATTTCTTTCCTCCTTCCACATTTCGTTCTCACTTCCTTGCTGTATTTCTTAATAATCTGGATTGATCCCCTCTGCCAACACCATACACCCCACTTGGCCTGTTTCCCCAGTAACAGAAGAACCAAAAAAGAGAAAGCAGAGAGTACAGAGTAAAGCATTATGTCCTTTTGTTGGTAGACAAAACCTAGAAGGTGCCAGACAAGTAGACCACCTCCATAACTTTGGAAGGCACAGGCCCCTGTATCTTTCACTATATTTGCCTTCTGGCCTCTGGTGAGACTCCCATCTTGCCAGGAAATCTAGAGTGGGTACTACTCATCCCCTTAGGTCCTTCTAGCGTGTTGCCATTGCTACAGTGGTTGGCCTCATGTCCTGCAGGGGTGGGAAAATGATTCTGTTTCCTTCAAAAATGAAGAATTAATGTAACCTGAGACGAGATGACGAAGATACATTGTTCCCAATATAGGAAGGAAAACTGTCATGGTCTTCTCTTTTATTGGGATAAAATCCAATTCCTTATGCTTGGAGCTGTGTTGAGTTGCTTGAATAGAACATTATGGCCCTGGCTTGAGCTTACTGTGTCATCATCATTCTGCAGGTGCCCTGTCCTGCCTACTAGCCACACCAGTGAATCAAAGGGGACAAGATGAGAATCCCATCACCGCATCTTTTAAGACTAGACTTTGTTGGTGATGCTAACATGTGTGATTTCTGCAGCAATACTGCATGCTGTGGGTTTACTCTGTGAATAGTCCATTTTTTTATGGTTCTAAGGTGCAGATTCTGCCAATTATTGAATATGTATTTTTCACCTCTACGTTTAGGAATTTGGGGAAAACATTGGGAGACTTAAGTAAGTCCCAAGTAACATTGGGAGACCCCGTAAGACCCCACTTTATCCAGTAGGCCAAATGATATTCTGGGTTCTCAGGAACTAGGTGAAGCCAGTGTCCAGTGATGCCTATAATTTCTCTGACAAATGGCTGCAGGTCTGTCTGAGAAAGGATCATTTATCTTCATGATGTTACTGCAAGGCCTTTCTTCAAAGACACCCTTATTCTCAATGCCCTGAGTCTGGGAATCTGCTCATTTTCAGGATCAGGTGAAGAATGTGGAATCTTCATGGTGGCACTCATTATCAGACCCCCATTCACAGATACCAGGTTACTTCAGTTCTGCAAATCAAACAGGACCTTTGTATGCCACCCTTCTTAGTCCAGCAAATCATCCCATATGACCATAGCAGATAATTTAATTATTTTGACCCTAGGTACCATGAGTAGCAAATTCCCATCTTGCTGCATATTCTCTACAAGTGAAATAATGAATCTTGATTGCTCCCATTTTTCCTATTTTGACTTACCTGCTCCATTCTAAGTACCAATATGTGTATTACATAGTGTATTTGTTATAAGTGAATATGATGCTGACTTGAGTAGAAAGATAGAACTGCCAGGACAGTTGAAATGTCAGACTTGGAGGCCAGCTCATTGGCAGCAATACCTAAAAATATGCTGTAGAGCTGGTCCAGTTAGGATACTGACGTCACCGCCATAGCACAAGACACTGACATTCTTCTCCATAAATCAATTGCACTAAACTGCTGCCATTATCATGAAAGGGGTTTTGAAGGCCACACTTCATTGTGCAACCAACTTGAAATTCAAAATTTGGGATGGGCACATCATAATGGCAAGTCATGGGTCATGCGCCCACATCTTAGCTGAAAGGGAAGTTGGAAAAGAATACCTAGTAATTTTAGTATCTACAGTAAGAGGCGGTTCTTATCTACTAAGGGTACTCAAATGTTGGGGGAGGCTCTGGATATTGGGAAGAGGTTCAGATGCTGGAGACTCAAGGAGAATGAGTAAGTTTACTGCTGTGAGGATGAGGGAATGTGGTATCTTTCTCTTGTTTATCCCTAGTATCTTCTTTGCACCCATGGGTTTTCTAGATTCTCTTTTCCTAAGGATTTCGATGCAAGACTTGTTCTAGATATGCATGATACTTATTACTGTTTTCAGTACAATGAAGAATAATTCCATTCCAAATAAGGTAGAGGGTCTAAAATGTGTCTCTCAATTTCTTAGTTTAGTGATGGGGCCCCTACGTGAACTGGAGAATCTATCACAGTGCAGGAAGCACCTGCCTTGTACGGCACAGTCACCATACACTCATAAGCTCAGAAGCATATGTTCCTCTCCTCAAGCATCTTTGGATAGTTGTAGATGTATTCAACATAAGATTACGGGTGAGAACATGTGATAGATGGACTCCAGATGTTAGAGGGTTCAGAGACTGGGTCAGGAAAGTACTTGTTTTATAAAATTGTACCTCATGCTCTTAAAATTATGAACTTGGGGTTGAAATAAATATGTTTTATAGATTATCTTTGTGGGCTGTCATCATCTAAACCTTAAATTTTGATGCTCTCTTAAATCTCAGAATTATATTTGATACAATTTATATCCATATATTTTGCCAAAAAATGACCAGCTCTATAAAGTCGGGGCAAGAGGTCTGAATATGAATGCTTTAGATCTATTAACATGCAATAGAATAGTCAATCCAAGGCAGATTCCAAAGCACACCTGCGAGTCCCACCAAGTTCATGGCCTGTCCTTTCTGATCCACCCAGTGCGCTGAGATTATACAACCAACCTCCACCTGCCTGCAGCTGTACTTGATGTGCCAACTCATTGTGCTATGACCCCCAGATTTCTTTCTCACCCCTCTCTTTTTCAAGTAAAGCACCCATATCTTAAGTCCTTTTTACTATTTGCTGTTGAGCATTCTACAGGCATACTGATTGATTAAAGCTAATTCCCTGCAGTGAAGACGGGTTTCCCACCTCGATCATTGTTTGTTATATTACTAAGGTAGCTCTTATCTCATATACCTAATTCGGAAAGTTCAACTGTTAATGGAGCGGGTGGGCAGGGGGAGGGGCACGGCTGTGTTGCCCCTAGTATGAATAGCATACACTTTGGCATCCTGATGTCTGAGCTCCAGGTTTTAACTGTTTACTACCCAGCTGTGATGATTTATCCTCTTTGCTACTGTCCTAAGTTAGCCCAAGACTCCCTTTTCTATCACACCATTCCATCACTGATGCAGACATAATTCTGAAGAAAAGTAAAAAAGTAAAAAAAGATATTTAGGGACAATGTCATGAACTTCCTGTACCAAAACTCAGGAAGGTCATCCTCACGCTTTACATGGAGATCTGGTCCCCATTCCTTTACCTTGGTGTGAAACATGGCATCTGAAGAAACACAAAGGCCCCTGTAGATACATATGTTGAGACCGACTCTGGCCGCGAGTGCAGAGATCCATTCACTGTTGGTTGGAGAGACCAGGACATGCAGCCGATAGCTGGAGCACAGCCTCATTTATAGCTTGTGTGTTTATAGTTCAAGATACAACAGCACCTGAAATATATTTTCTTTGTATTAAATTGGAGGAACATGCCAATTAAAAGGGGCTGCATATGTATTTCCTCTTACGAAGCAGTTAATTGATAAGCTATTAATTAATTAATAAGTAAGCTGCAAGCTGCATTTCCTAATACAGAAAGGCAATGGACATCTAAGGGCAACATACTACATTAGAAATAATTTAAGAGTATGATAGATATTTGGAAGCAAAATGATGCATTGTATGGTTTAATTGTAAACTACAGTAAGATCTTTAATCTAAATAGCCTTTGGGGTACTCCCTGGTCCTGATGTGTCCTAAGGGTTTTATTTACTTAACCAACTGCAGAGCACCAGAATTCATTTTCTAAGAAATCTTAATTTATTAAGTGTACCTACAGTGTAACTGCAAAATGCTCCCCTGCTGTGCTCTGTGGCTTCATGACCCCTTTACTTTTCCCTTCTCTTAAACCATTTGAGTGTTGGTGTCTTAGGCTCGGAAGTCCCGCAAGGGATGTATGGAAAGAGCACAGATGCTGCTCTGAAGGCAGACTCGGGCTGGGCAGTTGTTAGAAGGATGCGGAGGGATAGCAGACACTTACAGCAGGTGTGGTGAGGGAGAGGCCCTCCCCTGTGTTGCAGACTCCAGAATACCTTGCCTTCATGGCCAACACTGGGTGACTCGCTCGTCGACGCGGGAGCCTGTCCTTTCACTGAGATACACCTACAACTTTAGGTAACCAAGAGCAGTTGAAACAATATTGTGCCTGTGCATATATGTGTGTGTGTGCGCACACATGTTCGTGCACACATGCTTACATATGTGCAGGCGCCCATGTCCAATAGACCATGTATTTTCACAGACATGTACAGATGTCTGAGGAACATAGTCACATATATAAGCCTGTGATTTAAAATATCATGTCTTAGTATCCTTAAGAGATTTATTTATTTCTTACTATAAGGTAAGATATTTGGGGATAAATTTAATTAAGAAAATTGAACTTATTGCTAACACAGCTAAGCTAACAGAGAGAAACTTGTTAACTGTGTGTCCATGTGTATGTACACACATATATTCATTTGTACTTATTTTAAAAAGTGTATTTTGGAAGTATTTTAAAATAATACTACATTGTATACTCAAACCCTTAAAAATAGTGCAATGGAGGTCATGATTTGACCTAAACATACCAATTTTCTGTGCATTTTATTCTGCTTGCTTTTCTTTAGAGAAATGCTTTGTCCTTTATAAAATGGACACATTCCCATTGCGCTCCATTTCCTTCTAGGACCATTTTGGAGTCTTCCTTTACTCTATAGTGACCACATAACTTGAAGAACTGTCCCTTATCTGTGTCGGGTTGTCTGGGGAGCTCAGGATCAGTGTCTGAGACACAGGAGAATACATGCTCCCATTTTTTTTTCTACCGACTGTAAATGATTCCTATTCTTTGCTCCACAGAACATCCGATGTGCTGCCCAATCAGCTGAAAAAGCTGCACAGACGTCATTAGTTGTGTGTGTGTGTGTGTGTGTGAGAGAGAGAGAGAGAGAGAGAGAGAGAGAGAAGGAGGGGGGAGGGAGGGAGAGAGAAGCCTGCAGCTGCTTTGCCGCGTGCCGAGTGGAGTCTCCATTAGGGCAGCTCTATTGATTTCTGATTCACACTGCAGCAACAGGGCTGGAGTGCAGGAGAAAAAAGATCACATCTCGGAGAGAAGAATTACTGAAGGCAAAAATAAGTACACACACACACGCACACGCGCCACGCATCTGTTACCCAAAGGAATCAAGAAGGGAAATTAAGACAGCAAAATTGAAAGATCGTTAGTAACTTAGAAAAAATATATATATAGAAAAAATAAAGTATAATGAATTCAGGAAAACCCTTGGTTCTAATTTTTAAGCCATTTTTTATGACATGATAATGTTCTAATTTCCAGACTGCCATTAAAAAAAAGCCAGAAAAATTTGAAAGAGGTACTGAAAAATATACCTTATTGGAGGGTAATATTAAAGCTATGCCTGAGAATTTTGAGAAAAAAAATTCAGAGATTTATTTTTATTAAATTTGTTAGATTATTGCATAGTCAGTCAGCTCTCCTTTTCTTATTTTGGATGCTTTGTGTTGCATAATATCTGGGATACAGTAGCAGGTTGGTTGCAAATGTTTGAAACAGAAATAGGTTGCATTTCAGAGTCCAACTGTGAGCCTGTGAAGCAGCCAGCGTTCTCTCAAGGTCTGTTGCCTCGGATTCGGTTAGAAATTATTGTATCTAGGTGTAAAATGGTGACTTGGTCTTTCAGGCGGCTTGAGTTTATAACTGGCCCTTTTACCCTGAGACTTATCAACCACCTCCCTCCCCAAAGAACGACAGAGGTGAGTTCAGTTTTACAATAATGGTGTTGTCAGGCAGGCAGTCTGCATGTGAGCAGCAGAAAATGAGAAGAATCGAACGATCCCTTCCCATCCCCCACTCCCGGCCACACGCACACACTCACACCCACCCACCCACATGCACACACATACTCCAGCACCAGTCGGTTAAGGGGAAAAAGGGCGATACCTTTTTAAAAAACGAAAGGCAGTAAGCCATTATTAGCAAGAGCTATATTGAGCATGCTTGCCAGACAGGCAGCAAAGCCGAGCTCCAGTTCCGCCCAGACATGTGCCTTGCCATTTTCATTTTAATCAGCCTGCTCAGGATGGCTGCTGATTCATTTTGCAGGATGTCCCCCTGGGAGCCAAGGTGGAAGCCTGAGGCGAGCTGCTACTGCATCAGGGCAGCACAGAACATCAGACAGGGAGAGTGGGGGAGATGAGGAGGCAGGAGATTCCACACGCCACATTCCAAATTTCAGTATGGCTATTTAAAAATCCTTTCCGAAACCAAGTCCACTACAGAAAATATAATGGAACAAAAACAAAGGAAAAATATGTCACATTGTCATTTCATTATCAAACGACCCCCCTCCAATGAAACACACACAAACATACACACACACACGCACGCGTGCGCGCATTTCCACAGAATGCCTTGAAATTCTAGTTTTCTTCATGGTCACTGTAAACTGCAGTGTGTGTGTGTGTATATATATATACATATATATATACACACATACATACACCTGGTAACTAGCTGGGGTGGTGTACCTGATTTAGCTGGAGACTTTGATTTGTGGGATTGACAACCTTATTATGCAGTGAGCTTATTATTGATATTATTCTGCTCTCGGTTGCCATGGCCACCTTGTGAGAGACATTCAATTTTCTCTCTTCCATCATCATTATCTATGAGGCCATCTGTTGTGGAAAATGAATTCAGCCTCATTTGCATGACTGATAAGCAATTTTTTTTTTATCTATTTAACAGAAGGTCATATGCCGGGGATTTGGAGCTCGTGAAAAAAAAAATGTGGAGAAAAAAAAGCATATCGAGAGCATGAGTGGGAGTGTGTGCATCAGGGGACGCATGTGGAAGTGAAACAGATCCCTCAGGCCCGCGAGCCGATCGCGCTGCATTTGTCAGTCCTGCCCGGGCGACATTTTTTCCCTAAGCTACTGCACACTAAGCAGAGAGAGAGCTTTCCTCGCAGCCTTCTTGAAGCCCCCTGATTTTTTTTACTCATTGTTGGTGGGTGTATTTTATTTTATGTCTTATTCCCTGGACTATGGGTTATGGTGTCAATACTCACTGAAGACAAAAAGCAACCTTTTCTGCATCTCGGTGGTAGGCATATTCCTCATCCTCCTTTCAGACTTGTGGTGGAAAGGGTTTTCTTTTCTTCTGGTGTCTGTTGAGCCAGCACGGTTAACAGCACTGAGTCGGTCTTTAACTGGGGAGCGGTTGTGGTCATGTTGTGAGGTATGTGATCTTCGTTAGGTTAGTTCTGTGCACTTGGTGGACAGCGAATGTTTTACCGGAGTCCAAGGGCTGCTGCTGCAGTGTCTATTGTTTGCTCCTTTTTAAAGTTATTTTTACAGCGTGGCTGGGAGCTGAAATGTTCCTGGGCGAGAGAGTTTGTAATCCACAGAAGTCTCTCTTTACAGCAAAATGGGTTTAAGATGCATGCCTTAACTGTGATGTTTATTTAAAAAACTTGCTGCATGGACAATACTTGAATGATTTGCCGGAACTGAAACAAAAACTTCCCAGAGACTTTACTGGGTTCCTTTCCATTACAAATAAAGCAGAGCATTGTTACAAAGGCTGTTAAAGCATTAGATATTCTTGATGTAATGTTACATTTGCCTAGTGGTAAGAAAGTTGACTTACATTGTCTAAACTGAGAAACTCAAAGATTTTTAACTATAACCTAAACGTCTGAAGTTCATAGTGATGAAACATTATTTTAGTTGTAACAGAAATATGTCTTCTAATGCAACTTGAGTTAATAAACTAGAAGCTCAAACTGCAAACTTTAGTTTCAAGATAGGCATGAATAAGGAAATAAATTTATAGGCAAATATTGATATGATAATTATTCAGATATAGAGCACTGCTTTTGTATTTAGTATTAGATTAGCCATGACAATTTCTTGTGCCACTAAAACCATACTACATAATCAGTAGAATTTTTAAGTTATTTATTTACTTTGAGGAAACATATTTTTTATAAGAGCGTTTATGTTTAAGTGTATTTAACTGAACAAAATTAACTTCATAGACAAAAGCACCCTACCACCACCCTTATAGGCATATTATTCTAATTGTTCAACTTCATAAAAGTTATGCAGCTTTTTAAATGATAAATAGAACATGTCTCCCTGCAGATAAAAATGTGATTACTTTAAAAAAATGTGTTTTGTAAAATATCCCTTTAGGAAAAATAGTTCCATTGCATTCCTGTAAGTTTTCACCTCCTCTGAACTTTGAATACAAAGTGTTGATTGTATATCATACACACTACTAAGTGACACGTTCTAGGAAAAAGGAAGTTTATTTTTTTCTAATTGACCTGAAGGGAAGTGTATGATTCTATGATCTCAAGCACAATAGCTTAATTGGTTGAAATTCTCCTTAAGGTTGCACTGTAGTTACATATTTTCTTCATTAAAGACAATAGACAGTTGCTGATATGTTTGGATAATAGTTTTTTTACTTGACGGCACTTTTTAAAAACTCTTGCCATGGTATCACAGACTACTCATAAGCAAAGCAGCTGTTATGTAATCCTTCCTTTTTAAATCAGCCATTTTAAAAAATATTTTAGCTTGAGTATTACAGAAATGATTTCATTTTAAATATTAATTTCACACTTAGAAAGTTCAAAACAATAAAAGCCTGATAGTTTGTGGAGATTATTTAAAGTGACATCACTTTTCTCAGAGGACTATAGTTGAGGCATGGTAGTGTGATACCTGGATCTATATTCTAATATGAAGGATTATGCTGCTGCCTTTTGATCAGTACATGTAGTCTTCAGATTTGTAAAGCAAAATTGTCAACTTCTGAGAAAACTAGGCGGTAGCATAGTTGATCCCCCCCCACCAAAAAAAGTTAATTACCAATCTTGGTTGGATTCTTCCTTGCCTCCCTGACATTTGACTGCTGCTAATTCACTGATTAATCTCATTAATGTGATTATAGTGGGATTGGGAGCTGGCTGCCATTGTTCTGTAGACAGTGCTATTCAGCCCGAGCACTTGCCACCTCATTCAGTTTTGCTGTGATTTTTCAAAGGCTGTTTGAGTGAGCTATTGTGAGCAAGGGTTCTCTCCCTTTCCCTTTCAGCACCGGGAGCTGTCCGCTGCTGATAGCAATTACATTCAGCAGTGACTGACTTCCTACTAGTTTACTGGCAATGTAAAAATGGCTCACTTTCATCACCTTAATGATTGTGCTCCTTGAGGTAGAAGCAAGAGCAGCCTTTATGGTCACAATTGGGTGTTTTGAAGATGGTGGCAGAGAAGAGATGCAATCTCTGTATTTTATTTTGCACATAAAAATTTTACCCTACTTTCCAACTTACCAAACATATGATTTCATTAAAATCACTTGCATATGTACAATTGTGAACTGAAAAAATGTAAACATTAGGTAGACATGTTTTTCAGATGAAAAATCTTTTTTGTGATGGAAATTAATGTAATTATTGATAAAATTTATTTTTGAAATGATGAGCCAGGATTATCAAGATGAACCAGTAAGGAAAAAAGTATATATGAAACATAAATTTCAACTTCTCTTGAGTTAGACTTGCATCCTACAGCAAAACTTAGGCTCATTTCATAAATGTTGTTAGAAGCTGAGATCAAAGTTGAAGGCCCAAAAATTTGTAACCATGTATGCGTGGTGTACCAAAATTCCTAAAGGAATGTGATCACATAATTTCCTTTTGGATTGTAAAATTGAACTAGCATGATTTTAGGAAAATGTGGGCATTTTCAGAAAAGGGGCCTCTTCAGTGTCTGGCTTTCATCGTTCCTGTTGTGTTTTTCACCTAGCTTATTTATTTATGTTTTTTCTGTCTTGAAAATATTCATATTTCATACTTTACTACTGAATATGCCTGATGTTTTTTGTCTGTTTTCTATGCCAATTTTCAATAGATTAGGGAAAAGAAAGAAGTTATTTTGCAACTTCGAGGCTTTTTAAAGTTTTTCTATTTGTTAAAACTATACTTAAAATTTAGAGTTAACAATCTATTTGTTGATTTGCTCTTAGAAATATTTCACATGTGTGATTAAAAAATCCAAACCAGGTTTCTGTGAAAATTTATTTTGTTGCCTAAATAATATTTTCAAAGTCACATGGGTAAACCAGATTTCCAACTCTACCTGTAGGATATTCTGATTTGCGGGAGAGGCATTGTTTCAGGAAACATAGTGCATCACCTAAGATACTTTGTTTACTTATTATATATTTTGATGGCTGCATTTTTAACTTCAAACAACTTAACATTTTAGTTACTCTTAAATATTTTATATTAATAAACCCACTCAGTGGAATAAGAGGGACTAGCGAGACACTTTTTGGTGCAGACCACCCTGCTCTGACACTGAAGTGTGGCCTGTCGGGCTGTCCACTTGAGTTCAGGGCTACAATTCCAATCAATAACCAGGTTTTCAAGCGCATCTACTACTTAGCAATGAAGTCTGCCTTGATAAGACTTAACAGAAGTCTGTCCAGGAAGCAAATGAATGGCTGATTCAGAATGAAAGATCTTTAGTTTTGGTAAATTCTTATAACCCAATTACTTCTTATTATAATTTGATTGCAATAGTATTATGCACTTTCTTATGTTCAAGTTTTTTTTTAAAAGCCATTTACACAAATGTCTTTTTTTTGTTTTCTTTGAAAATACGTATAGCATTCCTCAGGAAGGAGTAATAGAGGCTAAACTTGAACGAAACTTGCACATGATTAACATATTTCCAGCAAGCTCGGTTTTATCATAGTATATTCTTTGCCACAACACTGTACCTGACATTGATCTACGTTTATTCCAAATTAAACCGAAGAGAAAAGATTTCACAAACTTAAAATTGTATGTGTGTATAAATTTTTTTAAATTTTATTTTGAAGTGGCAGGGATAAATCACATCCAAAATCATGTGTGGCTGATATAAACAAAAAATATTTTAAATTGGCATACACAACAAATTAGAAATAATGCCTATAATGGCTATAACTTGTACAAGAAATAATAGTAAATACTTTTGTAGTAAATTATTGTATGATTTTCCTGATATCAGATTATTTTAAGGTAGCAGCTATACATTTTTCATCAGTAGGCTGTATTTCAGTACAACATGGTTTCAGTTTGGAGTATGCTTTGTGTCCTGTCTTCTCTCTCTCCCTCTCTCTCTCTCCCTCTCCCTCCCTCTCTCCCTGCTTCTCCCTCTCCCTCCCTCCCCCCTCCCTCTCCCTTCCTCTCCTCTCTCTTTAACTCTGTTCCTGTTTGTCTGTTTTTGCTTCCCTCTCTTCTCTCTGTGTCTCTTTCACACCTGCATTGTTCAAGCATACACAATGATTTTTCTATGCCTGTTTTCACAATGAAACTGTTTTAAGCTTTGACATCATAATGAGTCCTCAGGGTATCTGTAGAAGTAATCAGAGATGGCAGAGAAAATGTAAGCCAGGTGTTATAAAACTAGAAAGAACACATAAATGCTTATTTATTATGTGAGGAAATACTCTTAAGCATTGCTGTATCGGGCTGTTCTGTTAGAAAATTTTTCCTAAAATGTATCTCTTTAAAAAAAAATCCCTTCTCCCCACGTGGTGATTATTGGAAAAGTTGGGAGGGGGAGGAAAATATTTTAGTCTAAGTGTAAGGGGTGTTGTGCTGTGAGAAGACAGAATGGTACAGGGTATTCTCCTAAAGCGTTTCTCCCTCTCCGACTGCAGTGATTTCCAGCAGGGCTGGATGGGAAAGGAGCTGTAGGTTCTGTAGTAACCAGCATGTCTGGTCTCAACACGTCAGGCAAGAGGCTTGGGATTTAGAGGAATCACCTATGAAAGCTAGAATGAGGTGTTCTCGGTAACTTCGGACTTTGGTGTCGTCCCCCCACGGAAACCACAGTCAGCATCGTGTTCTGTGGAAAGCCTGCAGTGGTTTATCACTGGTGGTGGTTCTGCCCTAGACTCTCCCTCTACACAGTGAGCTGACAGTGACGGCGCTGGAGGGCACGGGCGGATGGAGTGGGGATGTATAGGGGAAAGCGATCAACACGTGCCATGGGCTCTCCACAGCAGAAATAGCCCTGCATGTGTGGAGAAATAGAGTGCGGAACAGGATTTTGCTCCATGGCCACCAACTCTTCTGCAAAAAGGTACCTCTTTCTTTCTATTTAAAGGTTGCCTATGATTTATCTGGTTGTTGCAACTTCCAGCCCTTTGGAATTATTTTACCTGATCTCTTAACTACTTGAGCAAATAGTTGTTTCCTTGTCTACCTGACGATCTTCAGCTCTTATGTGATGACAAATTCTAACACTTCCTAAAATCGCATGGTTTGTGTGCAAAGGAGCCAACAATGGATTCTTTCTCCAAGATAGCAGGTCCTTCAGGATCCTAGCATTGTGGGCAGGCCCCCCGGTATACCTGCATGCTGCTGGAGTTGTCGTGAACCAGAAGTCTGTGTCTGCAAGGCTAGTGTCCAGGGGGAGGAGTGGGAGGTGCTAAGTAGCCTTTGTGATTTAATGTGCACTTTCATAGTGGTGAGTGTTACAACAGAGGTTTGCAGGGAGTGCGGTGGTAGAGTTGCGGCTGGACTAAAGCTTTTATTGCTTGACTCAAGAAGCCATCTATAAAATCAGCACTTTTTTTTAAACGGGAAAATGCTAATGAAAGTCATATGTCTATGTTGCTTTTTGTATTTTTGAAATCTTGTTTGGTCTTGCCTTTTCAGATAGAACTTTCCCAGATATATATATATTTTTTTTCTTCAAACAAGACCGAAAGACTGATGATGTGTTAACTTTTTTGGAGAAATAGTTGTATGTCTTTTGTTTCAAGAGAGTGATAAGGAAGCTGCCACTGGAGCAGAGCGTAGTGTGGCCGGCAACCCTGGAGAGGTTTAGGAGTCAGTCCCACTTAACCCTCCTGTAACTGTTTTCCCATTTAAGCGCCAGGGTGGGATTCGGAACCTCTGTTTGTTTTGTTTTCATGCTAAGCAGTAGTACCATGTAAAACACTGTAGGTGCAGCTGACTTTGTGAGATTTCTTTAGCCACAGCATGAATTTGCCATAACATCCATGATGGTGGGGGGTATTTTTAGATCGACTGCCTAAGCCGGTAACTGTTCCTGGCCAGACTCTGGTATTTAGAGTTCTCATCTATTACATTGAATACGGCACTGCACATGATACACATTCTGCTCTAGAGATTTAGGGGCCTGTGGGTACAATGTAGGAAGCATACAGCATGCATCCCCAATCTTGTCTGACTGTGTTGCAAGCTTAATAAACAGGAAGGTTAGAAATTCCTGGTTTAATCCACAGCTATCCCTTGGAAAATATCTAGCTCAACGCTGAAGTTCCCTCCCGTACTAGGATTTGGGAAAATGGATATGTTTTGTAGTGCTTAGAGGATGCAGCCTGCCACAGGGTAAGTCAGCGGCGAGCTGGTGCTGCTCTGCGGCCATGGCCTCCCCGGGAGCCACTGCCTGATGCCCAGCTCTGCTGCCGAGGCTCGGCTCCCTCCACCAGGCAGCGCGGCACGCATGACAGCCTGGCCGGCGTTTAGTGGTGTCAACTTATTAATTTCCATCTTCGACTTCAGGCCTGTTAGTTTCCTGTCTGAAAGCATTATTACTTTTGTCCATGTGGCAAAATAATTAGCATACAGATGAGCAGTGGCCCGGCGTCTGAGCGCCGGTGGAGAGAAGATGTGCAGTGGAAAGTTGATTGGATGAATGCGGAACAAATGGTGGGCGTTGGGGAGCATTAAAAGAGTTCTGGAGTCCTGGATCAGGGTGCGGGATTTTCTGGGTGAGTCCCCAAGATGGAAGGGAGGGTGGCCGCTGAGGGGATGGCTGCTCGTCAGATGCCGGCCTAGCCCAAGTAGCCGGGGGCCTGCAGCCGAGGACCATGCATCTGGACCACTTTGTTTTGCGTGCCTCAGGTTTCTCTTTGATGCTCCCTGCAGGTAAATATGTACTGTCCTCCTTGTTGTTGCCAGAGCAGTGGCTCCGCTTCCCAAAGTGGAGCAAAGTTCAACTCCTCCTGGTCAGCAACAAAAGAACAGTCCTTTGCTGCTGGTTTGGGTTAGTGTCTTCCTGTGCCTGTGTCTGCAAGTGAAAATTCCCCGTGTAGAGATGACTGCTTTCAGATATTTCCAGCAGCCATGATTCAAGGTGTTTAATTAATATTTTCTGGAACAGTGTATCCAGACCAGGAAGATTAGCTAACACTGTTTCAGTTTAAGCTCAGACATCATTTGTTTTGCCTGGTATATATTTTTCCTAGCTGGAAGAGGATTTTTGCCTAATTTAACCAGCAACTTACGGGAGGTTGTGGAAATCGAACTCAAGTTTGTATTGATTCTGTGGAACCCACCGATAGGAAATAGAAAAATTAGCCCAGCCTCTAATACTTTCGGTTCTTTTTAGGAAAAAAAAATGGAAACTGGTTTTACAAACCAGTCTCCTGAGTTGGGAGATAAGTATTAGCCTGCTGGAATCCCAGTTCTGACAACATTTCTTATATAATTCTCCAACTGTAATACTGCAGTAGGGGTGTTTTAGTATCTAGTTAGATACACTTCCTTCTCCAGGAATTCTCCGATAAATAGTTCTCTCTTGTTTTCGTAATTTTTACTCTCCTTAAAAGGTAAGCTTTTCATTTTAACTGACCTAATTATTTCGTGTTTCTAAGGTGGAACTCAAGTAGGAATTACTATCCTTGAAGTGCCTATTGGCAGTTTCTTAAATATAGCAAATCACTTAAGGATTTTATTTTGCTTTTATTTTTAGACTTTCTTTTTTTTTCCTCTTTTCTTTTTTCTTTTCTTTCTTTTTTTTTTTTCCTTAGGAGTTGCTTTCCTTGAGCTGTTTGCCTTAGACAATGACAGCAACCATTTGACAGAAAATGCAAGTTTTTGGAGGGTCATTTCTTCTGTTTTAAAAAAACAAAACAAAACAAAAAAACCTATGCCATTCCCCAAAAGAAAAAAAAAAAAGAAAAAAAAACCTCTCTAACAGAGAACCTAAACCTCAAACACAAGGTGTCCAAAAACATTAACTCTTTGTGGGAAGCCCCTGACATTTGCTTTGGTCATTTTCCCCCTTGTGCTGCAAGTTTCTGAATACTCACACTGAGCTCTTTATTTTTTTGCATAATAGATGAATTCTCTATTTTTATATCAATGCATATATATATATACACACACACACACACACACATACTCTTTTAATTTTATTTTTGAATTTGCTAGTAACAGTTTAGTTTTTTGTTTAACTCAACAGTATTAAACACCAAATTGTTCTCAGATTCATGAACTCTTATCTAGAGAAAAGAAATATTTCTATTATTTTTCCATGCTGTATTTCGCTTTAGCATTGAGCCAAGCTTTCTCTGATTAAAATAACTCCTTTTAGTTTGGTGATGGGTTATAACTTTCTTGGGGCAAAATATGAGTCTTAGTTTTTACTCTCTTGTGTGTCCATTTACAGACAGAAGGGAGCACTGGAGTGTCACCTCCCAGTCTTCCTTTGTGCCTGGCTGCCCCTCAGAGGTGTAGTCCAGCTTCTTTTTAAGGGCCAAAATTATGTCATATGAGTTTCCACTTGACAGACTCACTTTATATCACTATCTGTCACATTAGCTCTCAGGCACTGTGGACTTGGGAAGGACTTGCCTTCAAAGACAATGAAAGAATGAAGTCCCGTAGCTAGAAATACAGTGGTGCACACCCGCCTGGGAGTGTGATTTCTAAGGGAGTCTCCCTCCTCCCTTCCTTCCCTCCCTTCCTTTCTTCCTTCCCTCCCTTCTTCCCTTCCTTCTGCCCTTCCTTCATCCTTTTCTTTTTTCTTTTCCTTTCTTTTCTTTTCTTTTTCCTTCCTTCCTTCCTTCCTTCCTTCCTTCCTTCCTTCCTCTCTTTCTTTCTTATTTTTTTGGTTTACCTCTAAGGTTGAAGACAAACTTTGGAAAGAAAAGCAGGTTTCATAGCAAATTTTGAAAGCAGTCAATGAGATGCCAAAATATTAGCCGGAAATCAGGGCCTCTTTGCCTCAGTGGGGAAGAGGGGCTGGCATACAGACAGCCTTCTACCTTGTGGGGTCTGTTCTGTGCCATGGGTGCCCCCAAAGGCCAGTCTCTGCCAAGGGCTCCTGTGGATTGTGAATGAAGACAGGGTGTAAATATTTTTCTTTCAAGAGGTTATTTGGCCTTATTTCTTTAAAATTTTGTACTAGGATGTATTTTTGCACTCCCCGGAGTATTCATTTAATCTCTTCAAAAGGTTTTTCGAGTGAGGGTGTATATGTGTTTTTCAAACGCCAGTGAAAGTGTTGTGTGTAAGCTGACAATATTTTAGCCATTGGGTTAATATGTGTACCGTGTACCTGCTTTGAATATATTTGTGTACTCGTTCATAGAGCTGAAAGGGACTTTATGGCTCAGTGTTACATACTGCCTGCTTTTTTACTAAAGTCTGACTGCTTTAGACTCAAATTGCTTTAGAGAAAATGTCCTTAAGATTATTGAACATTTGCTTGAGATATTTTCAGGTTTGGAATGTCCGGTGTAGATCTCTAAATCAAACAACTCATGAATTAGTAATTTATGGGGTGGGGGCTCTTTTTAGTCCATTGACAAAGATGTCCATTCTCGGATCTCTAGTGGCAGACACTGTTTTGGGTAGATCTTTTAGGAAGATCCTCAACCTAGACTCATAGTGTATTTTAGTGGCACTCGACAAAATGGTTTTTAAAAGTCTCGACTCCAGGGCCTACTGCATCACTCAACCCTGAAAGGGACGGATAGTTCTTAGAGACTGACTTTAAATTTGGCCCAGTCCCCTCCCACCCGGGTACATGTATGCCTCTAGCCTCTGCCATCTGAGCAGAAGCTGAGAGTGCGGAGCATTGTCGCCATGAAACAATGCTAGCCAGACTGGCTGTGGAAATAATCGAGTCTGCAGGGCACCCCATAGAGAGCCATCCAATCAAGTCTGCTCTGGAGCTGTCTGCTAGATTGTGAACATTCAGAAATCAATGCTGCATCTGCTAGTGGACCCTCTGGTTCACTGAAACTCCCACCTGCCTAATGCATCTGGGCAAGAGCTTTTCGGAAACCAGTTTCCTTCAGGATAAATTTAATACGTCTTGAGGGCCAGGCACCAGCAAATTGATTCTATCTCTGCACCAGGAAAACTCATAAACATCTGTAGGAACACAGATTTTCAACAACCCCCGGATTAGGGGATACGATTTTGTGAAATATCCCAAGCCTACTCCCTTCATACCTCATGCCAGCATGGCATTTTTTAATTAGGAAGTTGATTAAAAAGGGCATGGTAGACCACGGATGTACGGTCCTTTGGCATCCGTCCAGCTGTTTGTTGTCTGGGTTGTGGAAAGTACTGCTCATCACCAGTTGCAGGAAAGAGGGGGAAATCATAAGTCTGAGGGATGGGAAGATGAAATTGTCCTGATGTATGTGCTAATGGCAGTTGGTTGTAGCTTTATCCAGATAAGCCTTTTCTGCAGACAGACTTGCTGGCTTCCTTTATGAAACAGTGATCATTTGTACTTCGGACACATATAGCAACTGGATGTATAAACTGAGGAATTCAGTGGTTCTGATGGCATGATAGGTCATAATTATTTGTGTTTTCTAAATTCACATGTATGTTTGACCTCATAGCCTATAGTTGGGAGTGAACAGTGAGAGTTGCCAGAGAGGGCTGTGCTGTTTATCTTCAAGAGTAACTGCTTTTTTTCTTTTTTCTTCTCCTTTCTTTTTTCTAAGGGAAATTCCTTTCTTCACTGGCTTTTTTTTTTGGGGGGGGGCTTGAAGTATATTATCAGAAGAATAAAATTTTATGCCTAATTATAGTGCTCTTGTGGCCAGTGCAGTATGACTAAGTTGCATGGTATGGATTTAACCCTATCCATCCCTCGTGCCGTATGGGCACTTTCCCAAGCCCACACATACCAATGAAGTTAGAAAGAGGCACCCACCAGTGAACTCTGACTAACTGCTGACACTGAGACCACTCATGTCTAGGGCAGACATTAACTCAGGGTTCATGGTCAGGGGTCCACATCTTCCCCCCGGGGGGAGGGATTTCCACTGCGGGGGTAATGACTCTTTCTTTTGTTTTCTTTCTCCTGGATCCTACTTGCAGATTTGTTAATTAGGTTTAGATTCTGCATTTTAGAAGAGTTTAGTTAACAGTCTAGCTGGAGTCAGTAACAGTTATGGGCAGCCCAGGGGCTCCCCTCACCATCTTCTCCTCAAAGAAAAAACATCAAAGTCAGTGTTGAAAATTGCAGGCATGGCTCCTTCAGTTCAGCTGCTCCTTCCTTCTTAGCATATTGACTGAACACTTCATGCAACATGCGTGCACTGGGCACCTATTATGTCAAAAGAGTCAAAAGAGATGGAATGGACAGCTAAACTTCTGACCCACGATGATTCAGAGTGTGTGCGTGTGTGTGTGTGTGTGTGTGCATAAATTTTAGTGAATGTATATTCATGTATAATCTATAAAATAAATACATGTAACATGGCTAATGTTTTATATATTATACACGTACAACATATATGTTATGTTACATATAACATACATAATATGTTATATATTATATTTATAGATTATATACAAATATATACTTATTTTAAACATAAATATATATTTCTGATAAAGGGTAATCTCAAATTCTTCCAGATCTACTTTTTCGTGACTACATTTTGAAATAGATTAAGCCACTTTTCTGACTTAATAATAAGAGTAGGGTAAACATTGATGTCCCTTTCTTAGATGATTAATACTTCAGGGATCTGGGTGATCATTCTGAAAATTAGCTCTCAATTACATAGCATCATATAATCCTATTTCTCTACTTAATTAAATATATGATTTGAGTTTTTCACCTTATAAAATTTGAGCTAAAAATCCCAACTTTGTGAGGTTCTGCACGCTTGCCTCTCATTCACCACAGTTCCTGTCATATGTTAGCCGTCCATTATGGTGTGCAGTTACAGTTGAAGCAAGTCTTTGCTTACCTGGGAATGCATGAAACAGTAAACAAAATGCTATTTTGAGGAAGGAGTGTTGGCAAATGTCAGGTGTCTGTTTTGCAATTTCGGAACATCTCAAAGCTGTTGATCCCAGAGATCAACAACAGAACGTTCGAGTACAGCGTGGTTAAGCCCTGGATTAATGACTGAGGGCCAACGTCCCAAACAAACAGGAAGAGCCCTTGGTCCTGCTCGCTCCCCTCTGGCTTCCTCTGACATCAGCAGTCGGCCCCATGCGGACAGCAAACCAGGCAGTGGCTTGGTCATCCACGGGCTCACTGCTGGCTGAAGAGGCATCAGAAGGAGGAGAGGACAGTGCAGATTGGAAACTGCTCATGCATTTGCAGCCAGTCAGATGACTCTCTGCCACATTTCCACTGAGTCAGACCTGACTGAACATACCTGTCTCTTCAGAATTCAGAATCTTGTGATTCAGTCCTGTGAAAGAAAAGTCAGACTAGAATTAGTGTTTTATATTCCCTTGGAGTCTGGAAATTTAAGTAGCTCAGTCATCAAAAAGCTGCATGTCTTCGCTTAAAAACGGAAGTCTGAGATGACATGAAGTGGGAGGTGCCAGTTGGTGCTGGACGCTTGTGTATAACAGGAAAGAAAATCTTAGTAGTTTGCTCAGTCAGATTTCCGACTAATTTATTACTTGTTCTTTGGTTAACATGGCACATTTGGTCGTGAATTAATACTTGGAATTTTCCACAGGATTTGTGTTATAAAACTATCAGTATATTTGCAGTTCTTTTCATAGTCCCAAGAATAAGAGTGTAGGTAGTTTTACTGCCCATTTTTTTTTAAGCTAATATGCTGTTACTGGGGTTTTTGTTAGCTCAAAAACAATCCTTTTCCCTAAGAGACCCACACCCATAGTGCAAGCCAAGAAATGTTGTGTCTGTTCTCCAGGGACAAGCTAACACACCTGTTTACAAATGGGCTGTGCCACCTGTTCATCTACTTTTAAAGTTAATGATCAAAACAGTACCTGATCAGGGGGTCAGTATGACAGAGAAGACTGTCACATTTGTGAGATTACAGGTGACTCCCCATTTCTAATACAGAACATTTCATAGGCATTAAGTTTTGCATAAGTTAGAAAGTATACTCATCCTGTGACAAATAACCCCATATCACAGGTACCAACAATCCAGGGGTTAGATGCAGAATGTGTGTTAGGGTTAGTATGTGCTTTACATCTTCTAAACCCAACATACACAGATTGAATCTTTGTTTTAGCTAAAATGTATTCCTGAAATGTAATGCTGGACAACCAACATTAGAAAAATGGGTCTGTCTCTATATATCAAAAAAAACAAAAAAAAAAAAAACAAAAAAAAAACCAAAAACAACAACAACAAAGAAACCATTCCATACAGTATCTCCAGCCCCCTCATCCTTCCTCTGACATGACCCCATGTCTGTGCCCTCCTTCCCACTTAGATTCTGACGGGGGAGTGTGTCCAATGGTGCCATCGACTATAACTTTGTTCTACACCATCCCTGCTGGCTCCTGTCCCTGGGTTTTCAGGAAGACCATTCATGGATTCCTTCACTGATCTTGGGGGCTCTTCAGGGACAGAGTGCCCTGCTTGTCTGCTTGCAGCATTGATACTGCACACCTTGCATGCGCTTCTGAGGATCTCCTCACTAAATTGAACATTATCCAATGACACTGGGAAACTCCTCTTCCCAGTTAGTTTCTTGGAGGGGATTTTCGCCTGTTACTATACATTTTAGTAATCTTTTCCTTTTATTTTTTGTCCTTTCTATTTTCTCAGTGAGATTTTTCATCCCTAGCCAACCCAGACAGTGACAGAGAGCCCATGTGAGAGTGTTGGGTGGAAGGACCTTCATGTTCATCCACTTTCCTTATAATTTGGGAATGACTTGGAACAGGCCATTCCAGCTCTCCATGTCTTAGCATCCTTGCTTCAAATGAGGGAGCTGAACTCTGTGCTTTCTTAGCTCCTCTGCCTCCTGGCATGATATGACTGTGTTTGCCATCCTCACACAGGGCCTGCTCTGCAGAGGGGTCACTGCACAGTGATGGGGCTCCATGCTGGTGGCAGGCCCCTGCCAGAGGGTAGCATCTCCTGCTCCTTGTTGCAGAGAGCAGGAAGCAAGCCTAACACCCACAGCCTGGAACATTTAGAGGAGGTGTTATTTTTGACTGATGGTTCTGATCCAGGATTACCAAGGTCAGCTGAATTGCCGTAGAATTCATCCAATCAAAGTCTTCTGGGTCATCTTGAAAAATCACTGGATTACATGTGAAACTCAAATATGTAGCTGAAAACTAACTTTGTTTTATTTTCTCTCTTGATTTTATCTCTTTTTTGACTATAATTTTATTTTTTTTTGCAAGTATTCTATCATGGCAATTACAGTGGGTGAGTTGTCCTGAGAGAATTCATAAAAGTATATGGGCTGTCATGGTTCCATGACTCCAGCTTTGTTTCTCTTGATGCGGTCGGATTGTGGTGGATCTTCTTCCCTGGTCATGATGGAAGAAGTGCAGTGTCTGTAGTTAGTATCACTGGGCTTGATGCTTAAAGACATAGACCCATTGGTTTTATGTCTCACCTTTCCCTTCAGGAAGCAGTGTTTATGTAGTAGTCACAGCCAGGGAATGGAGGCTTAATCGGCACACATTTGTAGCCGTGAAGATGTTTTACACAATCCGTGTCCTACTTCTGATACCCTAAAGCACCCCAAATCACACACAAGATCTCACAGGTCCAGACAAACACGGAGCTTTTACCACAACAGCCAATGGTACATGTTCTTCACTAGTTCATTGAGTGAGCTGAATATTGTTCTTATGATATCCCAGTGAAGTAGAGAAGAACTTTACATCCTCATGGGAAGGGAATAAGGCAGAGAAATCAAGCCCACAGGTGGGGTGAGACCCGCATGCTCTGTGCACACCTGAAACAGACTCCTCACCCGAGTCACAGAAGCCTTTCCAGGTCTCTCTTACCAAAGAGGTTCCTTTGGGAAAATTTAAATGAAGATGTTTCACTTAATGAAATAATCCACTCTTTCGAGAGCTCAAAATGCCAAACGCGGAACTTGTATGTAGTGGGAAGCTCTTCCCACCACGGAGCAGTCATGAGGGAAGAGTAAGTGCAGGCCTGCAGGTAAAGGGCAGCAGACACATGCCTTAGACCCACAGCTCCGCTCTTTCCAGCTCTAACTTAAAGTGGGACATTGTGGAGATAAACCAACTAGTAAAGTCATACTTTCAGAAGATCAAAAGTTCCAGAGTGTTCAGTGACAGGTACCCTCACTCCATTTATGCAAACCCAAACTGTTGATACAGTGTGTTGAAATCCTGATGAAGACAGACTGCCAGGAAAACACCAAGATGATGATTATGACACCACCTGACGCTTGGCTAACACGTGTACGCACAAAACGCTTTACTTGTGAACTACGTTGTGTGGAGCCTACACGAATCCATAGCATAGTAAGGACTGTTATTATCTCTGTAATCACAAAAAACAAAATAGCATACTCATTAAAGGGTTCAGATTATTAAAGATACATACTGTTTAAGGAAACAAACGCCCAAGCACCAAGCTTTTTATTCCATGGGAGGGGAGTTGATGGCTGTGTCTGTAAGTTGGTACTTGCTCGGGCTGACGACAGTGGCTTTAAGTAGATCCAGTGGTGCTTTCCTGAATGTGCGTGGGGGCAAGCACTGAGCTATGTGTGAGGCATAGCCCCTGCCTGAAAGCACGCCAAATCTAGTTGAGGAACACAAAATACAAAGACAGGAAATGTTAAATAGCAGCAAACAAATGAATAATTTTCATGGACAATCAAGGTACCAGGAGAAACCTTGCATGTTCTTTGTCGGTTATCCGCTGTGGTGGTGCAGCGTTCGTGGGGTGAGGATGCAGAGGGAGGTAGAGGGAGGTTCTTGGGGAGCAGGTGGCCATTGGGAGGCCATAAATGGGTCGGATTTGGGCCAATTCTTGAAAATAAATGTAACTTGGATACGTGGGGAACAAAGAGAAGGCTTTCTATATTAATGTAAACATAGTAAGAGTAGTAACTAAACGTGATGCTCTGAATTGTCATTACCGAATGACATTTGACAGTAAGGAGTGGCTCATTCTGTCATGTTACTCGTGGCCCATACGTGACTTCCAGTGGATCTGGGGACTTAGACTCATAGATAGGCGGGTAGCAGTTACACTTTGAAAACTATTCATAGCTTGCTTTTTAAAAAGTTTTCATAAATACATGTCCTTTTATTCTATGACCTAAATACATGACAATCTAGAGGCTTCTTGTTTTTACTGAATGATTAACAAAGAGATTAATGACATTTAGTCTTGTAACATTAATTAATAATTCCATAAGATGGATCACAAAACAGTTAAAAAACATTCAAGGAAGTAATGGGAATAGTTATTTCTTCTTTGCTCTGGAAATCTCCACGTGCGAGTAGGAATTTCTCTTTTTTTTAGAGAAGGAGGTGTGTTATAGATATGAATATACAATGAGCTTTATTACAAAGTAAAGTTTGAAGTCCCAAAATGTTTTTAAATTATGAGTGAAGACAAATAAGCCATTCGATTTAGGCTCCAAGATGGCTTTCAGATTAGTAATAATTTACTCCTTCTGTGTTAAGATCAAATGTAAACATGACTCACAGAATGTATGATATCTCTAAAAGTAAAAATGTGAATAATATTTCTCACTGCCTTTGTTTCAGGATAGAGCCGAAGCAATGCCATGGTTTGGTTCTTTGAAGTAGCTTTGGCATTTTCTATAGTAGTAAACGAGTCGACCCCCATTCGGAAGGCTTTGGGAAGATCTGTGGTGACACCCAGCAGCATCTTTCCCCGTGTTAGCTCTTTCAGCCTTTGTCCTTCTACACAACGCCCAACTTTTCTGAAAAATAGTTATTTCAAAGTAATTTATAAACCTAAATCATGCTTAATTAAAGCCATACTGGGGATATCAGCTTTACTGTCCACTTTCAGGTGTGCTGAACTCCAGCATGTGCTGTATCTTGTGAGCCTTGGGCCCCTGCGAAGGACTCACACCACACAGCCCACTCTGGCCGCCTCCCCAGGTGGGACAGCTAGCCTTGGAATGAGCATGTGGAAAGAGCCTGAGAACCACTAATTACATTTGATTTCCAGTTTCATTTTTATCAACTGAGATTTTCAGAAAGTAATGTGCTGAATTTTATCAGCTTTGTTTTTTAATAAAAATCCCATCGCTGTGCAAAGGACACTGAAAAGCAACAATAAAAACTTGCTACTCCTTCACCCTCTCTCCCTTGATGTGTTGGAGGTCATGAGTGTAGACCACGAAGACTTCATTCATGAATGTTCTGAAAGGAATGTAAAAATGTAAGTAGCTGCTCATGTTCTCAGTTCACCCTGTTCCATTCCTTCCATTTCTTCTCAACGTCAGGCCACTCATGACACTTTCCTCTTCTGCATCCACCTTTTCCACACAATGGCCCCTGACCATTAGCTAAGTGACCAAGGAGCCAAGAAAAGTCCTCTGTCTGTCTCTGTAATTCTTCCTTGCCTTCCCCTCAGCATGCTTCCGACCAGAACCCCCCTCAACCCTGTTCCCGGGGTCCTCTGTGTCCTCACAGGCCCTCCCACAGAGTCTGGATGAAATGCCCTTGATGTGATGAATACGTCCCCTCTTGTGCTTGGGTAACCCAGTACAGACATCGTTTCTCTCTCTGTAGGATCTAGAAATGGGAAGAATGGATACTGGGATGAAACTATCAAAAAAGCTACTAGTAGTGAAAACCCTTAATAAACCTCAGAAGTGCTATATTCTGGTGGGGGGATGTGGAGGGGGGAGAATACATTGCAGTTCTAGTTCTCACTTGTCATGAAGAGGAAACAACCAGTAAGACACCAAAGAGAGAAACCATGAGAAGGCAAGAAGTAGGAACAGAGAGGGGGAAGGGAGGGGCCAGGAAGCATGTATGGCTACTGGGTGGCTTCACAGACATGGAATCCTGCTCTTGTCTTGTGCTCGTATCTTCCCCTACATTCTATCTTTACTGTAAACGCCTTTTCCAAACCCCCAATGGATAAGGTAGCGCCTCCACCAGTGGTCTGAAATTTGCAATCTCTGCATCAATAAATCTGAGCTTGTTTTCACCCGAACAGCACAGTCACACACGCAATTAGATCCTGCAGTACTTGTAATTGAGCATTATGATTCATATGCATTATAGGCTAAGACATGAGCTCACCCGAGGACCTAACTAATGCAAGGAAATGCAGTTGGAATCCCAAACTATTTGTGTGCACACCATAAATACATTGAAGCTGCTGCATGCTATTATCCCTGGTGTTCAGAAGGTTTTTGCTGGGCTGACATGGTTAAGTTATCCCAGAGCAAAGATTCAAGCTTTTCTGGTAGAGTGTGTCTGCTCCTGAACCCTTCACAACATGGCGCCTTGATGTAAATCCCAATTCCTGAAATAAAGTAGGCACTCCATATGCGTTTAATTGGACCGAGCTTATGGGTAGGGACAGAGGGCTTATTATACTTTCCATTTTGTTTTGCACCCCTGTCCAGGTGCCAGACCTGGCAGGAGGAGTGAGGGCCCTGGGGGCCTCTGGGATGTCCATTCACACTGACCGCATCCAGATTGGGGCCCCCAAGTTGTGTGACACAGCTGTCTTCCCCTCCTTCTCTTGATGATATTGTCTGGTACTTCATTTATCTAAAGGAAGGCCATTGTCGTACTCTCACCTATACCCATTCGAGATCAACTTTATTGTGCATCTCCCATCTGAGGATCCCTTTCTATGTTACATAAGGAGAACTGAGAATGTTTATTAGAGGAGGCAGAGCAGTAACCTGATCCAGGGTACTCGACCGCATCCTTGTCTAGATACATCAGCACCAAAGGTGCAGGTTAGACGCGAATGTGTGTGTGATGTGGTCTGGAGGAAACTGCAATGTGGTAAACGTCTTCGTGCTCACGCTCCATCAGCTAGGATTTACCCTCAGCCTCCTGCTTGATTCCTGTAGGATCTTGGTTATCAAGATCTTACGTTCCTCACTTGTCATGTGTCATCTTGAAATCAGCTCCCATTGGCCATGTTGAGATCAGGGGTCCAAGAGACCAAAACTGATGCCTGAGGTGGAGAAGTATTGTTGGGCTGTGTGCAGCTGAGATGAGACACCAGCATTTGGGGGGTTAACCCCGTTAGTATGGCATGTCCGCAGATCAGATGCAGTAGGATGTTTCTTCTGTTTTCTGTGGTTCTACTTGTTTGTGTTTGTGGGCTACGGGCAGGGGGACTTCCTGTGAGCCCCCATTCAGCTGAAAGTTGCTCATATAGTTATTCTTTCATCCATTCCTTTAACCAAATCTTTATCATGTTAGATGCTGTGGATTATAAGAAAATAAGTCAGAACTGCCCTCTTCCCTCAGAAATTTTGTACACCAATAGGGAAGAAAATAAAAATTTATAAATGTCTATAATATGGTTTTGAATCTGATAAAAGTGATGAGGAACTACAAATCAAGTGTGATGATTTTCTCAAAGGAGGGAGAGACTGCCAGCAGGCTGGGGCGGGGGGTGGGGTGGCAGATTCCATGAAAAAGGTAGTATTTGAGACAATCCTTGAAGAAAAAGTGGGATTTTAGCAGATAATTATAGAAGAGGGGGGAAATGCAGGCAGAGAAAGTAAGGTGAGAAATCTCCTGGGGAAGAATGAATGTGGGTTTTTAGGGGGTGGTTTGGAGATCCCCCCCCGTTTTGAAGAGAGAACAGGGCGTTTGCAGAGGTGTAGTAGAGAGCAGCCTTGAGGCACAGGTAGGGGCAGGTCACACTGGGTCATGAGTGTCACACGTACAAGAGTCTACAGAAGATGAGATTAGGACTTTGTTCTCCAGATAATGGGAAATTACTGAGGGTTTTTGTGTAGTTGAGTGACAAGGCCAGAGCTATTCTTTGGGATAATTAATCTGGCAGCCAATCAGTGGCTACTTCCTGCCAATTCTGTCTCTAAAATAGCTCTCCCAACTGTTCCATCCCTTGCATCCCTTCTCCCACTCCTTTAGAGTAGACTGCCATTATCTTTCTCCTGGACTGTTGGAGTAACCTCGAATACCACCCCCTCTACACGCACGCACGTACACGCATATTCTGTAGTCTGCTTTCAGATTAATTGTTCCAAAGTACAGCTTTGGCATTTTCATGCTCAGACAACACGAGGGTCTTATTTCCTACAGAATTTAACCCAAACACCTTATCCTTCCAATTGAGGTAATTCCCCACTTGTTGTTACATGTGCCTTTGATCACTGCCTTATCCAAACCAGTTCCAGATCATCAGGACAATGAGGAGCTCGGCCGGCCCATTTCCTGTGCTGAATCCTCACACTGTCCCTTCCGGCCACAATGTTCTGCCCTGGTGTCTGTCCAAACACATCCTGTCCACCCTTCGAAGTCTGGTTCAGATGCCACTTTTCCACAGAGCCCTTCCTACCCTGTCCCCGAGGAAACCTAGTGATCCTCCCCTGAATCTTTACAAGGTGTATTTTGTACAAGGCATAAGCACCTTTATAATTATTTACGTAATGGTATAACCTCCCCTCTGAGGCTATGAATACTGCTCTTCCTGTGCATGTTCCCATGCAAACACTAGGCGTGGTTGCTGGCTGGGCGTGGAGTGCAGAGCTCTCTGGCTGGCTGTTGCAGTGACCGAGGCACCACCTTTCGTGGGCACCCAGCTGGTCCTGGATTTTTCCAGGCCGCCCTAAGTCAGCGTCCAGCTATTTATCCCAAGTGGTGATCACGCCATGCTGTCCACGTTAGGTCACGTACCTTCATATTGGGAGGAGGCATGCTGTTGTTGCATGGAGCACTTGAACGGATGCCTGTGCCCTGTTTCCCCGAATCACGGGGGGGGGGGGGGGGACGCTCCTGGAAAAATGATTCTTCCTCTAAACTGCCTGTATAGAAATTTCATTAGTCAGATGTCCAGACTCCTATTTGAAAACCTAGCCTTCCAAACACTTTATTTTCCATCATCTACTTATGAGATAAGTGTGTTCTGTCTCATTCGGACCATTTGATACCACTTTAAAAATAAATAGTTGTGTATCTGCCACTTGAGTTCAAGCTACTGAGAAGGACCCTTGAAAACTCAAATTCCTAGTGCTTATTCACAGCAATCGATGTTAGTGCTGAAAGGGGAAGTCGAATTGAACTCCTGGAAAGGGAAAATTTCCCTTTTCCTCAGTTTTGCCTCCCACCACGGCAGGAGCAAGGGTGTGAGGAGGAGCTTGGGGCAGAGTCCCAGGAGGCATGCACTCCCACAGAGAGACTCACATGACACAGACACTTCTGAACTTTTGTCCAGGCCCAGAAGAGCCGCCATTCTGATTGTCGAACGAAGGGGGCATCGAAGCTCAGTGGGACAGATGGGCACTGGCCCCTAAGGAAGGCTTGTCAAGAAATAGGCACCCCTTTGACATCCTCACAACAGTGACTGTCTCTATGACGGGCAGTCTCAGTGAAGTGCCTTCTCCTGAGGCAAGGGAGGGTCCTCCACGTTTTATGAGAGTTTCAGAAACTACTAATTATGTTAGCAATTTAAATAGTATGCCTAAGCTGGGTTAAACTTACTCAGGGAAAATAGATATTTAGATACTGTACTTCATATCTTTGTATTTTAAACCGAAAGTTGGTTTAAGAGATTTGTCTTGGCCTTTGAACATGGGGATGGACAGAATCCGTGCGGTCCCACAGGGCGAAGTGTGCAGAGCAGCACGCTCTTTACACACTCTGCCCGTAATTTTTAACCGAGATTTTCAGTATGCTTTCTCTTAACTGTCTGGGCTCTGCTTAAATGGTGACACTTCTGTAGACTGCGCGGGGGGGGGGGGGGGGGGGTTCGATGTAGATCTGCACCCTTCATACTCAGTGTCACCTCATCTCCAAAGCAAGGCGAATTCCATGCATCACAAAAGAAACTCTGCCAAGCCACTTAGGCTCCTGGTGATACAGGTATAAGCAAGTAACTTGTTCCGTGAAACTTCTTCACCAGGAGTGAACCAAAAGGATTAAAGGATTAAAAAGAAAAGAAATCTAGTGATTATTAAGTATAGAGAGAATGAGGGAGGTAGTTAGTACAGAGCCCAGAGCAGACCGGGTGTGGACTGCAGAAGGTGGCCTTCCCCTTCCCAGCTCAGGAGCACGGTCCTTCCCCAGCAACCCTCACTGGCCTGCCCTCCAGGGACCTGCCTCCCTCCCTCCCCAGGGGCTCCTGCATCTGCTCTACCCCTCACCCGTGTTCCAGCCACCTAAATTCTCAGGCTACTTGTTAATGAATGTATTCATTTCCTACCCCAAAGTACACTGCATCTCTTTGAAAGTATGTACTATGTCTTAAGTGGATTAATTCCCACCGTGTGGATTTTCCAGTGCTTCACACATAAGAGGTGTTCAGTAGGTAACTTGCTTGATTCTTGGACTGATTTGGGATAAATAACACGTAGTATTAATATTGTGTTAAATCCAGTATGGCTAAGACATCTTAGTTTACCTTTTGGTATCTTGTTTCCTGCTTCTGCATAATCTCAAGTCAAATTATTGTTCTTGGACAAAAGAGTCTTCAAGAGACACAGCAAATGAGAAATACGAAACAAACAAACAAAAAAAAAAAAACAAAAAAAAAAAGAGGAAGAAAGGAAATCTGGATTTTTGATGACTGCCTGTAGCCGGGCGACCGTGTATGAGTTGGGATGCTCTGGTGTGGTTCGCTGTGACGTGTCCTCTGTGGGCAACAGGACTCAGGGAAGATTCTTGAGGGGGATATTGTGTTTCATACCTTGTTCTCCTGAGAAGTCAAGTGACAAATATTGTTTTCATTGGCAATGAAACTTTATTACATACACAGCCTTGCACTGCGATCATTTTCAGAAAGGTAGTTTTGTTTTGTGTTTGTTATTATTTATTTGTTTGTGTTTATTTTTTAAAGTCCACTCTTGGTATCTGGGGGTAAATAAATTGCTTTCAACGTGGAATCCTGTAGGATGCATCTGCCTTTCCAATGTGGCCTGTCAAGAACTCTCCTAGCACTTAAGACTTGAGACCACGCAAGTGCGTTGCTTCAGTGAAATAAATCCACAGGCGTAGTGACCTACAGCTCGGGGATGGGATGCTTCATCCCAACCCACTCTAATTAAAGGGTCGTGACAGTCCTTAAGAAACAGTAACTTTTGATTTTTAAGTTCAATCTACATCGCTCTTAACACAATTTTTGTAAACACAAGCCAGCTGGTAGCAATTCACTGAGCTCCTGGTCTGTACTGAGGATGGTGGCAGAAGCATGCACTGTATAGGCCATGTGAAGAAAGCCTGCCCCATTGGAAGAACTTCACCCAAAATTGCAAACCTGGGAACCAGACCATTGCCATTCTAGCTGTAGTTTGTGCACTTCCCTGACAAATCACCTCATGCCCGATATTAAATCTCCACCTCTAAAGCCAAGCATGATATACAGGCGTTATGTTTATCAAGGATTATGAAAGGATAGAATAATGATTGTGAGATACGGAAGAGGTCCCACAAACTATGACTATGATGGTGACTATTCTTTTCTCTTCCCTTTTTAAAAACAATTTTTAACCTAGAGTTAAGTGTGGTGTTCACTCTCTGGGAAATAGTAGCTAAGTAAATGTAAGTTGAATAATTTACTGAATAATAAAAACAAAGATACGCCTTTACGTGAAAGGGGCCCCATGCCGCTGCTGAGGACATTCGTGAATAGCCCCAAAGTCAGAACTGCTTTCGCATTAAAACAAAAAATCCTATTCTTCAAAACCATCAACTGGCCCATCTCTCAAGGACTTTATTCATACATCAAATAATTATTGCGTGTTAGCATATCTGTTCTCTAATTGACAGTTTTGGCTTTAGCAAAGTTTTAGAAGCTAGAAAAGAGCTCATTTAAATTCTTTAAGAGTTACAATCATTTGATCGGGTTTCTGCCTTGTGTTCAGTCCTGGCCACCTGAGCGCGCAGAGGGACGGGAGGGACCCCTTGTGCACGGGAGCAGCATCAGCCACAGGACCCCGCACGTGAGCACGTACGGTGGTGGGTGCGGCCTCTGCTGTTTGACAGCACAGTCAGGTTTGTCTTCAAGTCTGGCAGGAATGGGAGCATGGTCGCCCCCTTTTCAACATTTCGGAGGAAAGGTGCCTCATTTCCAAGCTCGCCTGTGCAGATGAGCAAACTCACACAAAGGAACAAACCAAGACCATTTCTGTGCACTTATCAATCTGTACAAAATTCTGAAAATTCAGCCAACACCTACTGACTGGGAGGTTCATTAGGCCATTAGGCAGTCATTGAGAGAGCCCACTAACATTCCAACCTCTAGCTGGCTGTGTACCTGTTTGCAGACTCCAATTCTGTGTCGGTATCTTGTCATCCTTTATATTTATGAAATAACAGTCTGTCATTTTATTTTTCCTTATTTTTGAGTGTGCATTTTCTGTAGTAGTTGTGAAATGTACTTACATTAATATATTTTAAAGGTAATTGACAGAAGTAGTATTAACCTGTTACAGACATAAATGTTCCAGTGGACAGAGGCCTGTTTGTGAGTCTGACCTCCTTTATAACATATCAAAACATTTTTTTCTTTATTTTTGTATCGACAGGATGTAGCTCAGTGCCTGGCACATAATTTTACGTTTAAAATTTTTCATTTGGTCATACTCACATTAACTAAATATTTGGGCACAGTGGGGAATCTACATGCTATGTCCATATTAAACTTTTAAATTAAAGAAAAAAATTAAAATGCCTATATTCACCAGTCCTTTCATTTCTGTTCTATTATTCTCTGCTGTGACCAAGTGCTGAGAGCAGTGTCTAGCACAGAGTAGGGCTCAAAAATGCAAGTTGAATATTTGCTAAATAAAGCAATGACATCATAAATGTGAAATGGGACATACTGGAGTTCAAAAGGAATATTCCACAAGTCTGTGTCCTTCTGTGGAGAGAAGATGAGACTGAGGGAGGGAGGGAGACAGAGGCATGGGTGGGCAGAGAGGGAACAGGAGGGAAGAGGCCTGTGGGGATGAACTGGGAGCACAGAGGCAGGGACGCGTGGGGGCAGGGTTCGCTCCACCATGTGCTAGGGATGGATGTTTGTGCAGGGTCCCTGCATGTTGCCTTCACACCGGTGAGAAGGAGGAATCAGGTGCCTGGAGAGTCTGGCGCTGTCCCTGGTGCTGACGGACAGGGCACTGGGAGGGAGACTTGCGGGCCACAGAGGACGGGCTGCTTGGGGGGCCCTTGGTCGACTCCCAACAGGGTCAGAGATGGGTCTCTCTTCTGGGCTGCGTTGTCTGCAAGATGGAGTTTGTAGGAAGTCAGCTGTCTTTTGAGCCTTCTCAGAATACCAGCACGTGGCAAGAAGGTCCGGCCCTTCCATCCCTCCACCAGAGGTTAGACAACTCAAAGTACAGTTGACAGAGTTCTTTAAAATTAAACCCTTACTCGGGGCGGGGAGAAGCTTGATTATTTTGAAAGATGCACCTCACTCATGGTGCCTTGTTCCCGTGCGGAGAATGAGACGATGAAGCACTGGGACGTGCATCCCCCTCGCTGATGGTTCCCGCAGCATTTCCCACAGCTGGCTCTGTGGGCACGGGTGCTGGCCCTTAGAACTAACACAGCCCTGATTCAGTGACTCCTCAGTTAACAGTATTAGGGGTCTTCAGATTACAGGGTCATGTCAAACATCCTATAATCAATCCTAGGAATTCCAGAGGCAACCAGAAGTTAAATATCTATACTCACACATAAACACGTAATTGTGTGTATTTTATATTTAAGTGACTATTTGGACAATACCATATTAATTTGGCTCCCAGTCACTCACACATAGTTGTTATACACAAGGAAGAAATGTTTCTGTAAAAGAAGTGAACTTCTGAGTTTAGTTGAGGTTCTGCCCCAATGTGAAACCATACTGGCCATTCTAGTGTTTCAGAATAATAAACTGAACTTCAGGCCAGGTTACGCAGCTTGGGAATCACTCCAAAGTCATCGACATACCAAACAGTATCGATTTTTTTTTCCTTTGCTTTAAAGGTAATTAAAAGGATATAATACATCAACAAGCCGGTAGAAAATCATCTAGAGCCAAAATGTGATTTAGGAATCCGACAAGCGGAAGATCGAGATGATGTGGACAAAGGTTGAGGTGGGAGCCGGGGGTTTGAATGTGTCCTGAGTCTACCCTTGAGTGTGTGTATGTGGGGCTGTCCCTGGCAGCTCCCAAGGGGTAGATGAGTCAGCATGAAACAGAGCTACAGAAAAACACATGATTAACTATTTGGATATTTGGAGTTCCCAATTTCATTGATAATTATGCTTTCCTTTCAAAGAAAGAAATCTAGTTGTAGATTGCTTAGTGAACGCTGAGGGGCATGGTGGGTGCAGGGGTTCCTGTAGCTGTGTCTTAGCCCGGGTGGCCCTCCCTCTTCTGATGCAGACCCCCAAGCACCACCTCCCCTCCCCACTCCTGTGTCCCCTGAGATCTTGAGCTGATTTGTGGGCACTGGCCTCCAGGTCATAGACACAGCCTCCTTCTCCACAACCAGCTCCTCCTGGATCCCGGATGGTGGCTGACTCCCTGAGGTCTCCTCTGGCCCCAGCCAGGTGTCCTGCTTGGTGACGCGTGGGCAGAGATGCCCTGTGAGGAGACTGGATGCATCTGCCACCTGATGAGGACAGGATTTCCATTAGCCCTTGGCTTCTTGGCCTCCTCAGGATACAGTGTGTCTCATCCTTAAAGAGGAACCCAGTGCTTCCTTCTTCTTGAACAAAAACCAGAGTAAGCCAGGCGAGAAGGTGCCCCCCAAGCACTGCACGGCCAGGGCACGGATGGAGGGGATGGGGATGCCCGTGGAAGGTGCGGCTGCCCACGGGACCATGCTGTGCAGTGCGCTCCTGGCTGAGGTTCCAGAGCCAGGCTCCTGTTCATGGGATTCCCTGCACTCAGATTGCCTTGTTTTACCCTCTCAGAACTAAGAGTTTGAACGTCCATGACAGGTGTTTATTTTTAAAACACAGAGGATTATTTACCACATGAATAATTTTGGCTCTTTTTTTTTTTTTTTTTTTTTTTTTTTTGAAGAAAAGCCTTTTATTGAATGAAAGGTTACAGGGGCGCCTGGGTGGCTCAGTTGGTTGAGTGTCTGACTCTTAGTTTGAGCTTAGGTCATGATCTCAGGGCTGTGAGATTGAGCCCATGTGGGGCTCTGCACTGAGTGTGGAGTCTGCTTAAGATTCTCTCTGACCGCCCCCCTCTAAAAATCAAACAATCAATCATTTTTTTTTAAAAAGGAAGTTTATAAAGCTTTGTACTATTAATGTCAGTTTCTTAGTTGTAGCTAGCAAATTATTACTGCAAAGGCATTCTTTAAATTAAAACCTGTCTTCTTCATGAAGATTTCCCTGGCAAGTCCCATCAGAGAAGGAATGTTTATAGTTAAGCTGTGTTGAATGATTTCACATCTAATTACTTACCACATACATTTTGCTGTTTGTATGTCGATCTTGTCTCCTCAGAAAGAGATAATGTCTCTGAGCAAAAGATGGAAATTGGGCTGGCTTGTCCCACTGCACTTGGTCATCAGTAGGCACATGATAAATAATTACCAAAAATGTGCGTATGCTAATTGGTTCAGATGTGGAGTATGTCCGTTTATATTTTAGCCCAGAATTAAAAGCTGGGCTTGATCAAAGACCAGTGTGGTCTCACAGCCCAGAATTACTAATCGCTAGGACACTTGGGAGACTGGACATGCTAAGGATATTACTTCATGGGTATTTTCTGCCCTGTGTGTCCTTCCAGAGTTGATCAGAACTACCCATGCTTTCTTTTCAGCTCCTCAGCTCAGAAAGTTTGTCAGGTGGTATGGACATTGACCCCAAAGCGAAGTGGATGCAAAAAAGGAACTGCATGGAAATGTTTCATGGTTTCTTTGATGGGGAAGGGGGGAACTAGAACATGTTTCTCTGTTTGTATGTGTATGTATGTGTGGTAAGAACACTTACCATGAGATTATCCTCTTGGCAAATTATTTTTTTAAGATTTTATTTATTTATTTGACAGCGAGACAGCCAGTGAGAGCGGGAACACAAGCAGGGGGAGTGGGTGAGGAAGAAGCAGGCTCCCAGTGGAGGAGCCTGATGTGGGGCTCGATCCCAGATCGCCGGGATCACGCCCTGAGCCGGAGGCAGACGCTCAACGACTGCGCCACCCAGGCGCCCCCCTCTTGGCAAATTTTTAAGTGCACAACCCGGTGTTGTTAACTAAGGAACCAGTGTTGTCCAGCAGAGCTGGAGAACTACTCATCCTGGGTAACTGAGACTGGGCGCGCATCGATGGCAACTCTGGTTTCTCCCTCCCCACCCCTGGCAACCGCCACTCTATTCTGTTTCTAGGAGCTGGGCTATCTTAGATGTCTCCTATGAGTGGAACCATGCAGTATTTGCCTTTCTGTGTCGGGCTTATTTCACTGAGCAGTAGTGTACTCCGGATGCATCCAAGTTGTCTCAAATGGCAGGATTATAATTTTTTTTAAGGCTGGAAAATATTCTATTGCAGATCTAGCACATAGATCACAGCTTCATTATCCATTTGTCCATCCATAGACATTGATAACTGTTTCTGTACCTTGGTGATTGTGAATAATGCTGCAGTGAACGTGGGAATATGAGTTATCTTTTTGAGATTCTGATTTTGATTTTTTTGGGTAAATGCCCAGAGGTGGGATTGCTTGATCATATAGTAATTCTATCTTTTTTAATTTCTTGAGGAATGCAGTGGCTATATTAGTTTGCATTCCCACCGACAGTGCACAAGGTCCCTTTTTCTCCACATCCTCAACACCTGCTGTTTCTTGTGTTGTTGATTTCAGCCATTCTGACAGGTGTGAGGTGGTATCTCATTGTAGTTTTGATTTGTGTTTCCCTGATGACAAGTGATGTTGAGCATCTTCTCATGTCTGTTGGCCATCTGGATGTCTTCTTTGGAGAAATGTCTGTTCACATCCTTTGCCCATTTCTGAGTTATTCTGTTTTGTTTTGTTTACTATCAAGTTGTATTAGTTGTTTGTATATTTTGGATATTAGTCCCTCTCAGATGTGTGGTTCACACACATTCTCTCCTGTCCTGTATGTTGTTTTTTCACTGGTTATTTTATTTGATGTGCAGAATTCTTATGTTTGATGCAACCCCTCTTGTCTATTTTTGTTTCTCTTGCTTAATATTGTTAAAATATCCATACTACACAAAGTGATCTAAAGATTCAATGAAATCTCCATCCAAACCCAATGGCAGTTTTTACAAAAATAGAAAAAACAATCCTTGAATTTGTACGGAACCACAAGAACCCAAGGTAGCCAAAGCTATCTTGAGCAAGAAGAACGACATGAGAGGCATCACACTTCCTCCTTTAAAAATATTATTACAAAGGTACAATAACTAACACAGGGTTGTGTTGGCACAGACAGGTGTGTAGACCAGGGGGACAGAACAGAGAGCCCAGGAAAAACCCATGCATACACTGTCAACTGTTTTTCAACAAGGGTGGCAGGCATACACAATGGGGATAGGAGAGTCTCTTTAATAAACTGTTGGGAAAACTGGATATCCACAAGCAAGAGAATGAAACTGGACCCTTAATTTTTTACCATACACAAAGTCATCTCAAAATGGATTAAAGACTTAAATATAAGACCTAAAACTAAAACTCCTTGGAGAAAAAAATAGGGAAAAGGCTTCATGACAATGGTCTTGGCAGTGGTTTCTCAGAATAGATTTGCTTTGCTAAAATTTAGGGCCCATTTTTCTTACCTTAGATGGCTCCTAAATGCATTTACTTTATTTTTCTGGCCTTCCTCCCTCACTGAGAAAGTGCTCAGATGGTAATAGGGAGGAGGAGGAGGACAATATTTCATTCTGTATAAAAGGATACATTTGTTCTTCCTTGAGAAATTCCTGAAACCTCCCTGGAGTTAATGCCTTTGAGCATGCTGAGTAGTGCACACGGCTGCCGGAGTGGTGGGAGGGGACGTGGAGAGTTGTGAAG
The DNA here is from genome assembly GCF_023065955.2 of Ursus arctos. Taxonomy (NCBI): domain Eukaryota; kingdom Metazoa; phylum Chordata; class Mammalia; order Carnivora; family Ursidae; genus Ursus; species Ursus arctos. The sequence goes on from NW_026623100.1 coordinate 84,080,719, forward strand.
GTGTCTGAATGTTATGAATTTTAAAACCTGTCCCTGGGGGAAAATTAATAGGAATGCCCTGACCCATCTGCAGAAAAGCATGCACTTGGTGAGAACCGTTTTCACTGATAAAGGACAGGCGGATTCTTCCCCAGGCTGTGCACAATGCTGAGGGCCACGTGCCTGGATGGTCCTGGTTTACACCTGTTGTCCAGGTGTCCCACCCACTTTAACTTCTGTCCTGAAAAAGGTTCCCTGGTTGTGTTGCCCTATTGTTAGCACTGTTCAAATACAAATTTCAAGATACTTCTGACTTGAGCCCAGCGGGAAAAATGACTCAGAAGGCATTTCCAGGACACTGAGGCTTTAGCTACTTCACCGAGGTGTCTTCAGAAGCAGAGAAAACCCACTGAATCAGCGTGCCTTGAATAAGCGTGGTGCATAGTGTGCCTAGCCAAAATTGCAGGGAACCTGCTATTTGCATGATTACTGGCCCACCCCAAAAGCATCCACACTGCAGGTAGCTCCAGTTGGCCCTAAAGTGTCCTCCAGATTGGTGGGAACCAATTGAGAAGGGGGGCATGGCCCCCCCTGATCTAAGCTTGGGCACTGTTTTCCTTCTCATCAGGACCGATGGCTCTGGTCTTGGGAGCCTCAGGTGAAGTTACAAGCCCTGCATGACGATGCTCAAGCTTCCTAACGATCTGCCCATGAAGGGATAACAGATTGCTCCTGATGCCACTGAGTTGTGGGTTTCTTGAGGCCGAGAAGCACCAGCTGCGCCCCTGGGCACGGGGCAGGCCACGCACGCACGGCCGCAGCGTGGAACATCTGTCTCCGCACTTTATCTCCTTGCCTTCACACTGATGGGTCCCACTTTCCCCTTCCCTGTCTCGTGGAGTTAATGACATTAGTGAGACAGCATTTCTAGAAGAAAGAAAATGTCTGTATCACTGCTGAGATATCAACATGAAGAAAAATTATACACCATCCATACTCAAAAGAGCATTTCAATATTAATCACAAAGCTTTTAAAAATTTTAATTTCTTAAATAAAGGGGAAAAAACCCTTCAAATGGAAATATTTTTCATGAATCACATCCTTTCTCTTAAAATAAAAAAAAATTCATCTAAATGGGAATAGGAACAGCTTATCAAATAGGACAAGCATTTTATCTCAGAGAATTGGTCTGTTCTCCTGAAAGCTGTTTTTCTCCCATTTGTTTTAAAAGGCACTGTTACCTCCTACCTCGTAAGTAGCTTTTGTTTCAGGAACAGCGACAGCATGTTTCCTTGCATTTCTGGTAGTTGTTTTTTTTTTTTTTTTTTTAGATTTTATTTATTTATTTATTTGAGAGAGAGAGAAGGGGGGAGGGGCACAAGGAGAGGGAGGAAGAGAATCCTAAGGAGACTGCCTGCTGAGCGCAGAGTCCAATGTGGGACTCGATCCCATGACCTGAGATCATGACCTGAGCTGAAACCAAGAGTCGGCCGCCAAACTGACTGAGCTGCCTAGGTGCCCTTCGGGTAACTTTTATATCAAACTTCCTTAATCTTTTCTTGAGGTTCCTTTTGGCTGATTCTGGCTTCGTTATAGAGACCTTCTGGAAAAACAGAATAACATTTTCTGTATTTTCTATACTTGCCCACTGGGGTTATTTTTTATTTTTTTGTTATTTTTTAAAAATTCCACTTAGTTTTGGGGCACCTGGGTGGCTCAGTTGGTTAAATGATTGACCCTTGATCTCAGCTCAGAGCTTGATCTCAGGGTTGTGAGATCCGGCCCCATGATGGGCTCCTCACTGGGTGTGGAGCCTGCTTTAAAAAAGTTCCATTTAGTTTTCATTTGAATTCCAGTTAGTTAGCATACGGTGTTACATTAGTTTCAGGTGTAGAATATTCTGATTCAGCATTGCCCTACATCACCCGCTGCTCCTCACAGCAGGTGCGTCCATCACCCCCATCACCTGCTTCCCCTTCCCCCATTCCCCTCCTCTCTGGTGACGTCAGTGGGTTCTCTGTCATCAACAGTCTGTTTCTTGGTTTGTGCCTCTTGGTTTTTCCCCTATGATCGGTTTTTAAATGTCACTGCATTCTTGAATTTCTTGATTCTCCGTATTTGGGTTGCCTCTCTTCTGAAATGAAGTGGTTTTGAGGGCAGAAGCTCCGTCTATCTGTGTCTCCCTCTCTCTGGCGAGATCTTATCTGGCTGCTTGCCCCTCTCTCAGAGGGCGAAGCGTCTCTATTCTGGGTCAGCCTCTTCCCTTGGCTGGATGGCAGGAGAAACTCTGTGATGTTTGCAGTCTTGCTGCACATAATTTACCAAATGGGGCTTTCTGGATATTTTGTGTCCAGGTGGATTGCCGTCCTCCTGGCCTCCCATGCACCATGGCTCCAGTTCCCTCTCTCTAGAATGCCCTCCTCTTATCTTTTCACCTGAATCATACTCAGGCTTCAGAGCTCTGCTCCTGACTCTTGTCCAGCCTATGACTTCTCTTTCCTGAGTTCATACATATCTATGCCAAGACCTCAGTGCTTATCATGTCACAGTCTCTCTGATAGACAAAGATGAATCACAGATTTCATGTAGACTCGCGTGTCTCAGGAGTTCTCCCTAAAACCTCCCTGGTGGGTGTTCATCTACTGATCCAATCTCTGAACACCCACCATGGCAGAGAGGTCACTGCCGAAGAGAAACACATCATTTTTAATTGCACTTAATGGATGTTGTTCTCCGATTGCTTCTGTACCTGGAACATGACCTGCCTGAGGCCTGGGACTGTCTATGTAGGTATAGATGCTTATACAGGGATAGAGAGAGAGAGAGAGAGATCTGATCATGTCCAGCAGGGCGTGGTGTGCATGCTACCGTTTTCAACAAATAGTTAATAATGGATTTATTCTACAAGGTAAATGGTAAAATGAGCATCCAATTATTCTTGAGCAACAATGGATTACATATCTCCTCATGTTTACATGTGATTTGGATGTTCTCAGCCTCCCTAACAGAAAGGAGAGAAAAGCGGAGCATATTTAAAACAATTTGGTCCCGTTAGTCCAGTGAAGACAGTCCCTGCTCTAAACAGTTCCTGTGTCACTTGTCTCTTCTCTTCCCCCCTTCATGGTGAATCAAAACACAGTCTCCCTGTTGGCTCTGCTGTGGCTGCTTGGCCTCCGCGGCACCGTACAAGGTCCGAGGCTGTACCCGGCTGCGGGAAGGCGGTGCCCTGCACTCAGGCATCCCGTGATTCTGACCACCTTCCCTTCCCACCTTCTTTCTCAAACGAGAGCATCCCAAATGTGCAGCCGGGACCACTGGGCTTGACTCTGTTGGTGCCTGGCCAAATCTGAGAGTGTCTTGGGGGGCCTGTTATTTCAGGGATCCCCTCTGATGACAGAATGCTTTCTAAGCATGGGCAGGTGACCTGACACCCGCCCGTCAGCTGTCACCATCGTTTGGGACCAAGCTTGTCTCTCCGTCTTGTCACCTCCTGGCCCGAGGCTTCATACTAATGTAACATTTGACAATGAGAAGCGGAGAGTGCCGACTGCATGCAGTAGCTTGCTTTCTCTTTCATACATGCACACGTTTCACTGCTCTTGAAGCCCCTCTAACGCCCACCGGATGGGGCAGCCGTGGTGCTGACCGCTTTCCCTGCCTCATGCCATCCTGCGCCAGCGTACCCTCAGATAGCCCACCGGGAGCGGGGCGGTGGAGGCTGTGCGGTCCAGCGTGAAGAAGGCTGAGGTCCTTCCTTGGAGAGTGTCCCACATCTTTCCCTTTTGCATATGCATTTATAGAACGATCTGACTCCAGATAAGCCAGGAGGAGGGCTAGTGTCTGCCTCCCGTCCCCCAGGCTGACCCGCCTCCCAGGAGGGCCAGGGCTGCCCTACGGGGCTGCGTCTCTGGCTCTGCCTGTCCTGATGAGCACTCTGTCTTGCTGTCACCGCGTCCTGGGGGGAGTGCGCTCTCCTCCTTTTTGTGACTCCTGGGCTCTGGCGACAGTGCTCTGGAGCCTTCAGTCCCCCATTTCCCTCAGGCACTTGGCAGGAAGCCCCCACACATAGACTGGCAGTTTTCTTCCTCTCCTTGGTGGTGTCCTTGTCCTTGTTGTCTCCCTGCTCTTTGGAGGAGGGGAGACCAGCCCTGCTGTCCTGGCTAAACTGTTAGGTGCCCTGGCATCCACTCACCGTGATGAGGGCTCTGCCAACAGAGCTGCTGGGCTGGGGTCCTCTGCTCCCCCACCACCCTGGGGACCTCAGCCCGCCATGAACCTGAGCCTCCACTTCCTTGATCTCGTGTCTCAGTGACTTGATGTTTTCCCTGTGAGCAAGGTTTGCAAATGAAAGGAGGATCTTCAGGACAGAAGAAGTGTGCTTCTGAGTGTGTGTTTCAGTGAACACTGCCCTGTTCCTTCTCTCTCGCTGAATTTCACACCTTGTCCCTCATCCTTTCTCCAGCTCTCCTGTCCCCAGATTTTTTTCTTGATTGTTTTGCTTACATGCTTGAGGTTAAAGTGAGAAAAAAGTAATTCGGGAGAATAGTTGGTCAGATATTATTCAGTACATCCAATTCAGTGAGAGCAGACTTTCTTGTGAGATGGGCGTGCTGACCCACGTTGTAACCCTTTTCAATTTCAAATATAAACTCGGTGCTTCATACGACTTGTGCATAGGGCTGAGTGTGGTGCCCGACGCCGGGTCCCCGTCCGGCTGTCTGACCAGTGCCTCGGAGGTCTCGGGGCCCCCAGCCTGCTCACTCCAGACCTGGCCACCTCTGGGTCCCCAGTACTCTTTCCCAGATGCTGAGTCACAGTGGGGAAGGCCATGTCTGGTCCAGACATACACGAGAATTAGAAATAGAGAAGAAAATTTAACTGGGGAGTTTCCCCGAAATTCCTCAGGTAGCCAAGCCTCAGTCTTTGTGCACTTTGTAATTTTTTCTCTAATTTCAGATTCATTTTTATGTAAGCCATTTGGGGATGGGATTGCTTTGCTATACCGTGTCATGGAGCTCCCCCCCCCCCCGGAGAGCAACACACCCAGATGACATGATTGCATCCAGCGTGGTGACAGCCGGGGGTGCACTCCCTCTTCCTGGCTGCCCGAGGTGCCACCCCCAGGGCCCGCACCGCTTCCATGTCTGAGGCAGTGGCCCCTTCACACGCCCTGAACTCGCTGGTCCTCCGCCTGCTATGGACTGAGCCGCCTCCTTCCCGGCTCCACATCACTGGCGGACCCTCAGCCACAGCCCAGGCGCCGAGATTGGCACCCCAGGTGTTCAAATGGAGGCCCCGCAGCCCTGCACACCTAGGGCTCTGGGACAGCCCTGGCACACAGGCCACCCCTCTGTGCATTTTCCTTGGGCACCTTCAGAATCAGGCTTTTTTAAGTCTCAAGAGATTGCTCAGTAGACACTTGAAGACCACATTCAGAAATATTGAAAATGATTAAATACACCGGAGCATAATGTTACAGAACTTCCCAAAGCTGGGTGTGCAGAATCATCTAGTCCGAGGGTGACCCCTGGGTCAGAGCAGAGGGCACCTGCCCACTGATCCTGTTGCAGTGAGCTCTCGAGACACCTGCCGTGCCTCACAGAGTGCGTGGACTGGGTCTCCATGCACGGACATGGGCTCTGAGCTGCTCCTGCCTCCGTCTCAATGGAGCGGCTTTGTTGCTCCATGATGTACCCTTTCTGTTGTGTTCCTGACTGTGAGGCATGCTTGTTGTAGGACAAGGAGCTGGTGTCTTCCTCTTGGCTCGGCGTCTTGCCTCTCCTGCCCCAGAGTCACTGTTTCAACTCTCTGCGGGCAATAAATGCTGCATTAAACCTTCTAAATCACAGGCCTAGGGAACCTCTGGTTTCAGCTCCCACATGTAAAAGCATGGGCTTGCATCTGTCCTCGTCCTGTGTCCGGGGCACTCTCATTTTACATCATAAAGGGATTGGAGCTCAAATCACAAATCACTGGTTTCATAGTCAAGACATAGGTAAGCCACACCACAGCTTTTTCGTGAAAACCTGGGAATAGGGCCCCTTTTCCTCTGATTTTGGTTATTCCCGCTTCTCCTGCTGCTTCTGTGCCTTGTCTGTGGTTTTGAGTTTTGGTTCTCTGAGTCTTCCTTAAAGATGGAAATTGTATACAGCTGTATTTCTTGTTACCAGCTTTTCCTTCTCTTTCCAGATTGATTTTCATGATAGCCCTATAAGTTGAGTGGGGTGGGTGTGATCATTGTACCTTCTCCTCGTTCTCCAGCGGAGGAGCTGGCTGGATTGTGAAGAGAGCTTCAAACTGGGGACTCTTAAGGTGGATGTTACACCTTTCCTTTGAGCCCTTGTTCTCAACCCTAGCTTCACATTAGGATCACCGGGGGAGCTTTTTAAAAATACTGATGCCTGGGCTTCACCTCAGACCAATTAAATCACAGTCTCTGCAGGTGGATGTCAGTGTGTTTTAAAAGCTCCCCAGGTGATTCTAATGTGCATCCTGGGCTGAGGACTACGCTGTTTTCTTCCTTCTCTGTCAGAGGATGAGCGTGGGGAAAATGAGCCCGTCGTGCGGAGGGACGCATGGACATCTAAGAGAATTTTGACGTTTCAGTCTGGGTTCCTTGAATAGCCTCCCAGTTGGTACGTACATGTTGTGAGTAATTAAGATTGAGTGACTCCCTTCCCTCACTGCTGTCTTTATGTCCACATCAGTGTTGCGTTTCCTGGAAGTGTAGGCTGCTAACCACATGGGCAAATCAATACACCGTAGTCTCACGTTCACACCGGGTGTAATGAAGCACATAACAATGTCCTCACCTTCCCGCAGGAGAAGGCTTTGGAGGTCTGCTAGTCCAATGGCTTTTAAACTTTCATTAACGAAAACCCCTTTTTTAAAAAAACAAAAGGAGATGAGGTCTAAGCTGGGGCTCTGGTTCTGCCCCAGCTGGTGTCCCGGGCCGTGTGTGTGCAGTTGGTGGTTGGGTGTGGCCTGGGGCCCTCGGGGCGCGCAGAGGCAGAGACGCTGGCTGGAAGGCAAGTTCTTTGAGGGTCTGGTTTGACTACTGGGGACCCTGGAGCACGCAGCCTGGGCCCTGCCGCTCTGCCGCCTCTCAGCCTATGTACCGGGGTTTGCAACTGTGTGGCTGACATTACGTGCTCATGCGTGATGTTGTGATGGTGGGTTGCCAAGCCAGTGTCAGAACATAAGTACCCTGCCTCCCGCCGGGATCCCAGACCTGACTTGGAGAGGCCCTCCCCAGGGAGCAGATTTCCCTGCACCGCTCACCGTCCTCCTCCTTCCCTGCACCTCCTGCCTCCACCTCCGGCGACCCTGCGGGCAGTGGGTTAGGGTGGCTCTGTGCCGTGATGCAGGTGAGGTTGGGGTTTGGGGATTGCTGACTCTGTAGGAGATTAATTGGATCTACATCTAAATCTCATTTTTTCGTCTCCTCAGACAATAATTAAGAAAGTCACATAATTTCTCAGATATCAAATGCTTTAAAATATCCGTCATGTGCTCACCCCACTTAGAGAGGAGTTTCGTTCGTTCCATCCAGCCTGCTTCAGTTCCGCTGGCAGTACCAGTGAGAGTCAGATTTCCACTGCAGACTGTGAAGCAGTGTCACAGGAGCTCTGACTCCAGTCTCACGAGAAGATGCCATCCGAGGTAACTCGGTGGCGAGCTGGTTGTTAGGATCTTTTTATTGTTGCTATAGGCTGTCGCCGTATGTTCATATATTTGATGCTCTTCTCTATTTACTTTTTGCAGCCCAGGCTTTCCATGAGGTGTATGTGGAAATTAGATCACTAAATCTAACCACCCTGGCCTGAAAATATAATAATAAGCAAATAGCACATTTAAAAAAAATTAAGAGCATGGGTTGCTATGCTGCTACTGCACTTGAGGTGTGGGGGGAGATACTACAAGCCTGAAAAAGATGCAGATAAATAGACGTTTACATAACACACAATAATTTAGGTTTATAATAAATACAAGGAAGCAGACCTTCAGGCTCCTATGCAGAAACGCTAGAGCCTACCTGGCCGCATGAGACAGAATCTGCTTAATCCCATTAGCTGGGCTCTGGCACCTATCAGGGGCTTACTAACTGTGAGAAGACTATAAACCTAGCACTCCTGAGGCTGACTTGAGTGTATTATACTGTCCTCTAGCAATAAAGTGTCCACTCTGAGCATTTGTATTTGGCTCTATTCTGATAAAAACTCAAAATGTAGCTCATGGTAAAATGAACCTGATGAGTGAGACTCTAGATCATCACGTTTCAATAGGAATATAATGCAAGTCACAAAATTATATCTGTAATATTACCTTTCCCAGCATATATTAAACTAAATAGAAATAAGCAGATGAAATTAGTTTTAATAATATATTTATCTAACCTATAATGTTATCATACTAATAGGTAATCAGTATACATTTATTAGTGGACTGTTTTATATTCTTTTTTTCATAGTGCCCCTGGTATTTTGCATTTATAGCACATCTCAGCTGAAACCAGCCACCCTTCAGTGGTCAGGAGCCCACGTGGCTGGTGGACAGCACAGGTGCAGGTGGGCCAGATAATAAGAAACCTCTTATTAAAGTCTTCCCAAGATTTTGCTTTGTCTAGGTATATGATGATTTTATTCTTTAAAAAGTGAACTCTGATTTTATTGAGGACTTAGTGTGGAGCACTAAGCCATGCCAAGGAATTAGATTGTCAGGGTTCAAATCCAATTCTACTGTGTACAAACCCAGTGATGTTCAACCAGCTCTTTAGCCTCTGTGCCCCATTTTTGTCATCTGCAGAATCCGTGTTGAAACCCACCCTCCTCACTATGAGGACTGTGTACAACAGTGCACGTTCATTACTTAGCACATACCGTGTCTCTGTTTCTAGGTCTTTGTAAGTATATCTTCCCCTTATCGGGAATGAACCATAGCATAGATCCAGAAAATGAGATCAAATGACATATGTAATGATAAATCTGATGTCTGTTTTGGGAAAGCTACAGAAAGGGATAAGTCAACATCCTGCGTCCTGATGTCCTTCCCTGTCAGCCTCCAGTATGTTACGTTCCAAGGTCAAAATTGACTTGTGGAGTCAGCCTGTTTTGTTAAAGGTGTTGCTACATTGCTCTAATAATCTCCATGGAAAACGTATTGCTTCTCCTCTGTTGGAAAGTGGTAAATTGATGCAGAAATAACTACAATTTTGTGTTTAAAAGATAATTGTTAATTAACCAGAATATTCATATGAATTTAGAGGCCAAGTTTCCTAATTTACAGATAACTAAAGCTTCATCATAGAGGTCATTATCCTCACTTTACAAACGAGAAACTCTTCCCAAAGCTTTTGAAATTCTGTCATTTTCCATCCACAGGAATTAGATTATTCATATTTTTAGATAGATTAAAAAAAAAAAGACTAGGAGACGAACCATGAACCATGAGAGACTCTGGACCCCGGGAAACAGACTGGGGATTTGGGGGGGGCGGGGGTAACCAGGTGATGGATATTAAGGAAGGCACGTGTTGGGATGAGCACTGGGTGTTATATGTAACTAATGAATCATTGAACACTACATCAGAAACTAATGATGTGCTATACGGTGGCTAACTGAACATAAAAAAAAAAAAAGTAAAAAAAAAAAAAAAGACTGGGACAGGCCCATGCTCGCTCCTACTTCTTTATATCTCATAGTTTGGAGCATCTGCACAGATTGTAAACCCAGCCTTTCCCATCAGAGCCAGGATGCAGGTTATATGGACCTTAAGAAAAAAATGGGAAAGACAATGGACCAAATACGTTAGAGTCTAGTCAGTTCTTTCCAACATTTCAAAACCCGGTACCGTGTTTCGATACACTTAAAGTCATGCAAACTTCTATAGACCTACCGAGGTTTTTTTAAAAAGAAAGATAATGGACTAAACACAAATTAAAGGAGTGGTAATTCCAGGTGCAATGAGTGCTCATGCACATCTGTCCTTATGTGACCACAGGAGCATTGATTCTATTCGTTTGCCACAGACTTCTCTAAGTGGAGTGGGAGACAGAACTCAGTAACGTTGTGCTGGACACCAAGCCTGTCCTCTGGCGAGCCCCCTTCCCTCCCTGCCCTCTGGATTATGCAGTCCTCCTCCCGCCCTGCAGAGAACCATTCAGAGGAGGGGGAGAGAGCAAGGCCCATGCGTGTCCTGCCTCTGCCCCCTCAGTGTGCTGGTTCAGTGTCCTGAACAGCACAGGTGGCCTCACCTGCCCTACCAGGAAAGGGGGCCTTTGGGACCCCTTGGAACCATCAGAACATTTGCTTCTGACTCACAGTAGGCAAGCATGCTCTGACCCCAGTAGAAACTAGAGTTAATGTCATTTTCGGTTATAAAGTAAGATCACAAGGCCTGAAATTCTCATAAGTAGCTTCTAATGGGTTCTTTATTTCTCTCATTTATTAGAAATTGCCAGAAACTTGATATCTGTGTGACTCCTTTTAAAAGTGTGCATGTTTCATTTGATTTGGGGGATGATCTAAAATGGTGTCCACATTTAATAGCAATGATGTTGCCCTGGAAGACACAAGGAAATGTTTCTGCTTGTGAGCTGGGGTGGGGTCACAAGGACTAAATGTTTCCTTCTGAAAGAGCGAAAAACTCAGGATCGGTGTTTTAGTGGGTGTGGGACATTGGAGGGCAGCCTGGAGATGTAGAAAGGACACTAGAGTCCGAAGGAGCTGGTCTTGCATCCTGGCTGTGTGTCTCCGCATCTCAGAACATCTTGAACCAGTGCAAAGTGGAAATAATAGCTCCTGTCTTGAGCGTAAGATGAGACTATGGGCTTGTAGCCTCTAATGCAGAGCTTGGCTTCTCATGGCCAGTCAGTAATGGCAGCGACTGTCCACACTGTTCTTAGCATGCTCTGTGGTCTTCTCACTTCATCCATGGAAAGTGAGACTCCGGGCAGGCTATAAAGACCCAGGGGGAGGGCATCCCAGGTAGAGGCACAGAATAGAAGCAAAGTTGAGAGCGTAGAATTTCATGTTTCATATTTCCTCCCACAGAACTGCTAAAATTGGAATGAATATGGTTGGTGGTTAGAAAAAGTTGAATTAATGTTCCAAAGGAATTCTTTTCCCTTCTTTCCCTTCCATGCCCCCACTTCTCTGAGTAAACCTAGAAAATAGGAAATATCAGACTTCCTTCCTTCTTTACCCATCTTTCGTTATTCTATGAGTTTAGATCTTGGGCTTCCACTGTAGAATTAGTCCTCATGTGGCCTCAGGCAAGCAACCTGATTCTGAGATTCTTTTTTTTTTTTTTAAAGATTTTATTTATTTATTTGCCAAAGAGAAAGACTGCCAGTGAGAGAGGGAACACAGCAGGGGGAGTGGGAGAGGAAGAAGCAGGCTCCCAGCGGAGGAGCCCGATGCGGGGCTCGATCCCAGGACTCTGGGATCACGCCCTGAGTCGAAGGCAGACGCTTAACGACTGAGCCACCCAGACGCCCCTGATTCTAAGATTCTTATTTGATCCCGTCTGCTGCCATATTTAGAGTTGGTGTGCTCACCCTGCAGCCCAGAACCTTCTGTGGATGACTGTGATGACTCCCTGGCGAGCCGGCGGTGTCCCAGGCACCTGAGCTCATCTCTGACTCAGCTCCCTTTGTTGGTGGTCTTTGTACAGAGGCCAGAGACCTAAGGACTGACACAAGTGTCACACACATGACCTTGTTCTTTAATTTTTATTAAAGAGCAGACTTCTATTTCAAAGGCACTACAGTTTTGAAGGCTACAGTGGGGATATGTAGCTCTAGGACGGTGTCCGAGCTGAATGGCAGTGCATGTGATGTGCACATGTGATGTGACAGCCTTCGCTGGTCCAAGGACAGTGGCATCCGTGTAGGGAACCCTCCATTCCCATCAAATCACGGGGACCATCTCCGTTCCATTAACCACGTCTCCTGTCCTCTTTTTGTGCAGAGAAGCTCACGCGGAGGCCGAGGCCAAGGTGCACGCAGCCCCCATCTGGACACCTATGCGACCTACGCCGATGTTTGAAGAGTCGTAGAGTGTGGTATGTTAATACAAACGGGCCCTTGTACTTTTGCTAGGAATGCAAGGAATGTTACCTGAAAACAAGAATTTGGGATGCCCTGGTGCCTGATGTTGAACTCGGTCAGTTTAGAAAGGGGCTCTTCTCTACCAGTATTTTTTACTGTTTTTCACATTGAGATGCTTCAATCTTACCTTCTTGTTTAGTTGATTAAATACACACTGGTTAAAGTGGTACATCAACTCTCACTGTTTCCTGTGTCTTTACCCTGATGAGACCTTTGTGTGCAATCTAAACATCTCAGAAACAAACCAAATTAAACTAAGGGCATTAACCAAAAGGCATATTTATATGTCAGCATTGTGTTTTTAGTGTCTTCATGTTTCATTCTTGATATTCATGTGGTGCCTGGTAAGTTTCAGGCGACTTCTGCTCAGATCCTTTCGCTGGGGCTTCATAGTTAGTCTGTAGACTGGTTGGTGGAGAGGAGACTGCTGGATGAGCCCGCCAGTGACCTGTACGTGCTGGCGTTCCCTTTGTCTCCCAGAGGCGGCCTGTGACACACTCGGCATGTACCAGGCAAAAGTGATGTCTTTGGAAATGTGTTATTCTTGCAAGAAAGTCCCCTTTCCTGCTGATTCACACATGGAGAGATGCATCGTCATTAGTCATGTTTTGCACATGTCACATGCTTGCTTCGTATCGGCCACATTGTGTAGCTTCTGACTTGTCCTCCTTTTCAATCCTCCTGTACCCTTGAAAAGGACATATCTTCACCTGCTTGCAGACATGATGACACCAGGGCTGAGGCAGGGACAGCTGGCCCACATGACACCTGTTTCTAATGATTCACCCGGGACTGCAGCCATGTTGTGACCCACGTTGTGACCCTGTGGTGTCTTCGGTCGCACATTCTAGACTGGCATTATAACTCTTAGAAAATGTATCTTGAGACATAATTTCATTAATTTTAAATTCTCTTCATGAGTAGTGTAACCTTGACTAGAGCACATTGGAGAGCTCTGTCCCTGTCTTGTGACCTTGAAGGACACACCTGACCTTTCTGGGCCTCTGCTTTCTCTTCCAGTGATGAGCGGGTGGGATTGAGAAATGATACTCTTGCAAATAAAACCAACTGAATCCCCATCAAGACTGTCAGAAATGAGCCAATCATTTGGACCTGCCATTCTCTGTTTACTACACAGTTACTGTGTAGTTGCGAATTACACATTTTCAAGGCACCCTCTCTAGTCTCCCTCACTTTTTGGTGGCAATATGATCAGGAACTGATGCTTTAAACGTTATCATTCCCCCTAGCATCAAACTGCCAGAGTGCTAGAGAGATCTTTTAGTTTTGTTTTTGTTACATAATTAGTATTTGCCCGTTGTAGAGAATTAGAATATTCTAATGAAAAAAAATATATATATATTCTGTATATAGATATATCTACCTCATAAAAAAGTTAAAACACTGAAAATACCAGAATTCAGTGATAACTACCATTAATGTGTTGGTTCAAAATTTTTTGCAGCTGTTTTCCTTGCACATATATCTTTCTATATCAATAAATACATTTTTGTAACATCATTTTCCATGGTATATAGTATTCCATTTCATGGCTATGCTAAATATATCTAACTTTATCACTTGGCTTTTTAAATTTTTCTTTATAAAAAAGTTTTAATGACCAATCTTTTACCTAAAACTTTTTACATTGTCAATTGTCCCCTTAACATAAATTCATAGTGTAATAACTGGCTCAAAGTTTACGTACATGTTAAGGCTTTTGAGAAGGATAAATTACGCCTTCATTCTTAGGTCTTGTCCTGTGCCGGCACGTCCTCTGTGACTCTACACACAGCTCGAGACCCATGTAGGAATGGTCTGCCATTCCACACACAACTTTATGAGTTTGACCTTAAGAAAAAGTAATCTAGAATGAGATTTTATTTCAATATATATATTCTGAATCCCAAGAACTCAGTTCCAAATCTTACGCTTTTGTTCTTTTGTTCATATTTTAATATGACATGTGAAGTACCTGCCGTGTGTAAGGCATGAAGCTAGGCGCTGCTGATAGGTGAATGACAGGGTGTAACCTGTACTTTTGAGGAGTTCAGCTTTTGGTAATGCAATGCACACTTACATTGAGTGACAGATATAGTATGAAAAACATGATAACAAATTTGCTTTAAAAAATATAATTGCAGGGGTGCCTGGGTGGTTCAGTCAGTTAAGCATCCAACTCTTAAACTCGGCTTAGGTCTTGATCTTGGGGTCTTGAGTTCAAGTCCCGTGTTGGGTGCCATGCTGAGTGTGGACCTACTAAAAAAAAAGTATATATATATATATATATGAAATAATTTAAAATATAGAAACATAGAAATAATTTCACTGTTAACCATTTAACCCAGTGACCATTGTTATTCTTTTTTTTTTTTTAAAGATTTTATTTATTTATTCGACAGAGATAGAGACAGCCAGCAAGAGAGGGAACACAAGCAGGGGGAGTGGGAGAGGAAGAAGCAGGCTCATAGTGGAAGAGCCTGATGTGGGGCTCGATCCCATAACACCGGATCACGCCCTGAGCCGAAGGCAGACGCTCAACCGCTGTGCCACCCAGGCGCCCCGACCATTGTTATTCTTAATATGTAACCCTATTTGCAAGATCCACAACCATTAGGGAAAGACTGCGTCGTGTTCATCCCACCGTACCGCAGAGGGTACTGGACTAACACTTCTGTCCTCACCCTGCCAACCCCTGAAAGGGAGCTTTTCCATTGCTTTCTTTAATACTACTGGAAATGGATAGCCTACCACTCACAATCCCATTGTTGGATTGTGTTAATGGTTAGACTATTATTCATAATATTCTTGAGGTGAAATTACCATTTGATATTAGGTACCTGTTGTTCTTAGCTTTAGCTTCTGGAGACATACAGAATAAGTTCAACTCAATCCAATTCAAGGGATATATAGTCAGTCTGCTATGTCTGTTCTAGCTGCTGAGGACTCATTTCTGTTTCATATGACAATATTTCAAATATTCAGTGGTTGTTATATTTTCCAAAATATGCAAGTTAAAGAACTTGCCATTTCCAAAGGAATGAGACCATTATTCCACTAAGCCTGCTAAGTTTCTATAAAGCCATGTATTTTGACCTCAATTCTTGACCACATAGGCTAGTGGGGGAGAATCCCCCAACTGACCATGAAGACAGAGATGGTCTCCACCTTCGTACAGATCACCAAAGATTTTGTTAAAAAGGAAACAAAAGTCATTTGCCCCAGTATGGTGACTAATATAACAAAATAAATATTATTAAAAAAAAAGTCATTTGCCCCAAATTATTAGTGATAGTGACAGGAGAGCCTTCCTGTGGTGTGGGAATCTAGTGTAAGAGGTAAGCTGACATGAAAACAGGGTAGCCTAGGTATGTGTCCCACATCTGCCACTCTCAGCAAGCCACTTAATGTCCCTTGCTTACTTCATCTGCAAAATGAAGGACACTGTAACCTCTGTGGAGACTCTAACCCCATAATCCTAGGTCAGAGTCCCATGCTTATGGGCCTGGGCTTGGCTTATACAGCTCTGATGCCTCTGAGAGTGTGGGTTTGTTTTCTGGAAGAGTCTTCACACACATGCCACAAACATGTGGTCACAATCACGGACACTTCTGTGGCGTGACTCTGGTCCGTGAGGCTGACTTAATCCTCAACACAGCTCTTCAAGGCAGGAAATATCATCCCCATTTCGCAGAGGAGAAAGCTGAGGCAGAAAGTTATGTCATGTGCAGCAGGTCAAATCAAAGAGGCAGAGCCTGGGCTGAATGCACCCAAGTCTGAGCTCCCAGCGTCCACGGTGCATGCCGAACTGTACATTCCAAATCGTTTCTCCCTCGTCTGTTTGTCTTGGAGATAAATACCTACCAATACCCACTGTACTGATAAGCAAATACATACAAACAATGACAAAAACACATCAGTGTTCACACATGTGAACTACACAATCCGGATAGTAAATGAGGTTTAACCAGTGATTTTATGGTTGTTTCACTAAAATGGCCAAATTTGATTTTACATGAGTATGAATATTATATGATTGAATATCTCTTTCTATGAAGATAATCTTCTTAGAAAATTTAATGCTTCTATTTTAGTCCACGAATGTGTTCAGTGTTCATGAATATTGTCTTACTTTTTATTCTCACGTTTTCTGGCTGGTTATAGTTATCATTTCTTCGTTTTCTCCTTTTCTGGTACTTATTTTCACTAATTCCTGTATCTATTTATCTTATATTTACATAACTTTACCACATCAAGGCTTTTGTCTCATTTACCTCTTACCCCATCCCTGACTCGTGCTGCTTCTCTAATGGGCAGATCACATTGAGTGTGGCCTGTGGACACCTGCTTCTCTTACGGGTGATCACGTCAGTGCAGCCTGCTGACAGTGCCTGCTGTCTGCTCTTCATAGTTCATGTCCTCTGATTAGAAGGAGTGAAAGAAAATGTCATTGTCCAGTGTCTAGTGTCCGGCGATTTAAGGGTAGAAATCAAACCCTCATAAACATGTTGGCAGAAGGGAAACAGAGGGAAGGCTTCCACTCAGCTGGAAAGGAATGGGTGGGCGTGGAGGCGAGGCCGGCTGGTGGGAGGGCGAGTGGGCCAGCGTGCAGGGTCTCATCTCCTTCCTTCCTTCTGCCTGCTCCTCCCCCTTCTGCTTCTTGTATGTCAAGGGGCATAATCACGAGAGGGTAATACAGGACTGGGGGAGGGGAGAAGACAGCATTTCCTGCATCCTGCAGGCTGAAGTCCAGGACAGATAAACACTGTCAACCCTTTTAACCCTCAAGCTGTAGAACACAGGGAGTTCTGCCATCTGCGCCCGGACAGGAAGCCCGTCCTGGACCCCGCAGTGTCCCCACTGTCCAGACACTAAACACTTGCATGTGACCAGAGAGGCCTGGACACAAAGACCCACTCGAGAGGTCTCTGCTTGTACCGTAAGGGTCATTTGTAAGTGGCCGGTGTGAAAGATGACAGAGAGGTGGTCCAGAGCCACCACCTCTGGTGACACCGAAGTCACAGTGACGCAGGGGCTGGGGGGGGGGGTGGGATGCACAGGTGGCCTTGAGGGGCTTGCACCCTGAAGCCAGGCAAGGGGGCGTCATGGTGGGCTGGAGCTGGCCGGGGGCCTTGTGACAAGAGTAGGAACAGAGCAGGAGGGGCGTCCTCTGGCATCGGAAAGGTCCTAGGCGGTGTGCATCTTCCATCCACGTGACGTGGCTCTTTGAGTCTCAGCGACACTCTTTCTGTAAATTTCCTCCATCATCTTCATGCCTCCTTTAACAGGAAGCACGAAGTATTAAAATACAGCATGTAAAAGGTGTGCCTGGATGGCTTAGTTGGTTAAGCATCTGCCTTTGGCTCAGGTCATGATCCCAGAGTTCTTGGATCGAATCCCACATCAGGCTCCCTGCCCAGCGGGGAGCTTGCTTCTCCTTCTCCCTCTGCTCCTCCTTGTGTTCTCTCTTTCACTCTGCTCTCTCTCTCTCTCAAATAAATAATAAAATAAAATAAAGCCAGAAAAAGCACATTTCATCTGGCTGAAGATTGGGACCTCATGCATTAGAATGTAAAGCTTCAACTACTTACACCATTTAGAACATCAGTTACACGACATTAAGGAATTAATTTCTTAGGTATAAGAATAGTATCATAATGTTGCTTAAAAAGTTTTTATGTCTTAGAAGTGCATTCTGAAACACTTTTAGATAAGATTATGTGGTTTCTGGAAGTAATGTAGAAATAGTTGCTGGATGGCAGTATAGTTGAAATGACATTGTTGCGACTAGTTGCGTGTGAGGGGTTTATTATGTTCTTCTTCCTACTTTTGTAGTTAATGTTTTCCGCAGTAAAACATATTGATGAGCGGGAAGTTGCAGGACTCATTGATTACAGAGGCAACCTCTCTCTCTGGTGGGCAGGGAATAAATCCAACTTCTTCCTCTGTCACCTGGGGGTAAATTTCTTCTCTGCGCCTGTTTTCTCATCTGGAAAACACGGATGATAATAGTCCGGACCTCGCGGAATTGTTGCGGAGAGCGAGCGCATCCTTCCATGGAACTCGTTACCCGTGAACCACCCGTGAGCGTCTCGTGCACAGCAGGGTGCCCGCATATGGTCGCGGTCAGCACACGTACAGAGGTGGGGCTTTTGTGTTTGTTCTCCACTTGGCATCTGTCATATTGGCAATTGCTTTGAGAAAAAGCCCTTAATTTTGTACACAAAAACACCTTGGAATTAATAGTTATCTTTTGGATTTTTAAATCAAAGACAGATTGATTTGATAATTAGTGACTTTTCTTTGACTTGTAACTTTGAATATATTTCTAAAGGTATTTAAAGAAATGATATAAAAATGGGCTTTTAAACTTGCTGGGAATATTATTATGATTTTTTTTTCCTTCAAAGGACAGCCATCGGTTAGACAGTTTGGCCACAACACTGACTATATCTTGAACATTTTTTAATGCTTTTTTTCTTTCTGCCCTGCTCTGTTTCCCACGTTATTTGAGCCTAACTCATAGCTGTTCTAGGAGAGGAATCCGTATTGGGGGTTTGGATAGAACCCACTTCCGCTGGTAAACAAAGTAAAGGTCTTCGAAGCACGAAAGTACACATAACAGGGGAGCTCTGTGGTTTTCTCCATCCTTGCTGTCTCCCCTCAGAATGTGGTCTGTGTTTCCTTTCCCTCCAAGTTGGGGTCTCCTGTAAGGGTCTCCTCATCATTTCCATTGTGTCACTAGTTTAACAAAAAGTGGTTTCGTCCAGGCTCGTGTTTGAACAGCGGCTTTGTGCCAGGTGAGGAGGGATGACAACATGTGCGGAGATGAAGCCTTCTGGAAAGTTAGTCAGGACGTAGCAGGTGAGACAGCGAGGGCTCGGTGCCACAAGCAGGTGCTGTGAGAGCTGAGGGACAGCACTCATTTTGAAGCACAGAGCCGCGAGGGATTCTTGGAAGGCATGGATTAAATAGACTGTGACGTAATAGGGAGAGAAGAAACAGTCATGCAGATGTAAAAACAGGGGAGATATGAAATGTCAGTAGCATCCTTGGCACACATGTGTGGCCAGGATGAGATTCAGTGCGCTGCCACTCCCATTCCTCCTTCCCCAGCCTTTCTGTGGCTCTGTGGTTCACGGTGGGATACAGAACAGGAGGATGTTGAGATGACTGTGGGGCATGGAAACTAGTGACAGACCACTCGTGTCGTCGTCTTGTTCCCTCGTGTCGTCCGATCGCCCAGCCTTGCATTGGTGATGTCATCCCCCTGTATTTGCAAAAGGACTTTTTACATCAATGGACATATTTGTAAAATCCAAAAAACTGCCTGATCCGTATCCTAATACGTTATATAATTCTGGTTAGAGGAATAGAGAACCCTCAGTTAGGCACTGATGACCTATATCTTGACTAAACTAGGGTGGTACAGGCTTAGTTAGTCCTCAGGTCCATCCCAGTGGATGTGATTAGTGGGTGTCCATGGGGTCTGGGCTCTGTCCCACAGGAAGGTGCTATGAGGACATGGCACAGCATGTGCCCTGCTTAAGATCATGGTCCCTGTGGCTTACTGGCACAATGCTCGAATTTTTCTAACTTCAGTTATACACAAACCTTGATGAATAGAAATGCTGATTGTCTTTAAAGGAAGCCTGAACTAGACCCTCACTCTGTTGTGCCGGACACTGCTGTGCATGGAACCCCAGGCACAGATCTTTGGGTGTTCACTCCCCCAACAAACACATGGATGAGTGAAACAGTCTGTGCTGAGCCACAGTAGGGACACAAGGTGCCAGGTGGAGGGGAGATCGGTGGGGCAGGATGGAATAGGTGTCATTGAGGAACAAGCATGGGTGTTCCAAAGCAGAGGAGGGGCGAGAACCTCCTCTTTACTGGGGAGTGAGGGGAGCGCAGCACGATCGTGTGGAGAACATGCAAAGCAATAGGCTGACGTGGGTAGGAAGGACGTCATCCCACGCCACGTGGTTCAGCATTTATCTGATGGGCTACAGAGAAGGGCGTTAAGTGTACTAGTAGAGAGTAGTCAAGGTACACTTGAAATAAAGAGGAGAGACTGCCTGGGTCATACCAACAAGGTGGAGAAGACCTCCCAGAGCAGCATTTGTGTTTCTATGACGCCATTATGATATAACATGAAGCATAGGGGTCAGTGTCCAAGCCCACACCTGGTGGCTCTGTGCCCTCAGGGAAACCACTCACCCTCTGCGGGCTTCGTTGTTCTTATCCAAATAGCTGGGCCAGTATCCCTGTTGGCGGTATTGGGTACTGATGCTTGGAGCATCACACAAGTGGGAAATCAGCACCCTAGAACCAGAGGCAGCCCACAGTGCCAAAGCCACAGAATACACAACAGAGTTGAAAGAAATTAAGTGTATTCTCTTTAGGTTCAACCAACACTTTAAGAAGGAATCACTGTACAGTATGGCTCTATCTATTTGATATTCTCAAGCACATAGCTCACCTTCATATCTCTGTTATATAATGCACACACACAAACCTTTTGATTCCCTTTGCAAACATAGTTCCACAGTCACCCCTCCAGTGCAGCTCAAAGGTACGTGGCCTCGCCCACCCTCCAGAGCACCCCAGACACCGTTGCCCCCATGCCAGAGCACCCCTGCCTGCTGCACTGACCTTGCTGTTGCGTGGTGATCACCTGTCCTTGTTTGTCCCCTTGCAGCACAGAGCAAGGTCAGGGCTCTCCACGCAGAGTCCCCAGGGATCTGATGGAATGACCCCACACCCAGCCTAGAGCTCTAGTGTGAGTCTGCCCACGGACATACTCTGTGGGCTTTCACACCTAAAGATGTGCCTGTTCTTTCCCTGAATCACACGTGGTGGCTTTAGGAGTTCTGTGTGACGATAACCATAAGGAGACTGTTTACGTACGCAAACTGATGCTATTAAGACGTCACACGCTGTGAATTTGCAGCCAGTGTTCATATGTAGTGTTTACTTTAAAGTACACTTTAATCACAGTAGACCTTTCTCAGGCTCAGAAATTACTTTAGAAAAAGCCCAAATCTCCCAGAACGTGAATCTCACAATTTGGGATTACAGAAAATAGAAGCTTAGAGTTTTCACGTTCGAAGAGTGATTAAGAATGTCCGTTTCCCCGATTCTCCTAAAATTTTTGGAAGAAAATTTAATTTCTGTTATAAATAAATTACATTTGAACAGTTTGAGTACATGAATTTTCCTTCCTTCCTCTCTCTGTCCTTCCATCGTCCTTCCTTCCCTTTTCTTTTGTGCAAACATATGATACATTTATCATTCCTCTATACTCATTTCATAATTATTTGGTTCATGTTCTGAGAGGTCTTATTATCACATTTTTTATTTTAATGAGAGAGGCAAAAGGTTTAGAATTCCAAAAGAAGATGGATACTAATTTTCACCCACAGTAATGTTCTTGTGGGTGGACGGAAAGCAACACTTGTACGTAACTCCCGCACCTCCTGACGTTCCCAGAGTAAGAACATCAGCTGTCTTTCCCGGCATTTTTTCTTCTTATAACCCAATTCCTCTGTAATGATCTTTCAGACTTGCAGCAAACTAGAGTTAATGGCTTACTGCCCCTGATTCTAATGCTCGGGGTGCCACGAGCTCGGCCGGCTGTGGGGCTGCGTGTGCGCTGTGGGCCAACCACTGCCTGCCTCCGCCAGAGACTGGCTCTGGGTCTGAGGCACCAGGAAAAAGCCCGATTCCTAGAAGGATTACTTTCTGGGGAGATGGAAACCTTTATAGATTAAAAATTAAGTCTTTCTGACAAGATGGATTCAAAAAGCTACAAAAAAAATAATCACCCCAAATCCTGTAGGAATATAACGGGCTTGGAAAGTTCTCTTTCCCTTTGCATGCATACACCGTCTTCTCTGGCCCCAAACTTTTATTTATCGGTAGTCATCCTTAACGTGTCTTTCGATCCTTATGTAAAATCCCCCTTTATAGTCTGTTCCTTTCTCTTAGAGTTGAGGTTTTCCTGAGTGACTGGACATTATTAACTTCATTTTCCTGGAGAAGGCCACGGAACGAGGAGGGGCAGGAAGGCCAGGGCCTGGTGTCCTCAGGAGGAGCGGCTTGAGATTCTGGGACAGGGACAGACAGAGGTGATGGCCGGGCCCTGGTGAAGGCACAGCTAGAGGCACGAGAAGGTCTAATGTGCGGCTGTGGAAGTGTGTGGCTGAGAAAGGGGAAGGACACACACAGGAGGAGAGTTCTGCCAGGCAGGAGACAATGGGTGAGCATTACTGGCAGAGAACAACAGCCCCCAGGCCAAGATGCATGAGGAAAAGGAGCTGAGAGGTGCTGTGGTCCCAGGGCACAAGGTCCCCAGGAGTCGGGCTTGATTTACCTAAAGATGGAGATGAAAAGTCCACCAGCAGCCATGGGAAGTGAGAACACCCACCCTGTAGGGCTGGCAGGGTCCTCCGGCACACAGCTTCAGGTCAGGCAAGAAGGTGTGAGGATGGGGGGCTGTGCTAGAGGGACCCCCAGGTCCAGAGGGAGTGGGGGTGGTGGTACTGGGCAGGAGTCTGGGGGAGTACCTGGCTGGTGTTGGTCTGGGTAAGCATGAGGGCGCTGCCTGGGCAGCCCAAATGGTGAGAGCCAGGAGGCGGGCAGGGATATGCAGGACTTGCAGAGTTCACTATAGACCATGCACGCTGCAAATGCATAAGTACAGGGCATAGTCATTATGAAGAGGCTCTTGTGTTTACCCTTGGAAAGTCCTTGAATTTCGACACCTCCTTGTGAAGACAGCTACTATGCCACCCACCCAGTTACTATAAAACACTACTGTATGTCCCCCCAAAATTAAGAGGCCGAAACCTTTACCCCCAAATATGAGTGTGTTTGGAGTTGGGCCTTTAGGAGGTCATTAAGGTTAAATGAGGTCAGAGGGTGTCATGATCCTATAGGGCCTGTGTCTTTGCAAGAGGAGGAAGACTCACCAGCGCTTGCTCTCTCTGCACATGGAAGAAAGACCAAGAGAGGACTCAGGGAGAAGGTAGTGATCTGCAGACCAGATACACCAGAAACTGGAGGTGCCTGCACCTCGCTCCCAGACTTCCAGCCTCCAGGTCTGTGAGAAAACAAATCCGTGTTGCTTCAGCTGCATGGACCGTGGTGTCTGGTTACAGCAGCCCAATCACACGAGCTCCTCAGCTCAGGAGGGCGTGTGGTCGCACACCTCTGCTGCTCTCTCCAGAGCAAACAAAGACAATTCCTCTTCTGAAGATCTACTGTGGTGAGAAGTGTGAATTCCTAAATATTCCTAATAATAATATGTGACATTCCTATGCTGATTTTTTAAAAAAAAATGGGCTGGGGAGCATTTTGGTTCATCAAGTTCTCATGTGCTATCATTGCAAGGTGCGCTAACCTTGTTTAATGAACGCAAGACACTTTCTGTCATTAACTGAAATAAATAAGTCAAGAGTACCCCATGGCATGTCCTCAAGTAGGTGTTCTTGGTCTGTATTGCTACATGTTTGGGGGTTCGCCAAAGTTCTAATTTAAAAATCCCCATTCTAAGTACTGTGTTCACTTTGTGACCTGACCGAGAATGTAGAAACAAAATAAAACAAAAAAGTCACCTGTTAATCCCTTGCTATATGTCAGAACCCTTCACATGTGATACATTGCATTGATGGTGAGCATGTGTGAGCACACACAGAGGCACATACACAGGTGCACACACAGGTACACACAGAGACACACAGGCGCACACACGGGTACACACAGGTGCACACACACACAGGCATGCACACAGCATATACCCAAGCTCACACATAGGTACACACACAAGCACACACATGCACAGACACAGGCACACACAGGCACACACACAAGCACACACAGGCACACACACAGATGCAGGATATCAAGGGTGGGAAGGCCTTCCCACCAGGCCCCCACCTATCCTGACATCCCTACATCATTCTCACAGGACACAGCAAGGGGAGTGATAACCTCAGAATTCATGGCATTGGTGAGGGATTCGTATATTCTGACATAATAAAGTCAGCTAAATGACCAGGAGGAAAGAAAAATGAATCAGGGGTAAGCTTCAGCTAATTCTAAAAAGAGGACGGTCATTATTAACATAACCCCTGGGTGCTGTCTCTGCACCTTGGAGCTGGACCAGCAGGTACATGGCGGTGCATTGTGACTGAGCTCAGGCCAGATTTCAGGGCATCCAGAGACCAGGCTGTGTTTTCTTCATTAACTGCTTTTGCTTCATTGCATATTGTCCATAATGTCCTTTTATTGCTGTCTGTGTACCATGAGTACCAGTTAGGGAGATTGGCCATAATTTTTTCTCTGCTTTTTTGTCACCTTTTTGGGCCAACCTCATCTGTGACAGATCTATGACTTAAGTGCCAGGATTTCCCCTTCCTCTTTATTCCAGCCCTATACCTGGCATATAGGGTGGGAACATGAGGTGGGAACTCGAAAATATATGCCAAAGGGAATAGATTATGTGAATATATAAGGCACCACGTTAATAACAGGAAATTGATGAAGCAAGTACGGGAAGCTCTTGGTTATTGTCTATACATGTAAATTTCAACATGTATATGTGTGTGTGCATAGACATGATTCCTGATACTAGACTGAGTGTGTGCAGACACGCGATTCCCAATGTTAGACCAAATGCATGTGCAGACATGATGTCCTGATGTTAGACCGAATGTGTACATACACACGATTCCTGATTATTAGACTGAAAGCTGTAAGTGCCTCTGGAGGAACTGATAAAGGACTGTGTGACTGGCGGGGAGCGAGAGATCATTCCAGCTGGGAGAATCTGAAGACAAGTTCACACAAATGGTCCAGCCGAGATTCTTCCCTCTTGGTTGGAGGAAGGACACTGAGGCAGAAGGGGCAGCAGAACATTGTGAGGATTGGGGTGTGCCAGAAACCGCAGCCTTGTTCTATTTGCAGGGATACAGGGGCAGAAGGGAAAGAGCAAGCTGATCAGTGTGCAGGACCAGCAAGCTGAGAAATGTGCGAGCCAGGTGGAGCTGTGGGGATGAGCCGCGGTGAACAGCACCCGGGGGTACTGGCTGAGGTTACTGAGGAGAGGTGCCACAGGTGGGGCTTGGCTTTGCAAGGGTCAGTCTGTGGGATCTCTACTGCAGCTCGCAGGCAACAGCATCTAGAGATCATCCAGTAGGGAAGGCCAGGCCAGAAGGAAAAGACAGGCAACAGAAGGGACCTACACCTGCCTGGATACAAAGCTACAAAGCATTCACACTCGTGAGCACAGTCAGTCTTCATGACTGCTCAGAGATGGGAAGTTTGTCCTCCGTTTTGTAGTTGCGGCGGTGGGGAGAGAAGCTGCAGGCTTGCTGCCTAGACCGTGGTCCACAGCCCAGCCCACCCCCCTCCAGATGGGTGCGGAGCTGGAATTCACCTTCAGAAGCACTCACGGCCGCTTGGCACTAAAGTGACATTCAAGTGCTGGTCACTTTTCCAGAAGTTCTTTTTCATCGTATTTTATAAAATAATAGGCCTAAAATAACTAATTTGATAGGTTTTCTTTAAAAAAAAAACAAAAAACCTCTTTGTTCGCCTACAGATAGTTTTGGAAACTCTGAGTGACAATCCTTGGGGGGAATCACATTGCTGGACACAGCAGGGCTAGGACTGGTCACTAAGCCGTAGATCTTCACGGCGATGAGAGACCACACAGTGGGGACTGTTTTCCCGCCTTCCTCTGTTTCTGCGCAGTGTACAGCGTCAGTGCAGGGGGGCCTGCAATGGGGTGAACCAAGAAAGAGCTCATCAAAGGGTCGTTGCTGTTTGCCTCGTGAATGGTTTATTTGTGTTTCTTTTCCTCTTCCCTACAGATTTATCTTCATGATTATATTGTACTCAGGCTAATAATTAAGTGAGTGTGAATTCCCTAAACATATAATGCTTGATTTTGTGGCGGAGGTATTCTTACACTGTTGTGAGGGGAAGCCAGCCCAAGATCAACCGTTGCCACGGGTTCTTTCCAAGGCTGATGCATGTCAGTAAGACAAGATGGTTGTGTAGTGGAAATTAGTGAAAAAGAGAACTCCTCTTATGGGTTTTCTGGTATTGCTTCCCAGCTAAACTTGATTACCATCCGTTTCCATCCCACAATTTATTATTCACCATAATGGTTTCTGAACATTTTTTCTAATTGTCTGGTGTTAGTATGAACCACTGATGTTTGTTATATATCTGGCATTTTTTCAAGATAAGAAACTCATGGATAATTTTCATAGGCTGTGGCTTGTTCTAAATGTAGAAAATTGGACCTTAAAATAGCATTTTGTGTTTTGAGAGAGAGAACATGAGCAGGGGGAGTGGAAGGTAGAGCGAGAAATATACCACCTTGAACAGGGAGCCTGATACGGGGCTTGATCCCAAGACCCTGAGATCATGGCGTGAGCCGAAGGCAGACGCTTAACACACTGAGCCACCCAGGCGCCCCTAACATTTTGTGTTTTGATCAGAGGTGTTTCCCACCCGCTCTCCTTGTCCCTTGTCCCCGGTCTGCTACCGCCCGTACACAGGTACATGGTTCCCCGTTACCAGCCAGTCCTCCAGAGCACCTTTCTTCCCACCTTGCTGACTCTTCACACTAAAGTGCATGTGAATTAAATTTCTGTATTTTGGAGGTGTACTTTTTTCCATACTTTGATCATTACCTTTCTTTCCTAGTTGGAAATGACGGAGAAATTGATTATTTGGAGTTCAGAAAATAAAATGCTTCCATCCAAAGTAGGCATATACATGAATCAAATGTATAAGACTTTTGGGAAATTGAAAAATGACCTCATTTTAACTCTATATTTTATAAATCTATTTCTAATGGTTTGGAATTCCCAGTGTGATCCCCCCAAATCTCACTCTTTATTAATATTAACTACAAGGACTAAATCTTAAATGAACTTACAAGTCAGGCATTCAGAGCATGTGTTGGATTCATGGGCTTCACGGGGAGTATGCGGTATGGAGGCACAGGGGCTCTTCTGAAGCCTCTGGCCTCGTTCTCCCCTTGTCCTGGACCCTTGCCGTAAGGTCTGCCCCACAATCGCCTCCCATCTTCCCAGCTGAATTTCGATCCCTCTCTCTAGCTTCTGGAATGGCAGACACACCTACACGCCCCTTGCAGGATGCTCCCGCAAAGGTGCCCCCTGGACACCGGAACGCAGCAAAGCCTACCCTGGTGGAGCAGCATCTCCTCCTCCAGTTCGTCAGGTGCGGACCACAGGGTTGCCTTGGTCTCCTGGTACCCTTCCTAACGATGCATTTACAAAACCCTGGTGCCTCTCTCTGGGGAGGTTTTATCCTTTTCTCCCTAGCCGACTCCTTCTCACAAGATGGTCCGTGCTACACCTGCCTCTTACACGGCTTCCAGTTTTCTTCCTCAAACAGAATGTAAAGCAGGAGCTTTGAGTCATTCACGTGGGTTCAAACCCCGTCTGCTATCTGCCTTTTCCGAGGCCTTGGGAATTCAGTTAACATCTCTGAGTTTCAATTCCCCATCTAGAATGATGGAAATGACAAATTGTATGCAGGGCCACACACCTAGCAAGAGCACCTGCGTGCAGTGCGGGCGGCCGTGTGAGTGAGCAGCAGCTGGAAGAGCTGCCACTGTGGCTGTGGCTCCCAGATTCCTCTTTCATAAAACTGGCCCCCAGGCAGCCGCAGTTCCCCCCCACATTACTGGCCCACCTGTCCTTTGTCGCTTTTCTTGGTTCACAGTGTCCACCACCGAGGTTACTCTCTTTCACCGTAGGTAGGACAATGTCTTTCCTGTCCTTAAGGCACTCCTCCTAGACCACGTTCTTGTCTCCAGCTGTGGTCCTGATCCCTCCTTCCTGGGATCCCACCCTGTGCCCACTCTCCCTCTCGCACCACTCTGAAGGTCACAGACTCTCAGAAACATGTAGATGCAGAGCCATACATAGTTCAGGGTCCGATCCTCACCCACCACACTCCACTGTGCCTCTCTTGTGGCGCCTTTGGGCCTTCCAGATGTAGCTCAGCAAAGCCCTTTGGGGCCTTTACTGCACAGTTGGCATGAAGCTTGAGGTCTTACCATGTGAAACCACCCAGAGCTCCCAATGAAGGTTCCATTGGCTTTGTTGTAGATGGGGTGGATTATTCCCATGGACAGAGGTGTCATATTTTAGAAAAAGCACAGACATCGGAACCAAGTAAATGTCTACTAACTCTGTGGGCTACGTCGGGTCATGTGGCTTCACTGAGAATCCCTTTATTAATCTGGAAAGTGGGCACAATACCAGTGTGTCTCTCGTGAGCTGTTGCAGAGATTATAGACACTGCTTGGAACACTCCCACAGAGACCCTGGAGCGGGAAGGCTATTGGGGGCTGCGCGGAGCTCTTGGCACACAGTGTGTGACGCTCCCATGAAACCCCAGCAAACCCGTGCCAAGAGCTGTGCCCATACCTCTAACACTCCCAGGAGCTGGACCCCTCTTCCGAGCCCACCCACAGCTGCTTGTGAACCACCCCCCAGGCATCAACGTAAAACCTCAAGTCCTTCAACCTTTCACCTCCTCCACCACGGCCTCACTGTCGTGATTAAGAGCTGAACGCATTGCGGTCTATGCACCATGGACCGCCCCTCCGGTTTTAGCATGACATTCAATGCCTACCACATGCTCTGAGGTGTGTGGCCTTATGATCAACACCTCACGGATAAGGAAACCTCTCTGACAGGTCAGATGGTTTACTCACGGTCATAGAGCTGCAGAGTGTGTGTTCCGAAAGCATGAACTCCCTTAGATTCTGCGCACCGCAGGCTTGAGAGTCACACGGATCCCCGACCGGGCTCCACGAGGCAAACCCATCCGAGTCCCCACAGATCACGCTCTTCTCCTGTGATAATGTGCTCCACACCTGTTCCACTGGGAACAGGCACCAGATGTGCCCCTTGAGCCTAAGGACTTCGTAATGTACCCAAATAATAAAACTCCTGCACACTGAATTCTCTCTCTACCAGACAGAGCACTTAGTGCTTCCCTTCCATAATCTCATTTGCCTCTAATGGCAACTTTAAAAGTTAGAAGCCATTGTCTCATTTTCAAATAAAAAAAAAAATTAGTTGAAAGCAGGAATCTGAACCCAAATCTGCCTGCCTCCACATTTCATGCTTTTATTTATTTTTCTCTCTTTCTCATCTTTGTGTCTCCTTTAGCATTTGGTCTGGTATCTTGCACATCAGAAATGGCTAAAAACAAAATTGGCAAATCGATTTGGGGCTGCTGGGTTTTGCTGTATGTAATTCTCTGTGTTCTCGCCAAGGAGCGCTAAGTTCCTCCAGATGCTGATGACTCCTTGCCACCTGGCTCAGTTTCAGCACTGACCCCTCAGTGGCATGCGGGGCTCCATCCATGGGCCCCCTCTGCAATTTACAGGAAGGGAAGTCCCCTGCCCACACATGACGCCTCTGTGCAGGGAAATGAGTGCCATCACCTTATGTTCTCTGGTCAGTGTGGTAAGGAATCTGGGAGTAAGGCCATCGAAATCAACCCCAGTGGACGTAATGCACTGTTGTCTCCTTGGCTGATAAATATTGTCAGGTTATATGAGCCCTGGGCTGTGGTCTGATGTTTTAAGCTTTTCTCTCTCTGTAAAGCAACATACAAACCATGGCTTGTGAATGGGAGTGTCACCGCGGGTTTGGGAGGAAGGTGGAGTGGTGTTCTCTGGTGTTTTTGTTGATGTCATGGGATGCTGTGTGGATATGAGTAGAGGAAAAAGCATCAGACGTGGGGATGTGCAGGCCTCCAGGCCATGGTGGAGGTTGTGGGCAGCACAGACACTGGGTCTCCACACCAGAACACTGGACGGAAGGGCACAGTCCACGCCAGTCAGGCTGGCCTGGGTCCTAGATCCGGAAGTGCAGAGCAAGGGTACAGTGCTGGAAGTCTGGTGATTAAATCCGGATGCTGCTCAGGGACAGTGGTGAGCTTCTGAGTCAGCTGGGTCTGGGTTCAAATTCTGGCCCTACTTGTTTACTAGCAAGGGGTTCTTGGCCAGCAAGTCTACCCTCCCGAGTCCCATGTTTTTCAAATAAGAAGCAAGGAGAGAAGATTCACGTCATAAAATTATGGCAAGGATTAAATCACATGGGGTGTGCAGGACGCATAGCACGTGCATGACATAGCGAGTGCGCGCTAATCCACCCCCACCACGTGCGGCTTCCTACAGGTCAGGAGCGTCAAGGCCTCCGGCGGATCTGGTCGTGAACAAAAGGCTAATTAGCGTCAGGATCAAATCAAAAGTAGGAAGGGTCTCTCCCGTGCTACCTGCCAGGGCTCTGAGATGGGAGCTGCCCTGGGCTCACCGTGGCCATAGGTAAAGGCCGTGTCAGGGGAGGAAAATAGTGATGGTGTTGTTGCAAATCCTGGTGCTGATCTTGTCCTGTAGACCCAGCAGGTCTTCATATCTGTGCACAAACAGATATTTTTAGAAATAGAGTTCACGTCACATGCAAATGTTTACCTGCGCCACGTGCTCTG
This sequence comes from Ursus arctos, assembly GCF_023065955.2. Lineage (NCBI taxonomy): Eukaryota > Metazoa > Chordata > Mammalia > Carnivora > Ursidae > Ursus > Ursus arctos. The sequence continues at coordinate 84,111,363 of NW_026623100.1, forward strand.
TGCATTTCTGTATTTTATCTGCGAGGACTCCCGGCATGGCAGGTGCCTCTGGGCCAGGCTCTGCGTGTGTGCTGTGCTCCTCTGGGAGTGGCTGGGGGCCCTGCAGGTCTCCACCTGCGTGGGTGCGCGCTCCAGGCCGGCGCAAGCCAGTAACACTTTGCTTTCCTTCCATTTTCAAAGTGCATTGTTTTCTTAAATAGTGAAAGAGGGATTCTTCCTGGGAGCAGTCATCAGTTAATTAGCTCAAAAAAGGAGTTACATTCAGTCATTTAAGGAACTATCTTCTCCACGCGCAATGATAGTTCCCATTTAAACTTATTAATTTCTGTGTGTTTTATATTTGAAAAATTCACTTGTGTTTTTCATCCTGCCTTTTGAGAAAAAAAATAGTATTATTTATTTACTTTGTGCTATTATTTCTTGGTTGAAGGACTAGATTATAACCTATGATGTATGCATAGTGGCTGCTGCCTGTGCAGGCATCAGAGTCCTTCCAGTTCACTGAAGATAAAGACACCTCTGCACATAGCATGATCTGTGGAGGAAAAAATACTGCGTATTTTTTCAAGATTATCTTTAGTTGGATTTGGGCAGAAATGATTTGGTCATTTGGTTTGCTAGAAAAATTCTAATCAGCAGCAGAGACAATCAGACCAAAGTTTATAGTTGCAACTATCATAATTATTTGTGGAAAAGTTTTATATGGCAGGATATTAAACCAAATTGAAAAATTTATAAAGACTTTCAGGAAGTTAGAGGATGTGGGAAATATACGACCTACTGGAATCATTCATTCAGTATGATACCCAAAAGACCTTCCTTCCTCTCTCCCCCTTCTTCCCTCCCCCTTCCTCCCTCCACCCTTCCTTCCTTCCTTCCTTCCTTCCTTCCTTCCTTCCTTCCTTCCTTCCTTCTCTCCTTCCTTCCCTCCTTCCTCCCTTTTTCCCTCCCTCCCTCCTTTCCCTCATTCCCTCCCTTCTTCTCTCCCCTTTCCTTTCCCCCTTCCTTCCTTCCTTCCTACCTTCCTTCCTTCCTTCCTTCCTGACTGCCTTCCTGCCTTCCTGCCTTCCTGCCTTCCTGCCTTCCTGCCTTCTTCCTCTTTCCACAAAATCTTATTCCACACCTGCTATGTGCCACACACCTTTCCAGGTGTTGGGATTTGATAGCGAAACAAAACAACGAAACAGGGTGTGCCTGGCCTCCTGCCTCAGGGGCCCAGGGTAGCCCGATCCTGTCCCTGGGTCACAGAATTACCACTGCTCCATGCTGAGCTCCCTTACTTTATCATGTAACCTTGGTGCTCAAAACCACACTTTAAGGAAATAGGTATCGACTAGGACATCAGTCAGTGTACCTGAATTTTATGTCATTCCAATTTGTTTCCATGTGAGTTTTTTAAATTTATTTTTCTTCCTTTGAGGAATGAAGTCTGTTCTCAGTGCGTGTTTTCCTTTTTGACTGGTTCCAGGGACGATCATGATAGCGTCCGGCATGAACTTCCCTGGTAGCCTTCTGTCAGTCCTGTCCTGCCAGAAGCATGCCAGAAGCCAGCCACCTCTGACACACTAAAACTGTGTGGCTGAAAGATCTCCGCGAGTCTGTTATTTTCATTGTAGGAGCTGGGCTGGCATCTTCACAACTCTCCTGCTTCCTTTTAGTTGATTTCTGCCATGTATGTACGCAGACCCTGTCCGCTGTCTGCCTCCGTGGTCACATGGGAGACTTCGCTGGGCAGCTCCCCAGTGCCGGCAGTCCTGAGGGCTGGCAATGGGCGCAGTTCCAGTCCCAGCCTCCCTGGCACTGACGACTGCCCAGCAGTCGCTCCTGGGCGTCCGTCACATAGCGTCTTCGTTCTAGTCAGATGACCGTGTTTCTGCTTGACATTAGGAGATAGCAGAGCCACGTCACCAGCTCATGAGATCCCTCCTCATTTCTGACGGTGCTTAAAGGCTACCATCAGATTTGTAATGAAAGTAAAATAATCTAAAGAAATATGTATAAGTACATGAGAAATAGAGCTTTCTGTTTTGACTTGATAATCTCCAAGCGGAACGAAATGGGAAGACATTGCACAGAGCCCTGTTCTAAAAACAGAAACAAAACAACAGTTGGAGACCCCATGGGAGCCATGTTTTGGAAAAACCAAAAAAAAAAAAAAAAGTGAAAAAACATCTGGGAGGAAGGGCAGGGGCGGGAGCCAGGGTGGCGAGCTGTGCCAGCTGCCTCACCCAGGGACCTGGGCTGGGACGCTGTGGCCCGAGTGCAGGGAGCGAGGAGCAGATGAGGTCTTACAATAACAGCCTGAAGCTCAGAGGGCAGGTTGTGACGAGACATCAAAGAAAGCCTCCTGAGAGCAGAGTGTGCACGGTCCCCAGGGTCATGGAGGAGCCTCATTGTCCCACAAGAGGTTAGAATGACACAACAAAACAGAAGGAATACTGCTTCCAGTAGATGGTCTGGCGACCCCCTCTGTTCTGTTTGCAGGTGCTTATGCCCCCCACAGTGGAAACATGTTCCATTGTAAATATTCTGCTGTAAAAAGGAGGGAGACCTAGAGACATTTCTTTTAGGAAATCTAAATAGATGACAGTTTGGGTGTAATATAAGAAAAAATGATTCAGAAAAAAATGATTCTACAGTAAATTGAGCTTCTGTAAGATAACAGGAAGCAGGGAGGGCAGGAAGGAAGGAGAGAGGGAGAGTGGGAAGGAAGGGAGGGAGGGAAGGAAGGAAGGGAGGGAGGGAGGGAGGGAAGGAGGGAGAGAAAGAAAGAAAGAAAGAAGGAAGAAAGGGGGGAGGGAAGGAAGGAAGGAAGGAAAGAAGGAAGAAAGGGGGGAGGGAAGGAAGGAAGGAAAGAAGGAAGGGGGGAGGAGGGAAGGAGGGAAGGAGTTCCAGAGTACTTCCCCAGGACACAGAGGACTTAGGCCAGACCGTATGATAATTCTGTTCTCAGTGATTCACAGTTGGAAGCATGGATGGTTCTGGAGGCTGTGAGGTAGAAGTCAGGGTGCCAGCACTCAGTTTCTGGTTGGAAGCTGAGCCTATGTGGTGCAGCCCACCGTGCTCCTCCGAGCCGGGGCAGTGCTTCCTGCAGCGCACAGTCTAGCGCACTCTGTGTGTCCCTGTCCCATCTCCATGTCTCACTCACAAACTATCTCGTTCCTGCCTCACAGGAATTTTGTGAGATGTTATTAATCAGATGCTCATTTTGCTGGTGGGGTCACTGAGGCACAGGGTTGGCCCGTGATATGCTGGGATCACATGTCAGCGACGAGATGTGAAACATGATGGTGCTAACTCCAAGTCCTCTTCTTTCTGTGACGTCTTCCCTGCCTGTAAGGTAGACCTGGGGATGGTAAGGTGTGATGTGGGTGCCATCAGTGAGAGGGATCGAGGCCGTGCTCCTGATGTGCTGTGGGGACGGGCAGCCTGCGGCAGGATGCCCTGCCCTGCCCCGAGTGTGGCACCTGTCTGAGGGGCCTGATGTGGAGTGGAAGTCACCTGATGGCCCTGACTCTTTCCAGACAATTTCCTCATAGACCAGGCTATTTTTCTTCATAAGATCCTTAGACAATGTTATTAGCGTCTTTTTTGTTTGTTTGTTTTTTGGATGAGAACCTGGAGCTCAGAAATGTTAGCCAACTTGACCTAGCACACTCAGCTGGCGAGGTGCCCAGAGGGTTCACAAACCCCAACCCCACCCTGCCCCTCAGGCCTCTGCGCCTGGCCTTCTGAGCATGGTTGGACCCAATGGTGAGGTCTCCCCTGGGGTCTGATGCTCTCCAGGGCTCACTTCCCCTTTTTGTCTGGCCTGTTCTTTTCCGGTCTCCTGATGACTTTGCCTATAGATGGGACGGGGACTGATGCACCTTCTGGATCCAAGAGGCCCACAGACATCTAAGGGCTCAGGAGGTGATTCTATGTGCAAAAGGAGTTGAAGGGAGAAAGGCCACTCTGCAGGAGACAGCATTCCTTTGGGTTGGTTGTGTTCCCAATCCAAAAGTCCTTTGTGATAAGTTCGTTTTCTCTTAGGAAGACCGGCTCTGTATGTATAGAGAGAAGGCTTCTTGGAGAACTTTTAGGTATATTTCATTGGGCTCTTGAGTCTAAAAAGGGGGGTGGATGTGATTCTTAAAATCATAATTAATTTCAATTATTGTGAAGACTTTCTGATTCAGCCTTTTGTAAAGATTTGCAATTTCTTATCGACTCGAACCAGTTGATTTTCCAACTATTTCTTCATCACCTCTGTGACCTACAAATCAAGAGTCAATCAGCAAATATGACTTCAGATCTGATCAGTGCTCTGGCATTACTCAGGGTAGAAAAAGTAAACAGTGAAGGGCGTGCTGTCTTCCCAACAGGAGCAGAGAGTCAAAAAGGGTGTTACTTGTCCTTATTGGATGAATCAGTGACACTTTCATTTTATACCAATCTCAGAAAGTTTGATCTTTATGGAACATAGTTTGTGATGCATTCAAACAGAACAGTTAGTTTTCTTAAGAAATAAAATCATGTCACAGCAATTTAATATATTACAAGTGGAAGGTGGAAAGAAATTTTGGTTTATGGGTTTATATTTTTTTAATATTTCATAAAAATCCTAGCTCTGTCATCATATGACCTAATAACTTATGCAAAACATTTTTTATAGTCTGTCTATATCTGCTAAACATAATATGCAGGACGTTCCCCAGTATGGCGCCCAAAGAGTGTCCATGAACTCAGGTGGGGCCATGGGTGTGTTGATGGACCTAGAACAGCAGATTGGAAATGATCCAAAGTGCCTCAAGACCAACCTCCCTGCTTTTAGCCATGAAGAGAAACTGAGGTCCAGAGAGAGGCACTTGTCTGGCTTGGGTTCCCATCTGTAGATGTCCCGATTTCTTTCACAAGTAGAGAAGCAGAAAACTCAGACCAGGGATAGTCTCTGTGTAATGACTGCTCCGAACTCCAAAGCCCTGCTGTTTATGTGGCTGGTCCTTCCGGATCTCCACATGCTGATCACCCATGGCCAGTGACCTCTGCAACACCCAAAGGGTGGGGAAGAACACATCAGATTCAGGTATTTTTATTCTAAGTAATATCCAGGATTTTTAATTTACATTTTTCTTTTCTTTATCAAGATTTAAGAAACAAGCAGTGCTCAAAAAAGATCATGTTGTGTATTTTTTTCTTAAATAGTCCTCCTGACATCTTAATTAATCATGTGTTGCTTAAATGGCAGTTTTTACAAAGAATACCAACAATGTGTTTCAAGAGAAACTTCCTAACACCCTTGGGCCTAGGGCCAGGCCAGCCACACGGTCTCACTTATTTCTCAGACACTTTGTTTGATGTACTTAGCTTTTCTGTCTGATACCGCAGCACATGAAGAGCTAGAATGTCTGCACAAAACTGGAGTCGGGTGTGGAATGGCCTGATGAGAAATGTAGGCAGCTTCTTGCACACACATCAACCTCGGGGACTGTGGGCGCCTCCACAGAGACATCCAGCCTTGGAGCAGCAGCAAGAGAGATGGTCAGAGGCCGCATGGCCCGAGCCCAGAGAGACAGGTCCAGGGAATGAAGATGTCATGGATTTCCAATATGAACCAAATTCCAAGTCATAACTACAGATCGCAGAGGCTGTGTTTCATCTGAGTTGATTCCCACTCCGGAGGAAGTATCAGGAGGGATTTATGAATCCAGTAATGGTGATGATTCTCTTAAGCAGTGTCTCAGCAGGGTCCCCTGATCAGCAGCAGCAGCAGCATCTTCTGGGAGTGTTCTAGAACAGCCAATTCTGGGCCCCACCCCAAATCTACAGAATCAGAAACTTTGGGGGTGGGCTAGGTAATCTGAGATTTAAATAATCTCTCCAGGAGGAACAAGGTGAAGTTTGAAAACACTGCTCTTCAGTAATGCTGGGGAGGCAGCAGTGTGCATACATGCGACTGCATGCGTATTTACCAGTGTGTGCATCTGTGTGTGGATACATGTGCGGCATCTGCATGTACACACAAATACATACACACATGCACACACGTGCACACATGCACAGACTGGTACGCACACACATGCACACACACACATGCATACACACATGCACACACACATGCACAGCAGGTGTATACTTGTCTCCTGTCCTCTTCCTCCACACTGGATCCTTAGCCCACTTGTCACTGTTGACAGAGAATGCTATGCCTTTGCTTCTTTTTACAGCTTTGGCTGTTTGTATCAGCATTACTGGATCTGACCTATGGCCATAGTTTGCAAGACCTTGATCTAAACCCCCACTCACTTTTCCTAGAAATCTTAATCTGCTTCTGGGGTCGACAATTTCACCTTTCACATGTGATCTTTCAAGGTGCTCATGGTGGCCTGGGGCATGTAGGCCAGTTTGGCCCCCATCTCTTTGAAGGTCAGACCTCTCTCAGGCAACCCCTCAGTATTCAGGATGCTTCCTGTACAACTACGTTCAAAATGTCTACCTGTCCATCCCTGTGTTTTGTCTTTGGCTGGAGGTAGTTGTAGACAATTGAGGAAGTGGTTCACTGTGGTTGTTCCATGTGCAGACTCTCTCTTTAAAAAACAAACTGACCTTTTACTTTGATACGTCTCTCTATTTTGTGAGTCTCCATACCTACAGAAGAGTATCAGGGACCAGAGGCTGGCTTTTACCATGAATTATGCCCTCTCAGTAAAAGAAAGGATGCTCACACTCCCACTACTTTGGCTGGCTCTCTTCTATGTGCTGTTACGACACACAGCCCAGACAAACCGCTTACACGATGGGCAAGCACACGACAGAATGCTGTCTTGGGCTCCTTTAATCGACAGCAGACACTGCAGTGTGATAGTGGCTATCTTAGGCTAAACTACTTTGTGTCGAAATCACAGTGGGCATCTACACATATGTGTATTACAAGTAGCTAAAAACTGGAAAACTGACCCAGCCCTAGTTCTGCAATTTTTTATGCTCAAAAGATTCATGGTCTTGGAAAACAAAATTCTTAATTAAAATCTTTTGAATATCTAGAAGCAAATGGGGACTGTTTCATTACTGTTTCTGAAGTAATTTGAATTTCCAGTGGAAATAGTGGAATTCTCTTTATTGTCTGGCTCCTAGATGGGTGCACACTGCTGTTTTCCAGAGCAGAAGGCATGTGTGCAAGATGTCTGACCAGAAGGAAGATGGCATTTGTGCTTAATAATAACCAACCCCACATATCTTCTATACAGACTAACTTCTGTGGGTTCCGTGGTGATGGACCAGGGCTGGGACCCTGCAGGGGTCAGATCCCCCCCCCTCCACCACCACAGGGAGGCAGGCAGGGTCCCAGGAAGGAGGAGCTAGGGAAGGGCCAGAAGGGCCATAACTGAAGGGGGGCAGTGAGGAGGGGGCAGCCTCAGTTTGGGAGAATAAAGCTTAAATCCCATAACCACTGTTGCTCTCTTAACGTTCTGTCTCTCACTGCAGTCTTTTATTATTGAACTGTCCACATGTCTTTTATTTTAAATGGCCTCAAATCTTTCCCGGAAATAGGTGGGTTAAAATCATCATGTAAAAGAAAATTAACTTGGAAAGGGTGGAAAGGAGGGAGTATGAGATGGTTTCTTCAGCGTGAGGAGGAAGGGGGGTTGCGTGGGGGCTGGGGGGGCACGGAGCCACTTCTACAGAAGAAGAAGCTTTGTTTTTGTAATGATGGCTGAACTTTATTAAGTAGAAATGAGAGCAGAGATGCGAGTGAGCATTTTCACCAGAACAGAGCAAAGATTTCTCACCCTGCAGTGTGGTTCTGGGCCCGACCACTTCTGAGGAAGTCTGTAACACTGTCAGGCAGGAGCGGGAACCCAGCGGCAAGAGCCAGCGCTGTCCCATCTCAGGGCTGGTGTGCACACCCACAGATGTAGGAGTATGACTGCATGTGACCCCACGACCTGCGGGCAATCTGAGCACTGTGTCACAGAGGAGGGATGGGGGGGACCAGGCGGGTCCCTCACCCCCAGAGTCAGCACTCTGGCCCACCCTCCTGGCCGTGCAGGGCACAGACAGAGCGCCCCGCTGCCTCTCCAACTTGGAAGCAGCCGGTCTATACCGCAGTCACTGTGGAGGACTGTCCCACAGACGCACTGATGAGTCCAGTACAAACCCACAGTATCTGTGTGGTGAATGTGTGCCGACACCTGTGAATTCCTCAGTGTGGGCGTGAACACTAGCAGATGGCAGCCAAGAGCAGGAGTCACACCGCCCCGGCCCCGCCTGAACCTGCTCAGCCCAAACTTACTGCATATGGCCTTCTGTTTGCCTCGTCCTTCATACATACTGATGTGTGTGCGTGTGCGTGCACCCCGAGACCGTGCAATCTTTTTACCTGCAAAAAACATTTGAAACAAGACCTAGATGAGTTAACTTCCAGCCTGGAGTGAAGGTGAACCTCGCAGCCGCGTGCAGGGGCAGCATCTTCACGCGCAGCGGCTGCAGGGCTCCGGCTCCTCCCCGGGGTGTAGATGGCTATCTTTGGGGCTTCAGTCTCTGACTCACTTCTCCTCGGCTGCCCTGCATGTTCCTCCATAGGCACTTTTGGGCACTATTTCTTACAAATGCTTTCCCAACCCTTCCTTTTAATTGCCTCTCTCCCCCGACAGAGCTCTCTCAGTTGGTACCATTACCACGGATCCCCCACCGTGGAGCCCTGGGTTTTGACTATTATCCACAAGTTTGATGTGCTGACTCCGTCAAAAGTCCAGAATTAGGAAAGCACTTCAGCACACCGCTCAGCCCCTCAGTGAAGTCTTCAGGTGCAAGGCCCACATCCTTTCCTGACAGCAGGCACCAAGCTGCTGTGCAGTGGGGCTCAAACTCTCTGGACCGGGGCGGGCTGTTGGGGGTGCGTCCTCGCTGGCACCTCGCTGCCTTTTGTCTCCCCTTCTTTTAGAGGCACTATAACAGCACAAACTAGGTTATTTTTATATATTTTTCTCTTTGATCGACTCCAGAATTTTGCAGAAGTAGTCACTATCTAAAGTAAGGCATGAGGATTTGGGGAATTTGGTTTAAATATTTTTCTTTCTTAAGACTGTTGAAGACATCTCTTTGTACATATACACAAGGGTTTAGGACACGAGCCTTAAGAATTTTGACCTGTAGGAGAGAATGATCTGGCATTTATCTATATATCTATCCATCCACAACACACACACACACACACACACACACACACACACACAGCAGAATGTTCTAGAAAGATTCAGATAGAGGAGGGAAAAAGAGACAGAAGGCATTTTGGAAGAGATAGGGCACTCCACAGAGCACACCCAGAAGTTCTCTTGGAAGCGGAGAGGATGAGTTGGAGGAAGAGGGACTTTTCCTTTGCCTGGAGGACACCAATATCGGTGTGTCAGGGACAGAGACAAGATCACATCCCATCCTCAGCTCCCAACATTCCACCTTTCAATGCCATCAGTATCCACAAAATGCCTGCCCTATATACATGCTCTTTTACTTTAGAAATTATAAATCAGGTTTTAAATTAAGATAAGAATCGCTTAGGTTGCAAGAGCAGTTTTCGCATTAGGGGCACCTGGGTGGCTCAGTTGGTTGGGCATCACCTCTTGATTTTGGCTCAGGTCAATCTCAGGGTCATGAGATTGAGCCCTGCATTGGGCTCTGCACTGGGCATGTAGATGGAGCCTGCTTAAGATTCTCCCCCCCACCCCGCCGTGTCCTTACCTCCGTCTCTCTCTCTCTAAAATAAATAAATGTATATATTTTTGAGAGCAGTTCCTGTGTTGACCTTGTGTGGAGCTATGTCCCTGACCCCCAGGGTTGCAGAGTCCAGGACACACGGGTGCATGTCCCTGGAGCTAAACCACAAGACCAGCTCTTCCAGGGCAGTACAGATAATCAGCAAGGGCTGTGAGGTTGGATGATGGAGAAATTACTTGGGTCCAGAAAGAGGCCATGGGAGGGGTGAATCTTCACCTAGAATCTGCACCATGGGCTGGAGGAAGAGGGAAGTGGGGCCCTTTGGACAAAGAAAGAGGTGATCAGAGAAGGAGGACCAAGGCCCCTTCACCACACGATTTGGGCACAGTATGTAAGAGAGAAACTCAGAAAGGTAAATTGAGGCATTAGGGGGTTGGGGGTCTGTCTTCCTTCCAGCCATTTGAACACTTGACACGGGATTAAGGTGGTAACACGAAAGGCTGAATTTTAGTTTAAATTTTGCCCTTGGCTAAAATTGGGATAACTTTAGGCAAATCTCTTTTAATATTTTGTTTTCACTGAGTGCCTATTATGACCACAGTACATTAAATGGACTTCTTTCTGACTTAAACTGGCCCTTCTTAGATGCTCAAAAGAAAATTCTTAAACTAGTCCTGGGTAAATTTTCTATGAGAATAAGACATTCTTGAAAATGGGTATATGACTGCTTTCAGACCCTCATAGATAACTTTGATGTTGGATCACCCCTTTACTAGCAGCGTGGGATAATTCAGTGGAAGAAGCGTTTATCCAGCATTAAAGAAAACACAATGCATTTTGCTTGGCTGACTTACACCCTTCCTTCAATGTCCAAATTTCTCTTAAATGTGCTCCTTGCAATAGCTGAGCTTCACAGGAAGGGAAACCAGCACACTTGTGGGGTAGGGACCGAAGGACTGGGGACACAGACTGACTTTGGCTTCCTCTGAGGTTGGAGGCGTGGAGGGACCCCCACCATGGGCTGGAGGGAGACATACAGAAAAAGTTTCTGGAAGGATGCCATAATATAAGGGCAAGAAGCAAGCCACACAGGGAGGGGGGAGCCAGAGACGTATCCGCCATGTATCTAGTCCTAGTGCATTTAGAAATAATTTACATTATGATCTCTGATGACAAAAGGAATATAAGCTCCTTGTAAGAAAATTCTAGAAAACAAACCTATGAGAAAAATAAAAATCACCTCTCATCTCATGATTAGAGGTACCAGCTTTTCATGAATGTTAACATTTCGTAGGTTTCTATGTGTCACCTTCTATTAGGTTTCTTTGTCATGGCATTAAAGTCCTGTGTAAATGTTAGTTTAAGAGTCTACAGAGTATTTTCTTCAGAACATTTACCATAGCTTTACCTATTTTCTAATTTTAAACCTCAGGGTTTTTTCAGTTTTCTTCAATTATAAATAATGCTATGATTCATATTTTTCTTCATATTTTTGTACTGTAGAGTAGAGTAGAATCTTGCAAGGAGAATGACAGGGAGATCCGATGCTCAGGAGAAGTCACTCAGGTCAATCTGTAAAGGTTGTGCGGACAATTCAACCCCTTAAGAATCTTCTGGAATGGCCTGAGTGAAGTTACTCATAGCCACAGCCTGGAACTCAGCCGCAGTCACCCCACCTTATCCTTGAAAAGCACTTGAGATGGGATTTAATTGGCTGAAGTTTAGCTACTTGGCTCCTAATAAGTAAGTGATCAATAAAATTAAGCAGCATTCACCTGTAGAAGTAAATTGAGATTTACAGTTTTCAACGATTCATCTCATCCTCACCCAACATAGAGCCCATGCCGTGTTACGGCTGATTTCTACCGAGGCACTGTGGATTCCTTCACACGAATAAATAATATGAATAATAATCAGTTACTGAAGCAAGCAAAAGGGGAAGTGGCTAGGAAGTGGCTGACACGGAGCGGGCACTGGATCGGCAGTGACTGATGGGAGAACCCACCCGGCACCGGGCACTACGATGTGCCCCAGCTAGGGCTCTTCTTCCTGTCCATGCTGCAAGGTCCTGCACAGGCATCTCGGGCTCCGATGCAGCAGACACAGCCCACCGGCTCCAGCCCCAGTGCCCACTCGTGTCAGCCTCGGGAAAGGTGACAGGGAGTCAGGCATCCATGTGCTGGAGGAGGTCCTCCTTCAGGTGGAAACTGTCATCTCCTTCCTGGCACCTGACGGTTTCTGCTCCTGTGGGATGTGCGTGTGTTTCCTGGAACCCGCTGAGTTAATTATCGTTGTCAGCTCTCTTCCTTGGTCTGCTTCAAGTCACATAAAAATAAACCGGTGCCCTCAGGTGGGTGAAGCTAGACTGCATACATGAGAAGCCAAGGACCCTGTCTGTGTTTCTGTGGCTGCTGTACCAAATTATCACAAACGTGGTGGTTAAAACCATGCAAATTTATTATCTTTCAGTTCTGTAGGTTGTACGTCCGAAACAAGTCTCCCTAGGGCTAATCTCACTGTCTGCGGGGCTGGTTCCTCTCAAAGGACCAGGGACAACCATTTCTTTGCCTTTCCAGCTTCTAGACACACCTGGGCTGCTGACCTCACGGAGCCGCTCCATCCTCATGGCCGGCAGTCCAGCCTCTCCTCCTCTCTCTGACTCTGCTGCCTCTGTCTTTCTCTTAGAAAGACCCTGTGATTACACTGGGCCCAGATGGGTAATCCAGAAAAATCCCCCATCTCAAGATTCTTAATTTAATCATATGCTAAGTAAGATGACAGTCTCAGGTTGGGGGATTAGGGTATGGACGTCTTTGAGGGGCTGTGATTCTGCCTTCCACAGGTCCTGTCCTCTCTGTAGACTCTGTGTCTTAAGGACATATTTTCATTTTCGTCACCTTAGAAGATGACATTAAGGTTCAAAGTTAAATTCTTATTACCTTTCTGTGCAAGCTTTTTCTGTGGATCTTGAGTCTACGTCTCCACTGAGTGTTTCAGGATTTTTATTTACTGGGTAATGTCTAAGTCTGTTTACATAAAGAAAGTGTTGGCATTTAATGGGCCCCCCATGAACTGATAAATTTATAGAATAAATGGGTATCAGAGTACTTCTTTCTGAGCTGTACCCTGATCCTTACAGACCTATAAGCATCCAGCCTTACGAGAACGAGTAGTTGCTGTTTTCATGTTTACTATGGTTCTAGATCTAAAATTGGTTTCTGCAATGTAGGTGGGAAACCTCCTGAAGACAACTGGAAATGTGGAAATCTGATTAAAATGTTGGTAGTTTGCTTGACAGTTTCTTCTTGGCATTACTATAATCATCATAACGCTGAAACCTTTAGCACTGTCTTCCAGACACTGAGTTAAGAATTTCCACCTATTACTTTATACAAGATTCACAAAGTCTTGCGACGTGAGAACCGGGCGGAGAGGAGAAGGGCACTACAGCGCCCAGAGCTGGCAGCGCTCTGTGCACCCTGGGGAGGGACTCGGGTGAGGTCAGTCTGCCCAGTGATACTTTGTTCCTGGCTCACACGTAGCCAAGCCTCAAAGCCTCATCAAGGTTCCTGCTTCTGAAGGAAGGACCCCAGCAGTTGGCGCCGTCACAGCACTCTGGGTGGGTGGTGACGGTCAGCTGGGCTGGGGGAGCAGGTACAGGGCTCGGGTGGCCGGGTTCTTCCCCACAACCCAACAGAGGCTAGGGAGCGTGCACAGCGGGTGGCCTCCCGGGTCGTGCACTGCTCACCTTCCACTGTGGTCCCCACCTCTGCTCCAGTCCCTTCCTCTGTTCCTTGAGGTTCTGTCCATTGTGCCTACATTTTAAAAATCACTTTGGGTGCAACAGTTTGCCTTGCTGGCAGCATTCCTATCCCGTCCCAAACTGTAACGCAGGGGCCATGCTTGGTCACATGTCTGATAGCTTAGGTGGCATGTGGCCCACACCTCACCAGTTCTCATTGGATGCACTTGGTGGCTCAGAATGTGTAATGGGATACAGTATTGTGCACAGAGGCTAACGGCCGACTAGTTTTTCCTGCACATCTTTATCCAACCAGCAACCTCAAAATAATGATGTGGGCATCTCACCTCTCCTAGATGATCCCCTTGGTTAGAGATCAGAGCAAGCAGGCCATAGGTCATAGGTCATAGGGCAGCGCTCGCTCAGCCAACATCCAGGAGCACCAATTCTTACCAAAGACCATTTCTTATGCAGCCACTCTGTATTTCTGTCATATTTTTCCACTCTGCCAAACCTTCCCCCTGGGTTGACGCTGCTGCTGGGGTCTGCAGTGTGAGTGGCAGGAAGAGCTCCTCACACCTGTCGTGGTTGTGCGTACCTTGGGTTGTGCACGCTGCCCTTCTCCCAAGGGCCTCCAGCCTCATTACAAATAGCTGAGTCTCAAGACACTCGACCTTGAGATTCGGCTTCCTCGTCTGGAGTCTGGGCAAGTGAGCTGTCCTGCCCTCTGTACAGAATGTCATACGAATATAGTGTGATGATGGAAGAAGAGCATTGATACCCCAGCAAGTATTGTGGAAGGTGGGTCACTATCCTGTTTTGCTGATGAGGGCATTCTTTACTCCTTCTTAGATGTCTGTGAACCAAGAGTTTTTCAAACGTTTCCTGTTTAATTTTGCAAATGGAAACAAACAAAAACCGGAAGGACACCAGTGGGTCTTTGGGAACATCTCCTCTCCCCAGCAAAGATGACAGCACACCGGGGCGGCATTTTCCAAGACTTTCCGTAGAAGTATCTGTATGTAGTTTGATAAGTAAACATCTTTGGATAAGCATGAATATTTTTCTATGGACCAAACACACATCGTCATAAATAGAAACATATTTGAAATTATAATCCCTAAGATTCTGTGAGTATTTTATTATGGAGACTGTATTTAATTGCTTTTGGGGTGTCTCTAAAATTTAGTCATTCAAAGAATGGAGTCTGTCAGTATAGCGATCGTGCATGTAGCTCTGCTGAAGCAGCTGCTGACAAGGGTTGCCAATTAGGGTGAGCATGTTTCTGTGATGTGGGCATTTTTCACTAGAACCTAATTTGAGAGTCATAGTTGTTTGATATACTGAAATGTGTAGTGTAGCGTTCAGATGCCAAAGTGACTTCACTGTGTCGCTGGCAGCTCCCGCTAGAATCCAGAAAGCCTGACTTCATTCCACTTAGTCCCATTACAAAGACCAGAGAATAGTTAATCAGACAAGAAAGGTGTGCGTTGGGTTCCGACATATTCTACCTCACAAAGCTGATGTGTTCCTGGGAATGAAAACAAGCTTGAACGCTCTCATGGCAAGCCAGCTACTCTCCTGCACTGGCCCTGGGTTAGTTTGAAATTAGGCGTCTCAAATACCAGCTCAGATGTATATTCTCATCCAGGTGTGTGTAACTGGTTACCAAGGAAGCTTGTGAGTTTCCACGCTTGCCTACAGCTAGCTTTAACAACAGCTACGGTCTGCCTTAGTGTCTCTGTCTCTGTCTCTCTTTGGGGGTGCTAAGCTCAGCTGTCCCAATTAAGAAATAAGCCACATGAGACTATGGTCTGATTTAAGCAAATTTCAAAAAGACAAGTTTGCATTATTTATTTTACAAAAGAATTGTTCTATTTGCAAAAGAATTCACCAAGAATGTCTTAGAATAGTAAAGTCTTCAGGGCTTTGAAAATAGGATTAGCCTACAGGAAGCCTGACTGCAACACTCTTGTTCAAGAAACTGTGATAAAGGGTGTTCTTACCAAACACAATTCCAGTTCCTGGACCTCAACCTCTGTCTTCTCCCTTTTACTTCCGAGTTGACAGGCAGACTCCCTCTTTGTGCCTCTGCTGGGGTGCGATCCTTGCTCCCTCTACCTCTGGGCCCTCCCTGGCTTCCTCCTGCCGTTTTGGTACACTTCTCAGTGGGCAGAAACATATGTGGTTTTCCCTGGTCTGTAGGCACCTTCCCCAAGCACTGTCTTCTCTGAGGAACTGACCTCTTCTCTCCACCCCAGCCCCACCCGCCGCTGCTGAAACACTGGCCTGTGCTTCAGTTCCTCAGAACATGCTGCCATGAACCTCTCCGAGCACACAGTACTTCCCTTACTGTTGGGCTCATGTCCACCCCGTAGATGAACTCTCTGAGGCCCGATGTCCTCTGACGCAGGCCCTTCTCCGGCACACCCAACTTTTGTGGCCTGTGTGTAGGGTCTCTCGGGAACAGGGTCCTCTTGCTTCCTCCCTGCAGTGCCCACAGCATCCGCCGGGGTGCCAAGTGCTTGGAGGATGGAAGCCACATAGGGAGCACGTGAATGCATCGTCCCTGCAACACAGCCTGTCAAGTGCCTACTGTGTGCCAGCCACTGTTCTAGACAATGTCTTCGTAAAACCAAATTCTAAGAAAGTAGGAGACACAGGAGGAAAAGACTTAGAATAGGACATTTTCTTCTGGCTACGGTGTCCAGTTTTTTCTATCAGTGCAGTGAAAATGTGTAGTTTGTCTTGGGTCGGGGTGGGCAGGCTCTTGGAAGGGTATTAACTTTTACTTGGTTACATTGATAGCAATATTAATGACCCTGGGCCACTTAATATGTTAGTTTTGCTTATCTGTCCCTTTCATAGATGTTTACTGGTCTCTACTCCCTGTCAGGCCTTGAGTGAGGCAGGGCTTTACGGAAACAAAAAAGGAGGATCCGTTCTCTGCACTTACGTGATTGTTTGTAGGAGAGCTTGGCCCACTTTTGCTTTCCTAATAATTAATTCTGATTTTCCAGTTACTTAAGTGGTGAGAGCTTACTGAATTTTTTTATACTATACTTCCTGCTCTCTTTCTTTCAATCAAGGCATAGTGGGCATTCCATTAATGCAGTGAGGGATATATTTAAATTTGTACACAAAAATACATTGAAACTTGTTCCTGGCCTCATAGAAGAGTGTGTGAGCAGCACTCAGTGGTGGAAGGGCCCCAATGCCAGCCGCGGGTGGGCACAGGTAGAGGGCAAGTCACAGTCTGCACCATGGGGCTCCAAGACCCTGCCTCTTTCTCCGGCTTTTCTCATCATCCATATGTTACTCAAAGAGATGTATTCTACAAGAAGTCAAAATGTATTTAAAAGTCCCTTTCAAGATCACATTTCCCATCTGTTGGATACAGCAGGATAGAACAACGGGTAAGTTCAAATGAGGTTTGCTGAGAAATGTGCCCTCAGGGCACCTAGGTGTGTCCACTGATGTGCAAAATTTAGGAAACCAAAAAATGTCTTGGCAGCATTCCAGCCACACACATTAAGAAGAAGTAAAAACCGTCACACATTGCATTTACCATATTTCTTTGTCTTTCTTTCCCTACCCCCCTCCCCATCTCCCGGGACATGGGGACATGCATAGTGGTGATGACCAGAGAGCTTACAAGCTGAACCCTAACAGCAGGGGGCAAATCTATGAATGGAAAATTAGGATGTCATTCTGGTCCTGGTTCTTGACAGCATAACTTTTGACCTAAAGGTCTCAGTTGTTGAAATAGGAAAGCTTTCTCCAACTCCCTGACAAGGTAGGAAAAGAAACATGCTCTCAAGCAGGGCTGCAGAGACCCGCCCTGCAGCTGTGATGCCCTCTGTATGGAGAAAAGCCACAATAAGCACGGGCGAAACTATTCTATCCAAGGGTACCAAAGCTCACTTTCAAATAATGTAATTCCAGATTATGTGGAAGAAAAGGCACACCCATTTTTTTCTTGTTTTGGTTGGAGACTTACACAAGGAGTTGGATACATTTATTTTTATTGCTACGAAAACAATATATTTAATTATGTAAGATTACAAAGCAATAATAAGTAAAGGGTAAAAAGAGAAATCACCCCAAATCTCTCCATCTGGAAACAACCGCTTTGCCCTTTGGGAATTTATCCCATCTTCCCTATGTGCATGTATACTTAGAAAAATAAGTCTGCGTATCACAACCAATTTTTAGAGCAAGGAATAAAACATTTTACTCAAGAAATACAACAGGAGCTAAATTTACATTGTATTTAATAAAGTGGTCAGGTAATGGGGTGAGAGATAAGGAAGAATGCAGAGAAAGTGGAGAAAAGATAGAGGAAGGAATGACAAAAAAGTAAAACTCAGACGCAAAGACACTAAGTGCCAGGGCCCTCGCTCGGGGAGGGGAGAGTAGGAACCCTGCATGGGCAGTCTCCACTCTGTTGGGAGAAAGTCTCCTCTCAGTTCCATCGGCTGATTACCCAGCTGCCTCTCTCAGTGATGCTCTTGTTGCTGTTCGTTTTTAGTGGCTTGGCTGCAGACTGGGCAGCCCAACCAGCTCCTTGGAGAAAAGGGGAAATGTTCTCTGGGCCATGACAGCAGTGAGCAGAGCAGAGTTAGGAGCCAGCTAAAGACTGAGTCACGAGCTGACATTCACAGCTGGCCACGTGGAGCATATCTGTGGCGTAGCCCTTGGAAGGGCACTGCCTACCCTCACTTCAAAGAGTGTTTCCCTTTCAAACTAACAGACACCTCATCTGTGAGAGGTCACAAACACGTGATAGGTCTCTATTATGTTTATCTTTATTTGAATTTTGTTGCATTAACTTCTCTGTGTAAAATTGAAATTATGGTACCCACCATCAATGTATGTTGCAAAGCAGTGGAGAATATAAAGGAAAGATTATTCGTCTATAAGAATGTTCGCAAGGCAAGTCACGGTGGCCTCGTTCTTGGTGCTATTGGAGAGACTCTTGCCTTCTCATTATCCGCGTCTATGTCTGTGCGTGCCTGGATTCAACATGGGTACATCGTGTGTCCTGTGTCCCCAATGCTGGCGTGTGAGTGCTGTGTGGAGGAGCTGTGGTGTTGGCTCTAAGCTAGACATATTAGCATGTTCGTGTCCTGCTCTTGAAGTAACATTGCTTTTTTAATGCACTGTTAGGTAAAAGAACATTTAAGTAGGAACTACTGTTACCATCATTTTTTGAGATTCAAGAACAGACTCGTTGTGGCTAGCACGCTTGGTCAAGTCCACAGGGGAAGTATGTGGAACGCTGGTCTCCAGATTGCCCCTCCTACTCTTGGGCAGGGTCTTTACAGTGCCCACACCCACCCTGTCCCCTGTTATTCCAAACCACAGAAGACCAAGGTAAAGGTCTGCTCTGGCTACCAAGAGATTGGGATGCATGTGGCTCTAGGCACTCCTAAGGAAAACACTCAGAGAAAGGCCCGGCGGAGCTGACTTTGCCTTACCTGGTCAATATGCAGCCAGGTGTACTGTACTTGCCACAGATACATTTGCTCTAGGCTTTTGATCAGGATCCAGCCTCCAAGGGCACGTTCCATGGTGCTTTGACTCAGTGCTTGCAAAGCCAGAGCCTTTGGGCACATATCAGCTTCTTTCTTAGGTTACAGTTCTGCTTGAGGATGCTCAGGCCCTAGGTTCCCCCTGAATGAGACAGGGAAATCCCCCAACAAGTAAAAAATGACTACCCCCTCATGTAGAATCCAGCACACTGACTTTAAACAGTTGGTAAACAGTCGTCCTCAGATGCTTTCAGCAGAGGAAAACCGTCTTCAAGCACATATTTCCCAAAGCCTTATGTGTGTTCCAGATAATTCTGGAATTATACCTGGTCACATCCCTGCAGGTTAACCAGACTGCATCCTCCTTCCTGGCTATGGCAGTGGAATTATTGGTGTGGGCTGACACTGCACTTTGTAGGTCAGAGGGTGGAAGCCCAGAGGAAAGAGCGCATGGCCCCGGGCCGCTGAGCTCGTGAGTTCTCAGGCAAGGGCCGCCTTCGTCAACAGCAGATCATGGCCTCAATTTAAACTTTGTTTCATTAAGTGCTGCAAATCAGATTTTCCCCTGTGTTTCATAGTCCTGAAAAAATCCCAGGGTGGCATATTCTAAAGAATAATCTAACTACAACCTCATAAAACATGTATCTCCTTTCAACAGGCAGTGATCTTGTCTTGTCTTTATGGAGGAATTAAAACACAGCTCTTTATTGAAGGACCTTAAACATGAAAATAAAAGTCTGTAGGTGTTTGCCTCCACACCCCGGTCTTTAAACACCCCGACTTTGTCTGAACTTCCTGTCGCTAGTCGAGTGCAGTGACCAGTCAGAAGCTTGTCTGAACTGTGGTGTTCCCCAGGACACCCCAACTGCTCCAGTGGAGCAGAAGCTAGCCTCAAGGGGCATCTGGGGGGCTCAGTTGGTGAAGCATCTGCCTTCGGCTCAGGTCCTGATCCCAGGGTCCTGGGATCGAGTCCCATGTCCGGCCCCTTGCTCTGCAGGGACTCTGCTTCTCCCTCTGCCTCTCCCTGCTTGTGCGCTCTCTCTCTCTCTCTGACAAATAAATACATAAAATCTTAAAAAGAAAGAAAGAAGGAAAAGCAAGTTCCAAAAGTCATCTCTGTCCTCACAGACTCCCACCTGTGAGATTTTGAGAAACGGCTTCAGCTCCCAGCCTCCCTCTTTGGAGGAAGGACTTCACCCATCTGGTGCTGGGTGGGGGGCTGGCGTGTGGGGAGTCATCTGCACTTAACGCTGCACCTCACAGGCCTTTGCAGCCTCCTGAAGGGAGGCCCGTTCTCCTGACCTTCTGTGGGCATTTAGAATAAGGGGTCATGACAGGAAGGTTATTATATGGTGGCAGTTAGGAAAGAAAGCCGTGTTTGAGACTTAAGATGGCAGAACCGAATTCCTGGCTTTGCCAGTCTCTATCCAGGCTGCCAAAACTGTGATGTGAGGAAAGTTTTAGTTTTCAAAAACGAGATAAAACTGACATGTAACACTGTGGAAGTTTACCGTGTGCAACGTGTTGATTTGATGCATTCACGTATTGCAGTGGGATGGCCATTTAGTTAGCTAGCATCTCTTTATCACACCACATAGTTATTATTTCTTTTTGTGGGGAGAACATTGCAGTTCTAGTCTCTTACAAGCTTTGAGCTTGGTACTACTGTTGTGAAGGGTGGGCCTGTGTGTGGTGTGCTGGTGTCAGATTGGCTCAGGGTGAGGGAGCCATTTGGCACAAGTGCACCCGCACGACGGGTTCTAGGCAGGCCCCCACGTGCTGTGCCAACAACCCCGTTAGCAGTTCGTCTTGACTATTGCAAAGCTTCAGCTCGAGTTGAGGGGCGCATGGGAATGAGGTCAGGCTGGGAGGAAAGGGGCAGGAAGGGGTCTTGGCAGGGCAGAGGAGGAGGGAAGAAGCATCCGAAGAAGAAGATGGGGGATGATAATATTCAAATACTTCCTTCCAAAACATCGGCCATTTAAAGAAAGGAAAGCCACTGAGTCTTTGGCAGTTTTCAGACAGATCAAGCCTCAGGGCAGCTCTGAGCCGGCAGCTGGGGAGGAGTAGGCTCAACTGTGACTTGTGAATTCCCAGCTCCTGGAGGGTGGGAGGGAGGTCCAGGGCGCAGCTCCGTGTGCCTCCCATCTCCACGGGCGGCGCAGAGCCAGAGGTCCTTGGTCTGGATGCACCTGCTACTCCGCGTGCACCTGCTCCTCCACGTGCTGGCGGCAGGTCCACTCACAGGTGCGCTCGCCTGGCACGGTGGGAATACCCTGCTTCAACTAAGGTGAAGAGTAAATGCGGGGCAAGCGGTGGTGCATGTAAAAAGTATGGAAGTAAGTTCAACAATGCCAGTTCACAGTCATCCTGGAAATAGACCAGTTATCTGAGGCTTTGGCTCGGCACAGATTTGGGGTGGAGCTATGCTGAGTGACTGGCTCACTGGCCAATGACGATGCAGCAGGACTGAAAGCAATCACGCATGCGCCCTAACGGGCCAGCAGGGTCAAGGGTGCAGCATGCACCCAAATGCTGGCCAGGTGGCAGTGGCGGTGAGACAGGCTGGGGAGTTGACAGTGCCGGGGACAACAGTGACATCAACCAGCTAAGTAATAGGCCTCTAAGGGGCACCACAGCTGCCGCAAGGATGCCAGGCTGGAAGGAAAAAGAGACCATGGTTGTGACAGGTGCTTTGGTGAGCAGACAGAACCCAGAGGAAGAGGCCGACAGAGAGGCCACCAGAGGCCGCAGCTCTGGAGCGTGACAACCACACCAGAGCCTTGGGCAGCACAAACAAAGGGGCCAGAGATTGGGAGCGGAGAGATGTACGAAGACAAGAGGATGGAAGGGAGTGCAAGGAGGCTCGAACATCCCGTTCCTCTCCATGCCCAAACAAAACAGCCTGCTTTTGGAAACAGTCCGGATTTCTTCGCTTGAGTCCTCCAGGCTCCCCGCTCACTCATTGGAAGGGGTGTAACTTCACATTCCCTCGGTGAGATGGCAAGCCTGGAAGAAACTCCACACTTCAAGCCAGGACATTCTTCAACCCTTCTGAAGTCGTTGCTGGACTCCTAAGTGAAGTAGGCCCTCAAGGGTGTCACCAGCTTGAGCAACACAAGCCCCGAGCTAAGTAGGCTTTCTCCTGACGTCTCATCCTTGCACCTCAAGCATTAATAACAGCAAACATGTTTATTGTGTATCCAAAAACAAACGCTGAAGCTTTTTAAAATCTGCCCCATTGTAACTGTGTTGTTTGAGCACCAGCAAACAGCAGAGAGCACGACCGGGGCCCTTCCTTGTTTGTGATCTTCAGGGCAGGAAAGACAAGACAAGTATGAAATTATAAGCTCATCCAATGCTATTATTCTTAATTGAAATGATCTGGAAAACAGCAGTGTGTGTGAATTGTGTTCTCATTCCTTACTCTGCTTAATTCTAATCCATAATGAGTAGAAGGATGTGCACACATTAAAGAGACAAATATACCCTTGCATTTCACAAATCAAGCTTCTTGACCTGATAAGTATAAGCAAGTTGCCATTTAAAATGTACGGAATAGGTTTTCTTGGTAGATTGAGTTCACATTTTATTGTGCACAACGGCATGAACTTACCCTGGAGTTACAAGCCTGGCTGGAAGGCTGGTCCCTCTGTGTGTCTGCTCCCATCCCTGCCTCTTGAGAGGAAAAAATTCCCCATAACAAAAAATATTTCTGAGCAGTGGAAGGTACTCCTATTTTTCTATTATTTAGTTCAATAAAATGCCAAATCATTGATATACCAAAATAATGTAAGCATCTGGACACTTCTCTGTAGTCTGCTATGGATTTATTTTTGTTCAACAATGCAGCTACTAATACCGATTTCTAAGTACCCAAAGCGGTTGTTCCATCTTGTGAGCGCATGTTCTGTCTGACTATGGGTCTGATGTTGTTTAGTTCTGCTTGCTCTGAAAATCTCTTCGCGAGGCAAATGGGAGCCCTTGCTTTGCGGCGTTCATGGTAGTATGTGAGCCAAAGGTTTCCCCTTCTTCCTCCCTTCTTCCATGCAATGAATACAGCAGCAGTCTCAGGCACCACTGGAAACCAGCCCGAGGCCAGTCTGCACCAGGTGTGGGGACACCGCTAGGAGGTGAGGAAGCAGCCTCAGAGGTGGGGGGAAGGTCCACAGCGGCAGCACCACGTGACGACACATCAGGTAGTAGTAGCTCTGCACTCGGAGGTCTCAGGGGTCTCACGCAGTCCTCCCAGCCCCCGGGACATGATTCCTGCAGGGCAGTTGTGCTGTATGGGAGCCTGGTTGTTGGAGGTTGGCTTCCTCCTGGGACCCCCGCTTGTTTTTGCCTTGTTGGAAGTCAGTGGTGGACAGGGTCAGTGCTCTTAGGCTCAGCATGACTCCTACCCAGGTGGGTTTCACCTCTTAAGTGACTCAGGGAAAATGTGCACCCTTCCACATTAATGTCAGATTGCCTGTGCTATTCTTTCTTAACAGTCATTTCAATTCAATAAACAAATACAAAAATAAGGTACTCTAGTGGGGAGGAAAAAGCACTGAACAAGGAGGTGGAAATCAAGTGTAATCCCGATCTTGTACCTAGCGCGTCGTACGACCTTGAGAAAGCTCCGCTCTGTAAGATAGAGCTTCTCCAGGATTTCTCAGACATGAAATATGAGAGCTTTATAAAAATTATTATTCACTCATTTATTCAAAAAATACATATTGAATAACTACTTTCAGGGGGGAGTGAGTGCTGAACGTGCATCAGGCACTAAGTCAAAGGCCTTATAAACAGCATCCCACCCAGTCAGCCCAGTGTCTCTGCCAGCTAGATTCTCTTCTGGCGTCCTGTCTCACGGAGGCACTCTGATGGGTCAGGGGCATAGAAATGCAGTTTGGGTGGAAATGCTGGTGCAGGGGCAGCACAGAGAGGGAAACGGAGAAGAGGAGGGATAGGACCTTCAGGAAGCTAAAAACCTGTCTGTGTGCCGTCTTCCTGGGGATAAGTGTAAGATGAACCTTTGCTTTAACCGTAGAATGAGAATATCCTCTCTCGTTACGTGGATCTGGGGCACCCATCAGCAGGTGCTCCCAGGTCAGACAGAACTTGTGCGTACCTCTGAAAAGAACCCCAGAGCCAGTCACTTATTCTTATTGCTTTTAAGATCAAACAAAACCAGAACCAAAACCAAACCAACCAAACAAATAAACAAACAAAAGACGAAATGTGAGATTGGGAGAATGTGGAGGAGGTAAATAGAAATCTAGTCGTGTGAGTCCTCAACTCCGTCGTCACTGGTTTCGTTTTTGTATTCACTGTTTTCCCCAGCACGCCTTGAACATCTTGTGTAATGCCTCGGTCAGCCTGTAAGTGGTAGAGACGGAGATAGACAGATCATAGATAGATGACCGATAGATAGAAACAGAGAAACAGTTGAGAGCTAGAGAGAGGAGAGATAGAAACAGAGAGATGATAAAGAGTTCCAGAATAAGAGAGAGACAGAGCGCCAGACAGATGCGTAGATGACAGACAGACACGTGACAATGGGTGGGTGAGTGCCCAGAGGACAAAGCCTCCCTCTCCCTGTGGTGGGACATGGCTCCCTCCTGCTCGCACTTTAGCAGTTACCAGATTCCTCCCAGGCTGACTCATCAGTCTGTGAACCGCTGAAGTCAGGGAATGGAAGCTGTGCCCCTAGCTGAGAAGGGGTGGAGACCCTCCCTTCGTGTCTGGATGTGCTTGAGGAGCGCCTCTGCTAAGCTTTGCTACCCACTGGCCTCTGGTGAGACTGGATTTTCCCCAGAGACCAGTGGCTGGGCCTGACCTGCATGAAAAGGCCTTCAGGAAGTAGCTCTGCTTGAGACCCAGCTCTCATCTGGCCTGGGCATCTGATTTCCCAGCAGGAGAATGCATAGCCCCAGAGCTCTGCAGAGGTATTTATGCAGGTGCTTTCCTCTGCCCCTGAGCTCATAACAATATGCAAATAGCTGAGGATCAAAGGTAAGTCAGAGAAAAATGGCTTCAAGTAGAATCCTTGAACGCAGCAAGCAGCTTCGCTCCATGACAGAGCCACAGGCAACATCAGGGCTGTCAGCTTCGCTGCCTGTGGAGTCCACGTGGCCCCAGCTGCTGCTGGGGCAGGTTCCCAGCTCAGCATCTGGGTCGGAGCTGCCTTCCACTGTCACATGTCACCTCGAGGGCATGCGGCTGGCTGGTGGAGATGGATGGGGTGCAGGGAGACTTTCAGTGTCGGCTGCACAACACCATCAGCGAGACCCACACACGGTCCCGTCACAGGAGCCAGTGCTGCACACGCACTGGAGACACACGGTTCTGAAGCCAGCCGGCCAGGGATGTCACAGGGAAAGGAAACACGTACTGTTCAGTGTACACCCCAATGAATTATGTGCAGACATCAGAGCTTGAAGTTAAATCCCTGCCAGGTGAAAGAAGCGTCTTCCAAGCAGTAAGAAACAGGAAAATCACACTGCCGAGTTGGGTCCATTTAGCACTCAGGTTGTTTTTCCCTTTATCACAGACTTAACTCAAGCAGCTGATTTTCCTTATCATTTCTATAAATATGGTGTTCAATTATAAAACAAAGTCAATCCCTGATTTTTCATGTTGAGAAATCACTATTCACCATATAAAAGGGTTGTCGGATGAATCATACGGCTCCATCTACTGACAGGTCACTGCAGCATTGGAGATGTAATTCAAACTAGGAGAAAAGAGGAGTTATTTTTAAGTCAAAGCTATGCCAGGCAAATGAAGAGTTAAAAGTGAAAATAAAGGGACTGCCAGGTACAATGCCCGCGTCACAATGGCAAGGACTCTAAAACAAATTGCTCTTCTCCAAAGGAATTTGTAAGTCTTCAATTTGTAAACCTGGTTTTCCTGTTTTCGCTGAGGTAAGTCTCACATTGCTGACAAGGCTCTGAAAGCAGGTAAACCTGACTCCTCCCCTCACCCAGCAACCTGGGTACCGGAGCCCCCAGGGCAGCTGCAAATGGGATGTGGGAGGCCCTGAGTGGGGCTGCTTGAAGATTTACAGGGATATAAGTGACATTCTTGATACAGTGCCTTGCCTGCAGGGTTTGCGTTCATCGTGCGGATGCTTCTCACATTGTCACCCATGGGCCACAGACAGTTTCCACATCGAAGCCACTTGTTCCTGTCTGTGGGAGTGCGAGTTGGCCCAAACTTTCCAGTGACAATTTTGGTAAGGTCAACCAAATGTTAAATGCAAATGCTCTTTGTCCTGGTAGTTCCACCGACAGATACATATCCTACACATCGCGTGCAAGGATATACAGCTAAGAATGTTTGCCGTGCTGCACACCTCACAGGAAAACCACGGAAAACACCGCAGGGGTCACATATCGGGAGAAGGGTACAAGGCATTTTTAAAAAGGACAAATCACATAAAGAAATGCTAACCAAGGTGATATGTACAAAGAACTCACTTCAAACCCATTGAGTCCTGTGAGACTGTTTGTATAAAAGTCATATTCAATACATATCTTTACTTAGGAATGGAACTCTGTTATAGACCCATCTATATGTGTATTTGTGTATTTATATGGGTATCTGCAGGTATTTCGTACAGGCACAGAATATACCAGTTGAGTCCCCATCAAGCTGTTTACTGCAGGGGTTTACATATCATTTCAAACCTGTCTCTACTGCTTACAACTCTTGTTCTGAGCTTGCAGACGTCCCGTAATTTTAAAAAACATATAGTGAAAATGCTCAAGACCCAGCACAACTCTCTTGTATCCATTGGGTGAATACTCAATCCTTACGTGCTATTTTAAAAGAAGCCACTAGTGGGGCGCCTGGTTGGCTCAGTCAGTTAAGCGTCTGCCTTTGGCTCAGGTCATGATTCTGGGGTCCTGGGATCCCACATCAGACTTCTTGCTCAGCAGGGAGCCGGCTTCTCCCTCTGCCCTTGCTTGTGCACTCACTCCCTCTCTCTCTCTCTCCAACAAATAAATAAATAAAATCTTTAAAAAAATAACAGAAACCACTAAAACAACACTAGTTTCATGGATTTTGAGGTATTGGGGGAAGATCCTATGACATCTTTATAACTCATCCCCACAGTATTAAGAGTGAAAACTTCTTTTGTGTCAAAGTAAATTATATAAACGGGAGCTCTTTTAATATTTTCTAGGGAGAATGTGTTTCTAGGCTGTAATGTATATCAGTTTAAAAAGATTAAAAAATTTTTTTTAAATCAAGAAGCGTTTACATAAAGATAAATACCTTATCTGTGAAATAAAAAGGTTTAGCAAAATAAATACATACATAATGCATACTTCTAAGCTCCCTTTCAGTTCTAAAATTCTCTCCACTGTGATATGGGCAAGAAATCTTGTTCTAATGAGTAATTTAATTAAAAAATGGGTATCATTTAGACAGGACACCCATTCACTGGATGATACTGTTTATTTTCTATTTGACAGTGTTTAAAATCTAACTCAGTGGTGATTTAACTGTGCCCTTAGTGAAATCATTATGATAAGCCCATTGCACACATTTTGTACAAAACTTGTACTCCTAAGCTAATTATGAGGATAAAATAATTAGATATCAAGTCTGATATGGATTACATTAGAGACCTGCACCTACCTCACCCTACCTTTGATATTTACTGATGAGCACATTGTCTCTAATCCGTGCTGGGGGATGTACCAGGTGTGGGTATCAGCAAATTTGTGTTCAGTTCTGGGCATTTGCAAGTTGTGACAACTTGTGTGACACTGGGCAATATAATTAATGTGTCTAGTGCCTGTTTTTCAGCTACAAGATGGAGTTAGTAGGATGCCTTTCAGAATATCTGAAGGATTAAATGAGCAAATATGTGAATCAGCACAATGTCTGAGCGATGGTGGGTAGTCAACAAATGTTAATTCCTTTTCCAGTGTTTTCTCCTGAATGGTGTAAATTAGTCCAAGTATTAAAGTTATTTTTATAATCTAGTGAAAATCTCCTTTTAGAAAGTATATGTTGCCTGAACCTCAACTTCATAGGCAACATCATGTTTTGAGATGATTTCAACTAGCTTTAAATCAACAGTGACACTCAATGTATTTGAAAGCCTATTCCCAAAGAGAAAGTGTCGTCTTTTTCCTAGCTCAAATAAACAAGGGATAGCAGGTTGGGAGCTCCTATAGCAGACAATGCTGGCTGGCTTTCCAAATGAGTATGTGCCCTGGGGCCTATGTGGTGCACCTCTGGGGGGACTGAGGATGAGATGAGGCCCTACGTAGGCACCTACTGCAACCCCCAGCTTGTGGGGCACCATTCTGTTAGCCCCATCCTCCCAGCCTGGCAGCTGGTACAGGAGGCATAAATGGGTGGGAACTCTGAGCAGTCCCATGAGAACATGTGAAGTGTGAGATGCTGGGCAGATATCTAATTGGAGATGTCAAACTGTTGGTCTGAAATAAGTGTCAGTCTAGAATTATGCTTCCAGGAGTCCTTGGTGTGGAGATAGTGTTTAATGCCATGCACCCAGATGAGATTGGCCAATGAAGACGTACAGAAGAGCAGAGGGTTGCATGTTGAGATCGAGGCAGAGAGGAAGACCCAGCACAAAGCCTGGGGAAGAACATCGCTTTGGGCGAGAGGACAGCCAGAAGAGGGGTGCCCACTAATTGAGAGAGGAAAGTATTTCAGGGAAGGATGAATGGCCCGCTGAGTCAGACACTGAGGTGGGTGAAACAAGGTGAGGACGGAGGGCTGCCCATCTCTTAGGAAAATTCTGAGACAAAGCAGGTTCTAAGTAATAGACTCAGGTATACCCGCCACCCCAGTAAACACGGGAAGATGGGAGGTTACAGATGACGTCCCTTAGTGCAGGACCTGGAAGCTCACCTTCACCGGGAGAGATGTCAGGGAGGCCATTCCAGAAAGGACCAAATTACACAAAGACGGAGATGGTGGGAGAGGAGGAGGCATGCCCAGTGAAGCTCCGGGCTGGACCCAGGCATGTCGGGTGTGGAACAGGCCAGGCACCTGGACACTAGGCAGAGGTCACACTGAGGAAGGCTTGAGGGGCCACCACACAGCCATACTCAGCCCTGTTGGCTAGAAAGGTCACAGGTGGAATGACCCCGGGCTGTGGAATGCAGCGTCGCTCAGCTAGTTTTCCTAAGATCCCATCACCCTCTCCATTTTCTGTGAGAAAGGGTGGTATGGAACAAGATGATCATTTTAACAGTATCTCTGGCTGAATTATGGAACATGAACTGTGATCGTCACGTTGAAGTCAGGGAGACCAGTTTCCAGGCTCTCAGGTACTCCCCACCCCCTGGAAGGTGATGACGTAGGAACCAGGGCAGCCGGCGGGGTTAGCCCAGAGAACCAGGGAGAGCAGCTCAGGGGGCACTTTGCAGTCAGGGAGGTGGAGGTATTGCCTATGGAGCTTTCAAAATGTGGAGCCTCCCCCTGCGCGCCCCTATCTGTGACTCAGACACGCACAGTGAGGGTGGTGGGGGATTACAAGCCCTTCCCAGGCTGACAGCCGCCTCTTTCACAGATGACTACAGAGAATGTGTCCTTGATTGGTCCAGGGGGTGGGGGAGGGCGAAGGCAGAAACAGATTTGTACCTGCTGGGGGCTGAGTTGGCTCAGGAGCTAGACAGCCACTCTGCTTCAGGTGAGGAGGCTGAGAAAAACTCTTTTAGCTTCATCAGAAAAAGGCATCATCTGTAAGTGTGGATACCTGACACAGGACCAGCCACGTAGTTTGCAGGGCCCAGTGCAAAATGGAAATGCAGGGCCTCTTATGCAAACATTACTAAGAATTCCAGGATGGCCACAGCAGAACCTTCAACCGGGTGTGGGGCCCTTCTGAGCACAGGCTTCATGGGAACACTTGGGTTGTGCGCCCACGAGGCCAGACACCTTTCTCCAGGGTTTCAGATGCATCCTTACTCTTTTCCTGATGGGAAACTCGGCGTGGCATGCAGAGGGTAAGGTGGCAGTAGCTCTCTCCCTCTTCTTTGCACCTGCACACGTGTGAGCCGAGGCTAGAGTGGTCCTGCAGCCATCCATTCTGTCTCCCTCTCTCAGTGGTATTCATTTCCACCGTTGACACTGAGCTGGCAGCCTTCATCCTCTGCTGTCTGTTAGAAAAATCTCAGCTGGACTCCTTTTCCGGACTGCCGTCTGTTGCTCTGAGGGTCTTCTATTTTTCAGTAAGGGAGAACACAACAGGCTCTCACACAGGCAAAGAGGGAGAAACTCTTCCTAGAGTGCTTCCTTATAATGAAGGCGAAGGACCCAGTTCATGTACAAATTGAAAGAAGATTCGCTGGAAGTTAGTCTATGGACTTAAACTGGTTTGTTCTCCTTAAATGACTTGGTTTTTCTTTCGGACAGTATGTTCAGATGAGCCACTTCCAGAGTCACCCTAAAAGAACATCACAGCACAAACATATCTCACACATCCAGTCAGAGCAACCGGGCTGGGCCACCCTGTCCTTGACCTACGGGCACTTTGATTTGCACGCTGCAAGTGCGCCTTCGTTGGCCGGCCTGGAGAAGGTGGGTGGTGGGGTGGTTTCAACTCCAAGTTCATTTACACATGGAGCTTGCCTGAGTTTCTGTGTTTCCAGAGCTTTTGCTTAAAACTCTTTTTTTTAACGTTTAGAAGAGAAAATTGAAAACATTCCAAAATTAAAATGAAGAAATAAAATGTGCCACATGGATATCTTTCCAATTTGAAGGCTAATTGCAAAATAGACTTTTGGACTTTGAACTTCTAGTTATTTCCTCCAATCCAATATTGTAAAGACAAAAATTGGTCCGTGAAGTCTTTGTAAAAAATATATGAAACAAATGGTTGAACATGTGGAGGAAATAATTTAAAAATGAAAATTTCCTTGCAATCTAACAAATCAGCTATTTTTAGAAATGCCCAATGCTACATGTCACTATGCAGCCAATCAAGAATTAGGTTTTAGTTTTTAAAACAATAAAACATTGCCTACTGTTTGTAAAAAGGAATGTGAAGTTGATAAATCTGACTTCATTTGTGACTCACTATGAAATAAGTAAGTGCGTAAGTGTACTTCAATTATTTTTTTCAAATTATCTTTATGAAACTTTCCCTATGAACAGTCTACTGAAGACGTTTATTAGTGCGAAAACCTAGGGAGGGACAGGCTAGTTAGCCTTGTCCAACATCATTCTGATTCCTTCATTGATTATTGTTTTTGCTTATCTTGATCCAGAAAAGAGGTCACTCAGCTCTAACTTCCAGAGATGATGCACAGAGACAGGATAGCCCCTTGGTTGACAGCTCAGCTCCCTCCCCTGCCAGGGGTCTGGGTGTCCACACGCAGGGAGGGAGGTGGTGCTCACTGAGGTCCTTACGTGGTGCTGGAGGTGCAGAGGGACAGGTGGCAGAAGTCTGTGCGTCCTGGAATAGGAAGAAGTTTGGCACTTTGTACTTAACAGAAGATACTTGTGCTACGTTTCAGATCTCATTAGTGTAGGTTTTTTGTGGTTTTGGTTTTGTTTTAATCTGCATGTCTTATAATTTCCCATGTCATTTAAAGGTGTCAACTGTAAGCATTATTTTTTTTTTCTGTATTTCATTTAAGAATTATTTTTGAAAAAAATCCAACGTTTAACATTTACTGGCCATTACATCAGGTTAGGACTTTGTCATGACAACTCTAAATTTTGATTTAAAATATAAGGAAGTATCCTGGAGTTTGAGATGCCTTCCTCTCAAGGAGGTGAGATTGGCAGCAGGTGTTGAGTCTATGTGGAGTCTCGTCTAGACTCTCCTCTCTCTCTAAGGTCTTCTTGATGAAGCCCAGATGAGATCCACACATGATAATCTTCCATTTACAAACATCTGTTTAAACATACTTAACTCCTGTAGATGTTCATAAATCCATAATTCAAGAAAAATATAGGACAGAGAAACATATTTCTGAAAAACATAGTGAACTTTTTCACCATTTTGATACAGCAAAATATGTATTATATATATTACATACATATATATGTAAATGTAATATAATTGTATGTAATGTAATGTACTGTGTAAATATTTAACATAAAGTACATTAAAATATTATCTAATATATACAGTTTAAATTATATATAAATTATATAAATAGAATACATGATATAAATCATATACTGTGTGTGTGGGTGTGTGTATATTTCTTAGCCCCATTGTCCAGTAGCTGTTGAAGCACAACAGGAAAAAAGAAAGTAAGAAAAGTCATTTACTGGGGTGTCTGGGTGGTTCAGCCATTAAGTGTCTTCCTTCGGCTCAGGTCATGATCCCAGGGTCCTGGGATCAAGTCCCGCATCGGGCTCCCTGCTTCTCCCTCTCGTACTCCCCTTGCTTGTGTTCCCTCTGTCGCTGTCTCTCTCTGTCAAATAAATAAATAAAATCTTTAAAAAAAAAAAAAAGAAAAAAAGAAAAGAAAAGTCATTTACTAATTAAATAGCATGGGGTGTTCAACTGGCTGGCTCTCAGAAAGGTCGGAAGCATGCCAAGTTGCCCTCTTGTATCTCAGGGACTCCCTGCAGATGGCCCCCACGTCCACGGCAGCCCAGGTGATGAGGCTGGGCCCTATAGCAGGTGCTACAGAACTTCACAAGAGGATTCTGATGCTCGACCCAGGAATTTTGTCTTTAGATTTCCATTCTTTTCAAAATTGAAGGCCTTTCCATCTAACACTTCTCTTCTAAAATGCAAATGCCCCAAGGTTGTTCATACTTCAAGGCTGGTTTGTTTGCATCAACTACAACCTTATTAAAGTCTGGCTGACAAAGGAGCATGGGTTATAGGTTATCAGCTGTGACTGCAGACTTGCAGGTGTCCTCCTCCTGCCTGAGGGTGACAAGGGTGAAGGAGCCCGGCCTGTGCCTCCATGGGGCGGTTCAGGGCTGTAGCCTGTGCGTGCTCTGTGCCTGCTCTTTCTCTGTTATTCAGTAATGCTGTCTTGTTTTCTCTCCTATTCCTTTTCTCTCAGTGGCTGTGGCCGTACATTGTGGCTGTGGGACAGGCTAGTCCCCAGCCAGGGACCGCAGATGCCCTCTATGCCTGTCATTAGTTCTGAACAGGCTTTGCCTCTACCCGAATCAGATTTCTGCAGCCACTCCTTGATGACAGTCTTGAATCTAAATTTAGTTTAGCTAGAAAAAGTCAGTAAGCTCACACTCATAATTCACCATCACGAAAGCCCATTGGGTCCTGAAACCCGGTCTGTGTCTGCCACTGCTGATCCCCTTTCCGTGGCGCACTATGGCTCGGTCCCCCACGCTCTGGAAACCTCTGAGGTGATGCTGTTATCCTGTGGAAAATGCCAAGGCCTGCATGAAGGAGCACAGTTCAGCAGAAGAACAGTGGGTGTGGGGAGAAGATGTTACCAAAAACAGAAGCTCCAAGGTGCACAGTTATGCCACTGCTCACTCTGCTAATTGTGCTCGTCCAGTCACTTCGTGTGTTTATCATGGCTATTCTCCTCTTTAAATTCACTTTCTGCTCTTCGTCCTCATCCCTCTTTTGAACTATCACCATTATTGTTGAGTCCCTCCTTATCAGGGGGTCCGTGCTGTGCTGGGGACTGGAGAGCTCAGGCACTCCCCTCTCTCTCACCCACCACCACACACACACTCTCTCTTCCCTGTGCCCCTTCATGCTGGGGCTGGCCCAGAGTGGGGCCATTAGTTCAAATTCTGCCAGAGAGGGAAGACTGGGGGCACAGTGCTTTTTGTAAAATCGAAAAGAAAACCAATTCTGAACACCTTCCTATTCGCAATTGCAACTCATTTCCCCAGCGCCCATATCCAGGACCTACACTGAGCTGCCCATGTCTGGATAAAGAGCACCTGCTCAGAGCTTCCCTCTAGGACAGTGGGAAGGTGCCCGGCAACACGGCTTACCAAGCCAAACGCAACACTGGCTTTGACTGCCCTCAGCACTCCCTGTCCAGACTCTCTTAGCAACAGGACAGTGTCCTCCAGACTCAAACCTCCTTCCTCCAATAAGTTAAGAAATAACATTTCCACCCCAATGTTCATAGCAGCATTGTTTACAATAGCTAATTTGTGGAAAGAGCCGAGATGCCCTTCAACAGATGACTGGATTAAGAAGATGTGGTCCATATATAAAATGGAATATTACTCAGCCATCAGAAAGGATGATTACACAACATTTGCAGCAACATGGACGGGACTGGAGGAGATTATGCTAAGTGAAATAAGTCAAGCAGAGAAAGACAATTATCATATGGTTTCACTCATTTATGGAACATAAGAAATAGGAAGATCGGTAGGAGAAGGAAGGGAAGAATGAAGGGGGGGGTAAACAGAAGGGGGAATGAACCATGAGAGACTGTGGACTCTGGGAAATAAACTGAGGGCTTCAGAGGGGAGGGAGGTGGGGGATTGGGATAGGCCGGTGATGGGTATTAAGGAGGGCACATATTGCATGGTGCACTGGGTGTTATATGCAAATAATGAATCATGGAAGATTGCATCAAAAACTAGGGATGTGCTGTATGGTGACTAATATAACAAAATAAAAATTATTTAAAAAAAAAAGATGTGGTCCATATATACAATGGAATATTACTCAGGCACCAAAAAAGAACGATTTCACAACATTTGCAGCAACATGGATGGGACTGGAGGAGATAATGCTAAGCGAAATAAATCAAGCAGAGAAAGACAATTATCATATGGTTTCACTCATTTATGGAACATAAGAAATAGGAAGATCGGTAGAAGGAAGGGAAGAATGAAGGGGGGGGTAAACAGAAGGAGGAATGAACCATGAGAGACTATGGACTCTGGGAAACAAACTGAGGGCTTCAGAGGGGAGGGAGGTGGGGGATTGGGATAGACCGGTGATGGGTAGTAAGGAGGGCACGTATTGCATGGTGCACTGGGTGTTATACACAACTAATGAATCATGGAACTTTACATCAAAAACTGGGGATGTACTACTGTATGGTGACTAACATAATATAATAAAAAACTATTATAAATTAAAAAAAATAAAGGCCTGAGTAAAATGAAAAAAAGAAAAGAAAAGAAATACCATTTCCATTTCAGCCAAATTGATCCTTGCCAAAGTGCAAGTTTTCATGCTTTTTTCATACCAAGAAATGAAAGACTCTGCCTCTTGGTCTTGAAATTTACATGACCTCTTACAGACGAGAAACATTAGTGATGGTGGAGGTGCGGGGGGTCCAGCTCACGATGCTGACCTTGGCTCTTGCAGTGACTGTCTCCATCTGTTGGGTTTTGAAAGGAGAGGAGGCAGACCAGAGTCTGGAGGGAAGCTGAGTGGTTGCGCTGTCTCTTCACTCTGCTTTGCCAACCCCTCTTGTTTTAGTAGATCAATGGAATTATAATCATACATATAAACTCTGCAGATTTAAAGTGTATAATTCTGTAAGTTCTTTTAAAAAATATTTTATTTATCTATTTCATACAGAGAGAGAGATTGGGCACAAGCCGGGGGAGCAGGAGAAGGAGAAGCAGGCTCCCCACTGAGCAGGGAGGCTGACACGGGCTCAATCCCAGGACCCTGGGATCATGACCTGAGCCAAAGGCAGATGTTTAACAGACTGAGTCACCCAGGCGCCCCTATTAAGTTCTTTTAAAAAATATTTTATTTATTTATTTGACAGTAAGAGAGAGGAAGAGAGAACACAAGCAGGGGGAGCAGTAGAGGGAGAGGGAGAAGCAGACTCCCCGCTGAGCAAGGAAGCTGACCTCAGACTCCAACCCAGGACGCTGGGGTCACAACCTGAGCTGAAGGCAGATGCTTAACTGACTGAGCCACCCAGGTGCCCCTAATTCTCTAAGTTCTGAAAAATGTGTACAGCCACCTATCACCACAGTCAAGGTAGTTCCCACAAGGTTTCGTAGAGCCCTCCTTCCCATTCCTCCCTGCCCCCTCCCCAGGCAGCCCTGGATCTGCCTTTTGTCCTAGCGACCAGTCAGCACTTTCTAGGATTTTATGTAAATTGTATTCTACTGTGTGTACGTTTTGTCTGTTCTTTCCCTGAACGTCGGTATTTTGAGATGCAGGTGTCCTGTTCTATGCGTCCATAGTGCACTAACTTGTACTGCTGGGTCGTTTCTCATTGCATGGGTATTACACAACTTATCAACTCACCTTGAAGGATGGATATTTGGGTCACTTGAACTTTGAGTATTTCAAACTAAAATTCTATAGAATATTCATGTGCAACTCTCGGTGTGGACATATGCTCTCATACCTAGTTGTGGAATGACTGGGTCATATGGTGGGAGGTGTAAGTTTAACTTTTTCACAAACTGTAAAGTGTTTTCCAAAGTCTATCAGTTGCATTCCTGCCAGTGATGTGTGAGCACTCTACCTCCTCCCCATCTTCCCCAAGACTTTACATGGTCAGTCTCTTGATTGTTATATTCTAACAGGTGTGTGTAGGATATCACACTGGGGTTTTAATTTGAATTTCCCCAATGTCTACTGATGTTGAGCATCTTTTCATGTGCTTTTTTGCCGTCCATATGTCTTCTTTGGTTAAGACTCTGCTCAATCACTTTGCCCATTTTTTCCCTTTAAACTGGGGAAGTTGCTTGTTATTCCTGAGTTGTAAGATCCTTTGTGTGTTCTAGATACAAGTCTGTCATATGATTTGCAAATATTTCATCCCAGACTGGGACTTATTTATCAGCCTCTCAACTGTGCCTTTTGAATAACAAACCTTTTTAATTTTAATGATGTGCAAATTAATAATATGTCCTTTTATGGATTGTATGTTTGATATTGAACCTAAAAATATTTGCCTAACTCAAAGTCATAAAGATCTTCTGTTTTATTTTAGAAATTTTACTGTTTCACATTTTACAGTTAGGTTTAAGATCTGTTTTGAGTTAATTTATATATGGTGCACTGGGTGTTATACGCAACTAATGAATCATCGAACTTTACATCAAAAACCAGGGATGTACTGTATGGTGACTAACATCATATAATAAAAAATACTATTATAAAAAAATAATAAAGTTCCCAAAGTAAAAAAAAATTATATATGGTGCTAGGTATGGATCAGTGTCTACTCATTTAATTTTTTATTACGGTTATCCAATTGTTCCAAACCTATTTGTTGAAAAGAGCATCCTTTTTCTATGTTAATATGCATTTTCGTCTTTGTCGAGAATCCGTTGTCTCCGTGTGTGGGCCTGTTCCTGGGCTCTGAGCTCTGTTCTGCTGGACTGCGTGGCCTTTATGCCGGTGTTGATGACTGTCATGCTGTAGTAAGTCTTGAAATCAGGGAGTCTTAATTCTCCAACTTTGTTCTTTTGCAAAGTTGCTTTGACTAATATAGGTCCTTTTCATTTCTATGTGAATTTCAGAATCAGCTTGTCGGTTTCTATAGGCAATGAGCACTAGGATTTAGACTGAGATGGTGTTGAAACTCTGAAGGCCAGGCACTGGACGGCTCTCCACTGATGTAGGTCTTGTTTAATTTCTAGCAGTCTCTTTTAATTTTCAGTGTATAGGGCCTGCTCATTATTGTCAATTTTCTACCTAGATATTTAACATTTTTGGTGTTATCATAAGTTATAGTTTTAATTTCAATTTCTGAATGTGCATTACCAGTATATAGAATTAAAACTAATTTTAAACGTTGTACTTGTGCCTTGCAATCTTGCTAAACTCACTTATTCATTCTAGTCGCTTTTTTGTGGACTTCATCAGATTTTCTACATAGCCATCACATCATCTGCAAATAAAGACAGTTTTACTTTTTCTTTGTCAATCTGCCTTTTATTTCTTTTATGACTTTGTCCTATGCTGGCTACAATGTCCAGTATAATGTTGATTAACGGCGCTAATGCAGGACATCCTGTCTCATCCCTGATCTTAGGAGTAAATTAAGTTGTAAATTCTGTGTTGATGCCCTTTACGGGCTTGGGGAAGATTTCTTTTATTCTTAGGTTGCTAAATGTTTCACTCAAAACTACATGGTGGGTAGGGTCACATTTTTCTGCCTCTAGAGATGATACTGTGGATTTTCTTTTTTAGTTTATACATAATGAATTACTTTGATTTTAAAATGTTAAACTAGACTTGATTAAATCCATTTGGTCATGATGTACTATACCTTATGTTATATTTTTATTTAGAATTTTCATATGTATCTTCATGATAGATGTTGCTCTATATTTCTTTAATCTCATAATGCCTTTATCTGATTTTTGAATTTAGTAATGAGTTGAGAATTATCCCTTCCTTTCAAATGTCCCAAAGTGTTTGTGTATAATTGGTATTATTTCTTTCTTAAATATCTGGTACAATTTGCCAGTGAAGGAATCTGGACCTGGAGTTGTCTTTGTGGGAGGGTTCTTGATTATACTGAGGTTTTTTTTTAATAGATATAGGCTGTCCAAGGTATCCATTTCTTATTGAATGAACTTGGTGGTTTGTGTCTTTCAAGGAAATTTTTTCTACTTCATCTAAGTTGTTAAATTTATTGATTAAAGTTGTTCACATGTGTCTTTATTGCGTTTTATTATATTTTAATATGTGACATTCTGTATTGATTTTCCCTCTCTTACTCCTGATACTGATGGTTTAATTTCCCCCCTTCCCTCTCTCCTCCCTTTTCTCCTTACTCTTCCTCCCCCCTCCCATCTTCTTCCCTCTCTCCCTCCTCTCCTCCTCTCCCTTCCCTCTCCTCTCTCTGTCTCTCTTTCTCTCTCTCTCTCTCACACACACACACCTTTATTTTTCTGTCTGTCTCTCTCTCTGTGTCTCTCTCTTTTATGATCAGCCTAATTAGAGATTCATCAATTTTATCAATCTTCTCAAAGAATAAGGTTTTGGTTTATTGATTTTCTCTACTTTTTTCTGTTTTTCATTTCATGGATTTCTTCTCTGATCTTTATAATTTCTTTCCTTCCACTTACTTTGGTTTAAGTGGCTCTTCCTTTTCTAGTTGCTTCAGGTGGAAGTTGAAGTCATTGATCCTTATTCTCTGCCTGGTGCACTGGTGCTCCGAGTCCCCTCTTCTTATTGCCTTAGCAGCAACCCTCAAAGTGGCACATTGTGGGCTTTTTCTCATGTTCATCCAGTTCAAAAAACTTCCAAATTTCCCTTCCTTTTATTTTTTCTTTGACCCATTGGTTATTTAGAAGTATATTATTTCATTTCCAAACATTCGGGCATTTCACAAAGAATTTTCTACTAGTGACTTCATTCCAATTATACTGTGGGCAGATAACAGACTTCGTGTGACTTAAATCTCTTAGCATTCACTGAGACTTGTTCTATGACCCAGAATTTGGGCTGCTGGGGTAAATATTCAGTGTGCACGTGAAAAGAACACACATTTTGCTGCTGTTGCGTGGAGCGTCCTATAAATGTTAAGTCTAGCTGCTTGACGGTGTGGTTCAAATCTACATCTTTACTGAGTTTCCATCGATTCCGTCTACTGAGTCCTAACGGGGGGGTGTTGAAATAACAGTGGGTCTGTTTCTCCTTGCGGTTCATCTAGTTGTGCTCCATGTATCTGAAAGGTCAGTTATTAGGTGCGGAAGTAATTAGACTGTTATCTCTTCTTTATTAATTTATCATTGTAAAATTCCCTTGTTTATCCCTGGCAATGGTGCTGTCTCTGAAGCTTTTGTTATTGATACAGTTACTCCTGCTTTCTTCTGACTAGCATTAGCATGGTATGTATTTTCATTCTTCAACATTTTGTCTTTATATATATAAGGACGTGTTTCTGTGGGCAGCGTAGTAATGTCTTGCTCTATCTGATTCAACAACTTCTGCCTTTTCCTTGGGATGTTTAGATAATACGTTCAGCGTGATTATTAGTATCATTAGATCTAAGTAGACCATCGCGCTATGTTTTCTCTTTATCCCATCTGTTCCTTCTCTCTTTTGTCCTTAATTTTGCCTCGTTTTGGATTGAGTACTTATATAGTACTATATATATATAGTACTTATATATATAGTTCTATATAGTTCTATATATATATATAGTACTATATATATATAGTTCTATTTGTCTCCTCTATTGACTTATTAGCTGTAACTGTTGTTGTTATTTTAGTTGTTGCTTGAGTTTTATAAAATGAACTTTATTTCTTTTGCTGTTTACAATAAATGGTATGATACCCCTTCGTACACAGCACAAGAATCCTGCAGCAGGTACTTCCAGTTCTGCTTCTTTAACTTTGCTGCTACGATCATAAATTTTAGTTTTGCCTATGTTGTGGAGGACACACCACATTATTATTTCTATTTAATCTGTCATTTATTTTTAGAGATTTAAATAATGAGAAAACTATATTATGTTTTTATCCATAGAGTTACCATGGCTGACACTGTTACTTTGTGGCAAGCTGTTAGCTGGCAATCTGTTCCTTCTGCTGGAAGACTTCCTTTAATTTTTCTTGCAGGGTTAGTCTGCTGATGATATATATTATCTTGCTTTTATATGCCTTAAAAAGTCTTTCTTTTACCTTCAGTGTTGAAAGGTACTTTCCCTGGGTAATGAATTCTAGGTTAACAGGATGTTTCTCCTTTAAGAACCAAGCTCCACCACCTCCCTGCTTGCATTGTTCTCATGATAAATGTTACCTTCCTTATCTTTGCTTCCTTACACAGAGCAGTCTTTTTTCCCCTCTGTCTGCTTTTAAGAGTTCCTGTTTATCACTGGGTTTGAGCAATTTGGCTGTTTGCTGTATGCTATTCTCTTCGTGTTTCTTGTACTTGAGTTTTGTTGATTTATTTTGAATCTGTAGGTTTAAAGTTTTCATTACATTTGGACATTTTATGCCATTACCTTCAATTATTTTATGTTATGTCATGTTATTTGGTCTCCTGTGTCTCTCCTTCTCTTCATTTACTCTGATTATTTGTGTATCAGGTCACTAGACGTTGTTCCACCAATAACTGGTGTTTTGTTTATGTTCCTAAATTCTTTTTTTTCTCTGTGTATCTCATTTTGGATGCTTTCTATTACTGCATCTTGAAATTCACTAATCTTTAATTCTCCAAGGCCTAGCCTGTCATTTATCCCATCCAGTGTATGTTTCATCTCCGATGTCCTAGATTCCACTTGTAGAAACAGGATTTAGGTGTTGTTGTTGTTGTTATTAGTCTTCTGTCTCCATTTAACTTTTTGAATATATAGCCTACAATTATTATTGTTTTATTGTACTTGTCTGAAGATTCTCACATCTGTGTCAGATCTACAACTAAGATTGGATTGATTGTTTTTTCTCTTCACTGTGAATTTTATTTTCCTGTTTCTTTCTGTGCCTGGTAATTTTTTTTTTAATAGCAAGAGCAGCAAGTGGAGGTGGGGAGGAAGGGCAGAGGGAGAGGGAGAGGGAGAATCTTAAACAGGCTCCACAACCAGTAAGATTCCTGACATGAGGCTCGATCTCAGGACCCTGAGGTCATGACCTGAGCTGAAATCAAGAGTCAGACGCTTAACGGACTGAGTGACCCAGGTGCCCCTGTGCCTTGTCATTAACAGAGTCCTAGATATTTTGAATTTTGCCTTTTTGAGCACTAGATCTATCTTCATTCGTAGTAATACTTCTGAGCTTTACTCGTGGAAGTAGTTAAGTTACTTGGAAACAGTTTGGTACACTGTGGGCTAGCTTTTAAATTTGTCAGGCAACGTCTAAGCAATATTCAGTCTATAACTAATGATTCCTTGCTTTTGAGCCAAGATCTTCTGCATACTCGACCCAGTGCCTGTGAATTGCGAGGTTCCACACCCAGCTGATGGGGACAGGCAATGTTCCCTCCCGTGTGGGTACCAGATACTGTTCTGCAGGGATTTGAGGTGGTTCTTCTCCCAGCCTCAGGTAGTTTCCTCAGACGGGTGCTGATGGTCACTCTGTTGGGAACTCTGCACCAGACCTCATGGGCCCTCTTCTCTCCAGGTTCCTGTCCTGAGAACCTGGCCTTCTTGGTCTGCTTGAACTCTCAGAAGTATCTCCTTGACTTGGAGAGTCTGCTGAGCTCTCCCTGGGCCCCTGCTCCTGCAGCCAAGCCCAGGAACTCTCAAAGCAGACAGACAGAGCGGTCACAGAGCCTGTCTCTGCCCGTCTCTGCCCGTCTCTCAGAGATCACTGTCCTTCACTGTCCGATGCCCAGTGTCTTCGTGTAACTGTTCAGCTGGTTGTTTCTGGTAAGAAGGAAAGTTCGGTCACTGTTACTCCATCCTGGTTGGAAACAGGAGTCCCA
Source organism: Ursus arctos (assembly GCF_023065955.2). Lineage (NCBI taxonomy): Eukaryota > Metazoa > Chordata > Mammalia > Carnivora > Ursidae > Ursus > Ursus arctos. The sequence goes on from NW_026623100.1 coordinate 84,153,586, forward strand.
CTGACTTAATTCACCTGTTTCCGTTCTTCTGTCCCAGGTTCCAGTTGATGGGATATAAAGCCAACCTGACTTCCATCCCTTATTCTCCACCATCTGTAGTTCCCTTTATTCCTGTCACAAAAGATAGAGAAATGGGGACACCTGGGGTGCTCAGTCAGTTGGACATCTGACTCTTAATTTCGTCTCAGGTCATGATCTCAAGGTCCTGAGATCGAGCCCCATGTTAGTCTCTGTGCTCAGTGGGGAGTCTGATTAAAATTCTGTCCTTCTTCCTCTCCATCTGACCCTCTCCCCCACTCGCACTCTCTATCTCTAAAAAAATTAAATAAAATGAAGAGATGATCAACCTACTATGCCCTTCAGAGCAGATAGGCAATGGATATCTGCCCAAGGGTCTCTGCTTGCTTGGACCACTTGGTACCTGGGCCCTAGCAGAGAGCATGCAATAATTTCACCAAGGTTAAGAATGAAGTGTGGTGCAACTGAGAGCCTTAGGGAAAGAAAGGCATATCAAGATCTTTGTGTTTTAACATTTGTTGACCTGTCTATGACCCTGACTATAGCCATGACAACACAGGATGTGATACTAGGGCCATTTTAACTATCAAGACTAATTATAGATGATGAGGAAGTTAAGGAGTGAGAAGGGAAAAGATAAATATCTGACTTAGCCATGAAGCAATATTGCTGATCAATAGTAGTTCCATCTACATGACTTACATACCAGTCATATAGCGTGTGCGGCAGAGCGTTTGTGGGGCTCAGATTCAAGGGTGTGCAGGTGCTAAATTAGATGGGATCAACGCAGCGCACGCAGGTTGGTGTTGTGTGTGTGTGTGTGTGTGTGTGTGTGTGTGTGATTTGTTAATTTAGTTATTCATCTTGCCTTTTATTCATAATAAACAGTGGCAGCCATAAGTTACGTTTGTGTCTCAGGTAGGCACCAGCCAATCTTTCTGATTTATAAAATGGTTCTTTGTGGTGGAGTAACTCATCTTGGGGGAATTTGAACCCTTATTTGGGAATTTAGGACATTGCTGTCCAAAGTGGAATGCCTGTGTTTCAGAGGTTCACAAGGTGTTCAGACATAAAAAATATCGAACTTATTTGCATTAAAATTAACAACTATATTAAGTTTTCTTGGTACAAAACATGCAGATGAGTAGAGACACCATGAGCTTTTCCAGATATCATTCCCGTGACATCAGCAGATGTCAGCGTGTCATGCATGATATTCCACAGATGAATGAGCAGTCCAAAATGCAGGGGCTTAAATTAAGAACTTCATGCTTCCGTTGGCTTTTGGCATTTTGCTCCATAATACAGTTTATGGGGCCCTCCACAAATGGATTTATAATTTATATTGCAACATTTTATAGTATTTTGTGATGAAGTAGGACACAACTGTGAAAATCATTTGCTCCACAAAGGTGTTTCTATAGTAAACTTCTAAACAGGTTGTCAATCTTAAAGGGGAGATAGATTGTTCTTTTACAAAAGGATCCATGCTCCAAATCTGTTACTTATGGATGAGAATAATGGCTAGAGAAGCATGGTGCCAGCAGATATCCTTCGAAAAATTAATATATTTAATCCTGCTTGAAAGTAAAGATAATGATAACAATTAGTGGGACTCTCTTTAGAAAGAAACTTTGGACTATGGGGAGAACACTCTGAAAATGGATGCTTAGAAACTGTCATTGTGATACGAGTTTTAAAATTTTGCTATAAGTAATATTTGAAACTTAGTAAAAGCTCTCACATTTACCCACTTCAAGAATTTGGGAACAAGGGGCGTCTGGGTGGCTCAGTCAGTTAAGCATCTGCCTTTGGCTCAGGTCATGATTCCAGGGTCCTGGGATGGAGCCCCACTCTCTCCCTCTGCCCCCTCCCCCACTCCAGCTCATGCTCTCTCTCTCTCTCTCTCTCAAATAAATTAAGTCTTTAAAAATAAAGAATTTGAAAACAAAAATTCTTAAACAATTTTAAAGATTATTAAAAACATTCAGTGTGTTTGAATCCATTTGTTTAAATATATATATTTAACACCTTCTGGTGGTTTGTAAGAGCAACTTGTGGCATCTGAGATCAACAGAAATTGATTAGTTGAATTTCAATAAAAATCTTGGCATAACCTATAGTCATAATGGGAAAATAAGTATCATGCTTTCATTGCAGTAGGCAATATAGAAGTTACTCTTCTTTCATTTGAGATGACTGTTTCTTTGTGAGGTGTCTTTTCAACTATGACAGGTCTTAAGAGAAAGTATCAATATAAATTGAAGTAAGAAATAGAGCTTGAAATTGCTCTCTCATGAAGTGACAGGCAAGATTTAAAAAAATAATAAGTCATATTTAAAGATAGTTCTCTCACTTCAAAAAAAATTCTTAATACATTTCAGAAGGAAAAAGATTTGTACTGTTTATAAATATAATAAGTAATTTTAACTTTAAGTGTTTTATTAGTATGTGTGTTCCACAATTATTATGATTTGTCAGTACACAATAGTGTGTATATAATATATATACTGATATCTAAATAGAGGATCATTCACTGTTTTTAAAATTTATTTTATTTTATTTTTTGTTGAAAAGATGCCCAATCCAGAAAGGTTAGAAAATCTGCTCTAGACACGACATAAGGATATAGCACCCTTCTGTCCGTGAGGGCAGGAAACTGACATGCAAAGGCCCTGTGGTGTGCCTGGGCTATGATGGGCATGTTGCAATGCATATTATCTCCTCTGATCCTCAGCACAGATCTGCACACCAAGTGTCAGCACCACTGGATTTCAGTGGGAACTTGGATTCTGTAAAAGACATGTCACAAGTCTGGGCTCACCTGTAGCAGGTGTGGAGCCTGAATTCAGTCAGACCCAAGGTCATTTGGCCGTAGGGTGCATGACCTCAAGCTAGTCACCTTTCCTCAATGAAAGAATGGTGGTTTCAACAAGAGAGAGATGGAGACACGCTTGATTAGACTGATGATATTTGTGGTACCCAGCTCCTCAAAGTACAGAGCCCAGAGTCACTGTAGTGTGCTGGGACATTGAAGCTGGTTCAGCCTGACTGGGTGGGAGGCTGGCCAAGCAAGTGGGTGTGGGGAGGGATTCGGCCCTACCTTGCAATGGGAGCAGACATGGGACCATGAAGGGGGAATCAGAGTAAAGGATGGAACTCAAGGTAGGCAGGGCCAGAATGCCAAGTCCATGGCATGGAGGATTCCAGGCATAATCTTTACTCTCAGCCATGGTGGTTCTCCATCTGGGAGCGAGGCATTTTCTGGGGGTGATAGGGATGTGCTTTACAAAATGTATGATCCTCCAGAAAATTTGTGCATAATTGTGTGAGTCTCTGCACTTTTTAGAAGAGGAAGCCTTTAGTCTTTATCAGATCCTGAGTGAATCCATGACCAAGAAATAGTCTTATTGTAGAGTCCCCTCAGTAATTGTCAACAACTCTTTGGAGAGCTGACTTTTTACTGCTCCAGGCTCCTTGCCGAACAAAATGACAGAGCTCTGCTCTATCTTACCTTTCAACAGAATGGCGTTCAGCGCATTTAACTGGTGAGTTGGCAGCGTACTTAGATGTCAAGGCATTATACTAAACTGTACATTACACTATACAGACGAGCAAAGCCTGAGACTGGCCTAGGCTGAGCCTGCCAACATAGTAAAACATTTCAAGACATTTTTCTCCTTGACAAAGGATAAAGATGGGCAAAAAGAAATAGAAATGCTCCTTCTCATCAAAGGATCGCGGTCTAAGCAGGACAGGACGTAATTATGTTTGTGTTGTACTTGTGAGGTTCATGCACACACAGGTGCTAACTCTACGTTCATTCTAGTGGCTTTGTGGAGGAAGGGTTCCAGAGAGGCCACACTTCAGTTATACTGTATTGAAGAATAATTTCAGTAATTTTCTGCTCTTTCTTTACTGTGTCGCCATGTTTTAATTTGACTTTTGAGACCCTGCAATATTTCAGACACTGTATGTGGTAATGAGGCAGGAAAAATCCCTGCTCTTTAGTTGGTTATACCTCAGGTAGTGAGCAGACAGGTAAACAAATACAGTCCTGTGTACATTTTTTCATGTTTTCGCTCCAATATCATACAAGCCTTATCAAAATAACTTCCAAATGGACTGGATTTTGCACGATAACTAAGAAGACTCTGTTAGATGAACAACAAGGAAAGAACGAGGTAGATCGTGAAAATAGATGTTCACAGACATGAAGATGTGGCCCAGTTCACTGTATTTGGGAAATTATATGGACTCTGATGTCGTCATTATGTCAGATGGTAAGTGGGAACAGAGGACTTCCTATGGGAAGTGCTGGTGAGAACCCAGTCAAGGGCCTTGGTTGACCATGGAAGGATCTTGGACTTTGACCTGCAGATGCAGAGGAGGGGTGTGGAGGGACATCCTCAGACAGGTGCATTAGGAAGGAGACGCCAGCAGCGCGGGGGAAAGTTGATGGCCGGTGGCCGTGTGCACACAGTACTGCCATTCCTGCTGCTGCTTCCTACCTGAGTGGCAGTGGACAGAGGAGAGATATTTCTGACGTAGATAACAAAGAATCTGCAAACCTGAGAACCAATATCATCCAGTTTGGATTCTCTGTTCAGTGTGTCACGTGCATGGTTACAGGCATTGTTCAGAACTTTTCCCTCCTTTTCAAAGAAAACAGGACATGGCAGATTTTTAGGGTACATTAATAATCTGTATCTTACTTGAATATAAGAACAGGCAGGTTAATATTTGCTTAAGTTTCACACAGTAAGAAAGAATAAAATACAATAGAAAAACAAGACAATTACAGTGTCCAATAACTGTTTTCTGTGCTTTATTGATAAGAATGTTTACTTTTAGCTATTAGCTTCTAATACAGAAGCTCCATTTCTTGTTTCCTGAGTAATGATTAAATTCCCTTTAATGCAGGGCTTCAAGGGATGGTTGGGAAGGTTTTAGTATTTCGAAACCTATAAAGTTAATCATTAGTGGTAAATCATTAGTCATTAGTGGTAAAAGACAAAATAAGGAGTTTAGCTTAAAATACCACTGACATGGTTAAACTTTAAAATGCATAGTTTTTCAAAACACTAACCTTGAATGGCAAAAATAATAGATTGTTAAACAGTGGGTTAGATCGCATTTGAGCTGGGAAAACAAGCCGGACCACGAGGAATACAGATCTAATCCAAGTCTGTCCTGAGCAGGTGCCCAAGTCGGGTCGCCGGATCCTGGAAAGCAGCCTCCAGGAATCCTCTGTGGGCACCACCGTCAATATGGGTCCAGTACCACCATGGAATTCACCTCCACACAGCTCAGTCTCTTTCAAAGTTAGCTGCTTCCAGAATTTTGATTTTTTTCGCTTCAGTAGTTGGAGCGACAACGGATCAGGTATTACATAAGACGCTTGCTTTAGGCCGCTCACAGAAGGCCAGGCTGTCCAGGCATAATACACAGCCTGTCATAGTTTACTGATTAAATATTAATGTGCTCTGTGTAGTTCTCTAAAGCCCACTGATTTTGAGTGGATCGCATGCGTGGTTTTCTACTCTCCATGGCAGCAGCAAGAACAGGATGCCAAATTATGTGCAGAAACCTATCATTCCTGCCCTGGTGGCCTTTCCTACATGGCTCTGTAGCAAGAACGCTTCCGTTTGCTAACACACCAGAATTCAACCAGATGTGCGCCAAGGACACCTCACTTTTCTCCATGATTACCGGTATCTGCGGACTTGCCTCCTCAAAGGAGCTGTCGTTGTAGAGCAGAAAGACTGGAGACCAGCAGGCTCAGACTTTCCTCCACCACTTCCTCTACTTGGACGTGGCAGGAGGAGCAATGGTCCCAAAGATGCCCACGTCCTCAACCCCAGCACCTGTGAATGCACCTTCTCATGTGACAAAGGGGGCTTTGCAGGTGTGATTAAGTCAGGGGTGTTGAGGCAGGGGCAGTCAGAAGGAGAGGAAAGAAGCAGAGGTCAGAGTGACCTGAGAAGAGGATGGGGAGCCACAGAGTGTGGGCACTTCTGGCAGCTGGGAAAGCTGAGGAGATGGATTCTCCCCTGGAGCCTTTACAAGGAATGCAGCCCTGAGTTTTAGGACTCTTGACCTCCAGGGATGGGAGGGAATAAAACGGTGTTGTTTACAGCCAGTGCGTCTGTGCTGACTTGTTCACAGCAGCTGTAGGAAACTGAGGCAGCAGCAAGTAGCCGGCTTCCCTGAGCCAGGCTCCCCCCATCCATAAACTGGTGGTGATTCGTGCCTCTCCTCCATCACACACTGTGGGAATTCAACACACTTGAGGGCATTGCTGAAATGAAGGCTTGTACTGGGGCATGCGGCAGCACCCCTCTGTGCCAACGCGGGTCAGCAGAGGGCTGCGCAGTGAGGCTGCACATGTGTGGGGGAAGGGGGGCCCGCCCGGAGCTCTGCGTCAGAAGTCCCTCCTGGATGCGTCTGCCACCCCCCCCCACCCCCGCCATGGGTAGTTCTCGTAGCCGGAAGCACCTGTGTGCTTCCTCCTCCAGCAGCTGAGCCAGGCCTCCTCCTGCTCCTGACGTGTGCCGCTGGACCATGCCTGGGAGAAACGGGAGTGGGGCAGAGAAGAGAGCTGAACACGACCAAGGCAGGAGTGGAGGCCACCTCGAGTAACAGAAGAGGCTAGTCGCTGGCTGCCTGGCCCTACGGCATCAGTAGCCTGACACTCCACAAGTGCATTTCTCTCTTAAGTCCTGTAGGTCGCTGGAGGGAAGGGGGAGCCTGCTCTGCGCAGGTGTCCTGGGCCCTGCCTTCTCTCCACCTGGGAGCTCCCCCTCCCTCCACTGACCTGGTGGCTGGGGCAAGTGGCCAGGGCACTGGAGACCGCGTGAGCACATCACTTCTGCTGCACCCACCAGCCAGGCTGGGTCCCCAACCACACCTTCCTGCAGGCGAGGCCATGCACGTGGCTTAGCTGTGTGGCCAGCAGGGGGAGGAGCGCCCGGGCTGGCCGTCTGTGCCACACCATCTGCTCTTAGGCACAGATTTTCCAAAAATTCTGTTACCTTAAGAAATTAACATTTCAAAATATCTTAAATCAAAAAGGGTATTTGCTGGGGCGCCTGGGTGGCTCAGTCGTTAAGCATCTGCCTTCGGCTCAGGGCGTGATCCCAGGGTTCTGGGATCGAGCCCTGCATGGGGCTCCCTGCTCCGCTGGGAGCCTGCTTCTTTCTCTCCCACACCCCCTGCTTGTGTTCCCTCTCTCGCTGCCTCTCTCTCTGTCAAATAAATAAATAAAATCTTTAAGAAAAAAAGGGTATTTGCTCTTCAAAGCAAAGGATGAACATTTTATGAGGAGACCCAAGCTTTACTTCATTACTGACGACACTGCAGAGATCTCATCGCTGCATCCTTCCCCCCTTCTCCCACTTCCTCGAGCCTTCTCATTTTTTATCATCCAAGTTAAGAACCCTAATTCTGTGAAGATACACTTAAGCCTCTCCCATAACCGACTGTTCACTTCTTTAATCAATGGCCTTTCATCTGGTCCCTGTTGTAAGGGCTTCTTTCTGTCTCATTTTGTAGCTATTTCTATGCATATATACAACTTTTAAAAAATTTATGAATTAAGGAAACATACCTGTTCATCATGCAGCACATAGTAGTCGTTCTCAATGCTGAGTGAGTGCTGACTCCAGGTTAGTGCGTCCTCTGGCCTCAGGCCCCTCGTCAGTAAGATCAACAATCCAGACGCAGTCTTGCTATTTCTCAGCATAACTGCCCACCTGCGCGACCCCGTGTGATGTCAGTCAGTTACGTGTGCCCTGGTCCGGTGTCTGGCCTCGTCACTGAGACCGTTACGGACCAGCAGGGATGGTGTCTGCGGGCACTTACACCCCAGGCGGCCTCCCTCCTCCACGTTCCACAGTCCCCTGCCTGTGTATTGAGGGTGTGACTCAAATGCTTCTGGTCCCCTATGATCATCTTTGACACCTTGACATCTCACTGTGATTATTAATGGGTCACATCCTTCAATTGCTATTTTTTTTCTACTTTTACCACTTCTTCTATGACTTCCTTAAATTTATTTGGATTTAGTATTTTACATTATTCCTTTTTACTACTCCTAACTTGTTAGTTATACTTTCTTTTACTGCTTTTTATTGATTACTTTGAAATTACAATATTTATTCTTATTTACTAGAATTTAGTATTAGTTGTAGTTTTACCACTTGCCAAATAGTCAGTGACCCTATGAATACTTTAACTCAATCTATACCCCCCTGGTCTATGTGTTATTACAGCTATTTCTTTAGAAATATGTATGTATATACAATTGATAAATATAACTTTCTATTTATATATAAACTTTATGTAGGTTATTTATAAACTTAATAAACATCTATACAGTTGTTTCTTTATAAATATATGAAATCCTACAAGGTGTTATTACCCTTTAATACAGCTAATGATCGTTTAGATTTACACGCTACTTATAGTTTTGGTTGATATTCGCCTCTTCATGAATCTCTGAGCGATGAGCAGATCATTTTCCTTCTGGCTAAATGATCTGTAAGAATTTTATTCATGTGGATCTACTGATGACAAATTCTTCCATTTTTTTGTCTGAAAATGTCCTTTCTTTACCTTCATATCTGAAGGGTTTTTTCACAAGATTGGCATTTACTTTCATTAACTCTTTTTAATACAGAATTCCATTGTCTTCTGCATTCTCTTGTTTCTGTTGAGAAGCTAGCTGTCATTTGATTGCTGCCACTTCACACATTTTTTTCTTGGTTTTTGGTTCTCGCAGTTTTACTAGGAAGTGTCAGATATGGTTTTCTTTGTATTTATCCCATTTGGGATTCACGGTGCTTCTTGAATTTGTGAGCCAACATTTTCATCACTTTTGAAAATCCTAAGCCTTAATTTTTCAAATGTTTTTTCATTCCTTTATTTAATGTAATTTTATTTCTCTTATATTAATTGTGATATTTTCTTCTGACCTATCTTCCAGTTCACTAGTTGTCTCTTCAGCCAAGCATATTCTGTTAATCCCATCCATTGAGTTCCTAGTTTCAATTCTTAGGGTTTTCAATTGTAAAATTTCCATTTGATCTTTAGAATAAGTTTTATTTATCTCTTGAAACTCAACATTGTGTTAAATTCCTTTGGCAATTTCATTAACTTAAATTCTTGTCAGATAATTCCAATGTGTCTGTTTCTGCTGGCCGTTATTTTTTTTCCTGGGTTTTGGTCAAATCTACTTATGTGTTGGCCTTGTTTTGTTTTGTTTGCATTACAGACATGGTAGATAAAAAATTGTAGGTATACATTGGGGCTCTCTGTTAATGTTGCTTTGTGTCGTCTTCCTCCAGAAAGTATTTACTTTTGCTCCGACCATCTAGACTAAAAAACATGGCTTCAACCAAAGCAGGAATTGAGATGCTTCAAGCTGGGTTTCATCGCAAGAGGACTGAGCTGTTCCAGTTTTGATTTATTCCTGGGATGAAGCCTTAAAGTGATCCCAGCTGGCAGTCTGTGGTGTTTCCAGGGAAATTCCTTCCCATTGGCCATGAGCTTCAATCTTATGCCCCTAGTCATGCAACATTCAGAGATGAACAGAGATGTTCAGATTCTGAGACCTTCATGAGTCACTTTGGTATCATAACTGTCTCAAGCCAAAAAGTTGTGCTTAATATAGGGCCCATCTCCGTGGGTTTCTTTCTGCCTGGTCTCTTGGCTGTGCAAATCATGGTCGCTCTCCAGTGCCTTCAAGCAGATTATATAAACAGAGTCTAATCTGTCTAGTTGTTATCAGCAGGAAGATTATGCTGAAAGATGGTATGCCGTTGCCAAAAGCAGAACCACCCACTTCTTCATCCACCATTAGTAATTACATTGGATGGTTAGCTCTGAAGGCTATTCGTGGTCGATGACTTCCAGGATCCCTTCCAGCATTGACATTCTAGCATTCCACAAGTAAATACCCACAAGTAAGGTGGCAGTGATAACATTTCATGTTACAGAGTATACTTACCCCATTTTAAACCAACAACTTGGTTCTTAGAGTTGTTGTTGCAGAATAAAGAGAGGGTCTGATGAGGTTGGAAGACCTCCTCACAGCCAGCAAGGACACCTCGCAAGCAACCAGAAAAGTGTTGATTTCCTAGAGCACGGAGGCACTGCTGCTTCTCCCCCACTTCTGACGAGGATAGCAGGACAAGCACTATTGCAAGGAGGTAGTCTAGTGACAGCCCGACGCTCCCAAACAAATGGAAGGCACTTTCAGCAGAAGGATCACTGGTTGTCCGTTACTCATCTTTCTCCCCGCCCCACGGTGTGCCATTCCAAAGAAATATACCTGTAATATTTCCATTTCAGTATGATGCAAAAGCTCTTGGCATTAAAGAATTTCTGAAATGTTCTAAAGGAAGATAAAACCTGATTAATAACTATGAAATGCCAATTATTGGATGATTAATCGTATAGATCATTGGGGAGAGCATTATTAATAAATAACAAAAAAACAACTAAAATCAGTATATTGGCTCACAGAATCGACATAATTTTTTATTACAAGTCATTTTATACATAGATAACACGCAAGTCTTTTACTTTAAGTTATAACTATAAAATGTAACTTTAGGCTGCTTTGTATTCTGAGAAAACTCTCTAGCTCAAATGTAATCCAGAAGGAGCAGTGGGGCCTATAATCCCTAAAATCTCCTCCCACAAACTGGGGCTCACTGGTTTTGATCTACTAGTGATCTAGTCAACCCTGCTTCACTTTCCACATCTGATACAGTCACAGAGTTGTGTAATGTGGCGCCAGACCTACAATTAGTTGGTTTAATTCTTACTCTTTTATCTTTTCTCAGAACTTTTTAGATATAAGTAGCATACCAAAGATTAGCTTATAGATTGTATGGGTGGTGTTCCAGACCCAAAACGGAGTGATAACATATTCCCAAGTGTCACCGATGGGAAGATGGAGAGCAAGCCTTATGCATCTGCCTCATTGAATGAAGTTAAAAGGACAAAATATTTGAGCTACAATGGACCATAAGAAGCAATGTGCTGAGGTCAGCATGCTGACAACAGGGGGCATTACCTCACTGGGTTTTCAAACGTTTAAGCATTTTCATGATTCTTCATTAGCAAATATTTTTGGCAGAGGTGTTGCTTTCATTTCAAATTCCAGAGAGAGAAAATGATTTCCAGTCCAGACACTGACTTCAGTACCTGAAGACAGCGAGAGCGTACACTCCTCATTGTAGAACTGGCAGTTCTAATTTTAGAAAAGCAGGATTCCCAAGTGCATTTGTGTTAACAGACAGGTGTTGAAGACTTGACTTGTTGATTCTCAAGCCAACTGCACTCAGCGTCTCAAGGGAGGGGCCTCGCTGCAGGCCAATTGCTGACCCCGCTCTGACTGATCTGGGATCACAGCAAAGGTCACCCTATCCCAGATCCGAGGGCTCCCATCACAAAGGAGAGTACTTCCTTCACAGTGGAGAATGATGGAGACACCTGGACAGGGCTTTGGGCTCTGCTAGGATCAGTTCGAACTGAAATGAGGCAGACTAGAGAGATGAACAATGAAATATTTAAGAAAAAAGCCTGCAGATATAGCCAGCAGCTGAATCAAAATTAAGTATATGCTGGTCGCCACCCACAGCCAGTACCGGCAGGTATGTCCCTGGACTGCGTGTAACGGCAGGTTCAAGACTAGCAAGTCAGCTGGCTGAGAGGGTGAAGAAAAAAGGAAGCAAAGGCCATAAGGGGGATTGTGAATCATTCTTCTAGAAGCCTTCCATGTGTTACCTAGCTGTTCTTTACAGCTGCTATTCGAGCTAGAGTGGAGGGTTGAATATAGACTGCGTGTTCTACTAGACCCCAAGCCCCAAGTGTGCCTGCATTAAATTAATTTCATCTGACATATATTTATAGTAGAATGTAAGCTCATTCAGGGCAGCCCTTCTATTTCAGCAATTTGAAATGCATGGAAAAATGCAGCAGCACGGGATCTAAAGACCAGGATGCCTCCACCAGACGGAGGTCTCTGGAGAGAGTCAGATTTCTATAGAGAAGAGTGGGCTTCCCTCCAGGGAGGGATACCATCTGTTTTTGTCTGTTGTCTTGTCTGCAGGAACAAGCATGGTGTCTGGTAAAAGAAAGGCTTTGATAAATTTAGGAGACGAGTTAACAGGGTTAACAGGGCTCCGCGGGAGGCTGTGCTGGCCCACTCCTGCCATCTTTGGTAGGGTGTTGAATAACTGACTTCGTAAAACTTGGACGAACCCATGTCCTGGGGCTCTTCCCCACATCCTCTTCTGCTTGAAAGGGTGAGAAATGGGGAGTAGGATGTTGGGGGAAATGGAGCTGGAAGGTACTACCCAGACACGCACGTGTGGCTCTGTACGTGTGTGTCTACCTAATCAGAGGCTCCTGAGTTTCTGTTCATTTATACGTATCTGGCTTGCTTGTGTTTCCCAATGCAGGCCCATGACTCGTTTGCCTCAAACTGCAGGAAGTGGCCCCGGGTCTACAGCAGCAGCGCTTTCTCTTGGTCCAGCTGCTTCTCCCTCCAGGGAGGTGAAAGCCTTCTGCCATGTGCAGAATGTTCAGGACCCTGCTGGAGAAGCATAAGTAGGGGCAGCTTTGGGTTGGCACTTCATTGGTTTAGTGAGACTAAAACGTGTATCATGGGGGGCGCCTGGGTGGCTCAGTCGTTAAGCATCTGCCTTCGGCTCAGGGCATGATCCCAGCGTTCTGGGATCGAGCCCCACATCAGGCTCCTCTGCTAGGAGCCTGCTTCTTCCTCTCCCATTCCCCTGCTTGTGTTCCCTCTCTCGCTGGCTGTCTCTGTCAAATAAATCTTAAAAAAAAAAAAAAAAAAAAAACGTGTATCATGGAAGGATCCACATATCCTTCATAAGTGATATGGCTCTGATGTTTTCCTAGGGTCTCTGATCCCAGTGGAAAGCAAGTAGTATTTATTTGAAAAGCTTAGATCTGACCAGCTGGTTTTACCCTCTCGTGTCCTGACTCTTCACAGCCTGCCACCTAAAAAGGCCCTAAATTCACTAGGTTCTGCAGTCTGAGATGTGCTTGGGTCTCAGGTCTGAGACGCACTAGGTTCTGGGGCCTGAGATGCACCAGGCTTTTAGATTATCTCATTTTCATGCTCCCTCCATCTTCACCACTGAAGGGAATATTTCCTCAATTGCCAGGGTCTCCAAAAGTATCCCGCAAAATGACATAACCCTGGTCACTCTCCAGTTTCTAGGGAAGACCTCACCTAGAATATTTTCGACAAATAATCTGCTATACACTTGAATATGTGCAAAGAAGCTTCAAAGCATGTGTTGTAGTAATCTGTTCTGAAATGTGACAGTCCTGTGTCTCCTTCACTTACTGGCCCACTCATTTTTCAGGTCTTTACTGTGCAGTGGGCACTGTGACAATACCAGGGAACAGGCAGATGAATCCTATACTTGAGTGAGTGAATTTTTTCCCATATGAGAAGGGAAATAATATAAAGAAAGTAAAAATCAAGGTCTCAAAAAAGGAAAATTGTAGGGCTACTACAGAAGACGAGGCATAAGCCCTTACCATAAAGAGGGTTAAACTTTGGGCACGGGTTAGGAGTTCTTGGCAGAATAAACAGCATGTGCAAAGGCTCTGGGGTGAAATAACTGCGTTCCTTGAATCCCACTTTGAGAACTGCCATGGTAGTGCGTTGTGAGTACCATAAGAGCTGGGAGAGGTAAGAAGGGCCAGTTCCTATGAGATGCTGGAGGTATGGGCAGGAGTTTCGTGCCTCCTACCCTGAATGCTGTGAGAAAGCGCCTGCAGGCTCCTGAGTGGGAGGAAGGCCTAGTCTGACCTAATTTTCTATACGTCGTCTTGCTTGGGTGGAGGATGATTAGAAGAAGAAGTGGATTTGGAGTTGGGGGCAGTAAATTGATTTTCTCTCGCTGTGGTTTCAGATAGGAGCCGTGTTTACTTTGGGGCTTGTGTAGAAGTTCTGAGAAGAGATTGCACTTCCTGGGTTTAGGTAACCTCATCTCCAGGGAGGGGGGATGGCCAGATGCACAGGATGAAGCTTTTGTGCTGTAATTTCGCCTTGGACGTGGATTTCAAACACCACATCGCTCCAAACTGGCCGGCCTGCATTTGGCTGGCTCACCAGCAAGGGGGCAGCTTGTTCTTCATGGTTTCTCAAACCCTCAGGCCCCCCAGGAGCAGAAGCTAAGAGAACGTGAGTGCACACCATCCACAAGTCCCAGGAGAAAGGGACCAGCAGGGACGGCAGAGTTCCGGCCTCCCATCGCCTCTGTGTGTCGTCCAGGAGAATGGACGGCTAATTTCCTGGGCCCTTTAAAATAGATTAGGAACTGTGGGCTCCTTTATATGGATACTTGGGTATTAAGCTCCATAAAAGCTTGTGCATGACTCTGATCAGCGTGCATGCATGCATGCCTGCCCCTTGCGCTCCATCCCAGGTTGGCCCAGGGTTGGCGGCTGTGCGGCCCCTCCCACGTGCAGGGACCACACCACCCAGCAGAGACTTGCTTACAACGTTCAAAAAACGGCTGTCTATGCAACTAATGAATCATCGAACTTTAACTCAGAAACCAGGGATGTACTGTATGGTGACTAACATAATATAATAAAAAAAACATTAAAAAAAAAGAATGCAAAAAACGGCTCTCGATCATGCTCTGTTGTGCAGCTGTCCCTACTACAATGAAATTTTAGTAATACCGGCGAAAATGCAGTTCTGTGTTTAGTTCATACATGAATGTAGGTGTTTTGATATAGGAAGGGTCTGTGTGTGTGTGTGTGATTCTTACCAGTAAACACTACATTTATTTTTAATGCACAGGCTTTATTGAAAGACAATTAGACTTACAATTAAGTGTTAACATACCAGTCTCTCGAGGATATTTTGAACTGAACTTTTGACATTTTAATGTAGATGCAAGCAAATAGATGTATATTCAATATAAATATACAATAAATACGTATGATATACAGAGGAACTTTAGGGAAGTTGTTTTAGATAAATGCTCTTACGTTGATTACAAAAAATCGTGAATAAAAGTAAAGAATGTACTCCATATCTTCCAGTTTGGGGGGTCCCTGGGGGATGTGGTTTGAAAAGAAGAACTTTTGGGGGCCAAGGAGTGTCGTGGAACTGAACGTTTCTTGTCCGAGCAGGTGTGTCCGGTGAATGTGCACAGGGCGCGCCCACAGAGCTGGGTGACTTACTTTCAGCTCCTCTTAGGGGGTTGGCCCCTCGCCCTTCCCAACTTATTTTTATTCCCAAGGGCTTGTCCCCTCTGCACTCGTGGCTCCTTCCCACCTGTTCCCTTCTCTGGCCACGGTGGCCGTCTCTCGGTGGCCCATCGGTGCAGGCTGATTGGGAGCTGAGCGGGGTAATAAGCAGCCTTCCAGCAGCCAGCCCACACTCGCCTCCTAATTAAGGCCTGATGGTTGTGTTGTCGGCAAATGAGAGAAAATGGCTTTGTTCTCCCATCCCCAGGCTTGATTGCTGTCCGCTCTCACCTGGATTCGACCCATTCCGCGTTGTGCCCGTGATTGCAGCCCGCGGTAATTGCAGGCCTGGCAGATGACATTTCCACGCAGCACATTCTGCATGGCTCCAGAGGGAACTGGCAGAATTGATAGGTGGGGAAGCTCATCAAACGTGGATTTAGCAAATGCCTGCGAAAAAGTGGGAGCCCAGGACCAAATATCAGAGCTTCTCCTCTGACATTTGCTTTCACATCAAGGACCAGTGCCTACAGCCTGTTTACCTTCCTCCTGCAATCCAAAAAAGGCTGGATTTCGTGGTGATGAATTGCTCTTTAGGTTCATTAAGGCCAGGTGTATAATATTTTTTTAAAAAATTCTTTATTTTCTGCTTCTCAAAAGAGGGAATCAGAAGCAAATAAAAAATAAATAAATGGGACTTCTCTTCGGTCAGGAGATGATGCAATTCCTTTATTTTGCCTATAAAGTGCATTGCGTAAACCTGTGTTCAGCTTTAAGTTGTCATAACCGAATCCCATGATACATATTTGAACTCACTATTTAAAGGAACATTTTGGGGATGCCTGGGTGGTTAAGTGTCCAACTCTGGATATCAGCTCAGGTCTTGATCTCAGGGTCCTGAGTTAAAGCCCCATGTTAGGCTCTGTGCTGGGCATGGAGCCTACTTAAAAAAAAAAAAAAAGTTAAAGGAACATTTTAATCATGGTCTCCTGTGACTTAGAGCTGGTAGGACTGTAGAGGTCATCTGGTTGAACTTGGTGTGTATAAATGAAAACAGTTGCTCAAGGAGGTAGAACATTTGTCCAAGAGCATAAAGTTTGTAAGGAGCAGAACCACAAACAGGACCCATGTCTCTGCAATGCTCGAGCGAGCCCCAGCATCACCTGTATCCTTTGTACCTTGGAGATGACTGTCCTGGACCTTACATGGGGTTTTCCTGCACAAGCATCATATCTGCTCAGGGTACTCACTGTCACTCCTGCTGTGACCACGCCCAGACTCAGGCGGCCCTTCATCTCCTGATGGTTCCTGTCTGCCATTTGGGCATCACCAGGATGCACTGCCCAGACCCCACAAGCTTGGATCTGGGTCAGATGCCACTGTGTGGCCGTGGGTGGTCAGTCACTTACCTGTCCTTACCTTCAGTTTTTCCATCATAGAAAGAAATCTTAAGTATGTGATAGCACAAACGGCTCATTATTTTTTTAAACTTTGATTCATTGTCATACGAATTTACTCAAAATGTATTTACTCAAGTTTTTCATTTTTTATTATACAAATGGATTTTAAAATTAATTATAGGAAATTATAAGACAAGCATTTTCACAGACATATTTGTTTATAAACAAAAGGTAAACACACAGAATGCGGTCTGATACCACTCACCCCCTTTCCAAACCAAGAACATAGGGAATGGTTGATGGAGCTCATGGGGCATATAGAAAAGGGCTGTGGGGCACATCCTCCCAGGTCCCTGCTCAGAGAGGCTCCTGTAGACCCCTCTTCAGAGGCCACTGTCCTCACGTGTCCCTGCTTCTTCCCTGACAGCTGTGGGACACCATGCGCCCCAGGGCAGCGGTGCGGTTGATGGGTCCATTGATAGAATCTCGACCTGGTTGAGGGGCAGGTTAGTTCACCTTCCTTGAAGAAGGGGGGTCTCACAGGCCAAGGTGTGTTATACATGTTTACCTACTAATCCAGTAAATATACTCCTCTGGACATTTCTTCCCTTTTGTTTCATTTGAGAATCCTTGAGGTGGGTTACTTTCACACGATTGGGCTTCTTTCTGTTCTTTTTCCTATTGGATTTGCCTATGAGTTAATGGAAAAAGGAGCCAAATCCCTTTCAGCTGCCTGCCTTTCCCTCCCTTCAGAGTGGTCTCCAATTGTTTTAACTCAACAGCCTAAGCATTCAAATAGTAGGATGTCCACAGACAGAAAGGCCATCTTTGCTAAGTTGTTTTGGTAGAAAGACAGTTTCCACAGGTTGGCCTTGCTTAAGGTACAGATCTTTTTACCAGTGAGTAACGGGCAAAGTGGGGCTCAGCTTGCATCGCAGGCCCTGGTATTCATTTATGTTGTGGATTTTACAGTTTCTCAGATTGGACTAAAGTAAGACTTTAGTTCTTCATTGTAGAATTTTATAACAATCTGTTTATTACAGATTTCGATTCTGTGATGTTTAAATAAATATCAAGTGAAGTCTCAACAAGTGTAGAGCCCAGGAAGGACTTGAGGCTCTCCCTTGTAGGATGCAGCATGGGGGGAGGGGCTGCGGAGAGGTCAGTGCAGACTCCCAGGTTGTTGCTGCGTTGAGGCCGACAGTGCATGTGTGTTGCACGTGTGTATGTGCTGAGCAGGGTGGGAAGTCAGCTGTGGACTCATTTCCAAGACAGGTCCATAGCCTTTGCCCCATCATCTGTCCATCAGGATCCATATTTCTTTGGCATTGTACACACTGTTTTGGCTTTAAGGGGTGAAGAAAATACTTGTCCAGGAAGGAGTGTGGGGTTCAGGGAGGCCTGGACTTCCTTCCTCCCAGTAAGGAGTGTGGGGTTCAGGGAGGCCTGGACTTCCTTCCTCCCAGTAAGGAGTGTGGGGTTCAGGGAGGCCTGGAGTCCGTTCCTCCCAGTAAGGAGTGTGGGGTTCAGGGAGGCCTGGACTTCCTTCCTCCCAATAAGGAGTGTGGGGTTCAGGGAGGCCTGGAGTCCGTTCCTCCCACACGTGGGCACCAAGCGGTTGGGTGTATTTGTTTGCACACAGTACATTTATTGTGAGTCATTCATCTTTGTATAGAGCTTTTAAAATACAAGGAAGTATGAGAAAGCATAAAATACAGAGTGACTAGTAAATTTTAAATAATGCATCGATATTATATAAAGTCTGTGCGTTAAAAATGCCTGAATCCCCACTACTTTCAGTCCCCTTCCTATTGTTTCTTTCTAAAGGTGATGCTTTTATGGGGAGTCAGAGAGAAACACAAGTGATGAGTGATTGTCAGTCACCGTGGACTGAATGTCTGCATCCCCCAAATGTTACCTACTGAGACCCTAAGCCCCGGGTTGCAGGTGCTCAGAGCTGGGCCTGTGGGGGTGGTGAGGTGGTGAGGGCAGGGCCTGTGTGACAGGGGTCCTGCTCTGGTCGGTAGAGTCGGGAGCTTGCTCTCTCTTGCTCTCTCCGCCCGGTGAGGATGTGCTGACAAGACAACGGCTGCGGCATTTTTGTCACAGCAGCTGGAGCAGACTGAGACCGGAACAGGATAGAAAATGGTTCTGGATGCTCAGGGGCCAGTTGTTCACTGATGATGAGGAAGTGTACAATACGCAGGCAAATCCTAAATGCTGGAGCGGTGTCATCTCCATCCTCTGACGGCCCTTCTCAGGGAGACACCTGCTAACACCATTCTCACTCCACAGGGGACAAAACCCAAGCCCAGAGAGGCAGTGAAGCTTATTCCAAGTCACCGGGTGGTGACAACATGGGCTGTGCCCCCCAGTGTCTGCTCCCAGAGCCTAGCATGAACGCCCTGAGCTGGGGTCTCTCAGCACCATCATCCTGGGCCCACCACAAACCTCAGAAAGACAACAGGGCTTCCGTCCATCCCCACAACCTGCTTGGGGGGGCCTGCCCATGCCTCAGACGCACGTCTGCCCCGTGGGGCTCCAGGATGTGCGGGCGGGAATCCAGATCGTCGCTGCTCAGCAGGGAGATGTTTTATTGATCAAATCATCCCATGAAACGATCTCATTTTTTTTCAGATTTAAAAACATACTACTTTGCCACCTACACTTGTCATTTCATAATTGATACGTGTACGATGTGCCTTCACATAAGAACGGACACCAGTGGGGTGGAGGCCTGTGCTCTGTCCATGCCCTCTCCTCGCCGCTGCTGGCAGCACAGAGCACTTTCCCACTTGTGGGACAGGCTGTCCTGGCTCTCATTCGACTTCGCTCTCACCATGTCTTTGAACACTTGCATTAACTTTGAAATGTATCTATCACTTGTCCATCGTTATTAGTAATCACATATTTGGTAATATCAAATCATTATGATTCATTTGTGATTCTCCTATTGGTAGATATTAGCAATGTTTTCTAAATTTTCAAAATGTGGATCACCTTAGCTCTTTCCGTATTGTTCAGATTACTTGCCTCCCTCTCCCTTTTCCCTCCTCCTCCTCCCCTTTTTCTTCCCTATTCCTGACTCCCTTCTCTTTTTCTCCCTTTCTTTCTTCCTGCCTCAAGAAGATATTATTAGCTGAAGATATAACGCCCATAGACATTTTTAAATTAAAATTTATGACAAAGAAATTTTACCTTTGCCCATGTCTACAGATTTTAGCTATGTTTCCATGCAATTTTACCCTAGAAATATTGATTTTTACCTCATTGCACTGAGAACCTTCTGACCTAGTCATCACCTTTCAGGGCCATCAGGTGGAGTATAGTTTCAGAAATCCAAAGTATGACTCTTCCCGAGCTTTGTGAACAAAGAGCTTTATCTTTTATGTGGCTAGAAGGACATAGCAGGAAGCATGAGATGGAAGTCTGCGGCATCCTTGCGGGGTGGGTACGCAGCGCCCTGAGGCCATGGTCGCTCACAGGGCTGTAGGCAGCCCCTCCACACACCCAGCCCTGCAACGCCCCGCATGCTTCCCTCTGTTTCCATGGTAACTTTTCTAGACATGTCTGTCATTCCCTGCTTGTCGCCTATGGAGCTTAACATAGGACAGGACACATCCTGTGTCCCAGGATGAGACATGGACTCCTGGGGACCTAGTGTCCAAACATTGATTCTCTTCCTGTGTCCCCTATTTCCTCCCAGGCAACGTCCCCTGTCCGCTATCTCATGGTGCTCCACACCCCTCCCAGCTCTGCCTCCACGGGTCCGAGAACCTCTCCAGCTCCAAATGCAGACCCTGTTCCCCTGCTTGGGACGCTGAGCATGCAGAGCACACCTCCGTTGGGGCACTTCTGACAGGACTGATGACATGGGCGCGAGCCCCTCTCCTGCAGGCCCCACAGAGGCCACCTCTGGGTGGGGCTGAATCCTTAGCATTTCATCTCTGGTCTAGTCTCCCTTCCTGCTGCTGGGGAGGGGGGGGGGCTGGGCTGGTTCTGGGCTGCTCTTCGGAGCTGCTGCAGTTGGCAGCCAGGGGTTCCCAAGCCCTCCTCCTTCCATGTGATCCAAGGGAGATTTCCATAAGCCCGTTGCCAAATGGAAAAGGGAGCAGGCCTGTGTGATTAGGTGCGGAAGACACCACCTGCCTCGCTTCAGTGAGTCCAGGCGATAGCACGCTTCCGAGTCTCCAGCTCTCCCTGAATCCTGCACCCAGGTCCCTATAATCGCCACCTCCTGGCACTCCCCTCTGCAGGATGGTGAGCAGTTGAAAATGAGAGTGAGTGAGAAAGTGTGTGACAGGGAGGGAGATGGAGAGAGAAAACAGATGGCGGGCCCCCACTTACCCAACCGTCCTCCTTGCGGCATGGAAAGTCAGTATTTTCTGAATACACACTGACAAACTATTAGCGATCTCAGTATCATTTGAACTTGATAAATACAGACTCTTAAAAATAAAGACAAAGTTCCAAGGAATGGATGTCCAATCTAGGGGCCGGGGTTGGCGTGGATCCTGGCCTGACGATGTGAAGTTAAGGTCCTTCCCACACTCCTCATCCCCCCTCCCACAGGCAGGTGTGTGCAGGTGTGTCTAAGTCTTCCCCATGTACACGAGGCTCCTGATTCCCCTTCTCCTTGGTCATATAGTTCCCAAGGTATAGCCAGTCAGATTTGGGGATGTAGTCAGCCCCCATCAGAGGTGTGCGACACACGCAGTGGTGGGACGGCCGAAAGGGTGGTATTCTGTAAATTTCCAGTGAGGAACCCAGAGTTCAAATCCAGCTCTATGATTTGGGACAAGTTACCTTTCTGAAAATCAGTTTTTCTCTGAAAATAGAGCTAATAATATCTCCTTTGCCCTATTCTCAAGATTGTTTTGAGGACCAAATGAAATAATTAGCATGAAGATGTTGTCATGTAAAAGTGTTTTTTTCTTTTTAAAAATTTCTATTATTTATTTTAATTGAAGTATAATTAACATGCAGTGTTATATTGTTTCAGGTATACAATGTAATGGTTCTGCATTTCCGTATATTTCTCAGTGTTCATCACGGTAACTGTAGTCACCATCTGTCACCAAACGTTCTTATAATCTTATTAACTGTGTTTCCTGTGCTGTACTTTTCATCTCCATAACTTATTTATTTTGTAAATGGAAGATTGTACCTCTTAATCCCCTTTATCTATTTCTCCCACCTTCCCACCCAGTTTCCCTCTAGCAACCACTATTTTATGCCCTGTATTCAAGAGTTTATCTTCTTTTATTGTTTGTCTCTTTTTTTTCTTTGTTTTGTTTCTTAAATTCCCGATCTTAGTGAAGTCGTGTGGTATTTGTCTTTCTCAGACTTATTTCACTTAGCATTGAAACCTCTGGGTCTATCCATGTTGCAAATGGCAAGATCTCATTCTTTTTTATGGCTGAGTAATATTCCTTTCTGTATACGTATTACATTTTCTTTATCCATTAATCTATTGATGGGCACTTGGATTGTACCCATAATTTGGCTATTGTAGAATATGTTACAATAAACATAGAGGTATATGTATCTTTTTAAATTAGCGTTTTCATTTTTTGGGTAAATATCCAGCAGTGTGATTCCTGGATTATAGGATAGTTCTATTTTTAACTTTTTGAGGAACCTCCATACTGGTTTTCCATAATGGCTGCACCAGTTTGCATTCCCACCAGCAGTGCACGAGGGCTCCCCTTTCTCCACATCTTTGCCAACACCTGTTGTTTCTTGTGTTGTTGATTGTAGCCATTCTGACAGGTGTGAGGTGATCTCATCATGGTTTTAATTTGCATTTCCCTGATGATGAGTGACATTGAGCATCTTTTCATGTGTCTGTTGGCCATCTGTGTATCCTCTTTGGAAAAATGTGTATTTAGGTTCTCTGCCCATTTTTAATTGAATTATTTGTTTTTTGGTGTTGAGGTACAGAAGTTCTTTATATATTTTGGATTTTAACCCCTTTTTCAGATATATCATTTGCAAATATGCTCCCCCATTCAGTAGGTTGTCTGTTCATTTTGTTGTTGGTCTCCTTTGCTGTGCAGAAGGCTTTTCTTTTGGTGTGATTCCACTCGTTTACTTTCTGGGAAGGTCTCTTTCATCACTTGGGAAACGGTTGGAGGGATATACTCACACAGAGGAATCCCGTTTCTCAGCTTGTGTCTTCCTCTGAGTTCCTTGTCAGTGAGATGGCTGTGAGTTTTAGAGAGCCGTCCTTGGCATTTCGTCTTGAGAAGACAAAGCATTTCTCCTCAGCAGTCTGTCAAAAACGAAGGTTGCTAAATGTGCCCACGCCCCTTAGTGTTAGAATTTTCTGGTTGGAGCATGAGGCCTTGGTTTAAGTTGAACTAATAACATATTTAAGTCACAATCTACAATCACGACCTTGACAGACAGTAATTATAGATATTCTAAGAGGGGGCTTGCTGCTGCAATTCTGACTGTTACCGAAGGGTCCCCTGCAAATTTTGTGGAGTTCACTGAGCAATTAATAGCATGATTCAGTGCATGGCGTCGCTGTGTCTCAGAAACAACAGAAGTGAGAAATACTTTCCCAAGTGTGCACATACGTGGACATCAAGTTACCTTCTTGCCACATGTACTCACGAGACAGATGACTGGTTCAAACAAATCTGTACTTGAGCCTTGTCATTCCTGAACAACCCATCCATCTTCTGAAGGATGATGCTATGGTCTGAATGTCTGTGTCCCCCTAAAATTCATAGGTTGAGACCAAATTCCAAAGGTGATGCTGTTTGGAGGTGGGCCCTTGGAGGTGATCAGGTCATGAGGGCGGAGCCTCCATGAGTGGGACTCTTGTGGAAGGCCCCGGGGAGCTCCCTCACCCCTTCTCCCATGTGACACAGCAAGAAGTCTGTGACCCAGACAAGGGCCCTCACCCAACCCTGCTGACATCCTGGTCTTCGACTCCCAGCCTCCACAACTGAGCAACAAACTTCTGTTGTTCATAGGTACCCTGTCAGTGGTATTTTACTGTAGCAGCCCGAACAGACTGGGACAAATGGCTTATATTTTTCCAATTGATCTATAACTACTTAGGAGTCCCTAATAGTGTGGTACTGTGCTGGACACCAAGAGGAATCCACAGCATGGTAAGCACCTTCTGTAAACATCCTGAGTAAACATCTTATTAAAATTCATTCCTTTAAGGAATTGCCTCTCTCCCAGCCTCTGGTGATGCAAAGGCAAGCAGATACAATCCCTGCCTTCAAGACACTTGCTACTTTCTCTAACAGTATCAAGAGCATCAGCAAAGGGGAGGAGGGAGCTCATTCCATCAGGTGAGATGTGTGCACCACGCATGCTCATGGCCATGACCTACCATGGTTGGCTGCGGGGTGGCCCTGCCCTGCTTCAGACGGGGTAGCCCACAAGGACTGGAGGGATCTGGGAAGTCTCTGAATAGACAAAGGGTGGGATTTGAAAAGAGGGTTGGAAAATCTTTGATATTTAAATAGAGGGAAAATGTATGAACACGAGTGAGAAAGTAGCCTCTGTATTAGAGGACATGGAGAAAATGTCTTAGATGAAAGTTTCCATGGGGCAGTAGTAAGACTCCAAGACAG
The DNA here is from genome assembly GCF_023065955.2 of Ursus arctos. Taxonomy (NCBI): domain Eukaryota; kingdom Metazoa; phylum Chordata; class Mammalia; order Carnivora; family Ursidae; genus Ursus; species Ursus arctos. Next base: position 84,177,860 of record NW_026623100.1, read on the forward strand.
CTGTAACCAGCCTTACAGACATGGAGGCCAGGCCAACAGGAGTGTTTGCATTTCCAGCTTTGCCTCTTACAAGCTGACCCAGTGCCTCTGAACTTCGGTTCCCTCACCTGCGATGGGCACAATTTACAAGTTTGTATGCGAAACACTTTTAACTTTATATTGTGATACATGGGTAATGTTATAATAATAACTATTATTATTATTGAATTGATTTATTATTGAGCAGAGGTATGGCATTATAGACGCAAGAGTTTGAATATTCTTTCCACGGAATGGGAAGAGGAGGAATAGGATTAGAGAGGCAGGTGGGGAAGTAAACCCAGCTAAGGGTAATTAGGATCTGGGCCACGGGGTTTCCCAGGAAAGAGGGACGCCAGGGGGTGTCTCTGTCCTCTGGGGTTTACTTGGGCTTTGCCTCTTGGGAAGCTTTGACTTCAGTAGGAATCCCTTGTTCCACCGGTGGGCAAAGAAAATAAGCCGGAAAGCCTTAGTGGATGGAGGTACCACTTCTGAGGCCAAATCTTATTGCTGCCAACATCCTGCATTCACATACCATTTTTTTTTAAAGATTTTATTTATTTATTTGACAGAGAGAGAGAGACAGCCAGCAAGAGAGGGAACACAAGCAAGGGGAAGTGGGAGAGGAAGAAGCAGGCTCATAGCGGAGGAGCCTGATGTGGGGCTCGATCCCATAACGCCGGGATCACGCCCTGAGCCGAAGGCAGACGCCTAACGCCTGCGCCACCCAGGCGCCCCTGCATTCACATACCTATGCAGAACCTCAGATCCTGCTCTGTGGCTGAGGCCGGTCTCCACCCTTTACGCCATGTTAACAGCTCTTCATCCATGTGCTGTGGCAACTCACGCTTGGGGTCATTACTAGAAGGCATCGAAATTAAGTCTTAGACTTCTGTAGAACTGCTCTGGTGTAGTTGGGGGCAGGGGATGAGACCAGTCCACCTGAGACCTTGCCCTAGATCTGCTCTTACGTTCCACGAAAACTGGGCAGGTTATTGAGCTATTCAGCTGAATAGCTATTCAGATGTCAGCACCCAAGTCTAAACGTGGAGGGTTTTGACTATAGACTACTCGGTCATTAAGGCTACTTCCAGTTCTAACGTCCATGGGCTCCAAACGCTGTTGTAGCTCGCTGCCCTTGTTGCTCAGGCTGTGCTGTCGGTGACAGATCTTCAGTGGTGATCAGGTGCCACAGGCTCGGCTGACCTGACCGGGTAGAGAGCACTTCGGGGGGCCGCTGGGGGGCCGCCACTGGGGGGCCCCTGGGGGGCTGCTGGTGTCAGAAGCAGCCCTCTCCTCCCTGATGTAGTACTGATTGGCCTTTGTTTTAATTGCCTCCATCTTTAATTGCTTTTCTATGTCATGTTGCTTAATATGGGAGAATTTTTTTAATGAGCTTGAATGATCTAATTGTGCTGAACGTGATTTCCTTGTAGCATTGTTTATTGGTGTGTTAACAGTCAGCAGATCCCAGAACCAGTTATAAATACAGTGGGAAGCAACGAATGGTTTGTTTTTGGGGGAGTTCAAGTGCTTGTAATTATTATGTGAACTTGGAAGTATAGTTTTTTAAGCTGAATTTATTAATCATTCTTTACAGCAATTGATATATAACTTTTGAAAATACTAATAGATATAAGAAGCTACCATATCTTTTAGGGGTTTTTTTGGTTACATACATGTTACATGAGTTTGCTTTTGAAATAAACTATTAAACAATTAGAAGCATATAAGATAAAAAGTGAAAATCCTTCTTAGTCCTCAGAATTCCACTTTTTCCAAAGATGATCCCTGTTAGCTGTGGGTATGTACACGTTCCAGATGTTCTTCTGCTAATTGACATACATGTGCATGTCTGGTTACAGATCAGCACTATTGTGTGCAGGTGGGGTTCACTGTACGTGCTGCTCTGTAGTGTTCTGTTAACACTTTGCTCTTCATCGCGTTGACCCTGCCCTGTCAACCACACAGACCAAGCCTACATTGTTACTTGTAATAATCTAACCAGTCCCCCGCAGATGGTTTCTGGTTTTGATTGTACACAATATTGCATTGAATGGGTGTACATGTATCTGTGTGAGATGCGACTACCATGTGTTTGGTGGGTGCTGGGAGCTGTAATTGTCAGGCGAGGGTACGCACATCTCAGATTGTCACACACACTGTCCAGTTCCATAGGGTGAGGTGTTCCTGTCACTGCCACGCAAACCTGTATGAGTCCTGTTCACCACCTGTCACCACACCCGCGGACAGGTGTACCTGCCGATACCCTGTCCTCTGCATTGGGGTCCCACTAGCTCTTGCTAAAAGTCCACAATGGGAAAGGAGTTTCCTTTCCATTGTTAGTTTTTTTTTTTTTAAGATTTTATTTATTTATTCGACAGAGATAGAGACAGCCAGCGAGAGAGGGAACACAAGCAGGGGGAGTGGAAGAGGAAGGAGTAGGCTCATAGCCCCATAGCATAGGAGCCTGATGTGGGGCTCGATCCCATAACGCCGGGATCACGCCCTGAGCCGAAGGCAGACGCTTAACCGCTGTGCCACCCAGGCGCCCCTCCATTGTTAGTTTTGAGAATCAATGAGGTGGTGGCTTCAGATATGGGTGCAAGTGTGGGAATGCTTAGTAATCAGAAGATAGCTGGAGATAGATCCTGTGCACAAGGTCTTTCATCTATGAAGCTCCAAATTAGAAGCTGCTCTAGGATATCCTCTGTTGTTCGTTAATGCACTGGGATCAGTGGTCCACGCTAGGAGGGTCTGATTGGAGTCCTTTTCTAAGGAGCCTTACTGCACAGGGGATCCACAGGAAATATTAAGGTTGTACATGAGGTAGGGTTGGATCTTCTTAATTCTCAGAAATACATGGCAGCACTCAAGTGGATGGAGTTTTGGGGCAAACATGCAACGGTTTAGATGGAAAATCATGAGGAAGAGGTGCATCGCTATTTAAAAATGACGAGACATGCGTTCCGATGTCCTAGGATTTCATCTGGAGAGACCCTCGTCCATTCACTGACCTGTCCATAAGTTCTCACCTTACCTGCCTCATCCTCTTTGTCTTCAGACAATGATCTCTTGTTTTTCTCTGAAAAACTGAAAGTGGACTTGTTCTGAATTTCACAGCCAGCTAGAAGCTGGGCATATTCTAAAACAAAGAGTATGAGCGAGGGAGTGGATTCACTAAAATATCTTGAAATTGGCACAAAGGGAAACAATCCCTCTATTCAAGCAGGAAAGATTGATGGAGAGCCTACTATGTACCAGCAATTTGTTCATCTCAACGCTGTCCGCGGGTGGTATGAAGAGACGCGGACGAGGCAGCTCAGTGAGCAGGCCGGCAGCTGCAGGGGCGTCGCGGGGGCCAGGTCCGCACCCGCCCGTGGCCGCTACAGTGCACACTAGTGTGTTCACACTCAGGTACACAGAAGACCTTTTAAAGAGAGGCTTTCCTGTTCGGAGAGCACTGAGCATGGTCCAGGAGAGCAAACCAAACCGGGTCAGGGCCTTTGGATTCATTCCTGGGACTCCCCTGAGCCTCTGTGTCTGCACCCTGAGAAGGATGTACCCTACCTGCCTTATGAGGAATCGTCTGGCTCCTACCGTTCAATGTAAGTGTGAGGAGGAGCACTGGCAAAACACATCCCTCATTTTTTAACCAATCTCACATAGAACTTTTAGGGAGGAAGAAAAAGGCAAGAGACACTTCCTCTGGTAGATAATCCTGTAGCAGTGACTCAAGATGGCCAAAGAGACACCTGCCTGTGTCATCCAAACACAACCGACTTAACCCGAAGGTCTCTTCGACATTAAGAGACTGCAGGAAAGTGATGACGCAGGGACAGGACATCCAAACACGGGCTGGCGCCTGCTGGGGACATCGAGGTGGAAGGGCAGGTGCCACCGGGGCAAGAGGTCAGAGCCCTCCCGTGGGTGGGCCGTCCTGCAGCAGAAGCACTTCTAGGCAGAAAGACGCCTGTAGAGTGATTCCTGGTGCCACTTAGCCAACATTCAAAGGTGTAGACAGTGCACCCACTCCATAAACACACTTAGTGAGTGCACGAAACAGGAATGGGGTGCTTCTCCTACAAATGGGTCACTGGCTGGGAATTCACATCTAGTGCCAGAGCAAGGCAGGGGGACACCAGGTATCTTAGTTTTGGGGAGTTAGAGGAAATACTTCTGATTTTTGTCCCAGCCCTATCACTGTGTGAGAGAGAACCTGAATTCAGACGGGTTTGATGACCCTGAAATGTTCATAGCAATATTGGCTAAGATGGCTCTTGCTTATCCAGGAGTGATGCATAACCTTGACAGTCCATAGGTTTACTAATAGTACATGAAAATAATTATTATATTTTTGAACCATTATAGTATGATTTCAAAACCAATAATATCAAGCTTCTGTGTAACGGCCTTAGTAGGGTCTGGTGGGTTTCAGAAAGCCAGAATAGTGGGGGCGCCTGGGTGGCACAGTCGTTAAGCGTCTGCCTTCGGCTCAGGGCGTGATCCCGGCGTTCTGGGATCGAGCCCCACATCAGGCTCCTCGGCTAGGAGCCTGCTTCTTCCTCTTCCACTCCCCCTGCTTGTGTTCCCTCTCTCGCTGTCTGTCTCTGTCAAATAAATAAATAAAATCTTAAAAAAAAAAAAGTCAGAATAGCGGAGGCTGGATCGCAGCATCCCCTGAGCACACGTTTGACTCCATCAGCCCTGCGTCCAGCTGCTGGTACCCATGCGCACTCACACCTCCATCTTGCAAGGGTGAGGGCTCTAAATGCTGAGAGTTAGTGACCAGAGGGCAGGGCTGAGGACCAGGAGACACTGCTGTTCACCCCAGATGAATGCTCGCCTCCAAATCCAGAGGTGGTGTTTCTGGTGTGAGAAGGTTTGTGGGGCACTTGCTTCTGTCACATAAAAGTTAAGTTTACAAATCATACTGAAGGTAAAAGAATGGTTCGTGTTGAGAACAATTTCCTGCATGTGTATTATGTGTGCACGTGTGTGCGTGCATGGGGGCATGTGTGTGTGCGTGCATATCTATGTGTGTGTGTGTTGAGTATTGGTGGTCAGGAAAAGACCATAAAACACACTGTTCTCTTCAAAGATTTTCCGGTATAGATGGCTGTGGGCTGCTATCAACAAAACCATAGGTCATAATTTGTATCAAAAGCTTAATGTATTTAAGAACGTCACACAAGAATTCCAAACTAATGATTCTTGACTTTGATACACAGAAAAATACACTAACTCTCATTTTATTTTTCAACCTTGATTTTTCAGGGTAATTTTAAAACCTTCCTAACTCCATGTGCATATTTCCAAATTATTCTGTTCTTTATGTACTTGTTTTGGTAAATTCTTATTAGGGAAAATAAAAACACTTGTTATGGTTGCATTTTATAGGCTGCCCGTGAATTTCCTAGGAAATTGCATGTTATCTTATTTCAGATCCCACTTGCCAGCCACGCCGAGTATCTGCCTTGTTGTGAGGTAACACATAGGAAGTGAAGTACAGTATCTTTTAGAGGATTTATGGTAATGCTGCAGAATGTAGCTGATGGTAAACAGCGCAGAGCCCTCAGGGTCTCTTCATTTGCCTGACACACTTCACTGCTGCCCATTAACACTTCTCTGTTATTGCCATAGACTCAATTTAATGAGCTTCTCTGAATTTGGAGGTTTTCACCAGAAACAATAGCTTTAAAACTGAGACACCTAGCTCTCTCCACTTTCTGATATTCTGTCCATCTTTTTTTTTTTTTTAAATAAAATAAGTTCTCTCTTTGACAGTGTAGTTTGAAATGACCTGGATATTTTCTTTTCCAGTTAGAATAGTCAGTAATTCCTAATCCTGAGACAATATTGCCAAAAACCCGGATAGAGAGTTACTAAATTCAAAATTTGCATTAATGAAGATAACATCTTTTATTGTTTTTCCCCTAAAATAAAATTGAGTTGACATCTAGAAAAACCCTTGTCATCAACAGACTGTGTTTTGTTATGAGTGAAATCACATTATTTCCAAGAAATAGTTACATATCTCAAATATTTCTCACTTATTAAATTGTCTCTTAATTGCACCAAAGTGTTAAAAAGGCAATAATCTTACAAGTTGGCTGGTAATTGGTCAATCTAAATATTGCGTGCACTTAGTTTTACCTTCAAACCTAGACATGTATATAAAACTGTTAAAAATCTTGCATTTCAAAGTAACTTAACTAAATGTTTGGAAGCATTTTCTGCTCGTGTGTCGTGGCCTTTCCTATCAGAGCTTCTGAGTAAAGTCATTTACACGCGTCTTCATGAGCAGTTATGTACTTTAAATGGAGCTGCCTGTTGTAAACGCCGCCACACAAAGGGGCGAGCGCCCATCAGCCCCTCCCCTCCAGTTAGTGATGTCGCCCTGTTGTCCTTTTGTCCTCTAGAAAATGAACCCAAGGGAGAACTGGTGAAGTCACGTCGCGGGGGCCTCTCCAACTCTGACCTACTGAGGGAGCAGATCGGATCCAGGGAGCACCCCGGGCGACTGAGTACAGGTACTGGCCGCGGCAGCTCTGGGGGACGTGGACGGGGGTCCTGTCCCCTGGGTCCTCCCCATTTGCTGCTCCAAATCACCACTCTTCCCAGCTTCCTGGTGCTTCCTGGCTTCTAGGGGAGAGTTAAAATTTGTTTTGTACATCGCCTCTCAACAGACAATTTGTGCTGATGAGAGCCATTGGCAGTTAAAGTAGATGATGCATTTGTTATTCTTGCCACTAACACTGTATTGGGTGGGACAGGCTGTGCATCCTTCTGGGTGCTGTGAGGTGTCCTGGGGATTACTAGTGGGGAGGAAGTGGTACTGGGACCCGCGAATGGAAACGCTTCATTTTGAATCATTGCCAAAAAATCCACACTTGATGCAGAAGTGAGTGCTTTGTTAAGTTCATCAGTTATTGTTTGGAGAGTTGGGGGTGGGAGCTGGGAAGTGTTTGCTGCCCAGACAGTGCATGATTTTTAGGGAATCTCATAAGCTGGAAGTTGACATGATTGTGATGTGAGTAAAATCTTGCTTCTGCGAAGTCTCAGCTTCTGAATAGGTACATGGAACAGATGTCAAAAGCTCAGGTATTATCTTCTCAGTACCCACATTCAGGAGTCCATTTTACACATGTTACTGTGCTGGAGAAAAATAAGAAGACTCTGGCGGGATGGTAATTTCTTAGGATGCTCTATGAGGGAAACTCTGGCAAGCCTTTAAGGTTCACTGTGCAATAGTAATTCATCCGTCTGCCGACTACCCATTTGCCTGTCTGATGACAGAACTACTTACCGCTCCATGGAAATTAGGGCTGGTGTGGGTCTCCATATGCTGCAGCCCTGTGGGTGCCGCCATCTTTATGGGCTTTATCAACTAGTGTAATAGGTCACGGTTGTTCTGATTGTTTTCTAAGCTCTACCCCATTCCCATTCTCTGAAGAACCCATTGGTTCGGTTTCGGAAAGGCATTATGTTTAATCATCATTTCCCTGGAGTTTTTAAAAACCTATTCACATTGAGCGTTATGGTCCTACTTGACTTCAAGGTCAGCTAAAGTTTCTGGATTGTAGGTGCATCACAGATACAAGCTATGTTGTTTTGTCAAATCCCATTGAGTTTTAGTCATAAGTTAAAGAATGTTTAATGGAATATTTTATATGGGTCTAATTTTTAAATGTGGATTCATTGAATTGGCATTTCTGGCTTGGAGTTAAATGTCCACATTTAAATGATGATTATCAATGCAGGGTCCTATAAAACATTCAAAGACAAATCTCACCATGAATTAGCAAAATGAAACAAAAAAGAATAAGCTAGTTTTCAAAGAGAAATCCATGTCTACACCCAGCAGACTAAGCCTTGAATCGGCTTCTCGGTTGCGGGATAGCACCTGATGGTGACAAGGGTGCACTTTCAAGGCAGGTAGTTGAACTCGTTCAAGGAAGATAAGGAGATTCCAAGGTCCCAGTCGGCCCTAATCTGTTTCGAGTCTCGGTCACCAGCCTGTCTGTCCTCTTCTCGTGTCTGTCGCCATCACGCAAGCAGGCCCTGGAGCTGCATGGTCTCGGGGTGGGAGGGGAGCGTGGCAGGCCCCTGACCATCCCTGCGGGCCTCCAGACCAACCCGGTGGCAGTAGTAAAGCAGAAGCACAACCGGTACTTGTGCGATTCATTGCAGAGCATTTCATTTATGTGATTTCACTCAGTCAGCCCTGAATATCAGCATCTCTCCCCGGCAGAACTTTGGTGATCACACACATGGCGTCAGTGTGGGAAAGCTTTGCGAAGCACCTGTAACACTGACACGTACCCTCTGCAATTCCTGGATAGTTCTTAATCCGCGCCATGGTCCTTTAAAGATTAATGTTTGGTCCTGAGGGTTTAATCAGTAGGTATTCACTGTATGTATGTCATCAAGACTTCAGTCCCTGGGTGATGAAATAAGCAGTGGGTTGAAATAAACAGAGTAACATTTCAAGATGGGAATACTAGTGTTAGAACAATAGCATCCAGGAACAAAGTTTACATCTTCACGTGGCCATCTAGAAAATGAAAATGTGTAAATCGTCATAGTGCATAGATCAAGGTGCACAAACTGTTTCTGTAAAGGTCCAGATAGTCAGTATCTTAGGCTTCGTGGGCCCAGTGGCAAGTACGACACTGCCATTGTGATGGGAGAGCAGCTGAAGACCATATGTAAACAAATGGGCCTGGCTGTATGCCAATAAAACTTTATTTACAAAACCAGTAGCAAGGGGATTTGGCCCTCAGATGGTAGTTTCTCAACCCATAGTAAATATCCAAATTAAGATGTCCTAAATAACCACAGTCATTTTTGGAAAATAGAATATAACTCTTACTCTCTTTTCAAATTTTATTACTTGCAAACTCACACAATAGTGTCTAAAATTATTGTGTGCTGGCATGTTGCTCCACAGACAAGCACACTGCTGAGTGCGAGCTGAGTAGTCAGGATGGAGCTGGGAAGAAGCTGCAAGAAGGCCAAATTCTCCATCTGTAGAAGTCAAGGCAGAACACGAGAAGCCTGCAAGAGCGGGAGAGGAGAAAAAGTTTCTAGTATTTTCAGGCCTACCTCAGCCTGCCCACCAAAAAATATCTTTAAATCATCCTGAAAACTGTGTGGATATAAAATCAAATGAAAACCAGTGCCCACAGGTATTACCCCACATGGGCACACAGGGAGTTACATGTCAAACCCCAGTGCCGAAAGAGCAGCAGTCCAGCAGGGTGCTCAGCGGTGCTGGTGTTGCAGACGCCGTCCACAGCCAGTGCCCCAGCGCAGGTCCTGGGCTGCACGGCGCTTCAACACCACGCAGTCCGGTAAAATGTGATCCATTCAGGCTGCTTTCCCACGTACATTGTAACTCCAAAACAAAAATACAGAGAACACAGGAAATACAATACCGAACACAAAAGAGAAATTATTTTAAATTGCAATAGATTTTACATCAGAAGCTCGATAAAGGGATTAATCTTGAGAAAGACTTTAATGATGCCATAGATTATTTTTTAAAGAGCTATTTTATGTGTGTCTACAATTTACCTTATTTGGGATATGAATTAGTAGTATAAATCATTTAGTTAAAATGCAGAACATTAATTGATATTTTCCACTGAAACGATTTGCTAGAATGAATGTATCTTTAAAGCAGCACTTTGACAATTAATAAATTATTTCAGAATTGATCAGAACAGGAGATAATGCATAGTAGAAATTGGTAGAAACACAAGTCACAGACATGGGACACCAAGGTTGCTCTAAGTAGTTAAGAAAGGAGAGGTCTGCTAGCTTCACATGTAGTCAATGTTGGGCAGAAATTTGAGTAAAAAGTTGGAAGCAACCAGACCAGGGAACAAATCCCAATTCTGTCACACTATCTCTGTAACTTTGGAGAAGGTACTTAATTCCTGGAATCTGAGCCTCAATTTCCCCATAAGTAAAGTGGGCATAATACATAGTTTCTTCTTAATGGGACCATTATAAGGATTAAATGAGATAAAAAGTATATAAAGCACTGAATTTAGTCTTTGAAACAGAAGATATTTTAGTCTGTCAAGAATCTTTGGCTGTTTTTGAAATGGGCAGTGGATTACCTTTAAATTTTTGACAGAGGTACCTTGATTCCCTTCCAGATTGTGACTCCCTGAGGAACAGCATTACCAATGGCATGCCCTGGTTCTAGGGCCTGGGGTCAGCATTAGAAAGGGTTGAGGTGGATCCAGGCTCCCTGATTTTGGGAACAAGCTCTTGGGAAAGGGAGAGCTGCTGGCAGGCAGCCAATCCATGTACAGTCCAGAAACATCACTTCTGTATTTGATGTAAAACACACTCAGGGACTTCCCTCTCCATCTTGGCATCTTGTATCCAAAGTTTTCTGGTGTCAGCTTGGGGGGGTGTGCGTGTTCTGACATGGAGACATGTCTTATTCACACTCTCAGCTCTTAGGACAGTGCTGGCCACGTGTGTTGGGCTGCTGACATTGGTCTCATCAGTGGACGCATGGATTATTGTGCTGTGTGAAGACTTGTTATCATATGTTTGTAATACAAAGAAAGCTGGTAGGGAATGATTGCTAGTACATGTTATTAAGTGTGAGAAGTAGGAAACAGACTCTCTGTATTGTGTCCCGATGGTTATGTAACAAAGGTATGAAATATGTACATATATATACACACGCATGCACACACATACATATGTATACTCATGCCTGTACACATACACATATGCATACACACAGTAATGCACGCACACATACACACACGTACATGTCTACATGCATGCATATACACATACATGCATGTGCACACATGCACAGACATACATGCATACACATATACATATACATGTACATGCATGCACGCACATACACACATACATATACACAATGTGTATGCATACACATACACATGCATGTATGCATGCGTATCCATAGGTATACATACATACACCCATATGAATATACATGTATGCACCCATATACATATATACACATACACACATATACATGCATACAGACATACATATATACACCTACATACATATGCACACAGATACATGCACTTTTTTTTTTTTTTACTGGACGTCAAAGGTGGCAGGAAACTTTACTTCTCACCTTGTGTCATTATTTTCTACTCACTTTCCTGGTGTGTGCGTGTAGTCCTACTTGAAATGAAATACAGTGCGTCCACTCAGACGCCACATTTGGCCTTTTCCACCAAACATCCAGCTCATGTGGAGCCTGACTAAGAGGCAATCCTCACTTTTCTTTGCTTGGCCCCACACCATCTTGCAAAGTGCCCACTCATAAATCTGAACCCACTAAGATGAGGCCGTATGTTTTCTTGGGCACTTCTGGTTCTGTGTTTCTTACAGGTACAATGTGAAGGGAGGACAGTTAATGGATATTTAAAGGAAATAGATGCCTATTTTTTTAATGTAATGAATTGTTCAATCAATGACTGCAAATATCATCCAGTCACATAAATGTGTGATTTTGTGCATCTATGGAACCCATTTTTGAGTCAGCTACATGCCTGACATTACAGATACGAGAAATGGAATTACAGAACTCTGACACCAAGTTGTTTATGTTTAACCATCTAATAGGCAGGAGTGCACATATACCAAAAAAATAAAAATTAACTATACACTGTGAGAAGACCTATAGAAGTGGTATGTGTAAAATAATAAAGTATAATGCAGGTAATACACTCTCCAAAGTGGTGAATCTAAGTATTCCTGGAGAAGGCAGATAGGATCCTACAGAATTAACACCAGGGCCATACTCCAAGGGTGCCTACCCACCTTTCCAAGACACTTGGGTATTTTAGACTTGGCACCAGCCTCTGGAGACCCAGAGTCTGGAATTGGAAGCAGGAAAGGGTATGAGCTCTGTCAGTTTGCGTTAAGTGCTGTGAATAGTGGGGACTGTGGGTGGGCTTAAGGGAGGGGAGACATGAGCCGACCTCCCCCTGTGAAGACGCGTGACGGGCAGACTCAGGAACGAGAATAGAAGGGGTCTGTTGAGAGTCCAGGGCTGTTGAGGGTCTCCTCCAAGGCAGGGCTGGTTGGGAGGACGGTGCAGGTGTATATGCAGGCCCTGGGGGAGGGTGTGCAAGCCAAGGAGAGACGCGGATGTGGTGTGCCACCACTGGGGGGGCGTGACTGCAAAGCCCATAACAGCACGGCCCTGACAGCAGAGAGAGGCCCTCCACTCCGACTCTTAGAACCTCAGTGTTTTCACGTGTAAAGCAGGTGGACCGTTTCGGCTTCACAGGGTTGACAATGACGGCATAGAACAACGCATGTGACACGTAGAACCCAGTGCTAGCACACAGCTCGGGCTCTTTAAATTACAGTTACTGTTGTTCTTATTCATAAAGAACCAAGACACATTTGCTTCGTCATAAAGATTAAGGCAGAAGTAATCTGATTTACATCTGTGCTGTGCTTTCTGCTTTTCAAATCAAAGTGCCTTCACTTTCCATGCAGCTGTGTAGGAATGAAGAAGCACTCCACGAACTGATGGAGAAGGATTTCAAGGCTACTTTGTTAAAGAAAAAGCAAGATGCAGAAAAGAAACAGAAATATGAACACACATACATATATTTGCTTGTATTTGCATAAAAATTCTAGAAGGGTAGACGAGAAGCTAATAGAAACGTTTATGCGATACAGAAACAGGCAGGTCTGGGGGGCTCTTTTTTTTTGTTTACTTGTTTATTCCTTTTGCATTTATGTTTGAACCATGCAGATGGAAGGAAGGAGAGATAGGAAGGGGAAGGATGGAGGGAGGGGACAGCCGGGATCCACAGCAGGAAACAGGAGGGAGGGAGCAAACTCGGAAGGAGCAGAGACAGTCCTCAGGTGCCCTGGCCGCAGCATGCACACTGACTCACCTGTTCTCACCTGTCCTCCCACACTCCCCCCCTAAAATCCTCTCAGCGAACATCTGTATTACAGCTATAAAATAAGAATCTACATCATTGCTTATTCGCTTACTCAGTAACAGAGTTATAAAGTCTAAAGTTTTAAAATTATTAAAGGAGAGTATTTTCTGAAATAACATTCAGGAGATAAGCCTGGATGAGAATGAATGGGAAGAAGAGCAGCAGCTGCAGGAGAAATACTTCAGATAATGAAGGGAGAGTGATTCGACATCTAAGTTATGTTTCAAACAGTGAGAGATTTACAGAGAACGTACTGTGGGTCGTTGGAGGAGATATAAATATGAATGTATGTCTTATGATACAATCGAAACAATATTAACTTCGTTTTTTTGTTAAAATTACACTTAGGTGAAGGAGGAGAATGTGGTTTTTCTAAGGGGTAAATGTTGGGACTTAGGTATGAGTGGTGGCGATGTCTGCAGCCCACTTTCAAATGGTTTGGAAACCGTGTGTGTGTGGGGGGGGTGTCTGTGTGCATGTGCATGTGTATGTGTGGTGTGTGTGTGTGTATCTGTGTGTGTGTGAGAGAGAGAGCGAGCATGTGTGGGGTGTTTTGGTGTGATTCATGTACCCGCTCTATACTTGGGAGTGTGTATAATATGGTCCATGAAGGGACAAGGTGACCTTACTGTACCCAATTTTCTTGAATATTTATTCCTCAAACATTCATTTAAAATGTTATAGACAGAGGGCCTGGGGGGCTCAGACAGTTCAGCGTCCGACTCTTGATTTCGGCTCCAGTCATGATCTCAGGGTCGTGAGGTCTGCTTGAGATTCCCCCTTTCCAAAGCTGCCCTTTCCCCTGTACACACACACTCTCTCTCTAAAATAAATAAATAAATCTTTAAAAAATAATGAAATGTTACAGTCAGAGAGTGGAACTCAAAATCTCCTTTACAACTTAAGTGAAGATAAACTGTCTTCTGAGTGGAATTTTTTGCGCCCTGCTCCTAATACCCCAGGACAGCCAGCTCACCCTCCATGGGAGACTTACCTATGGAGTGACCTGGCCAGCACTGATGACCCCTCATTTACAGATGATGAAAAAGCAACCCCTCCACACGGAGAGACCTTTCCAAGCCCAGAGCATGTATTCATGAAGAGCTGCAAACGAACTTTAAATGCAAGGTCCTTCCCACTCTATCACATTGCATTTACTTGATTAATTAAAATAAACTTTAGCATAACAGGGTTCTCAGTATGGTAAGTTGCAGACAAGGGAATGCCATTGTAAGGACCCAGGATACAGGAAATCCCCCCTTTCAAGAAATAGTGCGGGTTCTTCTGAAAAGTCCATCTGTCATCTAGTGACGCCATATCTCTTTCTTCACATACTCTGAAATCCTAAGTGAAATGCCAAAATTTTATGAACACCATACTTCTTTTAATTGACTCTCACATAGAAAACAAAAGGGACTGTTGGTCGGTCAGTGCTTCTGGACGGGTGCTGCTCTCGAGAGCCCCCCTGAGTGTCCACTACAGGGCAGCATGCAGAGCAGGACACACACGTCATCGACCCTCAGCGGCTTGGGGTCAGGCACTGGGGGAGCTGGAGGAGCTGGAACCCATGCAGGCCAACGGGTGAGCCGCAGAGGGACGCCGTGATCCCTGCTCTTTTCCACGCTGTGCAAGCCACCTTCACCCAGACAGCGTGCCGAAAATCAGACACAAGACCAGAAGGGATGTAACACTGATGGCACTAGGAAGTCAGAGCGTTTTGAGCTTCTTCCAAAGATCTAGAAAAGCCAAAGTGCGGGAAGGAAGGAGGGGAGGGATGGGGAGGGAGGGAAGAGGTAAGGAGAGCAATGAAAGATAAAAGTATGGACCTCATTCTGCGAAGAAACAGACGAACAAACGGGACCTACTTACCTGCACGGCCTCAGATGCTCAGATGCATTGTTGCATCATTATAATAAAGTAAAATAATTCCCTACTTAACCAACTTCACCAAAAAGGGCTAAATCGTGTTCACTATTCTCTGTTCAGGATCCATAAGATAATTATACTTACTTAAAATATATGTGTGCATGTTTAAATTATAGAAGGCATCGTGTTTCTGTAGGGATGACATTGAGGTCATGGTCCCTGATTTAACAGTGTTCCATGCATGAGAGTCCAGGACGGAGAAGCATCCCTGTCTCCCTGTGAACGAGATAAGCAACAAGTGTGCTTTTTCCTTGTGCACACAATAAAACCTGTTACTAGCTGCATTGCTCCTTCGTTATGTACCTCCAGTGATCCCTTGACAGGTTGAGCCTGAGGATGACAGCATGAGATGTCAGAGTCATTTTGTTTGTTTGCGTTGTTTTGTTTTTTGCTTTTCACCACTACAAGCAGAGGATATAAATTCTATTTTGGTTATAAATCTTTCAAATGCTTTGTCAGAAACCCACAGCTAATGATTTGCTCTTACAGAAAATGCGAGTACGTGTAACTTGAGCAGGTAGGGGGTAACTCCCAGCACGTGGAAGGATAATAAGGAGGTCCCCCACCCCCAGAACTCAGACAAGTGGCAAACCAAAGAACCGCAAGCACCTGTCAGAGTGGAAATCTGCAGGGCCACCTGAGCATGCTGGCTGCCCCAGTGTTTGTAAGATTCACCATCATCCAAAGTTGTCAGGATACACCGGGCGATTGAACAAGTGAACTCAGAAATAAAGTCAAAGCGGAACAGCACAGAAGCTCACTTCATGCTCATCTCATGGCCCGATGCTGATCGGACAGCCCCTTCTTCCTGTGGCTCTGACATCGGAATGTGTGGCCTTCCAGAAAGCAGCGGGCCTTTGGGGCTTGTGCAGCATATTTGGGACGAGGCTGGCATGTTCCTGATTCTACCTGGAGAGAAGCTGGGAAGTAGAGACCCCCTAGCTGGTGGGCCCAGCCTGTGCCCACCGCCCTCCCAGGGCAGGTCAGCAAGGCCTGCTGACCCAAGTCTTCTTATCCAGCTGTCATTTCTCCCTCAGATATGTTTAGGCAGATTCTCCCCTCAAAGGTCAGTCTGTGAACTTGCAACCGGTGAGAGTGAGTCCGTCCTGAGAGCAGACTGCCCTGATTGTGCCTGCTTCTGAAACAGCAAGGGTCCCGAACAGTTTCTCAGGAGTGGTCCAGGGACCGTCTTCAGGAGAATCACCTTGGGTGATGTTTTTCCCACAGATTTGTGATCTCTGCTCAAGACCTTTACATTACGATTTCTAGGAATAGGGCATGAATATAAAATTTTAACAAACACCCCACATAGTCTTATGTACGTTAATGAAGAGCTACTGCGCTAAACCAGAGCCCGATCAGAGAGCTGGTGAGTTCCCTGCCTGCCAGGCTCCCTGGAGGCTGGCTTCCCCCCTCGGCCCTGCTTCATTCCCAGGGGCCCAGTGAGCCCACACACACACACTTCCATTCCATCACCTGTGACCTGGCGAATACAATCACTCACCCTTCTCTTTTTTTAAGAGTATTTTTTGTGTTTTCTGTTCTTGGTTCTGGAAGACTGAACACGTGCCCAGTGGCTGTGAGCCCTGATCGTGCGTCCTAGAGCTCTGAGGATGGCAGGCTTGTTTCTGCTGGAGCCCCCTCTCCTCTTGCTTCCCCAAACACGATCGCTCTGAAGCAAATCCAAGTTAGTGCGTGACTTTACCTAGAAACACTTCAGTATGACTTTCCAGAATATAAAAGCTCTTTTTGTAAAAGCACAACCCCCCTTTGAACCTTTCAGTAACTCTTGTCATCAGATATCTGGTGAGGATCCAAAGTTGCCAGATTGTCTCACAAATTTACTTTTATAGTTTGTTTGAATCAGAATCCAAATAAAGTCCACAGTGCATCATTGAGATGTGAAGTGGACCCTTCTTCTGCCTGCGGCCCCTGCCTCTGCAGCCTGTCGCTGGTGAAACTGGGTCGTTTGTCTTGTAGAGGGTCCCGTGGTCTGTCCTCTGCTGGCTTCCTCCCTGCAGTGTTCTGTCTGTTCCTCTAAGCGCTGCGTCTCCTACAAGCTGCTGGTCAGACCACAGCCCTATCAGGCTCAGACCCTTTTTGTAAGGATCTCCCGCTACCTCAGAGTGAGAAGGGCACACGCAGCCTTCGTCAGGCTGGCCCCCACCGCGTAACGCTACGCCGGTCCGTGGGTGCCCGAGCTGTGCGGGTTACCAGCCTGACCCTCCGTTAGAAAGTCACCCGTCAACCTTGTGACCTGACGGCCATTGCTGCGCGTTGCCTCAATCCACCGTGTCGTTAGGTTGGCAAGATGGTATTCTACCGCGTCTTCTTCATTTATTAGGTGGAACGCTTCCTAAAGAAAAGTTCCTTCATCAAGTATTGGCTCCTTTTGTACATGAAAACAAACCAAATTCTTCATTTTACCCCTTTCCCTGTGATGATACCCTTCTCTTTCAATGAGGATTATAAATTCTAGGAAGTGAAAAGACATTTATTACAGCAAAAATCTGGTATCTCATGAGGTTTTGCTTCTGTTTGCAAAGCTTACTGAGTCTTTTTTATGTACATACTAACATCGACAATGGAAAGGTAACAAGGAGCGATTTCTGGATTAGGGTCTGCGTGGGCTGTGTTGTGGGCACAGGCATTACCTCACTTAAACACTTCTCAACAACCCCGTGTGGCTGAGACCAGGAGTATCTCATCTGCCGACGAAGAGTCCCGGGCCTCCTCTCCCCATGATCATCCAGCTGGGAGATGCAGCCCTGGCTCCAGCCCAGGGGGTCCAGCGGGAGCCCCAGCCCCACATCTGAGCTCTGCAGCTGCATTCATTGACTGCTTCCTGCACGTTTCTGAGAGAAGAGAAGAGCAGCCCCACAGAAATGCAAGCTGTCAGCAATGTCATACAGAGAGGGTAGGCAGTCCAGGTATAGCTTCAGGGTTTTTAAAGGTCATCTGATTGGTTAACAGGGCTGAAGATTGTGGGGGCTTGAATGACCAGAAGTAGTTCCTGGCTTGCCCACCCTTACGGGAGAAGGTCTTGAGCCCGCAGCGATGTGCAGGGCAACAAATGCCCACCTGCTAGAGCATCCTGCACTGGTATTAGCTGCCAGCTGTACTGGCGTCTTGGCACAGGTGTGCAGATAAGCAGGTGCCAGCCTGGGCACTGTGCCTGCCTCAGTGATGCCTCCTGCACTCCCAGAGCAACTGTGGTCTGCAAAGGGAAGCCAGGCCTGGGTCCCTGACCACACCTGCTGTGCAGGGACTAAAGGGAATGTCCAAGCCTCGGTGGCACGCCTCTCACCTCCACCTAATGCACACCTGAGCACCTAATGAGAACACACTCTTGCAGTGTCTACACAGGCCGGTCAGTGTAGACGCCAACGAGTGGAGGCGCGAGCAGGAACTGTCACACTGGACTACGGAGCCCATTCAGAGGAACAATCTGCACAGGATTCCACACAGACCATCTGTAGGTTCTGTCGGGCCATTGCAATGGACAAACAGGTCCATTACTACCAAGCAGACAGCCCTCTGCTTCCCCGAGCACTTCCCTGGGCAGACATCCTGGCTTTACCTGACTTTGGGGCAGAAGCTCTCCACTGTCCCCGTGCTGGCCATTCACTAAAGCCATCTGTCCTTGTTCGCTTGAGACAGGAGCAGGTGAACCCCTTCTTCTGTGGTAGAACTTCTCTCAGATGTTAGGTTAGACTTCTCTCACTACAAAGGCTGTTTTTGTTGGCTGTTCCCAGTCCCAGGACAGTGGTAAATGACAGAACGCCCTAGAGGTAAGGGTGCCAATGGCTGGTTTTGCCCGGGAGTCTGTCAGCACCAAATGCCCTCTGCCCCAGGCGCTTCCCAGAGGCCCTAGCCCCACCTGCTCTGTCACCTGCCGGTGAAAGACACCAGCAATCCTGAGTCACCCACTCTCCGCCTGGCCCTCCATGTTGACGGCAACACTGCTGCATAGGATTTCAAGCACGTGCGCGTGTGATGTGTGTTGTGTGTCCATATGTACCTGTGTGCAGATGTGTGTATGTGCGTCTCTGTGCACGTGCATATTATGTGTGGCAGGGGGACGAGGGGGGAGCAGAGCCAGACCTGGATATAGAGCTGGTGTGTGTTACATGCATTCCAGCTGGAGTCGGGACAGTGTCCGAGCCTAGCGGAAGCCTGCTGCTCTGAGACGCGCGAGTGTAAAGGGGACTGCAGTGTGCGTGTTTGACGGGCCCCTGCAGGTTTTGTGAAGAGCAGCCCAGGGATGACAGCCTGGAACATGCAAATTGCTGGTGAGGTGCCTGCGTGCCAAGCGTGCTGTTTCACACCTCCTCTGAATCTGCCAAACCTTCTCGTACAGATTTTTTTCCCAAGAAACAACAGGGAATAGGAAGCTTTTTTTTTTTTTTTTTCTGTTTTAATCTGACTGGCAAGAGCCAAGGCGTCCTTAAGATTCATCTCACTGGCAACACTTCAAACCCACTGGCCGCGCGGCATGGTGTGAGCTGGGCATGTCGCTCCCGCTCTGGCTTGCGGGATAGATGTGACCGAGGGGAAGTGGACCTCGGGGGCGAGAACTACCTAAATGCAGCGGTCTGAGCTGCTGGGCCCCCCGGACCATGCACGGAGTCTCCACGAGGAGATAATTGGAGAAAACAGAGGGAAAGGGCCAGGGACCCAGAAGCAGAGTGAGGATCTGGAGTGAGTCCCACTCAGAGTTCCACACGAGCCTAGTCTACAGTCTGCGATGTCCAGCCTCTGGGGAGTCCTCACTGTGGCCCCAGTGTCTGCTGTAGTTAGGATGGTAGGGAAGTAAAACCCAGTCTGTTCGGAAGGGAGGCACCGACTCGGCTCTGGGGCATACAAAGTCCCAGAGACCAGCCAGGGCAACGACAATCTCAGCAGGAAGAACAGTTCTACAGCCAATGATATTTTCTTGTCAAGTTAAATGAACGCAAAGCCGAGCATCAATGTCTTGTAAGAAAAACAGATAAACTTACAAGAAGGGAGACGGTGGCATTTTTGTCTTTTCTTGTTTGAGCAACGTGTGCATTGTCTGAACTTCTCATGGGCCTCTGACCTTGTCAATAAACAACGTTATTAAGAAAGAGAGTTTTGTGAAAATCGTAGTGAAATTGAAACAGTCACCAGCAAACCGGTACTAACTGCAATTTGCTCCCATCCCAGCCACTTCCCCTAGAAGTGACAGGAACCCTGCAAAATAATATGCTGATGTTATTAAATGGCTGTTTGATGGAAGTCTAGTCCACGGGCAGATTCACTTTGCTTAATTACTTGGTAAAATTATGAGCTACCTGATATGTTCCTGTGAAAGTAATGAAGCAAAGTTATGAATAATAATAACGCATTCTATCTAGATACACCGTTTTTCCTTTTCCAAGTGCTTTCACATACGCTATATAATTTCATTATACAGTTTTAAAAGCTGAGATGTAACCTAAAAACCAAACTGATGGTTATTCTTACAATTTTAGACAGTGCACTGGCCTGCTTTATTATTTATTTTGTAAAACTGTCTCTGAATTTCCTGTGTCTGAGCGAATGAGAAGGCACGGCAATGGAGCTGAGCTCTTCCCACACCGGCGTCCAGCAAGACGCACATTTTGTCCCAATGATGGCAGCACCATTCAGGGGCCACCGCACCTGCATGGACTGAGGGAAATTCTGTGATTCCCTCCCAAATTGAAAGAAACAAAAGGAAAAAAGAAAAAGCTGTTTTGTTTTGTTAGAGACCTTGGCAAGGTCCAGCTAGAACCCGCTTGTTCTTTCTCTTCTCGGGAGATGGTCCTGCGGCCCCATGTCTCTGCATGGTCTCAGGATGTGCGTGGTCCTCCCCGGGGTAACTCATGTGACGTCAGCCCCCCAGTGGTGCCAGATGGGGTTCCTCCTCTGATGTCAGCCCCCTGGTGGGACCTGCTGCAGGGATACCTGGTATGATGTCATCCCCCCTCCGGCCCCAAGTAACTTGTGTGATGTCAGCCCCACGGCAGTGCCTACTGGGGGCTACCTTGTGTGACATCGGCCTCCATCCCCCGGGAGCTCCTGCTGGGGGTACCTCCTGTGATGTCAGCCCCACCACCACCTCAGAGCCGCCCCTGCTGTCACAGGCCATAGCTGGGTAGAATATATCACTTCACCCCACTCCCCGCCGTGGCTAATTGAGGGACAGACATAAAAAGGAGAAACACAGCGTTATGCTCCTTTGGGAAGGATGGAAACACTTGAATGGTTCCAATGAATCGAGTGCAATAAACTTCTAATCTACATTTAATTTTTAGATTAGACCTGTTTTTCAGAATTGCTCATGAGAGTTGAATAGGCTGTTTCACTGAAGATATTTTACATAAAAACATGTAATTCTCAGTTTATTTACATGGGCTAAGGTAAACTTCTAAGAGTAGATTCGTCCTTTTTTGGTCCACTTTCCAGAGCAGGACTCCCCTCTCGAGCAGGTGTCATAGAGGACGGCAGGAGGTGGCATTTTCAGGGAACCGGGGTTCTGTCTGGTGAATCGCTGCTTTGTGCTCTCTGGTCCTTTGAAGATCTAGGTGTGGCTGCATCAACTCTAGGACTACTACCGACTGCTAGGTGCTGAGAACGGCATTATTTTTCAGTACAGCCCCGGCCCCCAAGAGGGAGCACAGTGCTTGCAGACCTGCCTTCAGATTGGAGCTGGGAACATAGGAGGTCCCTGAGATGCAGACAGGTTCCAAGTCCATGAGCTAAAATTCACAAATAGCCTCCTGGGAGAGTTCTCCAGCCTGCTTATTCCAATTTTTTTTTTATCACATTAACAGGTTTTATTATGCAGTTTAGAAATTCACTTTGTACAAAGAAGCAACACATTTGAGGCAATAATAACATTTTAAAATGCACTTATCTACCTTTTCTGCACCAGACACCTGCTATGTGATTTGTTGGATATTCTCATTTGATCACTTCTAAGGGCCTAGGATTAGTATCATCTCCTTTTTACGAACAAGAAAAGTCAGGCTTGGAGGGGGGGCACACAGATAGTGAGTAACGAAACAGGTTTTGAAATGCCAGATGCCTGAAGCCAACACTCATTGGCGGAAGTAAGACACGACGTAGACAGAAAATAAGATTGTAAAAAGCTGATATCAGAATCGAGAGAGTGAGCAGTGTGGACCCCTGAGAGAGGATCCAGTGGCTCGAGACCATTCCACGACGGGTCACGGACTCACACTGGAGCACAGCAGAAGGCTCTGTGGTGTCCAGCACACTCTGTGGTGGGAAACCAGGTTCAGAAATGAAAGGCAATATATTGCAGTGGACAGATCAAGGCTTCAGAGTCAGACAGACTGGGTCCATATCCTATTTCAGGGCCATCTGGTTGGGTGAGTGTGACTTCATAATAACATAGGGTCAGCTTGAGAATACTGGGCGTGTCCTGCACCCCTGCCCTCAAGTCTCACACCGTGGATCATCGGTGCGTGGTAGGAAAGTGTGGTTCGTGCTACTTTTTTTTTTTTAATGTTTTTTTATTATATTATGTTAGTCACCGTACAGTACATCCCCGGTTTTCGATGTAAGGCTCGATGATTCATTAGTTGCGTATAATACCCAGTGCACCATGCAATACGTGCCCTCCTTACTACCCATCACCAGCCTATCCCATTCCCCCACCCCCTCCCCTCTGAAGCCCTCAGTTTGTTTCTCAGAGTCCATAGTCTCTCATGCTTCATTCCCCCTTCTGATTACCCCCCCTTTCCTTATCCCTTTCTTCTTCTACCGATCTTCCTAGTTCTTATGTTCCATAGATGAGAGAAATCATATGATAATTGTCTTTCTCTGCTTGACTTATTTCGCTTAGCATTATCTCCTCCAGTCCCGTCCATGTTGCAGCAAATGTTGAGAACTTGTTCTTTCTGACGGCTGATAATATTCCATTGTATATATGGACCACAACTTCTTAATCCAGTCATCTGTTGAAGGGCATCTCGGCTCCTTCCACGATTTAGCTATTGTGGACATTGCTGCTATGAACATTGGGGTGCATATGGCCCTTCTCTTCACTACGTCTGTATCTTTGGGGTAAATACCCAGTAGTGCAATGGCTGGGTCATAGGGTAGCTCAATTTTTAGTGGTTCGTGTTACTTAAGACCTGTTGATAGGAAGCCCCCGGAGGGAAATGGGCTTTCTCAGATACCTGAGATACTTGGTGATCATGACACAAATGAATTGTTTTTAATTTACCAACTATAAAAATCCAACCCAATACTTTTTGGAGAAAGTTGTCCTAAGAGTTACAAATTTGGTTATAGTATTTATTCTTTAGCTAATCAATAAATGTCGCATTAATTTCAAGTGCCAACATGGGTTATTTTTAATATTCTTAGCTATCGAGTTAATAAATCTTAATTAATCAAAGTAGTATTTAGTCAGACTGGCTAACCCAACAGGTGGTGAAGGGGTTTCAAACCCTGGGGCTAAGAAACCTACCTGTTAGGACGGGTTTCCTCTTTCTCTACAGTCTAATTAAGCATCAGCACCACCACCACCCCTGCCCTAGTACAGCACGTCCCTAAAAGGCAGAACACAGTCCTCAAACTGGGGTATGTGTCAGTCTCTGATGCCTCCACTGAGCCCCTTACCAAAAGTAGAACCCAGACAGAGTGCTCCAGACCCTTCCACGCAGCGTCTCACCCTCACGGTGGCCCTGGAACCCATCTTCTCTGACCAACAACCCCTGCACCTCCCTCCTCACCCTGCTTGGGTTTCCCACACCTCCCCTTGGGGCATTGTGTGTTCTCGCATGTAGGGGCCACCAGGAGCTGCTCTTCGTGGGTGCAGCTGGCTTTCTCATCGAAGTGTGGTCTGTATGTGCTCCCTATATGCTTAGCCTTCCTGATGGGCTCACCCTCCTCTCGGACTTCACCTGAACTCGCTGACCTCAGAGGCTGAGGCCTGATTTCCAAATCCTGATGAGCCTCCAAAGTGCATCTGACATTACGGATCCCCTTTTACGGAGAGTTCCCCTCCTTCCTTCCCCACTGCACCGCTCTGTCCCCCTCTTGCTCCGTTGGCTTCTTGGGTCCGGGGTGTCCCCGACTTGGCCAGCTGCAGCCCGGCTCTGTGCCAGCCCTGTTCCTCTCTTCCAGCCTCTGGTCTGCAGTGCCACTGATGTGCTGAGGACCCTCCAATGTGCACCCCCCTCTCTGCTGTTCTCACTAACCTCCAGACTGTATATCTAAGAGCATCTTGACCCTGCTCGGATGCCCCAAACCCAGTGCCTGATCCTGGTGGCCCTGGCCTTCCGCTGAGGCTCCTCCCCCTGTTGGCTGTGATTCAGTGATGTCAGCACCCTCCAGTCAGACACGCTGGAATCACAGGCCTGCCCCCCCTCAGTCGGTAGATCTGCATACCTTCTGCTGTCAATTCCAAACACTTGCACACCCTGGTCAGGATTTTATCATCTGTGCCCTGGGCCACTCCAAGGCCTCCTGACCCATATTCCTTGGTTCAACGCTGTGTCCCTCAAATCCTCCTTCTGCAGCTTTTATAAGAATCCACATAAATACAAATTAATCCATGCCACTCCCTGGCTTCAGGTCTTTTGTCCCCATCACCTATGGCATTGAATTCTTTAATTGGGTCTGAGGTTCCTGATTCTCTGGACCCCGCCCCCCTCTCCGGCTGACACTTCGTGGTTCAGCTACCTGGGAATGTCCCCACAACAGCTGCCACTGCTGGTGTGAGCCTCTGCATCTGCTTTCTGACACCCCCTGCAACGACATTTCCCCCAAATCCTCTGTCCTGCTTGCCATTCATGGGTCATCCTCACCTCCGTCCCCTCCGGTCCCGTGTCCACCCCTGGTGCACACCCTGTTTTCAGTAGCGACCATAACTTCTTTCAGATCATACGCTGTGTTTCCTGTCGTGTTTCCACGTGTTAGAGTGTGTCATGTAGTCAGGACTACTGACTCAGCACTCAGTCCTGAAAGTACTCAGAGTACTGACTGTGAGTGAGTGAGTCCTCCGCGAGAGCACACACGCAAGCTGCACGTGCACGCGGGCCGCCTGGGCGCCGTGATCTCCTCCTCCTGCCCAGTGTGCAAGACACGATCGTTTAGAGTCAAACTGGTCAAAGCAATGGCCGTCCTCCCTGCACTTTATGGCTCTGCAGAAAAGTCTCTTTTTCTAAGCCGCAAGTGGTTTAGGCATTGAGTTCAATGAGAAACATAAAAGTCAGTCAAGTTATAAATTCTTCCTTTGAATGTCATCAAAGGGTGATTTCTACTAAGCTGTCTTGGACAGTGTACAGATTTTTATTTTTAATTTACTTTCTTTATGAGTATAAACAAGTGCTTAATACTATTTTCTTACCTCGTAAACTTTTACTATCCTGCCTGACATTAGTCCTTCAGCCAGCCCTTAAACTTTCTCAAATTGTTTCCCTCCCTCCCTTCTTTTCTCTTCCCTTTCTCCCCTCCATTCCCTTCCTCCCTCTCTCCCTCCCCTCCCTCCCTCCCTCCCTCTCTCCCTCCCCTCCCTCCCTCCCTCCCTCCCTCCCTCCCTCTCTCCCTCCCCTCCCTTCCTCCCTCCCTTCCTCCCTCTTTCTTTCCTTCCTTGAGGACACTTCCTCCTCATCAGAAGCCTGGTGGCATATTTTGCATCTTCCAACAAAAATAAGATTGAAAGTGTTAAGCCATTAGGATGATGTTGGGAATTCAAATGTTAGAACAGATATTTTGATATTACTAGGTTAATACTCAGAACAAATTAATGTCATCGTGAGCTATGGTGTGATTTCTAAGAAAAATTTCAATTGTATCAGAAAGGGCACTAGGCTAGGCTCTGCTGGGAGAGAGGCCACTATAGCATGGGTGGAGAAGGACACGACCTCTGAGCTACACTTTGTGCGTGCAGTACTGGCTAATTTCTTTCCAGTTTATCCAACTCACTGCAGTAGCTGGACAGCTAAAACCTCACTTGAATTTTCCTACTAATAGTAGGGATGACTGTCTTTGCCTAATTTTTAAAAAACGTCAAAAAGTTAAGAGGAAACATAAATTGTCAGCATATATGAAGAGTCGGTTCATCTGCTTCCTGGAGGTACAGAATAATCAGGTCCTAGGATAACAGCCCTGGAAGAATCCTTCGAGCATTCATACTCTGTCAGCTGGCTTTTAGAGGCCGTCCTCTTCAAGGTAACTCTGCATCTCCCACCACACCCCCTCCCGTCTGTCCCTCTCCCCCAGTCCCTGGGGTGAAGCCCCTTCCCCTGCTCGCCATCCAGCATGAGGAGGCTGAGGGGCAGGCCCCGTGAGCAAGGCAGGAGACAGGAAGGGCACATTCTAGGGAGACGCTGGGGTGTGCACTCAGAGTGTGATCCACTTTGACGATGCAGCAGTTAACGGCCCTGGAAGGGCGAGCAGGGACAGGAGGCTAGGGCTTAGGCGGGAGGTGGTAGCACTGAGGACCTGAGCTGTGAACTTGGACTCGGAAAAGTGCAGGTCGAGTGTCAGGCATGCAGACACGACTGGACTCACGTCCTGGCTTCTTTACACACAGCCCGTGGCCTCCTTGTCTGCTGTGTGCGTGTCCTGGGGCGGGAACGCCGTCCCTGTGGGGCTGTGGAGGGGCTGAAGCCGCTCCCCAAAGAGCCCCCAGGGCACCTGACAGAGTGTGTCACAGAACCAGGCAGAATTGGACAGAATTTCATAAAAGGAAATAGGGAGTCAGCCAAGCAAACCGTGTACACATCTCAGCAGAGCCACGCGTGTGGACTCAGTGCTCCAGGAACGCCTGAGCCACGGGTGTGAGGGTGCCTCTGGGCACGTGGCTTCTCTTCACTTTTCTCCAAGCGCCTCGTGGAGCAGAGTCGGCAGCACGGGGCGGGCACACCGTCAGTGTTGACGACTGCCCTCGTCTTCACGCGCTCGTGGTGGCTGTGACTGGCCTCGTTGCTCTGTCCTCCTAGATTGTGAGTGCGCTTCCCCTGACATTCCCTTGCACCTCACCAGCATCTCTAGGGGTAATTTTATGGGATTTTTATATGCTCCTAAATTTGCTCCATTCAAGAAATTAATTGGGAAATGAAGGAAAAAAGAAAAAAAGAGAAGAAAGAAAAGGAAAGAGGGAGGGGAGGAAGGAAGGATGGGGGGAAGAATAAAGAAGCACGGACAAAGCTGAGGGAGATACACTGTGGGACTCGGTCCCCTCCGCGTCATAGCTGCCACCAGCTCGGGTCAGCCCATGGGGAGGGCGAGGCTGGGGCCAGCCACAGGGAACTGACCTGCTCGGGAGCAGGTAGGCTTCCTGTCCAGTCCCTGACCTACAGCAAGGACATAGGACACTGTTCTTTGAGCAGCACGCGTGCCACACAGAAAGCATTCTGCAGTGACGTAACCTGGGCGCACGGGAGACAGCGTCCACCTTTTGGAAATTCACACTGTGCATTAACTTATTATGAGTTTTAGGAAATTATGCAGTGGAAAGACCTGTTTCCTGTGGTTTAGCACAGTGTTTTCAGGCGTGTTTGACTCTGAATCCCCAAGCTCTGCAGAATGCAGAAAGGCAGGCGTCAACCCTGTCCTCCCACCTGCTTCCCCGAGCCTCCACTTCCCCTGTGGTTTCATCCGGGAACTAAGAGAAACACCTACTGCGCTCAAGCCTTTCATAAAGAAATCATCATTAGACATTTCTGCCGCTGCCCTCGATATTTGAGCTAATTTATGCAGGCACCAGGCAATGTGGGATTGGTGAGCCTCTGGAAGATGCAAGAGGTGTGATCCCGCATCCTCTTAAATTAGAGGTGAGCTCCCCACTCAGGTGGCCTCTCACTAATTGCTTCTAACAGAATTCTCTCTCTGGCTCTTAAAATGACAATTCAGCTGGAGTTTGAGTTTTGCAGTGGGTGTCTGTGTTTCTTTCTTGAGAGGGAGATTGAAAGGCAACGTGTGTTAAAATTAAACTTTGGAAGTCCCTCTGGTAGCTGGGAGACATGGCACCAGATGGACCCATGTCTTTACGGGGCGGTGCGCTGCTGTCCGATGACTGCAGCGCCCTGCTGTGCGCCCCGGCTGTCCTTGTCTGGGATGCAGGTATCCTGCCCACACCTGCCTGTGGCTGCCATCTCAGCCCTCATCCGAGGTGGGCGTCTGAGGTGGGCATCCTGGCGTCATGCCATCGACCTCCAAACCACACACTCCCCTCGTCCTCCTGGATGTAGAGAACTCAGACTCCTTCGGAGTCAGAGTAAGGCCACAAGCTGAGAGTCCACGGCAGAACCGGTGGCTTGTGCTGGAAAGGACTTGTCCCTGAGCAGAGAGCCAGCTGCAGGTCCTCGTGACTCACTCACCCTCGGATTCCACAAGGACCAAGCCCGCCTGCGGCACAGCGGAAAGGCTCCTGATGGAGAGTCCATGCCCCCAATGCCTTCAGAGCCGCGGAGCGTACCTGCCCGGGGGCCTGGATCCCGCGTCACCAGCACACAGGGGCCACCGCGCGCTATTCAGCAGCGACCCCGCGTCCTCCCAGCGTTTTGAGGGACAGGGACACTCATGCAGACTTGAAAGCACCCAGGCTGAAATGGCTGTCTGATTGTGTTATTCGTTATCACCAGAAGGAGAGTTTGCTCTGGGAACGTGATTTGGTCATGGAATGCTCGTCTCCAAAACGCCTCTGTCTGAGAGATTTGCAAGCCCCTGGATCTTTTCAAGCCTGCCAGCAGCTGGAGTTCAGCTGCAGCTCCGGATGGTTTCTGAATGCTAAAAACTGCTCTACCCTCTTGTCGCTGAGTCCCGCTGCTGAGAAATGCTATCTCAGAGCCGTCACCAGGCTGAGACGTTTCAGACGGGAAGGAACAAATACTCCGGGTCCTGTCGTTTCTTCTCTAGGTAACAGATTGACTGAAGACCCTTGTATTTAGTGCCAGGGGCTTGGAGGACATTTAGGGTCACACTGGGCCCTGTCCAGAGTTTTGTTCCAGAAGCACCAAAGGAAGCCATCATGAAGTGTTTGCGCGCCTGACGTGTTCCGTGTTGAAGTGGGTGTGAGCTCGCTGGCTGATGTGGGACGAATGCAGGGGGCAGGTTAAGAGAAAGCACAAAAGCCTGAGGAACGTTTACTGTTCAGACGTGCTTGTGAATGCTGCCACAGTTTCTTCTTGGATCCCAACGGCAGCATTTGGACCGACACAGGACCACCCACGGCATTTACACATGTGTCCTTCTTGCCCACATAGCTCTAATGGTCATCCGTGCCTCCAGCGGTGGGCTCTCAGCCACCTGGAGGCAGGTGCTACGCCAGGTACTGCAGATCCAGTGACCCCTCCCTAGCAGCTCACACACACAGACCGCAGTTACCTCATTCTTGGGCTAGCAAATCTGTCACATCTGTTTCCTTGATGTTTAAAGGAAAAAATACACTAATCTCTAAGCCACATTGCATTATATTTTGTAAAAACCATTTTAAGAAATATAAACCAGTCCCCACATGCTCCTGCCTAGTGGCTCAGCTCTCTGTGCTACTATGTGCTGCCCACAGTGGCCATTGGAGTGGTCCCCGGCGGCACAAGCCCCGAGACAAGGGGGCCACAAAGGTCCTCTGTTAACATAAGAAAATAAGCCCCCAGGAGTACAGGCTATCATCCTCTGTAGTGGGATGGGACCTAACGTTTACCTTTCCTTAGTTTCCAAATAGAGAGGATAGGAGACATCTGGACAATGCTTCAGTTTTTTAAATGACCATTTTATAAATTCCTTGCATGGGCATTCTTAGCCTTATTTATATGCTCCTAAATTGGGACACCTGGGTGACTATCGGTGAAGCGTCTGCCTTCAGCTCAGGTCATGATCCTGGGGTCCTGGGATGGAGTCCTGCATCGGGCTCCCTGCTCAGTGGGGAGTCTGCTTCTCCCCTGCCTGCTATTCCCCCTGTTTGTGCGCACTCTCTCTCTCTCTATTAAATGAATAAATAAAATTTCTAAAAAAAATAAAAAAATAAATGCTCCTAAATTTCTTTCAGTTTTAAGTCAAATTTATTTATGTAATTAATGTATATTTATCAAAATCTTAGATTGCATACATATAATATCTGTATTATAAATGTATACAATTTATTATATACATATATAAAGATGTATATATTATTGTATGTATTTATAACATAATAAATAATATCTACATGTTTACCTAAGTATTTTTTTAAGTCTGTCCAAAACCCCTATTTGAAGTCTGCCTTTCTGGTGCTCGCTCGCTCGCTCTCCCTCTCTCTCTCTCTCTCTCCCTCTCTTTCACTCCCTCCTTTTCTCTTTCTCCCTCCCTCTCTCTCTCCCTCCCTGCCTCTCCTTCTCTCTCTCTTTCTTTCTCTCTCTCTCCATCTTTCCTTCTCCCTCTCTCTCTGTCTTTCTCTCTGTACACAAACACACACACACACACACACACACATTTTTAATTGGGAGACAAAGACTTCCTCCTTTCTTTTCTATAACATCTTCTACCCATTTCATTTCAAAAACTGTGCTTTTTCTATTTAAATCTGGCCCCGTGGAGACCCTTTTCATCCCACCAGGAAGCCACAGTGCAGCAAGTTCAGAAACAACAGGAAGGAAGCCATGAAGACAGGACTATTTTTATGATGTGTCTTTTATCCACAGAGCTATTTAGGTCTCTGCTTCATATACCAAAGGGCTGCTCAGGAACACTCGGAGGAACCACGTTGCTGACTCCGGGTCACGTCTTCACACCTTCTTCCATGGCCCCGGTGGTCATTTGGGTCTTTAGTTTTATTTTTAGATGCTAATCTCCCCAAGGGCCGTTCAGATCACACACTGGCTAGGAGTCCAGCGAGCCCGCACCCTCTGCGTGAAGCATGTACACAGAGTCATAGTTTTTAGGAAAGAAAATGTTAAGGAAACTAGTCTTCACGATCACAGATATTTATAGGCATAATTATATTTTAATCCTATACATCTTCTTATTTTTTCCTAGAGAAGATTTATAGGCATAATGATATAATGAAAGGTTAATTCATTACAATATTCCTCAGAGTTTGAGGGGCAGGAGAAGCATGGGCTATCACTGGATCCTGAACATTCCACAGCTGCCTCGCCATAGCAGCAAGATACTGGCTAACCAGTAGAGGTCCACTGACAATGAACATTGTTAAAGCACATGATGAATTTCCTCACTCCGTTGGTCCTTGAGAAATTATGCCATTGCATGGGAGTCCATAAGCACAGGGCACTTCCAACCCCCAAGCAGGCTGTACTCTCCACGTCCATCAGAAAGACAAGCGTTTGAAGGTGGCAAGGAGCTTCCTTTGGAGACAGGATAGGAAATGTCCTCAGATGCCCAGACCGCCAGGCCGCGTCACATCTCCCTCTGTACTCCTACAGTTGGCAGACCACAGTATCAGATTCAGCGGGGGCCCCTCCTCTCCGATCTCATTCTCTAACAGTCACGACCACAGATCAGATCTCATGGGAACAATGCATGGAGGGTAGACCACTCTCCTTATCTAGGGCCACCTGGCGTGCAGTGTTGTCTGTGTGGGGACCCACCTATGCAGGGACAGACCAGCTGGTGGGCATGAGGCCATCTGGACTACTAGTCCTGGGTGCTCCCCACCGTGCTCCCTGCAGGTGTTCCCCAAGGCAGTGGTCCTGGAGCTGGGGAGGAGGATACCACTCCCCATGGATGGAGCAGGGTTAGCTCTGGAGCTAAGGGAGGGAGGAGGGGGTAGAACTGGCTGGTCGCTGCCTCGAGGGACCCCAGCCAGACCCCAGCCACATGTATGCCCTCCACAGTCGGGGGGATAACCTCCTCAGGCTGTACCCATCCCCACACACATGCTAACCCTGAGGCCCTCCCACCCAACTCCATGCGGCCAGATGCCTGACCTCTGACCCTTCACACTCAGCCACCCAGCATGACAGGTGCTAGGGAAAACATATCCTGACCTAAGGCCTCCTGGCACCTGAGTGTGTGACAGCCCACGTCCTGGGAGAGCACCTGAGAGTCTCAGGGAGAAACTTTGGCTTCCAGGAAACTTGCAGTCGGTAAAACAGAGCTATAACCATGTGACACAGGTGTGCGCTGGACAAAGGACCCATGTCTGAGCCGAGGGCCGCCCTGGTGGGTGCATCCAGGAGTGTCTGTCCTGGAGACTGTTTCTCCCCATCTCCTAAACAGCTCAGGTTTTCTGACCTTAGAATTCGCAACTTTTCTGAGAGTGACAGAATTTTCAGTTTGCTCCTTCTTGCCCATCAGCTTGCAAATCAGTGGAAATGGAGTGGCCAGCTCTTCAGTGTGTGTGGAATTTCTGTAGCATTTTGTTAGCGTGTAGGTGTACATGCACAGGGGCCCCCTCCCTACAGAGTGCGCTCCGAACGTTGGGGGAACCCTACCTCCTGGGTAGCGGGTTTCCTGTGGTATTAATATAAGTGGCTATCCTTCAAGCCAAAGTGTTTTATTCAAATATCTGTGGAATGAATGGTATGCAGAATGTTTGTGGCCTATGGACATGATGAGAAGAGAGTAATACTGAAAGATGGTTGGAGAAGGACTGGCACAGGAAGGCACGTGCAGTCCTCCAAATGCTGGCCGTATGGATGGCTGCAGAAGGTCAGTGACTTGGGTCCTTAGAACAGGGGATTGCAACGAACGACACACGACGAATCTAGATCTAGGAGGAGACTTGCATCATTCCGAGATAAAACTTAAATAGGCAAGAAAGAGATACAGCAATCATAGTTTGTGTTGTGCAAAGAAAGCATAAACATTAATAATTCAGAACTTTCAACAAAAAAATAGGCAAAAATAATCCTCTTTTTTTTTTTGAAAAAAAAAGAGAAGATGCTATTTTCCTGTATCAATAGAAAACATTGCACTTTCTATTGGCAAAAAGGAACCCAGAGTATCAAAATCACAGATGAAAACATGCTGAGGTTTTTTTATTATAATTTTTAAATCCCCCAAACTCAGTGCCTCAGTCTCCTTGTGCAAAAATTCTGCAGTGTTTCATGGTGTGTCTCTGACCCCCTGTCTGCGTGATGTGTGCTATTTATAAAAACCAAACACAATGTAAAAACCCTCAAAGAATGAGGGATTGTAATACCTCAGTGGATTTTTTCCCCTGAAGAATTTTTTTTTTTTTTAAGATTTCAAATAGCTGACTCTTCTCCTGATGTTTAGGGGGTTAGTTGGTGCCCCTGTTCTGCTGGATGGTTTGGCAGAGTACTTATCAACACGAAGAAAGAGACTCTCCCTGAAGAACATGACCCAGAAATTTGACTTCTGACACGTATCCCACAGGAAGGATGGAACACATATGTAAATAAGGAGAAAGGGAACATGGGGAGGGAGTGTTTTACTGATCTTATAAAACATATTGCGACCACAGTGGCTATAAAACAGATATTAAACTCAGTTAAAATCGGTTTACACTTATTGACATGAAAAATATGCAGGCTGTGTTTCTAAATGTAAAGTCATGTGTGTGTGACCCCATTGACACATAGCTGTGCGTTCTTGTGAACATGTGCACATCTGTGATGTGGGTGTGGATGGCGGGAGATGGAGGGGCTCCATTAGAATGAGAATGCAGCTATCCCGATGAGAGTTCCCTGACTTTTATACCCTTCCCTATACTTCTCCACAGAAAACATGCATGATAGTATAAAGCAAACAAGTAGTATTGAAATCAACACACAATTTTTTGAGGTTTTTTTTTTTTTTTAAGAAACCAGGAGTTCTATAAATAGGTACATTTGGGTTAATTTTGAAAAATGCTTTTGATAGTCTATTCCAGTATGCAGTTGCCTTGTTCTAAACATTGAAAAATGATGTCCAGACACTTCAGCTCGTTCATTATCTTGGCTTGAGCTAAACAAAAGGAGCAAATGTCCACAAAAGACACAATAAATGCAGAACAGTTAAGCTGCTTTTTTGCAATTGAATTAAATTGCCTTTTAACAATACCTTATGAGTTCCTGACTCTTAATCTGGATTAAATTTTAAAATGTCTGAAGGCACATTTTTCAAGCATTTTATTTAATCCAAGTTAGAGGTGATTTTACATTTAACAGTGATGTCCATGAACATATGTCAACACTTCCTTGTTCTGAAAGACCCTTGTACGATTGTCTTCCATGAGGAATTTCAATCTGCAGACACATATGTGTTATACTACATGCTTAAATATTAGAAGAAAGGAACAAGATACCTTATTTCTGCTGCAAGAGACCCCTTTCTAAATAAGTTTCTACGATACCTTATGTTGTACTTTACGATTTGTATTTCATGACCAGAAGTTTTGACTGATCCTGGCTCCCTGCTCTGAAATTTTATACTTAAAAGCAGAACAGATAAAACCAAAAATAAACCAACAAACTTGAGGTAATTCACATTTTTCCCCCTTGAGAACATGAGTGACTTTAGTCAAGAAATCATTTCTTTTATCAAAATGCTGACATCATTTGCCATGATGATAGAAGGATGGGTGCTATTTTCTAATTGTTCTGTTCTCCTCAGTCTGTAGCCATGACATGAAAAACTTGTATTTCTCTTCAGTGTGTGGGCCCTCCCAAACACCGTGGTCCTTCACCTGCACATTGTGACTCATCTGTATTCTCCTGGCTTGTTTCAACAGCAAAGGTGAAATGTCAGGGCGCAGTTACGTTTCTCGAATGCAGGTAACGGCACTCTGGTGTCTGAAAACCATGTATGAGCAGAGCAGACATCCCGTAGCAGAGTCTGCTGCAGGAGGTCCGCCCAGGCCCCAGGCCCTCCCGGCGCAGGCTCGGGGCTCTCCTTCGGGCTCCTACCCACCGCAATGCACCCTATCACATGCAGCTGTGATGATCCCCACTAGAATCTGAGCTCCGTGCTGAGCAGGAACGTGGCTATTTTGCCCGTGAAGCTCAGAGCCCAGCTCCTCGCAGACACAGCCCAGAGAACAGCCGCACCATGAAAAGCGGGCACACCCACGGTTGTCCAGGCAGGAGAATGCAGAGCCTTTAAGAAGCAAGAGGTCCTTATTTCTGACCAGCTTCATAAGTAATGTGTGATATACCAGTGATCTCTCCGGCTACTGAAGAAAGCCCAAACAGTAAAAATTATGTAGATTTACTAAAATTGAAGCCTTCATGACCAAAAATGAATAGAGAAAGAGCATGTATTGATTTAAACCAACAAAGAATCAGGCCATGCTGACAGCGGGCTCCTCTGTGATTGACTTGCAGGGTCCTCTAGAGGGAGCGGGAGGGAGGGAAATAATCTCCCATATCTACATCTCTCAGCAACTGTTACTTAGAGCTGAAAATGCATCTGCCTGTCAAGGAGATTCTCAGCCTGGGTTTGAAGAATTTAGCAGTTTCCTGGATATCGGACCTGATCTTGCTGCTGAGAACCAGAAGAATTTAGATTCTTCACTCTTGGGTAGCACATTAACTCTTCAACCACAGAGACGTTTAAACACAGGGAAACGCAGCCTCTGAATGACTTGCTGGGAGACGGGTGGCAGCAAGCTTGCCCTCTGAAGTGAACAGGTCACTCTCCCAAGCCCAGCCGTCTCATTTTCTGGGCACACTGGAGGGCCTCAAACAGAGCTGACTGGGAGCCTGCTGAGCAACAGGCTCGGGAGCGCGGGTCCACAGGGCCACGGTGGGGGCATGAGGAGGGCCCAGTCCACCGTTCATGGCCACCTTCTCACATTCTTCCTGGTCCTTCCAGGACTTACACATGATCCCATGTCATCACAGCCACATTATATAACAGAGACTTTCTCTATAGGTAACACCCTGATCTATACATCCTTCTGTTTATCCATCCATCTGTCCATCCTTCCATCCACCCATCCATCATCCATCCATCCATCCATCCATCTACCCACCCATCCATCCAACATCCATTAATCCATTGATCCATTTATTTCTGCATTCAATCAACAAATATATTTCAGGACTTATATCGCGTTCTGGTAAACAAGATGTGAGAGTTTCTGGCCCCTGCCAAGTTAACAAATTTTTAGATTGCACAGACAACTCAATAAATAATTAGAATAAATGCACAAATGCTATGTCAGGGCAGACCAGGGTGCTGTGAGGGCGTGAGTAGTGGAAATCTGACTTCGTCTAGAGGGCCAGAGACTTCAGAGGGACAGTCCAGGAGCAGAGGACATCAAGAATCAGGTGTGTGGAGGCTCAAAGACAAGAGAGCTGCTGGCAGCTTTGAGGAAGTGCCTTCATCCTGGCCTGACAGGGGCTGTGGCGGGAAATGGTGAGCCATGAGGTGGGAGAGGTACTCCTTTGAAGTCCACCTTAAGGAGTTTGGCTTACAGCCAAGGATGAGGGAAGGCGTGGATGGTTCTACACAAGGGATCGATGTGGTCACACTTGTCTATGAATGACACCTCTGGAAGGTGGATTTGAGGGAGCAGATGGCAGGTGGCAAGGTCTCTGGGAGACGTGCAGCAATTTGGACAGGTGTGTGGGTGGCTGTGACTGAGCAGTGGCCATGAGGATGCAGACCTGGGGGCAGAGGTATTTAAGGGACAGCAAACATTCTGATGTGGAAGCAAGGACAGAGATCGATTCTCAGGCTCAAATGTGAGCACAGGAAGGGGTGGGAACTCAATTCACTAGCCTTAGGCATGCAGAAGACAAATGGATTCTGGGGGAAATTTTTGTTTTGGAAATGCTGAAATCATGTGTCATCATCACACAAATAACAAGAGCTTTCAGCTGTTATCAAGAAGACTCCTGTGGGGAGCGCGGCTTTGAGGGGGGCAACTAGCAGTTTCCAAAGAAAATTGAGATTTTTATTCTGATACAATAGATGAGCGTCACGGTGGAGAAAATTTCAAAAAAAATATTCATTTTTTAAAAATTTTAATTCTTAAAGCATTTGTTCTGTGCTTGAGCCATCAGGGCGTTTGGGAGTGTCCGTAAGCAGGTATGCATAAGGAAGAGTCAGGACAGGGAGCTGGAGGGATGAGCACTGACCTCACAACAAGCAGTGTTTGCAGGTAGGGCCTCCCTCAGACCCAGGTCTTCCTCTGGCACCATCGCTGGATCAGATTAGCACGAAGTTAGAACACAGAAAACTCGGGGGCGGGGGAGGGGTGTAATTTTGCAAATTAACTGAAAAATGAATCAGCTGTTTGTGGCCTTTTAAAAGTAAACATTTTGGATATTCAGATATGAATGCAAGAACTTTGCTTTTATAACCGCTTCCCAGGAAAAGGTTGTGAGCGATAATGTGTTTGTGTACATTGAATTTACATTGGGTCAGTTCTAGGAAATTGATTTCTTTGGGATTTAACCAAGAAAAATGACTTAAAAATAACAACATAATAGATAAGAACATTTGAAAATTATGAGTGGATCAACTTTGATTGTTTCAAATGAATCCCCCCCCCTTTTTTTTTTTGCCAAATTCTCTACGTTTGTTGTGTGCTTCATTCTACATTTTCTTCCCATAATTTGTGAACGTTGAGTGAAGCTGGGCTTGATTAATAGTAATTGTATGTAGGGGGATCACACTACGAGTTTTAATGAGCCCACCTAGGACATCACTTTACGTGCCTTGCTGTGATCTTCTGAAACTTTGGAGATGAGCACAATTTGGGTAATGTTAGCATGCTAGCTGTCATCGCAGGCATTCAAACAGCACTGTCTCCTAATGTGTTCATTCTGTCCCTAAAAGAGACAATAGTCACAGAAGGAACGCAAGGAGAAGCGAGTGCATCTCTTCTTGTTATGACATTTCTCACAAATGAGCAATTGTCAGGAAATACGAAGAGGGAAGAGCGAGGCTAGGAAGAAAGGCAGGATGTTCTTAAGCTGAGGTGCCAAGAAGCCCACTAAGTATCCAGCAGGCCCAGTGAGCATTTCTGACCACAGTAGAAATGAAAGGACTTATTTTCTTACTCCATGAGTTCTGCAGACTAGTCTCTTGCTGTCACATAGATTGGCTCCTAAGGGACCCTTGGGCTCTGCCAAAGAATGTCTGGGTCTCTTCGAGTCACCTTCCAGAGTCAGAGGCCCTGGAATCCCTGCAGAGGAGTTGGTCTCTAAAACAACAGTCCTTGTCCAGGACCCTGCGAAGCCAGGGTGGGGGTTGGATGTGGCAGGTTGTTAGGGGCTCCATGGTTTGTTTCACAGTTAATTCTGACAATTGCTACTTTCGAAAGTCAGTTGTCAGTAGGGCCGGCTCATCACCAACAGATCCGGTCCGTCCCCCCGTCAGCCCACACGGCAGCCGTGTGATAGGCTAGAGTCACGTGTCAGCCACGCTGCCAGCCTCTCATTTAGTTACTGATGTGCTTTGTCACCTCTGCATCCAGATGCCTGAAGGCTAATGGCGGGCATCACGTTTACAAATCAAATCAGCAAGAAAATAAACTCTCTGTGTAGATCCTTCACCAATAAAATGCCATCTTTCATAAAAAAGCAATCCTTACATGCTTATTAACAAGATAAAGTGACATCTGCTCTGAAAATTAGGAAGAAGCTTGTGTGTGGTTTCTGTGAGCTAGGAGCTACAAGCCCAGTCTTGCCCTATTCTGTCTCGGGCTGTGGACTTCAGTGCATCTGCATGCGAGCAGGTCTTTTGAGCAACACGCCCTCTCCCGCGGACGAACTGACCTCTTCATAGCGTGTCTCCTCGCCACACGTGAGCTGATGTGTCCGGGTGGGTGACCGCTGTCTACTCTCAGTGTTTGTGCTCCCTTTGGTTCCTCAAAGCTCTTCACAGTTAGGGTGATGAGGACCCACATGGCTTTGCCCCAGAAATAGATCTTTCTTGTTGAAGACACTCTTTCTCGGCCCATACAAGGCCATTGCAACAAAGACTGCACTCTCGTAAGCTTCAGCTTTAAAAACTCTTCAGAGCTGGTACATTTTTCCCTTTAAATATTGACTGCTTCTTTTTAGCACATTTAATGGTGGCATTTTTGACAAGAATTTATAAACATATTTATGAAAACTGCTTTAGAGATATTTTTCTTAACTGGATTTCTTTTTGAATTTCTGAAAATAAGATTATAATAAACCAAGCAAACAAGAACATATAAAGTCAATGCCAACATTATTCTCCTCATTCTGTCCAAAAGTTCAGATTTGCTCGGATCCACCCCCAAACACATCTAGGTCAAAACAAAGCAGGTTTTTTCTTATAAAAAATGTGATTATACTAGAAAGTTGTGCTGTGCAACTTCCTTTTCTTATTCAGTCATATCCTGGACATCATTCCTGATCAAAAGATCATAGTCTAGCTCATTATTTTCAATTAGCAGCACAACATTCAATGACTTCCACCCCTCTTCTGTAGACATTTCAGTTGGCTGCCATGTGCTGCCACTCGGGACAATGCCACCGTGGTCGCCCTGTGCATGCAAACCCAGAGCTCTCTCCTGTATTGGACTGTTGGTCAATGGGAATGTCATTCAGATTTTAATGAGCAATGTCAATGTCAGATTTCGGCAAACAATGCCGTAACAATCTGTTCTTTCACCAGGACCAGCGGATATCATCAATTTCATTGATGAAGATGTTCTATTGTTTTAATATGCATTTCTCTGACTGCTAATAAGCCTGATCAGTTAAATATTTTTGACTGTTTGTGCTTCCACTGCTCTGACTAGCTGTCTGTATTCTTGACCCTTTTTGTATGAGGTTGTCTTTTTCTTGTCAAATTTCAGAATCTCTTTATATTTGGGGAAACCAATTCTTTTCCTGTCCTATATTGCGAAGCTTTTCTCTCGTTCTGTCATTTGACAGCTCACTGCATCCGTGGTACCTTTATCCACATCCAGAAATTTTACATTTTTATGTAGCCACATCTGTTAATTTTGTGACCCGTGTAGTTCCTATGATATTTAAGAAATTCTCCCATCTTAAAATCATAGTCACATGAATCTTTTCGGATGTATTTACAGCTCCTTCAAAAATGTGCATTGTTATTCAACATGCAGCTTACACTTGTGTGTACGGTAGTATGGGCTGTCTTTGTTTCCCCGTGTGGATTGCCTACTTGGCAGGCTTCCTGGACCATGGGCCTTCACATGCAGCGGCGGTGCCGTCTTTATAACAGCATTTGCTGTGAATGTTGGGAGATATTTCTAAGCTCCTTATTCCTTTTAGGTGATTTTTTTTTTCTAATTCTGTGTTAATACCATACTGATTTGATAACAGTAGCTTTACAGGGAGCTTTAAATATTCCTATGGTGTGACCCTATCTAACTGACAATTCCCAAGTATTTAGTTTTCCAAGTGAACTTTATTTATTTATTTATTTTAAAGATTTTATTTATCCATTTGACAGAGAGAGACAGCCAGCAAGAGAGAGGGAACACAAGCAGGGGGAGTGGGAGAGGAAGAAGCAGGCTCCTAGCGGAGGAGCCTGATGTGGGGCTCGATCCCAGAACGCTGGGATCACGCCCTGAGCCGAAGGCAGACGCTTAACGACTGTGCCACCCAGGCGCCCCACCAAGTGAACTTTAAAATAAATGTATCAAGCACTCCCCCTCCCCAGATGAACCTGTGTGGAGACTGAGGGGAAACACATCAAACCATGAGTCTATGTGTCTTTCCATCACCACTCTCTGCTGGGACCATGCCACGTCATTCCCTAGATTCTAGACATATGTGTCTGTCTTGTAGTTTCTTTATCAGTGTGGGGCCTGCTAACTTAAGATAGGAGCTGTCGATTCTGGAATATTTTCTTGACTCCAAGTACCTTGTTGAGTTCTCTACTACTTTTTAT
Organism: Ursus arctos; assembly: GCF_023065955.2. Lineage (NCBI taxonomy): Eukaryota > Metazoa > Chordata > Mammalia > Carnivora > Ursidae > Ursus > Ursus arctos. The sequence goes on from NW_026623100.1 coordinate 84,218,545, forward strand.
ATTCCTTAGAAGAACTTCTGTTTCCTTGGTGTGAAGTCTCTTCACCTGCAAATAAAGCATTCTCTCTTTTCATATTTATGCACATAATATTGGGCAATTAACTCATTCTGTTAGCCAGAACCTCCGAAGTCATGTTGACTAGAAGTGGTGGTAAATGCACTTCGCTTTCACCTGATCTCAATGCCATGCTGTTCATATTTTACTATTTAATGTGACCCCACCTTTGAATTTCTATATAGAAAATTGCATAGAATTTCATCTGTTACTTTGCTATCTATTACTTCTCTTTAATTTCTTGGTATAATAACTGATATTGATAATTTTACTTAAATAATTTTTAATGGACATAAACACTTGAGATATGTTAGACCAACTCTTTCACACAGAATATTCCTCACTGCCACTAATTATACCTTTAATAAGTGCTTCTATGGATCGTGCCAATATTGATTCTAGCAACAACCTGTAAAGCTAGTTGCCATGGGTAATACTATTCCCATTTTGAAGTTAAAGGTTTAAAGCAGAGAGAGTTACCAACATGTTACAGTTAGTGGTCTGGGATCAATTCCCAGCTCTGGTCATTTTTCTCGTTTCCATTACTGTCTTCTAAACAGCCAGAGAGGATAGTTGGTTATTCTTTTTAATAGCTAGCACTTTTATGCTATTTTCAGTTTAAAAATAATTTTATATAGATTATTTAATCCAATTATTACAGGAAATCTGTTAGATAGCATTAGTAATACAATTATTTTGGAGAGATTTGGACAAGAGTAGTAATATACTAAATTTCATGAAACTACTAAGTGGAAAGTTGAATTAAAATCCTGTTCTCTGACTCAGAAGTCCAAGGCTCCCTATACGCTACCAATGAGTATGGGTGGTCATCGTGGATGCAAGAAAATGTGACGATGGTTTTAACCTTCTGGTGGGAAGACAAACATGGGCCTGTCCGTATGCTTGTTTCCACTGTATTCTTTGCATGGTGGAATTCATTCTGTGCAATACTAAGACGTAAGGGAGCAAACTACATGTATTTAAACAGCACAGTTCAGCCTCACAGAGACTATGTTGAAAGGAAGAAACCAAGCACAGGAACGTGCGTGTTGTGTGTTTCCATTACTTGAAGCTCAAGAACATAAGGACTGACGGATGGATGGGTGTCTGTGGAAGTCGGCATAGTGGGCACTCGTGGGAAGAGTAGGAAGGAACCTTCTGGAATGCTGGCAGTATTCTATTTGGCCAAAGGTTCTCTAGGTGGAGATCGTGATACTATGGGTGTCTACATATGTAAAACTCCAGAGTTGTAAATTTAACAGTAAATCACTTCATGCACTTCACTACTTGGACATTAAGCAAAACAGCTGTAAAGGTCTTCAACTTGTATTTAATGGAAAAGTGTTGCCTTCGGTGAGGGGGTTCTTTGGTTAGCTATGAAGGCTATTTTCCTGGGGTGTATATGTGCATGTGTGCACACATGTGTGTGTACCAAAGTCTAATGCTAGAGAGAATTTAAAGCAGAACTGACTCATTTGGTTAATGTTAAACAGTAATTTAGCTCTTCAGAAATGCATAAACCCAGAGAATGATGTGGGGTAGGGAAATGCTAGAGGTTTTCATTATGGAGAGATATTGCGGGTCTAAAACATGTGGAAACATTTTTGACGTGTATGGCGTGCGTGTTGGTTATAAATTCTGTGAAACTCACAGAAAGAAAATTTCAGTAGTCATGAAGAAATGCTTATGTAGGTGGTCTTTGCTCTGAGAAAACTCAGTGCACAACATGTGAATTTATAAAATACGTGAACTACGACCTGTCACTCAGGCCTCTGCCACAGCAGTAAGTCCAGCCCTTGCCTCTCAGATGACATTGTCTGATAGAGGGGAAGGACGTTTCCAGAAAGAAGCTCATCAGAGTGAGAAAGCCTGCAGCAGACTTCCCTCGGTTTTGTCATTGGCTCAGATTAGGTTACAAACCCATTTCTCAGTCAATCCCTTTGATCAGATTAACTCCTGTGCTGACTCTCAGAGGCTCCTGCCCAGTTCCATGCCCAAGGGATGAGGTTGTCCTGATGACCACCATCCATCAGGGCCCAGTCCTTCCTCTGGGGCCCAGACCCCCAGGCCTGCTCAACAGCAGGGAAGGTACCAGACATATGGGAAGACCCAATGTCTGCAAAGAGCAGCTCTCCAGTTACCAAAGCTCTCTTCACAGTGGCAACCATAGGCTCCTTTAATTCAGAGTAAGTCTAGTGGAAACATTAAAATGAACTTGGTGTGATAACAGGCATCGTTGTTCATTGAGCTCCAGCCTGCTGTCCCTGGATCTCAAGATAGCCTGCAGAAGTAGGTGCTGTGGACTTGGAGCCTGTCCGCCAGAAAGCCAAGGAAGAGACTTGGCTCTCGGGTGTGCGTGGGGCATATGGAGACGGGCAGACTCCGGGGGACTGGGAGTAAGGACAGAGCATGGTCCCTGCGCTTCCTGCCTGGATGAGTCACCGTCAACAAAGGGAAATATGATGTTTCCCCGTGGCTCAGAGTCTTCATGAGAATTAAACAATACACTCCTTATGGAAATATTTTGTCGGTGCGTACAATCCATTTGGTATTGATTCCTGACTGGTGGCATTGTTGCTAGAATGACTGCATCTCTTTGTATGTTGGGAAAGTCAATGGAAGCACAATCAGATTCTGCTTTGCAATAGCTTCATAGACCGGGAGGCTGCCGAGGTAGATCTGTGGTCACGATGGCTGGCCTTGGCTTGCCCCCGAATCTCTCCCTCGGTCAGCTGCAGCACTGGAGTGAGCTGGAAGGGAATGCCACGCCGTAACACACAGTTCTTTCTTTCCACGTCTGAAATATTTTATAGTGTTTCTAATTACCTCCTAATCCATCTTCTCTGTAAAGCCTTAGTGTTCACATGATGGGTCTTATTATGTAGGAGGAACATAGAGTTTCATGTCTCATTATTAGTCACCTTAAGAAGTATGTATTGAGTGTGTTTTGTGTGCTGTGGGTACAACAACTGACACAAACTGCACACATTGCCTGCTCTGGGGAGCTTACATTTAGTAGGGGACATATATATGTATTTCCATCAAATACGCTTGTACGTGTGTGTGTATTTCCATCAAATACGCTTGTACGTGTGTGTGTATTTCCATCAAATACGCTTGTACGTGTGTGTGTATATATGTATTTCCATCAAATACGCTTGTACGTGTGTGTCTGTGTATTTCCATCAAATACGCTTGTACGTGTGTGTGTGTGTATTTCCATCAAATACGCTTGTACGTGTGTGTGTATTTCCATCAAATACGCTTGTACGTGTGTGTGTATTTCCATCAAATACGCTTGTACGTGTGTGTGTATGTATTTCCATCAAATACGCTTGTACGTGTGTGTCTGTGTATTTCCATCAAATACGCTTGTACGTGTGTGTCTGTGTATTTCCATCAAATACGCTTGTACGTGTGTGTGTATTTCCATCAAATACGCTTGTACGTGTGTGTGTATATATGTATTTCCATCAAATACGCTTGTACGTGTGTGTCTGTGTATTTCCATCAAATACGCTTGTACGTGTGTGTATGTATTTCCATCAAATACGCTTGTACGTGTGTGTGTGTATATGTATATATATACATACATATATATATGCTTCTTTTTTGGTAAAAAGAATCAGAACAAGTCGTTAATTGATTTTCTTTGAGACGAGAACTTGGGGATGGCAAACGCTTTTGTTTCTCATTCTGTACATCTAAGGACTATTTAAAATTCCTAATCATTTACATGGATTGCTTTTATTTAAAAAATCATTGTTGCTTACTCAGGGAGATTATAGTAATTTAAAATTTTCTTATTGAGGTGTAAGTTATAAATGCTATGTAATATAGCTGTTTAAGACCCAATACAATGATCACACGGTACAGAACGAGTGCCGGCACTAAGCCTGCAGCTGTAGGAGAGCACAGCCTGCGTTGCCGGGCCAGCCCATGGTTGGTGCAGGAGGGACGGCTCCAGGCGGGGCACCTGGAGATTGCAGGGGGAGACCCCTGAGGTGGGGCTGGGCGGGGAGGCCCCTGGTAGCCCAGTCATTCTGTCCTTTCTACAGTTGCTGTGGTTTTAATCTTAAGGACAGCGCAGCATCATTAAAGGTTTTGGGTGGGGGTGGGATCCCATGAGCACACAGACCCAGAGGGGCCAGAGAGAAGGCCACTGGCTCAGGCCAGCAGGGTCCCAGGCTAGGAATGTCACAGCATGGGCACTGAGGTCAGGGCGCTGTCGGCTGCGTGTTGTCCTCAGGCAGGCAGCGGGCAGAGGGCTAGCACCAGGCAGCAGTGAAGTGTGGACGTGCTACGTGAGACTTCCTCTTGTGTGCCCTGACTATTTCAGCTTGATTAGCCAGTTAAGAAACCCTCAACTGACAGGGGGGAAAGTTGACCTTTTGAAGTTTACATTCTAGGGAAATTCAGTCACAGGGAACGTTAGCCCATTTCTGCATTCGTTGAACACAGTGGTGGCGGATGTAGCCAACTGCGTGGCTGGGAGGACCCAACGACTGGTGCACCACGAGAAGTGTCTAGACAGCCTTACAGGCACATCAGGTAGACAGTGGGACCCACGGGGAGGCCTGACCCAATGTCAGGAGACTTTACTTTAGTCCTGAGACATCACTGGTTTTCAGAAGTCAGCCCGTCTACGTCTGTATCTGCATTTACAAATGGGACTAACACCCTTATGTTCCCATGTGGGATGGTTTTGATGAAGAATCAGATTCAGCAGATCATAAAAGCCATAAAATCCTAAAACATTATTCAACTCTACAGAGCAACTGGTGTTTTCCTTGTAACACTCCCCTACCCTGCTAACTGGCGCACATATTTGTATCTCTGCCTGGGTGGGAGCGCGGGGCACCCCGTTAGGCCAGGTGAAACTGAGAGTGAAATGAGAAGTCAAGACATCTGCGAGCCCTCCAGGAGCTTTTGACAGAACCTGACTGCAGGTCTCCGTGCAAGTTCCCGACTGCTGCCCTAACATAACTGCGTGCTCAGGAGCTTAAACATCCCCCGTGTGTGACCGTACAGCTCTGGGGGCCAGACCCCGGGCACAGGTCAGCGGGGCTCTGCTCCCACCCAAGGGTCCTTGCGTCTCTGTATTTGTGGCCACGTCACCCTGCTTCCAGCGACGCTCCCAGCATCACATGCCTTTGTCTGACCCTCCTGTCTCCCTCTTTTCCTTGTGATCCTGTTGGGCCCACTCAAGGATTCAGGATTCCCCTTCCACCTCAAGGTCCTTAGCTTGAACCACACTTACAGAGTCCCTTTGCCATTTTTCCCCATTACAGGGTCCAGAGATTGAGGCTCAGATGTCTGTCAGGAGGAGCACTATTCTGCCCACCTACCACATGCTCCAAAGCACAGGACACAACTCCAAACAAGTAAAATACATGAAATGCTATGACTTAATCAAAACAGTATAACCCAGTACAAGCCAGAAGCGTCACAGTCCCATCTGAGTGGTCCTACAGCCCAAGAAATGGGGGCTATCCATCCTGCGCTTTACTGAAATGTCATGGAGGGACCCACAGGGTGGGGGCACTTTGCTGAACTTTGGAAACTCTTCAGGATTTCCCTGATGCACTCAGCTTGATTCTCATTCTTTACCCTGCAGAGTGAACCCTGGACCCTCCCTCTCTGCTCCTCCCCCAAAGCTGCAGAGAGCTGTAATGGTGGCTCTGGCCCGCCTCCCCTCCAGGGTTTGTCTCTGTCTCTCCTCTCTCAGACGCACTCCTCACCAGGCTCCCTCCCACCACAATTCTGCATGAAAGTCCAGGAACCCATCTGGCAAAAACAGATCCCCTCAGATGGTGGGAAGGACAAAAATTCGTATGCAAACCCAGAATTCTCTCTGAGAGAGAGCAGAGGAGAAGAGCCTTTGGACTTACCCACGGGTAACTTCCGACTATGTCCCAGGATTACACAGCAGCCAGTGTGCCAGCCCTTTCCATGTTGCTTTAAATATTCTATTTTGTTTAGAGGATTGGAGTTCCTTAGACCCTATACATGAATTACGTTGTCAAGCGCAATGTGTCATACAAATGTTATGCATTTACTCCAGCCGTTACAGAGAGGGGCACAACTCTATTTCTCCACCTTTCATTTCGTGTAATGTCTGGCGTATCCAGATAGTCTGTGATGATCTGGGCACCAGTGCCCTGAGTGTTTATGTCCTGGGCACTGCTCTAGGCGCTGCATGAAGGTGAATGCTTTGAACCTTCAAAGCCCCCTATAGAGGGAGTAATGTCACCATTCTCATATTACAGATGAGTAAACTGAGGCTCAGAAAATTCAAATAAATGGCCCAAGATGACAGATGTAGGAGGAGGTAGTGCTCCGATTCCAATCTAACAGTCCGAGGCCGGTGCCCACACCAGGAGCACCCACAGCAAACACTCAGTGACGTCATTATGATGCCTAGCTCATAACTTCATGTCGTAGGCAACGTAGGTGCCCAAAGCAAACTCGAAAAGAATGGAAAAAAATTGTTGAAGGAGGAAAACTTAAAAAGAATAATGCACGATCCTGCTTCCTCCTCAATGACAGACACACGAGAGTTTCTGGAGGCGGAGGGCGGCATGCCGACTGCCCGCTCCTCCTGCATTTAGTCTCTCATAAGGAGGAAAGAACCAGGAATCTGAACAAGAAGGCCATTGAGGCAACCCACAGTTGTGACCCCATCCTTGGCTCCAGCGGCTAGGTGGGGGGCAGCGTCGTGAAAACTGCACAAATTAAAACTTGATTCTGTCTCATCTTTAAGTAATTTACAGGGAGAGTAGGCAAAATGACTGTTAAGCATAATTATTTCTAAAGTTAAATAATTGTTAAAGAGTTAAATTATAAAATGATAAAAATTTGACAGTTAAGTCAGTGAGACTTGATGAGAGGCAACATCTTTTATTTAAAAAAAAATTTTTTTTTATTTTAATGTTTTTTTATTATATTCTGTCAGTCACCATACAGTACATCCTGGGTTTCCGATGTAAAGTTCCATGATTCATTAGTTGCGTATAACACCCAGTGCACCATGCAATACGTGCCCTCCTTACTACCCATCACCAGTCGGGGGGAATGGATTAGACTAGAGAGGCAACATCTTGACCCCCAGGAGCCGGATGGCGTGTGGGTCGCGGTTGGCTGGGTGTGGGGTTGGCTGTGGCCTTGACCGCCACCTGGTGGCTGAGCCTTGGAACCTCACGTTGGCACCGGAAACTGACTTCAGGTGGAACCTGAAAGCAGGATTATTAGCATGCCAGTCACGGAGGGAGCCCTCCGTGAAGGCTAGCTGCGCGAGTCGTCAAAATACCCAGTGAGCTGGGTGTTCCATCCTGGGAAAGGAGGACGACGCGCACTCACTTGTGTCTGTGGACATGTCCACGCGCGTGTACGATGTGCACATTCTTCTCCACCAGAGGGTTACAATGCTTTAGACTTTACAGATTACCCTAGTGGAACCAGTAACACGGTTCAAATTTCCCAAATTCTAGATTTTCAGCTTCTTTTGTTTAGATTCCACCAATGGGTCGTTTTTGTAAGAACACTGCTTCCGTATTTCACACCTATCCGTCACCAGCATAAGCAGCCTGCCTTCCGGGCGCCATAATTTAGGTTGAAGAGAACGAGATGGAGAACAAGAGCAGTATTGACTTTACAATTATTTTATAAAATACAAATAAATAACAAAGCCCTTAATGGAAGGTTTAATGTCGTGGAAAGAGGAGAAAAGCAGACAGGGAAAGGAGCTAAGTTATGGTCAGGCCATCAAGCAGCTTGCAAGCAGGATGGACTTGATACTTAGAGTGACCCACATGATGTGCAGGAAGACAGGGTTCACGTGGATCAAGTGCGTTCCCTGTCAGAAGGGGCTGCCCGGGGTCTCCCCTGGGCTGGCTTTGCAAGTGCACAGACTACTCACAGCCAGGGCCACAGGGAAGGAGGGAGGGCCACGGCGACCAGCACACATTCCTCAGGGGAAAACGGCTTATTGAACTGAACTTGATGATTAATACAATCAGATTTTGCTGAGGAGCCCTGGGTTCCTGGAGCGAAAGCCTCTGAGCATGCCGTGTGAAGACTTGTGTCCTAACCTTGATCTGTAAGGAGCTGGGACAATTCCTCGGGTTCATCTTTGTTTTCCTCACATATTTTTAATCATCTGAGTTGCCTTTATTCTCTTTGCACACACACACACACACTTGCACCCTTATGTGCCCTCACACACGCACACACACACACACGCACCCATACAAATATTTCTTCTTTCTGTCCGAAAACACACATATAAAAACTTACATGCTCAAGTATTACTTTCAACAAGATGAGATTGGTATTAGGGTGTCCTGCGTTCATGCTGACAAACTGTGAGGTTAACTATTGTCACCAGCAAGGGACAAATACGTGACGAAATGGCTTTGAACCCGGGCTGGCCTCGACTCCCGGATTGTCCCCTAAACGGTATGCCATCCTGCCTCTCCTGCACTACTTAAGATAAATATTTTCCTGTAGTGTGGGAAAATGATCATTTAATCCTCGAAACATGTTTTAGAATTCAAAGACATAATTCAGTGTCCTGCATTGAGATAAATTTTTAATATATTCATTACACAAAACCCGAACTTTTAGTTTCCCTTAATTGCTTAGTGGTTAATGACTCCCAAATAAAATGAGATATTTATGAGTTTTTACCTTACCCCACATCTTTCATAGATTACTATGTATTTGTGGTAAACATGAGTTCCTAAGTGCCTATTTATATAGGTAGAAAGCACTCTGTGATATTTAAAGCACTGCATTATTATGATTACTGTTTGTTCCTTGCAGTGGGTCACCATCCTCTCTAGTTTCTGTCTGGCGATGGCAAACGTCCTTTCTCTACCATCGTGAAGTGTTCATGGTAATAACTTTCTGTTAGTGTGAGGCCGTGATTCTGATTAGCATAAGCCTCCAACATAACTGCATACCCAGCCAGGGGGAAGCCATATCCTCACCTTCAAATTTGTATTCGGCCCCATGGTTGAACCTCTAACCTGACACACGCCCTGTGTGTGAGTCAGAGTGGCCCCCACCTTAGACATCCCCATCCCAGTGAGATGGCTTCTCATTCTGGTTCCCTTTGCACTGACCACGCAAACGCTGCGCTCCAAGCCTGATACAGTGTTGTGGGGTGTGCACGGGATGGGAGTGCGTCTGATTAAAGATTGCTAAATTTAGAGACTTCTTTTTCTTCGGCCACAGCAATCCAAATATCCTTTGATTAAAAAAAAACAAAAACCCTCCAAGAAAAGTGGCCGAAATTATTTTATATTGGCTGACAGTCCCAATGAGGCTCCCGTGGACAGAATTTGCTATTATTTCAGTGAGTGCCTAAAAATCTATGGAATTTTCAGTGATGTCCAATGGCAGCCCACCACGAAAGCCAGATTCATAGCCCTTCTTTATTTAAATTGAGGGCTCCTTATCATTGATGTTATGGGTGCTCAATATCTGAATAGGATTTCTTCCAGAATTTCTGGAATCACTGATTTTGGTATCTTTCATGCTGCCTTATTTATACCTTCATGATGGTATTGAAGAAATGGTTTCAGTTTTTACGTATCAGTTACTTTGCTTTTTACCTTTAATTAGTGTTTTAATGACAATATGATTATCCAGTTATTTTATTGATAAGTATGGACTTAAGCTTGAAAATTTTGACCAATTCTCCACTGTAAGTATCTTGAAGAAAGTTTGGAACGTGCTGCCAGTTGGGTCCATCCGCTTCCCGTTCTGCATCCATTTCCCATTGCGGTTTGGCCCGTTCTCTCGCCGGGCACACTTGTGGCCCCTTCATGACGTCCCAGCAGCTTCGGTGGAGACGGGGGCTCAGAAGTCATTGTAACTGACTGAGTACAGATACAGAACAAAGTCTGAAGATCAGCGATCTGGCTATAGTCATACCGTGGGAGCCCACGTGAGCACGTGTGTGTACACACGTGATATTTTGTCACTGTGTCCAGGTCATGCCCCAGCACGAGCAGAATCGTGGTAAGAAGCACACACAGGGAGACGCCTTCATTGCCTTTCTCCCTTCCCACGTTCCCGCCATTGCTGATGCTGCTTCTGTCATTTTGGGGCCTGTCGCCACTTTCTTCGTATCAAGTGGCCTCTTCGTGACCCAGCCCTTAATTCCAGTATGTATAGTATCTCCTCACTTTTTATCCTGATGACCCTCCTTGTCCAGTGAACATAACTGACTGAGAATAGCTGAGGATTAAGGAAAGTTGCGTCTAAAGGGAGCAGCCACAAGTTGTGCCCGTGTGCCCTGTGGCACTAACTCCAGCTTGCCTTTCACGCGGGTATGTGGTGTCTCAGCACAGGCCCCCTGCATGTCCTGGCTTCCTCGGGGCTCCCCACCCTGCCACCCACAGCACCTTACCCTGCGGCCACGGATGCTTACTCCATGGGTGCAGATGCCCGGAAGGGACCCTGGGGACAGTGAACCACAGACTACTCATGGGTGGGTTTCCCGGGCCCCTTCTCCTCTTTAGGCAACTTTATTTGGTTGATTTTCTCATGATTCTTCATCACTGCTTCCTGTCAAATATTTTTTATTGTAAAGACATGAGGTGATCACGTTCCGGGTTGTGAAGCTAACTGTTCTCGTTCACTGGGACTAAGGGTAGAAGACCCAGTGAAGAGGTTGGGAAATCATCGCCTGGTTCAGGTGGGAGACCGAGAGTTTCAAGGGCAGAGAGATCAGGGGCCACGTAAAGGTCTGTCCAAACTTAGCGGCTTGGAACAGCTATCCCTTATTGTTGACTGCAGCCAGCTGGATAGGTCTCCCTCATGGCCGTTCAGGCTGTGGATGGCTGGTGTGGCTGTGGTCTTTGGAAGGTGCCTAGGTGGTGCCTCACTCGTGTCTGGTCCACTGGACCTGGGGAGCTGAAACCCCTGAGGGTGCTGCACTCGTCTCTCCACGGCCCCTCCACACGGCTATCATGTGCCACTACAGACAGGGTGGTCTCAGGGGGTCCGAAGTTCTGCATGCGTGGCTTCCTGCGTGGGCCCTTACGGAGGCAGAGAGGCGTCCTGTGACCTCATGCACTGCTTCTGCTGCACCGTACCAATCATAAGAGGTTCACAGCCTCGCAGAGCGTCAGGAGAGAAGGCTAGAGGGACGAGGGTACAGGAAGGCCCGGCTCCTAAGGGATCCACCTAAGATGTGAGCCACAAAGGAGCTGAGTATGGGAGGTGGACTCCAAGGACGTGAGCCCGTGAACTCAGAGCTGCTGTTTGGCTGAGATCTTCCAGGGACTGGGGGAGAGATCGGGCTGATGCGTGGCAAGGACACAGTTGTGAGGAGTGTCCGTGTTTGAGAAATGAGCATGGGAGTCAGTGAAGAGAGACAGCAGACACTTTCCTCGGGAAGATGGAACAGGGAGGGCCCCACATCGCAGGAGTCTGAGAAGCTTCAGGATGGCAACAAGGACAAGGGCCTCCCCCGGGGGCTGCCTGTCCCTGGATGGTCCCGTTCTTACCCATTGTTTCATCTGCAGCCCTAGAGTGAGGGAACAGAGAGCCTGTGATAAACACTGGTTGGGACAGTTTGTATGCCTGCGTCAGATCCCTCAGCCTCACCCATTCTCACTGCTGGGACACGGGACACATTGCCCTCCCCGAGCTTCTGTTCCCTCTCATCACGTGTCTGTTCTCCTGGCAGCCTTGATGTCAGGTGTGTTACCTCAGTTCCCCGAGGCCCGTCTCTTCAATGACCCCGCACCCGAGACCGTGAGCTGCGGAGGGCCCGGGCAGCCTCTTCCCCACTGCCATCTGTCCTTATGACCTGGCCTTGCACTTGGTGGGCACACAACACGTATCCGGCACCTTTAGTTGAACGGGCCTTGCTCGTGTCAGTTCAAGTATCTGGCAGAGTTGCATTCTATTTGTGGCCACTTGTTTTCTGAGTCCCATAAACACTCACAACCGAGGGGTCACCACCTGTACTTGGCCTGTGGTCCTCTTAGCTATTGACAAAGACACCAGGGGACATAGTCCCTGCCTTACGTTGTATCGATCCATTTATTAAGAACAAATATATTCAGCACCTGCTATGTGTGTTTTGGGTGCTGGGGCTGTATTGGGAACAAGCCAATAAAAACACAGGTGCTGGCAACCCGCTGGGGGTCTGCAGAGAGCCGTGCCGTGAAGAACACACTGGGCTGTAGTTTAGGAAGCTCTCGGGACCCTGGAGACAAGGGAAGCAGGATGAGCATGGCAGGGAGCGCTGGCGGAGGAGCAGTTAGGATAGGGAGCGAGGGCCAGTGGGGGCACAGCAGTGATGGTTAAGATAGCTAATTAACTCAGGAAGTGGGGAGTAGGCCACGTGGTGTCTGCAGGACTGCGAAGCGGTGGAGATGGGCCTTTAGAAGCTAGAAGGGACGTAGATATTCTGATTTTAGATTAAAAAACAAAAACATAGACAGAGGGTGGTATGCCAGACGGGTCATGGAGGCGAGTCAACAGCCGTGGAGTAGAGACTGTGATTCAAGGCCCGATAATGGAACTGGACACTCCACACAGGAAGCAGGAGTCCAGCTGTGTGTCTGTGGTCTTTCCTTCCCTCTCACTCATTCATGCATTCATTCATTTGTTCACCTAGCAATTATTTATGGAGTGCTTATTACATTCCAGAGTGGGCATATGAGTGTGAACTCAATGCATGGTCCCACTTTAAAATCATTCACCATCTCCTGAGATAAACACGCATTAAGCACCTAAAAAGTGAATAAATGTCTAATCACTGAGTGTGACAAGTGTCGCGAGGAAGGATCTGCATGTCGTGACAGACCTGTGGAGCCCACTTGTGATGGGATGGTCGTCAGGACGGGAAGGGATGGCTGTCCCTGTCTGTTGTTTGCCAACATCACGCAGACTCAGGACAAAATGGCAGCAGACTTCACAACAACCTTGGACTTCTCTCCTCTGGTCAGGGGCAGACGCCATGAGGAAGAAACAGCTGGTAAACTCAGATCATAGGATTTCTGTTTCTGGTCTAGATGGGAGGCAGCCCTCGGATTTGGGGCTATGCTGCCATCAGCCTGATGTCTGAGCAGAGCTCCTGGGAGGCCCAGACCTCCAGCTCGGATTTGGCCTGTGATATCTGTGTGTTTATTTTTCTCTCCGTATAATGGGGGCAACAGCATCTTCATAACTTTTATCAAGATTAAATGAAACAATCCTATGAAATTACCTGGCCTGGCCTCTGGCAGTTAAAACAGAACTCTGGGGCACCTCACTGGCTCCGTCAGTGAAGCATCTGTCTTCAGCTCAGGTCACGATTCTGGAGTCCCAGGATCGAGTTCCGCATCGGGCTCCCTGCTCAGCGGGGAGTCTGCTTCTCCCTCTGACCCTACCCTGTCCCATGCTCTGTCTCTCTCTCTCTCTCTCTCTCTCTCTCTCAGAAAAATAAATAAAATCTTTAAACAAGCAAACAAACAAAACCCAGAACTGAGCAACTTTTCAACTGAGGATGGGCCGGTTCTGGCCGGTGCGTCCAGCATAGAGTGGGGTGTATGTGGGGGGGGGCAGTGACAGGAAGCACCAGCCTCCAGGTCGTGTGTTCCGAAGGCGTTTTTGCCAGAACCTCTTCCCCAAGAAGTGCCCACCTCGCTGCCCGCCAGCAAGAGGCCATTTCCTCTTTGTTTTGGAGAAGCTCCCCCCATACACACCTGGACTCTGTGGGGAGCTTGCTGGGGCAGGTGTGGCCCTGCAGAGGGGAGGCTTGTGTTTGGGGGGGCGAGTTCTTTTTTTATTTTTTTTTTGAAAGATTTTATTTATTTGACAGAGAGAGACACAGCCAGCGAGAGAGGGAACACAAGCAGGGGAAGTGGGAGAGGAAGAAGCAGGCTCCCAGTGGAGGAGCCCTATGTGCGGCTCGATCCCAGGACTCGGGGATCATGCCCTGAGCCGAAGGCAGATGCTTAGTGACTGAGCCATCCAGGCGCCCCAGGGGGGCGAGTTCTAATTCCTGGAAAGTTAGGGGCCTTTGGGTGGGACTCCCAAGGCAACCTCTGATTCTGCTCTGGCGGAAATAGAGCAACATGTGATCTTCATCCCTCTGCTTCCCCATCGTTTTTCACTTGGTTCCAAACTCAGGAGGAGACTGGACCGGCGCTCACTGGTTCCGTCCCTCCCCACAGGAGGCGGTGTGAACAGCGGCATGGCCAGCATCCTCTTGGGCATCCTGACAACAGGGTCATCAGTGCAGCCACAGCAGATGCTCCCTGGGCACAAATGACACCCCAGCACCACCCTAGGTGGTTCCTATGGTCTCCACGACTGTCAGTAGACAGTGAGTGTTTTACAAATGAGAAATGTAATCCCAGCAAGGGGATGGATGCTTGGGACCAAGATCACATAGTGTGGAGCCAATATTTGAACCCACGATCTCAAGACTCATAATGAAGCCTATTGTCACGAGCAACCACAAAGGAGATAAGGCTTTGTGAATAGGCTTTGTGAATGGGTCGTGATGGCCAAGGGTGACCAAAACCTTCCACCGCAATGGGCTTGTGCAGGTGCAGTCCGTGAAGGGCATCCAACTGTGGTCCAGGGGCCGTCTGAGCCATGGAAATGCAGAAACTGGGCCCCTTCCACAGTCTGTACAATTTTAACAAGACCCCAGGGGATCAGACAACACAGCCCTGATGGCCACGCCCGGGAGCACATCACCACTTGGTCCCCGCCGAATACCTACCTGTGCTTTTTACTGCACGCAGTGAGCTCTTCACGGAAGGAAGGCCATCCACCCCATGCTGTTTATGTATAAAAATGTATGAACTCTGTTTGTGGGCAATTTAGTTTTAGATGAACAATTTTAAACACGCAATATTTCCCCCTGAGCAGTCGATTTTGGGTGGCAGATTTAAACACTGATTACTTTTAAACTCTTTAAACTATTTCTTGGTTTTATAAATAAGTAAATGAGCATACTTTGTTTAATTTGGAATTGTGGACGTGGAAGCTTGCTCTGGGCTTTGAGAGCCAGGTCTGTTTTAACGAGGGAACGTGCAATTTTGGTTTCAGGAAGAGAGGACCAGCACACTCCCCACTGGCATTGTTGACCAGCCCAGGAACATGAGTAGACAAGACAGAGGTGCTGCTGCTCCCTCTTCCTCACTGCCCGTCAAGCTCACATGCTGCTTTTTATTCCTTGACTTGTGCGCACACCTGAGAACAGCCAACAGACACTATCCCTCTGGGATTTCTCATTTCCATGCAGAGGGGGTCAGAGCGGAAACTGTGGCCATTTATTTTTTGTTTGTTTTCTGATAAACATGTTTGAGTAAGACAATCTCAAAAGCAGACGCCGTGCTGCCTGGGCCTGGCGGACTGGGCAAGGGCTGTGTCATCGGAGAGCTGAGTGCACTGCCCACCCCAGGCCACACAGAATTCCTGATTCCTCTGCAGACGCTCCCCCTCCCATCTCTCTGACTTCTTTGTCAGATTCTTTTTGACCGGGATCCTCTCTTCTTAGGAAGCTGGCAAAGAAATAATGGTCCCAAGTCCACATGCTTCAGAGAACAATCCAGAATAGGCCTTTATTTGGGTGTGGGGATTATTTCTCCTGCGGTGTTTCATGTGAATGAAGAGAAAAGCAGGGGGATTATACACAACCCAGGGAGGAGGGCGTCCAGCTCGGGGCGCAGAGAGCGCGCACCGACGAGGGGCCAGGCCCCGGGGCTCTCCCTGCTCGGGCCTGATTCACTCCTGGTCCACCTTATCTTCCTGTGCACATGCTGAGGTATTGATACGTACGTGTACAGTTAGGGAAATAGTCACACGAGATCCAGCTGTTCTTGTTCGTCTTTGGTGGCTTTGTCCTAGCAGATGGCCAATGCATCGCTTGGGGACACGTTTCGTGGCGTCCCCGTGACCACCCGAGGCTCAGGGCACATGCTGGCGACAGGCGCCACTTCTAGTTAGACAGGTCTCCAAATGTGCCTTTGTGCCACAGTCCCCGGGTTGTCCCACAGGTTCTCGAGACTGAGACGTGGACTTGGCTCCCGTTCCTTGAACACCTGTGATGCTCATCACTGGTCTTCTCCATGTCAGGGACCCGTTTGCTAAAATCTCTTCTGCCACCCATCCCTCCTCTGCCTCCTCCCCTGGGAGGGGAGCACGTGAGAAGGGCTGGTAGGGCCCAGCTGGCGCCCTCTGCTCCCCTGGAGGCGCTTCTTGGGTACCAGGTGGAGATGCCAGGGCAGCGGCCCACACGAGTCCGGAGTTGTGTGAGAAGAGCAGGGCTGAGATGCGCATTTTAGAGTCATTTTCCTGTTGGTGGCTCTTGAGGCCACCGTCCTAAGGAAGATCCCCCAGGGGGAGGACGGACGGGCCCGGGCCCTTCAGGGTTGAACACCCTCACTTCCCAGCTATGAGGTGTGTGGGCTGCCCATGTCTCACAGCTGTGTCCCCCACAGGGCCCGGCCTTCAGCCACGGGAAGAGCCCCTGGGGTTGCGCCCCCATTGTGGCGGGGCCACGGCCTGATCTGGCTGAGGCAACAGTGGCCATCAGGGTGGGCCTCCACCGCCAAGCATGGACTGCTCTGCATGCGGACAATTCCTGGGCCCCTCCTGGGGACATCTTTGACGTTGGCACATGCAGGGCCGTCCGTCACGGGCAGTCACAGCACGTGCGGAGCTGGCATTTCTAATTAGGGTTCTGCAATAACAGCGCTCCCACACTTCTCCACAATTATTATCATTATCTCTGAGGGACAGTTCTGACATCAGTGAAGTGGAATCCACGGACTTTTAGCAATTAAGAATTGGCTGGTTTGAGGGGTGCCTCTTTGCCCTTGTGTTGATTCCTCCAGTGTAGAGACAGGACAACCACCAAAATGTTGGCAGACGACGGGGAGCACAGGTGCACAGCCTGGAAAAATGGGTGCCTTTGCTCACCAAAGCCCAGCCACGGCAGTCTGTCCTGCACTGAATGATGTCAGCGGAAGTAGATGTACAAATACTGTTCATAAAGCTGAATAATAGAATAGATGTTCAACATCTAAAAAGAAAAAAATCAATCAATGCAAAAATTATAGAATCAGGTGGCAGATATTTTGGGATAAACCAAAATAAAAATAATAATGATAATATAAACAAGTAAGAAGTCACAAGAAAAACTCTGTGAAGGGGTATAGCAGTCTTGGCAGAAATTCAGATCCTAAGACGCCTGGCATTCAGCAGTGTTCAAGCAATCCTGCTTGCTAGTGCCTTTGCCAAGGAATGGTTTCCAGCAGCTTTGGCATCCATTCGTGTGGAAGGAGAAAGCAGGGACGTCCCAAGGCCTCTGTCCTGTCCCCAGGAGCTCTCAGGAAGCCTGTAATCTGAGGAGGGGAGGACAATCATCATGAGAGGAGATGCAGGTGAACAGCTCAGCAGGAGTGGTGAGGAGGAAGCTGGAGAAAACCGTGAATAGAATAGAGCAGTATTTTGTTCAATGTGACACCGCATGGGGGTGCTTCCCGATTTGGGAGCCTGACTGCTGCGTCCATTCCTAAAAAGCCATTTTAATACCTGGCACTGCTGGTCAAAACTATGAGGGCACAGCCATGGCCTCTCCATTCTTCCCCACGTCCCTGCAATGTCGGCTGCGTCTGTGCCGGAGGACGGCCTGCAGGGACGCTAGCGGCAGTGCGGGTGAGAGGGCCATGCACCTGCGGACATTCATAACATGAAGATATTCTGAATATGGTGTTCCTTCCTGAACTATTGTGAAACTCTGCTTTTTCCCACATCCCAAGCCTCCCAGAATGACTGGCCACGTTTGTAAGACTGACTCTTGGCTATTGGCTAGTGCGGCGTGCATTCAGACCCATTACCAGACGCAGACTCTGAACTTGGAGGCTCTCTGGACGTTCTTCAAGAAGCATCTCAATCCCATAGTTTCGAGAACTGGGTTTCAAGTCATGTGAGCAGCTGTGGGGCAGTGACTGACGCTTTCAGGCAAACCCAGAGCCCGGATGCCATCAGCCCTGGTCTGATGCCCCCCGTCAGCCTGTTCTTCCACATGCTGGGAACACGGCCTCCTTCACAGCGGTCACCACAGTCTCAAGTCTGCCCTGACAATCCCTCTTCCCTCCAAACTAGCAGTAAATTAAACACAGTCCTTTGTTCTCTGAAAACTAGCACGTAATCTTGTTCGGTTAGAAATTGTTTTGTTGTTGTAGTTTTGGCCAGTTACGGTGGGGGCAAGGAGTAAGGGATGTTGAGAGCATGCCACAGGTTAAACATCTCCTTGAAAGCTAGTGCACGAGGCCCAGTGCGTAGGCTGCCTCCTGCCCATCCAGACTGGTGGCTCCGGGAAGCAGTCTTGGGTGCTGGGACACTTAGCCCTTCACCAGAGGCAGGCAGCTCTTTTGGTCATAGGCCAAATGGTGAATATCTCAAGCTTTGCCCCTTGGACCATCTCCGATGCAGCTACTGTGCCACAGAAGCAACCACGACCAACACATAGATGAAGGGCACAGTATGTACCAATAAAACTTTATTCACAAAGCAGGCTGTGGGCTGATGGGGCCCCTGGGCCATCGTTTGCAGCACCCTGCCTGAGTGTGCGCAAGGTAGATTGTGTTTGGCATCATTGGTGGGGCCTGATGGTGAAGGGAGCCCCTGACAACACCTACACTGTCATCTTAGAAGTCACGGATTCTGTTTATGATTTGTTCCCCTCGTTGCCGGCACTGTTGTTCCTGCATCACGTGCCAGGTCCCGGGCTAGGGCCTCATAGACAGGCACCCTTATGTGTAATGTCGCTCTCGCCATGGCTGTGGGAAGCAGATGGGTTGCTTTCTGCTCCGCCCCACAGCCACACCCTCAGGGTGGTCGGAGGGCCATCCCAACGACAGAACACAGGGGCAGGGGCATCCATAGTATTCTGTTTTTCAAGACACTGAGAGGGCACGTCCTGAATACTTGAGTGTAGCTGGTTTAATCATGGAGGTATGAGCACGAGAGCTTTCCCCCACTGCCACGCATTTCATTTCAATCAGGGTCTTATTAATAGGAATTATACTGAATGTACAGCCCAGGTTAAAGGAAAAAAGGCATCAGTGACAGTAAACATGTTTTATCCGGCTCTCTCTAGCATATTCCCCCCCTAAACAAAAGAAAAGAAAACTTGAAAGGTTTCCCAAGGAAGCAGGTGCACATGCTGTCCTTGCTCAGGACTCCAGACTGGTACCTGAAGTGTCCCCACTACGTTGTCATGCTGAGCCAGCCCCATGGAGCTCTGCCCTGGGACCCTGTATGTCTCTGGGCCCTCAAATGCTACACAAGTCAGAGGGCTGGCTCTCAGCTTCAACCAGGAATTGCTTTAAGAAATGCAGAGTCCCTATAGCTATCTTAATAAACCATCCTGTTCTTGATATAGAAATGCAGCACACATATTTAGCCTAATCTTTTTATTGAAATTCATTAAGC